>NC_139386.1:129207500-129890000 GCF_054392235.1 Sus scrofa
TATAAACGGATTTTTGGTCTCACCAATGTGGCAGCCCTTGTATTTGCCTGAGTTACAGACTCTTTGGTCTTTTCCTCTGTGACGGTGATGGCTTTGTCTTAGCTAAATGCTGTGCATTATTGTCACGCGCATGCCCAGATGCTGTAGAGCCACCCATCTGCTTATTCTCCTCTGGAAAGACCTGGAGAAATTTCTTTTCTGTTGGGACAATGAGGTACCACCTGCGCCTGTGCCTGCTGTGGGAGACCGGCCTCAAAGGAAGCTGTATCTACCAAGCAGGCCGTTTCTGGCTGCACTTCATGCCTATGTTAGGCTTTTCTTAGTCCTAGAGTCGTGTATGACATGACCTCACCATTTCTTGTAAAACTGCTTTCAGGGGTAAAATATTAGAAAAAATAAAAAAATAAGAGAAAAGTATGCTTCAGAATATATGAGGGGAGGGAGAAAAGCGGGAACAGAGAAAGGGGGGAAAAAAGCTGATCACTGTGAAGTCGGTTAACACACTGAGAGTCATTCAGCTGAGAAAGGTGATGAACCTCACAGCTGAGGGGGGGAGAAAACACTGCAAAACAGCAGGCAAAGAAAAGCTGAGAAAGATGGAGTTCGCTGATGGCCCAGCAGATTAAGGATCTGGCATGGTCCCTGCAATGGCTTGGGTCACTGCTGTGGTGCAAGGTCGATCCTTGGCCAAAAAAGACAACAACAAAAAAGCTGATAAATGTAAATCTGCACCGGGCCTTTTGCCCCATAGTGAGGAACACAGAAGCAATTTTTATGCTGGGGAAAATATACGTGTGGCTATAACTATCTCTTTCTTCATGTTTATACGTCAGTACAAATCACAAAGAACAGAGACTATGAACACATCACGTGAGACTTTTGCCAAGAAGACTTTTCCAACTTAGAAATAGTTCAGAAGGGGAATGTGTTATTTAGTCATTGTGTAAGTGGCTGGCGCCCTCTAGTGGTTATTTTGATTCCCTGCATATGGACCCTAAAATGCCCGTTAGAGGAAGAGAATCTTAGGAAAAAAATAACTAAACATTTTAGGAAGTATTTAGGGAAAACATTTTAGGAAAAAGAAAAAAACCTTCATTTTAATATCCTAACATAGAAGATCTTTCAGGGTGCTCTGGCGGCAAAGGTAAATTTTTTTTTTTTGTCTTTTTGTCTTTTTGCCTTTTCTAGGGCCGCTCCCGCAGCATATGGAGGTTCCCAGGCTAGGGGTCTAATCAGAGCAGTAGCTGCTGGCCTACGCCAGAGCCACAGCAACACGGGGATCCGAGCCGCGTCTGCGACCTACACCACAGCTCACGGCAACACCAGATCTTTCACCCACTGATGGAGGCCAGGGATCGAACCTGCAACCTCATGGTTCCTAGTCAGATTTGTTAACCACTGCGCCACGACAGGAACTCCCAAAGGTAAATTTTTTTAACTGGGGAAGATAATATTTGTCTATAAAACAAATTATTGAAAATAAGCTAAGACTTTGACAAAATGAAATGGCGGTGGACAAAACAATAGCAATTCGTCTATGGGGGAAAGTTTCTACACATCTTAAATGAAGCCATGAGAATGGATGAGGCATTCAGATAAGCCCATCAGAAAGAAAAGAAGAGGTTCAAGGAAATCACAACTTCTAAAGCAATGAGGGAACCCAAGATAAGAAGAATTACCAAAGAAACAAGAAGACCTCAGACAATGGTATCTGATAAGTCAGAGAGGATAGACCATCAAGCCATGGTTGTGAACAGGGTCAAATGGAACAGAGAAGTAAAGCCGACTGCGACGAAACCCAGCCATTGTGCAGCATTATAAGTCAACTGTACTTAAATAAAACTTTTAAAATTAAAAAAAAAAAAAACAACAAACAGCCATTGTGGGGAATGTGGCCCAAATGGCAAAGCAGGAAGCCCCTGAACTCAACTCCTCTCATGGGCACACCACAATTACAACTACTGACAGGGCAACTACCTATGAGAACGACCTGAAGATGAGCAAGAAAGATAAGCACAACTGAAGATATTAAGAAGGAACCACAATAAGATGGGCAGGAGGGGCACAGACACAGTACAGTCAGGACCTGCACCCTCAGGTCAGCAACCCACAAAGTGAAGGGCTGTCACAATTGCAGAAGTCCTCCGGAAGGAGACAGGAGTCTGAGCCCTACTTCACGGCCCCCAACCTGGGGGTAAAGTACCAAGAAGATGTGCCCTCCGAATCTCTGACTTTGAAGGTCTTACCTTTGGGAAAGCCTGAGGATTACGGGAAACAGAGATTCTGTTCTCCTAGGGTGCATGCGAAATCCCACATGCTCTGAGTCCCAGCACACAGGCAGTAGTTTGAAAGGAGATGAAGTCAGACCCACTTGCGGATCTTGGACGGGAGGCACTGGGACTCTGCCTGGGGACGGATACACTGGCAGCAGCCCATGATGGGAGCTCATTCTAACATGAGGACAATGGTGCTCACAAGCACCACCATGGACTACCACCTGTAACCTGTTAGCACTGGGGGCTTACCCACACATCCGCAGGCTGGCAGCAGATTTGTGCCCTCTCAGATTGCAAAGACAGTGCTCAGGGATCTGGTCCCACCCACCGGCACGCCAGAATTAGCCCCATGCCTTACCCCAAGCTATGCATACATCCACTTAGGCACCCTGTCCCACCGTCCAGTGAGCTACCACAAGCTCCATGAGGCTCGATCCAGCCAGGCAGGAAACCTACACTGAACCCCAGCAGGTCCACAGCCACCACATGAGGCAGAACCTTTAGCCAAATGGGCCAGGAGCCAGCCCCACCTACTAACACAGACATAGTAGTTAGCCCTGTTGCAACAGAAGGGCACAAGCATCCTACATAGGGGGTACCTCTAGTGACCAGAGGGGAGTGTGCTCCGAGTGTGTCTCAAAACATGTCTCCCACATGAGACCACAGTTACAAAATCAGGAAAAGTACTTAATCTATGATATACGTGGAATTAAGCAGGGAATTAGGCAAAATGAGGAGAGAGAGGGATATGTCCCAAGTGAAGGACCAAGACCAACCTCAGAATAAGAACTAAATAAAGTGAAGATAAGAAATATACCTGATAAAGAATTCAAGGTAATTATCATAAAGATGCTCAAATACCTCATGAGAAGAATGGATGAGTACAGTGAGAATTTCAACAAAGAATCAGACAATAGAAAAAAGAATCAGACAGAGCTGAATAATACAATAACTAAAATTGAAAATACACCAGGAGGAATCAACATCAGATTAGATGATACAGGGGGAAGGATCAACAATCTGGATGACAGTAGTGAAAGCTGCCCAAGCTGAATAGAAGAAGGAAAAAAGGATTTTAAAAATTGAGGATAGTTTGGAGTTCCTTGGTGGCCTAGCAGGTTAAGGATTTGGCATTGTCACTGCTGTGGCTTAGGTTGCTGCTGTAGCATGGGTTTCATACCTGGCCTGGGAACTTCTGCATGCCATAGGTGCAGCCAAAAAATGAAGGTATGTCAAGAACACTCTCACTTGCACTATAGGGATCCCAGAAGGAGAGAAAGAGATGGGGCAGAGAACTTATTTGAAGACATATGGTTGAAAATGCCCCTAACCTGAGGAAGGAAACAGACATCCAGATCCAGGAACCATAGAGAACACTAAATAAGACAAACCCGAGGAGGTCCGCACAATAACACATTATAATTAAAATGGCAAAAATTAAAAATAGAGGGGTTCCCGTCATGGCACAGCAGAAATGAACCCGACTGGCTACCATGAGGTTGCAGGTTCAATCTGTGGCCTCACTCAGTGGGTTAAGGATCCGGTGTTGCCATGAGCTGTGGTATAGATCGCAGACATGGCTCGGATGTGGTGTTGCTGTGGCTGTGGTGTAAGCAGGCTGTTGCTCCAATTAGACCCCTAGCCTGGGAACCTCCATATGCCACAGATGCGGCCCTGGGAAAAAAAAAAAAAAGAATCTTAAAAGCAGCAAGAGAAAAGTGAACAGTACGTTCAAGGGACCTCACATAAGATAATGTGCTGAGTTTTAAGCAGAGACTTTGCAGGCTGGAAGGGAGCAGCATGATATAGCCAAAGTAATGAAAGGGAAAAATGTACAACCAAGAATACTTTACCCAGAAAGGTTATTCAGATTTGAGGGAGAGACACAGTTTTACAGACAAAGATTAGCTGAGTTCAGCTCTACTAAACCAGTTTTATAAGAAATATTAAAGGGATTGTTCTAAGCAGAAAAGACCGTGTTAGAAATAGGAAAATTATGAAAGGAAAAGTCTCATTGGTAAAGGCAAACATCAAATAAAAGTAGAAGATCGACCATTTATAAAGCTAGTAGGTAGGTTAAAAGCCAAAAGTATTAAATCATCTATATCCATAGTAAGTAGTTAAGAAATACACAAAGCAAAAAGATATAAAACATGATGTCAATAACATTAGACACGAGAGGAGGAGTAAAAATGCAGGTTAGAACGTGCTCACACTTGAGAGGTCATCGACATACACATGTTGTTTACATGACCCTCACGGTATCCACAGATCAAAGATCTATGACAGATTCAGACACAGCACAAAAGAAAAAAGAATCCAACATAACACTAAAGAGAGTCATCAGATAACAAAGGAACAGAGCAAAGGAAGAAAAAGGAACAAAAAAAAAATTACAAAAACAACCAGAATACAACTGACAAAATGGCAATAACTGCACACTTTAAAGGTAAATGGACTATTGGAGTTCCCATCTTGGTGCAGTGGAAATGGAGGAAATGAATTCAACTAGGAACCATAAGGTTGCGGGTCCAATCCCTGGCCTCTCTCAATGCGTTAAGGATCCGGCATTGCCATGAGCTGTGGTGTAGGTCACAGACATGGCTCAGATCTGGCCAGCAGCAACAGCTCTGATTAGACCCTTAGCCTGGGAACCTCCGTATGCTGTGGGTGCAGCCCTTAGAAGACAGAGGACAGAAAAAAAAAAAAAAAAAAAGCAAATGGACTATTAAATCAAATCAAAAGAGTGGTTGACTATGGAGCAGCTAAATGGATTTCAAAAAAAAGATACAGGTAGTATGCTGCCTATGAGAGAGTCACTTCAGGAGTTTCCATCGTGGGGCAGCAGAAATGAATCTGGCTGGGAACCATGAGGTTGCAGGTTCAATCCCTGGCCTCAATCAGTGGGTTGAGGATCCAGCACTGCCGTGAGTTGTGTGTAGGTTGCAGATGCGACTCGGATCTAGCATTGCTGTGGCTCTGGCATAGGCCGGCAGCAGCAGCTCCGAATGCACCCCTAGCCTGGGAATCTTCATGTGCCGTGGGTGTGGCCCTAAAAGGACAAAGGACAAAAAAAAAGGCTCACTTCAGAATCAAAGACACACACATACACTGAAAGTTAAGGGATGAATAAAAGTATTTCATGCAAATAGAAACAAAAAGAGAGTTGTGGCAGTGATACTTAGACAAAATAAACCTTAAAACAAAGACTACAAGAACAGATAAAGAAGAACATTACATAATGATCAAGGGATCAATCCAACAAGATGATATAACAATTTTAAGTTTATATGCAATTAGCATAGGAATACCTAAATGCATAAAACAAATATTAACAAACATAAAAGGAGATATTGACAGTAACACAATAACATTAGGGGACATTAACACCCTACTATTTACATGAATGTGCAGACCATCCAGACAGAAAAGCAATAAGGCAACACTAGCTTTAAATGGCACATTACACCAGATGGAATTAATATATTTATATGACATTCCATCCCAAACCAGCAGAGTCCACATGGAACATTCTTGAAGTGAGATCATGTACCAGGCCACAAAACAAGCCATAGTAAATTTAAGAAGATGGAAATCATACCAAGCATCTATTCTGACCACAGTGGTATGAGAGTAGAAATCAACTACACGAAAAACCTGCAAAAAACACAAACATATGGAGGCTAAACAATATGCTACTCGAAAACCAGTGGGTCATGGAAGTAATCAAGGAGGAACTCAAACAATTCCTCAAACAATTTAAATGAAAGTGGAAACATAAAATTCCAGAATCTTGTATGCAGCAAAAGCAGTTCTGAGAGGGAATTTTATAACAATAGAAGCCAACCTCAGGAAACAAGAAAAACTCAAATCAACAATCTAATTTTATACCTAAAGGAACTAGAAAAAGAACAAAGAAAATCCAAAGTTAATAGAAAGAAATAATAAAGATCAGAACAGAATAAGAGATTAGAGATTAAAAAAATAGAAAAGATCAATGGAACTAAGAGCTGATTTCCTTTGAAAAGATAAATAAAATTGATAAAATTTTAGCCTAATCAAGAAAAAAAGAGAGAAGACTCAAAAATAAAATCAGAAATAAAAGAGAAGTTACAACTGACACCACAGAAATACAAAGGATTATAAGAGATTATTATGAATAATTATATGCCAATAAAAGTGAAAACCTGAAAGAAATGGATAAATCTCTAGAAATGTACAATCCCCCAAGACTAAATCAGGAAGAAATAAAAATTCAAACAGACAGATGATCAGGAATGAAACTTAATCTGCAAAAGTTTTTTAAAAAATTCCTAGAGTTCCCATTGTAGTGCAGTGGAAACAAATCTGACTAGTATCCATGAGGACACAGTTTCAATCCCTGGCCTTGCTCAGTGGGTTAAGGATCCAGTGTTGCCGTGGGCTGTGGCATAGGTCTCAGATACATCTAGGATCTGGCATTGCTGTGGCTCTGGTGTAGGCCACTGACTATGGTTCCGATTTGACCCCTAGCCTGGGAACCTCCATATGTCGCAGGTTTGGTCCTAGAAAGAAAAAAAATTCCCAACAGGAGTCCTCTGGTAGCCTAGCAGTTTAGGATTTGGCATTGTCACTGCTGTGGCTCAAGTTTGATCCCTGGCCTGGGAACTTCCACAGCTGCAGATGTGACAAAAAAAGAAAAAAAAAAAGGAGTTCCCGTCGTGGCGCAGTGGTTAACGAATCCGACTAGGAACCATGAGGTTGCGGGTTCGGTCCCTGCCCTTGCTCAGTGGGTTAACGATCCGGCGTGGCCGTGAGCTGTGGTGTAGGTTGCAGACGCGGCTCGGATCCCGCGTTGCTGTGGTTCTGGCGTAGGCCGGTGGCTACAGCTCCGATTCAACCCCTAGCCTGGGAACCTCCACATGCCGCAGGAGCGGCCCAAGAAAGAGCAACAACAACAACAACAAAAAAAAAACAACAACAAAAAAGACAAAAGACCAAAAAAAAAAAAAAAAAATGTAAAAAAAAAAAAAAAAGAACTCTAACTCCCAACAAACAAAGGTTGGGACCAGACAGCTTCACAGCTGGATTCTACCAAACATTTAAAGAAGAATTAATACCTATTCTCCTCAAATTATTCCAAAAAATTGAAGAAGAAGGAACTTTTGTGAACTCATTCTATGAGGCCAGCATCACCTTGATATCAAAGCCAGACAATGACACCACACACCAAAAAAAAAAAAAAAAAAAAGGAAACTACAGGCTAGTATCACTGATAAACACAGATGCAAAAACGCTTAGCAAGATATTAGCAAAGCAAACTCAACAATACATGAAAAAGATAATATACCACACATCATGACCAACTGGGATTTATTCCAAAGATGCAAGAATTGATATCCACAAATCAATGTGATACACCATCCTATAAAAATCTGAGATTAAAAATCATATGATTATCTCAACCAATGCAGAAAAGTCCTGGCAATATTTAACATCCATTTCTGTTAAAAACAACAACAACAACAAAAACTCTCAACAAATTGAGTATAGAAGGAATATTTCTCAACATAATAAAAGCCATATATGACAAATCCATAGCCAACATCATACACAATAGCATTCCTCTAAGATCAGGAACAAGGCAAGGATGCCCACTTCTACCACTTTTATTCTACATAGTACTGGAAGTCCTAGCCACAGCAATCAGACAAGAAAAAGAAATAAAAGGAATCCAAATTGGAAAGGAAGAAGTAGAACTGTCACTGTTTGCAGATGACATAATACTATATTTATAGAAAAATTTAAAGATGCCACCAAAAAACTATTTAGAATTATGAATTTGATAGTTATAGGATACAATATTAATATAGACACCTGCTGTGTTGCTATACACTAAACAAACAATCAGAAAGAGAAATTAAGAAAACAGCCCCATTTATGGTTGAATCAAGAAGAGTAAAATACTCTAGGGATAAACCTAACCAAGGAGATAAAAGATCTGTACTTGGAAAACTATAAGACATTGATAAAAGAAATTGAAGACAACACAAACAAAAGGAAAGACACACCATGCTCATGGATTGAAAGAATCAATACTGTTAAAATGACTAAACAACCCATTGCAATCTACAAATTCAGTGCAATCCCTACTAAAACACCAATGGCAATTTTCACTTAAATAGAAGAAATAATTTTTAAATTGGTATGGAAGCACAAAAGATCTCAAATAGCCAAAGCAGTCTTGAGAAAGAACAAAGCTAGAGATATCATGCCTCTTGATTTCAAACTATCCTACAAAGTTAAAACTATCAAAACAGTATCTTATGGCACAAAAACAGACATATAAATCAATGAAACAGAATAAAAAGCCCAGAAATAAACCCATACTTATAAGGTCAGTTAATCTACGACAAAGGAGGCAAGAATGTACAATGAGGAAAAGACAGTCTCTTCAATAAATGGTGCTGGGGAAACTGGATGGCAACAGACTCAAAGTGGACTGCTTTTCCTCACCACATATAAAAATAAACTCAAAATGGACTAAAGGCTTAAATGTAAGACCAGAAACCATAAAATCCCTAGAAGAAAATACAGGCAGTACACACTTTGACTTCATTCTTAGTATGGGGGGAAGGCAGAGGGATATATCTCCTCAGGCAAGGGAAACAAGCAAAAATAAACAATTGGGACTAAATACAACTATAAATCTTTTGCACAGAGAAGGAAATTACCAACAAAACAAAAATACTTGCAAATGGTGTATCTGATAAGGGGTTAATATTGAAAATATACAAAGAACTCATATGAATCAACATTAAAAAAAAAAAAAAAACCAGCCTGGGAGTTCTGTGGTGATCTAGGGGTTAGGACTCAGCACTTTCACCACAGTGGCCCGGGTTCAATCCCTGGTCTGGGAACTGAGATCCCACATCAAGCAGCTGCACTTTCTGGAGAAAAAAATCTTAAAAAAACAAAAACAAACCTGATTTAAAAATAGGCAGAAGACCTGAATAGACATTTTTCTAAATAAGACATACAGGTGGCCAATAGACATAAAAAGATGCCAACATCACTAATCATTAGAGAAACGCAAATCAAAATCATGATGCGATACCACCTGTCACCTATCAGGATGTGAGGATGTGGGAAAAGGGAATCCTGTATACTGTTAGTGGGATTATAAATTGGTGCAACCAATATAGAAAACAGTATGGGTGTTTCTCAAAAAATTAAAAAGAGAATTGCCCTATGACCCAGGAATTTCATTTCTGGATTTTTACCCAAAGAATACAAAAACACAAATTAGAAAAAATATATGTATGACTGGATCACTTTGTCATACAGCAGAAACTGACAGATCATTGCAAATCAACTATAATAAAAATAAAAATCTTTTTAAAAATGTAAAAAAAAAACCAACAAAAAAGACATATGTACCCCAATATTCATTGAAGCACTTTTTACAATAGCCAAGATATGGAAGTAACCTACATGCTCAGTGAGAGATGAATGTATAAAACGTGGTATACATAATATCTTACGTACAATGAAACACGAGTACACAAATAAGCAAAGTGAGATCTTGCTATTTTAGACAACGTGGTTGGATCTAGAATGTATTAGGCTAAGTGAAATAATTCAGAGAAAAACAAATATCTATGTTCTCACATATAGGTAGAATCTAAAAAACAAATCAAACAAAAAAAATGAAAACAGACTTATAGATACAGAGAATGAGTAGTGGGTGGCAGGAAACTGGTGAACTGGAGTAAGAGGTACAAACATCTAGTTATAAAATAAATAAGCCAGAGTTCTCCCTGTGGTGCAGCAGGTTAACGATCCAGCTTATCTCTGGGGAGGTGCCCGCTTGATCCCAGGCAGAGTGCAGTGACTTAAGTCTGGCATGTCAAATCACTGTGGAGTACACCTCAAACTAGCAATATTGTACACATATATTTCTTTCTTTTTCTTCTTCTTCTTCTTTTTTTTTTTGGTCTTTTTTTGCCTTTTCTAGGGCCGCTTCTGCGGCCTATGGAGGTTCCCAGCCTAGGGGTCGAATCGGAGCTGTAGCCGCCGGCCTATGCCAGAGCCACAGCAATGCAGGATCCAAGCCATGTCTGCAACCTACACCACAGCTCACGGCAATGCCATATCCTCAACCCACTGAGCAAGGCCAGGGATTGAAACCGCAACCTCACGGTTCTTATTCGGATTTGCTAACCACTGAGCCACGATGGGAACTCCTTGTACACATATATTTCAATAATAATTTTTAAAAATATGTTCAGAAAAAGACTAGAAGGACATAAAACCACATATTAAAAGTGATCTTTCGGTAACAGCTGTTGTGCAATGAATTCAAAGGTTAAAACAAGTTCCATTCAAAAACAGGCAAACAATACTGATTTAAGGTAATGCAATACAGTTAAAACCTAAAAGTGCATCAAAAAATTTTTATTGTCCTAGAATTTAAATATATCAAATACTGTTTGCATGAGCCCATTTTACATACTCACAGACATTTTTCTAGTAACAGAATTTGATCTGTATTCTCATTAAACAGCTTTCATTTCAACAGAGGAAATGGCTTATTGAGCTCTGTATTAAAGGGAAAATGACTTGAATGAAAAGCTTTGTGTCTTCCTAACTACTTTAGACAGAGTATCTATTGTAAAATGCTGAAGCTATTAACTTCTCAAATGAGTCACAATGTATGAGGATATTCAAACTTATTGAGGTAAATGGAATTATGGCCAGAGTACATAAATATTATTAAGAAATATATTTAAAGCATTAAGTATTACCTGATTTGGTTATTAGGTTAAAATGATCCTATTGTTGAAATATTTGTTTAGTCTGTTTAAAGAAGAGAACATTAGCATGTTGTACAGGAAACTACTGAAATGCCTACATTGCAGCAAAACTGTGGCATCAAGAGAGATTTGACTCAGGTTTTAGATCTCAGTTGGGTAAGTTTTGTTTTACAGATTTTTATTCCCTTTACCCCAAATTTACTGAGACAGAGAATTATTTTACATATTGGAAAGAGAGGGTTTTTGTTTGTTTGTTTGTTTGTTTTAAACTGCTAAACTATGATTTAACAGTTAATACTGTTATGCATTGGGATTGTGGGATGGAAATCCTATAAAATTGGATTGTGATGATCATTATACAACTATAAATGTAGTAAATTCACTGAGTAATGAAAAAGTCAATACTGTTAAACTGACTAAACCCAAATAATATGTTTGCTTTATTTTTTAAAATGATAGTGAATAGAATAGTTTTGAAGAATTGGCTAAACTCAAATTATACAATTAAAGCAGTGTTTTAAAACAAATTTTACACAAAACCACATTCTACACAAAGGTTTCTTTTATGGCAGCCACCTGAAGGATTGGCCCCCAAATTATCTCACTCTGAAAGCCAAAAGGACTCAGCATTCACAAGTTCCATGGAATCACATTAAACTAATAGGCAGTTTTACACAGACACACAAGCATGTCTATACCCCTAGGCTGAGCAGAGAGGGAACAGGCAAAAACTCAAGGTTCCCCGTTCTGCCTGGAAGGGGTGGGACTGTGCACTTTCCCAGATGCTTCCCAAGGATCGGGCTTCTAATTAGCTTGCACCTGGGAGCTGATGGGGCATGCACTCAGGAGTCACCTGGGAGCCTGAATGGGTGTGTGGGAACTTCCTGCATCTCCCCCACCCCGCACCCCCACTCCCCACCCTGCACCCATTAAGCCCAGTGATGAAACCAAGTCTACAGCTTCCCCTTAAAAGAGTTTGGACTAAAGTCTAGCAGCCTATATTCTATGGCTGCCACCCAAGGAAATGGCTCCTAAATCACCTAGCTGTGGGACTTGTTGAGACTCAGCATTTGTAAGTTCTTTGGAACCACAGGGAAGAAAGAGGTGGTTCTGTATGGGTGCACAAACACTTCTAGGGGATATTCCCCTGGCTCAGCACAGATTGGTTAGACCAAAACCAACCAGATCCTGATTTTGCCCCAAGAGAGGCTAGACTGCATGCATATCTAACATCCTAAATTTCTCAGCTGCAGCCTGAAGGTCAGGCTTCCAATTAGCCTACATTAGGGGAGCTGAAGAGGCAGGCAATAAAAACAAATTCTCTCAAAAGTTAATTTATCTTTTTTTTTTTTTGCTATTTCTTGGGCCGCTCCTGCGGCATATGTAGATTCCCAGGCTAGGGGTCTAATCGGAGCTGTAGCCATCAGCCTACGCCAGAGCCACAGCAACGTGGGATCCGAGTGGCGTCTGCAACCTACACCACAGTTCACAGCAATGCCGGATCCTTAACCCACTAAGCAAGGGCAGGGACCGAACCTGCAACCTCATGGTTCCTAGTGGGATTCGTTAACCACTGTGCCAAGACGGGAAATCCTCAAAAGTTAATTTTAAAAACTCATTTATAATAACACCAAAAAGAATAAAATACTTAACGATAAATTTAACCAAGTGCAAGATCTGTATGCTGAAAACTACAAAACATTGATGAAAGAAATTGAAGACACAAATAAAAGGAAAGATGTTCAGTGTTCATGGATTGGAAGAATTAATATTGTGAAAAATGTTCATACTATCCAAAGTGATCTACAGTTTCAATGCAGTCCCTACCAAAATTCCAATTGCATTTTTCACAGAAATAGGAAAAACAATCTTCAAATTTATATGTACCTACAAAAGACGCCAAATAGTAAAAGCAATCTTGAGCAAGAAGAGCAAAGTTGGAGGCATCTCACTTCCCAATTTCAAACTACATCACAAAGCTATCGTAATCAAAACAGTACAGGACTGGCATAAAAATAGACAAATAATTCTGGAACAGAATAATGAGTCCAGAAATAAAGCCATGCATATATGGTCAATTAATTTTCAACAAAGGCATTAAAAATACACAATTGGGAAAAGAGAGGCTCTTTGATAAATAATGTTGGGAAAACTAGATATCACATGAAAAAGGATAAAAAGGATAAAACTTATCTTATACCATACATAAATATCAACTCAAAATGGATTAAAGAAAAACTTTGAAACCACAAAATTCCTAGAAGACAAGATAGGGAAATGCTTTGTGACACTGGTCTTGGCAATTATTATATTATTTGGATTTGAAAACAAAATAAAAGGCAAAAAATGGGAGTTCCCATCACAGCGCAGTGGTTAATGAATCCGACTAGGAACCATGAGGTTGCGGGTTCGGTCCCTGCCCTTGCTCAGTGGGTTAACAATCCGGCGTTGCCGTGAGCTGTGGTGTAGGTCGCAGACGCCGCTCGGATCCAGCGTTGCTTTGGCTCAGGCGTAGGCTGGTGGCTACAGCTCTGATTAGACCCCTAGCCTGGGAACCTCCATATGCTGCTGGAGCGGCCCTAGAAATGGCAAAAAGACAAAAAAAAAAAAAAAAAAAAGGCAGAAAATGTATTACCATTTTGTTAATTGCTTTCTGACTGTTTTGTGTTTCATGTTTTCCTTTAATCTTCCTTTACTGTTTGTTGTTGTTGTTGTTGTTGTTGTTGTTGTGTGTGTGTGTGTGTCTGTGTGTGTGTCTGTGTGTGTGTCTGTGTGTGTGTGGTCTTATGCTTTTACTTTTTTCTTTTTCTTTTTTGTGTATCTACTAGAAGTTTTTTTCCTCGTGGTTTACCATAAGTGTTACATAAAACATCCTATAGTTGTAAGAGTCTATTGTGAGGCAGTAACAACTTACCTTCAGTCTCATATAGTGTCCTCTCATATTTTATGCCATTAATGTCACACTAGATTTGTTAATATAGTACATCAGTTAGCAAGTTATTTTGACTGTAATTATTTTAAATACTATTGTCTTTTAACGTTTATACTAGAGTTAAAAGGGACTTGGGCACCACCATTACAGTATTCTGAATTTGGCTACATATTTACCTTATATTTTCACAAGTTTTCTGGTTGCTAATTAGTAGCCTTTTGTTTCAACTTGAAGAACTTCCTTCAGCATTTCTTGTGCTGAACTTGTGATGAACTCTGAGCTTTTGTTTAGGAAAACCTTTATGTCTCCCTCATTTCTGAAGGAAAGTTTTACTGAGCATAGTATTGATTTGGCTTTTGTTTTTTTTCTTTCAGTACTCTGAATATATCATCCCACTCCCTTCTGGCTTGATAGGTTTCTTCTGAGAAATCTGCCCATATCCTTTTGGGGTTCCCTGGTATGGGATGAATTGGTTTTCTCATGATGCTGCTTTCAAAATTCTACTGTCTATGACTTTTAGCAACTTGATCATAATGTGTCTCAGGGTAATCTTCTTTGAGTTGATCTTGCTTTTGACCCTTTGAGCTTCAGGTACCTGGGTGTTCATATCTTTCTCAGGATATGGGAAGTTTTCTGCTATTAGATTTTAAATAAGCTTTCTGCCTCTTTCTGTCTCTCTTCTCCTTCTGGAATCCCAATGATGTTTATTTTCATTTGCTTGAGATTGCCGCATAATTCATGCAGGCTTTCTTCACTCTTTTTCATTCTTTTTTCTGTTTGTTCCTATAACTAGATAATTTCAAACAAGCAGTCTTGGAGTCTGCTGATCATTCCTTTGTATAATCAAACCTGTTGTTGAAACTCTATATTGAATTTTTCAGTTCTGTCATTGTACTTTTCAGTTCCAGCTCTGTTTAGTTCTTTTTTATCTTATCAGATGCTGAATATTGTTTATTCCTATAAATATTATTTATTCTTGAGATTCATTTTTGAACATGGTTGAGTTACTCAGAAACATTTTCTTTTATCCTTTCAGGTCTCATTTTTAATATCTTAATTAGTACCAGGGCAGAATTTAGTCTAGGATCTATTTCCCCATTACTGAGACAAAACTCTTGAGAATTCTACCTGATGCCATGAAAATGAGATTTTTCACTCACTTGTTGGGATAGAAATTATTTTCAGAGCTATCTGAGCTACCTCCATTTAGTTCAGGTGGTTCTTTCCCTGTATTTGTGTAGTTTCCTCACATATATTCACTGATCATTATTTACCTGAAAACTGGATAGGGATCCTTTGCAGATTTCAAGAGCTGTCTCTGGCACAGTTCCCTCCTCTCAGTACTCTTCTGTCCTGTGAATTCCTGGGAACAAATGCAACATAAAATAAATGCATTATGTCATTCTTTTTTATGGCTGAGTAGTATTCCATTGTATATATATACCACATCTTCTGAATCCAATCAACTGTTGACGGACATTTGGGTTGTTTCCACGTCCTGGCTATTGCAAATAGGGCTGCAATGAACACACGGGTGCATGTGTCTCTTTTAAGTAGAGTTTTGTCCAGATATATGCCCAAGAGTGGGATCGTGGGGTCATATGGAAGTTCTGTGTATAGATTTCTAAGGTATCTCCAAACTGTTCTCCATAGTGGCTGTACCAGTTTACATTCCCACCAACAGTGCAGGAGGGTTCCCTTTTCTCCACAACCCCTCCAACATTTGTTATTTGTGGACTTATTAATGATGGCCATTCTGACTGGTGTGAGGTGGTATCTCATGGTAGTTTTGATTTGCATTTCTCTTATGATCAGCGATGTTGAGCATTTTCTCATGTGTTTGCTGGCCATCTGTATATCTTCCTTGGAGAACAGTCTATTCGGGTCTTTTGCCCATTTTTCCATTGATTGATTGGCTTTTTTGCTGTTGGGTTGTATAAGTTGCTTATATATTCTAGAGGTTAAGCCCTTGTTGGTTGTATCATTTGAAACTATTTTCTCCTATTCTGAAAGTTGTCTTTTTGTTTTCTTTTTGGTTTCCTTTGCTTTGTTGTGGAAGATGTGGTATATATACACAATGGAATACTACTCAGCCATAAAAAAGAATGGCATAATGCCATTTGCAGCAACATGGATGGAACTAGAGAATCTCATACTGAGTGAAATGAGCCAGAAAGACAAAGACAAATACCATATGATATCACTTATAACTGGAATCTAATATCCAGCACAAATGAACATCTCCACAGAAAAGAAAATTATGGACTTGGAAAACAGACTTGTGGCTGCCTGATGGGAGAGGGAGGGAGTGGGAGGGATCGGGAGCTTGGGCTTATCAGACACAACTTAGAATAGATTTACAAGGAGATCCTGCTGAGTAGCATTGAGAACTATGTCTAGATACTCATGTTGCACCAGAACAAAGGGTGGGGGGAAAAATGTAATGTATACATGTAAGGATAACTTGATCCCCTTGCTGTACAGTGGGAAAATAAAATAAAATAAAATAATAAAATAAAATAAATGCAAATAAAAATAATAAGAAAAACAACAACAAAAAACTTGTTGCATAAATTTTGTCTGGTCTTCTAGTTATTTCAGATAGGGGGATAGAAAGCTTTTAAGCCTTCCCTGGATTCCTGTTCTGATTCTTCAACTCAAAGAAACTGCTAGACTCTGCTTGCATTCTTCCTTCTTGTGCCATGCTGGAAATTCTCTAGGTAATGAACTGGTGCAAATGTAGGGTTCACTGTGTCTTTTTCTCCCTCTCAGGAATCATTGCCCATTGTTTCCTAGTGTCCAATGTCTTAAAAACTGTCATTTCATGCTTTTCCTTTAAGCAACCTAAGGTGATCTCTGAAAATGGTTCACTATTTACTTGAGCCAGAAAACTCCATAAAATCATGCAAATGAGGTTTGAGACTTTGGGCTCATTTTAAGCTCACAAAATTGCTCAGGCCATCCCAGGTATGTATATCCAAAAAAGCCACCACAGCATGTGCTCTTTTATTACAATTACAGAATTATTGGCTTCTTTTTTACTTGACTAGTTCCACCAGATGTTTCTCAATTGTACCAGTCTTTTGAAAAAAACCAACATTTGGCTTTGTTAATTCTATTTTATACTTGTTTTCTATTCCACTAATTTCTGCTCATACCATTGTCATTTTCGTCTTTCTTCTTTTTTATATTTATTTTGCTGTTCATTTTCTAACTTTTTTTTTTTTTTTTTTCAGGGCTGCACCTGCAGCATATGTAAGTTCCCAGGATAGGGGTCAAATTAGAGCTACAGGTGCTGGCCTATGCCACAGCCACAGTCACACAGGATCTGATCCGCATCTGTGACCTACAACACAGTTCACAGCAATGCCAGATCCTTAACCTGCTCAGTGAGGCCAGGGATGGAACTCGCATCCATGGATCCCAGTCGGTTTCGCTGACCACTGAGCCACGAAGGGAAGTCCCTCATTTTATGATTTCTTTTGCAATGCGAAAGCTTATAAGTTTGAGTAGATCCCATTTGTTTTTGTTTTTATTTCTATCTCCTTGGGAAACTACTCTAAGGAAACATTCATATGATTAAATGACCCTACTATTTAAAAGCAATATTTTTGATCCTTTTATTTATTTATTTGTCTTTTTCGGGCCACACCCACAGCATATGGAAGTTCCCAGGCTAGGGATCAAGTCAGAGCTGCAGTTGCCAGCCTACGCCACAGCCACAACAATGGGGATCCAAGCTGTGTCTGCAACCTACACCACAGCTCATTAGCAACACCGGATCCTTAACCTACTGAACATGGCTAGGGATCAAACCCTTATCCTCAAGGATACTAGTTGGGTTCATTCCCGCTCAGCCAGAGTGGGAACTCCTTGATTCTTTTTTCTTATGAGAACTGAATGATTTTGTAGATCAAGAGCTGAATATAAAGTGCTGGCTATGTCAGTCTTCAAGTAAAGATACAACATATGGCATAGCAGCCATTTGTTTTTTATTTGAAAATCATCTGCTACAATTCATATGGAACCACTCAAGTGAAGTAACGCATGGTGCATCCTTTAAGTTGTTCACTTTGGCACCAATGTCTGTTGTAATTCCACCTAGGTTGCAGTATAGCTTCTGATTTACTCTATTGGTTGGGACAGGGGACAGGTACAGAGGCTTCTATTTGAACTTTCATACCATGATGGCTCTTGGCCAACTGCCAAGTATATGCATTCCAATTGTTTTACATGGGGGCAGAGAAATGACTTCCAGGTGGGTTTGTAGATCTCTGGATCCACTATGTGTGCACTTGGGCCAGGGATCCATTTATCACCTGGCCTTCAGGAGCCACTTTAACCAAGGGGCTAGTGATGGCATTTTGGGTCTCCAGTAATTCTGTTAGTTCATATCCTACATCTAATTGCCCCAGAAAGGTTGACACCAAGTATATAAGTTTTTTTAAGTGTTGGCATTCAGTCTCACAGTACTCTGTTATTACGTCCTCATAATATTTAGAGCTTTCCATGCCTCAAAGATTATACTGTATTGTGGATTTATGAGATTATGCCAGGTTTTTCTTCTAATTTCTGAGGTGTTTTTTCCTAAAACTGAAGGCACATTTCTGGCCATGCCCAACAGGCCCAGATTTTACTAATTCCAAGCTGACACGCTCACATCCACCATTTTCACATCCATTACTTGTCAATCAGAATAAGACCCAAAGTAGCAGTTCTCTACATTATTTACGTCATTACCCTGGCATTCAGTCTGCTTTCTAATCAACTTCTCTGTTTGAGCAGAACAGGATGTCCACTAGCTGACTGGAGAGTTGAAAGCATTCATCACTATTGTACCATGCCTTTGTGCTAACGCCCTGATCAGCATTAAGAAAGAAATGCCCATGAGTGGTTGGTATGGCTTATAGTATCTTCTACAGTCAACTCCATTTATCCCTCCTTTAATTCCCACTCAATTGTGCGCCATCATGCTTCCTTCTCCCAGGTTTTGTTTTCTGTTTTTTTTAATAGCTGTACCTGTGGCATATGGAATTTCCCTGAGCCAGAGACTGAATCCAAGCCACAGCTGTGACCTATGCGGCAGCTACAGCAACCCCAGATCCTTTAACCCACTGCGCCGGGCTTGAGATTGAACCTCTACCTCTGCAGCAACCCAAGCCGCTGCAGTCAAATTCTTAACCCACCATGCCACAGTAGGAACTCCAAAATTCTTTTTTAGGTTGGGCAAGATTTGGGTATGTTTTGATAGAAAAAGTTGGTACACAGGAAAGGACTGACAAGAGCAGAGAGGAAATAAGCGATGAAGGGAAGTCCCCGAGGAGACAGAAAGGGATCCAAAATACAGGTACACAGATTACCTGGAGGGAAAGCTAGTCTTCACTGAGATGACAAACTAAGTTTGTAAATGTAGGGGCAGGAAATTGTAGGGATTTTCTTCTGATGGTTGCCATTCTTTCTTGAAGCAGGAGGTGAAGTCACCTGCTAAAGACGTATCTGTGTGGGTGTCATGAGACTTGAGAAGTAGTGAAGATTTGATCCAGGCGGAAATAAGGATTAATACAAATAATTTTTAGGCAAAATCACAAACGTGTGTGTTAGGGTAAGGTTAAGCTACTTTAAAAAGAGATCCTCAAAATTACACGGCTTAAAAAGACAGAAGTTTATTTCTCTCTCATGCAATAGTCCAAGAAGAATGGTCAGGTCACTTAGGCACCCAGGTTCTTTCTATGTAGTCTTTCTGCCATCTCCTATGGTGTTCTCCTCAGCTACATGACTGAGGTCGGGTTGCAGGTAACTCCAGCCCTAGAGGAAGGGAAAGACCTTGGAGGAGTACATGTGTAATATTTTAATGCCCAGGTCTGAAGCTGGACACATCATTTCTGCTTGTTGTCTTCTGGTGAGAACTTAGTCACTGGAGAAGCTGGGAAATAGAGTGTCTGGCCACTGGCCCAGCTAAAACTCTGTAATTATAGAAAAAGGAAAAGAACTGATTTTGCTGAAAAACTAGTAGTCTTCACCACAGCACAGGTGTATGCTTTTCTCAAGCTATATACAACTTAAACATAGGGAGACAAAAGGGGCAGTTAATGAATTCAGTGAAATTTTGCCATGTTAACTAAAGGACTAAAATTTTCGTAATAATGACAAGGGAGTCATTTGAGGTGACAGACCATCATAACATCTGGGTTGAATACAAAAATGAATAACAGGAGTTCCTGTTGTGGCTCAGCGGGTTAAGAACATGACATAGTGTCCATGAGGATGTGGGTTCAATCCCTGGCCTCGCTCAGTGGGTTAAGGATCCAGCTTTGCTGCAAGCTGCAGTGCAGGTCACAGATGCTGTGGCTGTGGTGTAGGCCTGCCGTTGCAGCTCTAATGTTCCCCCGATCCTAGGAACTTCCACATGCTGCAGGTGTGGCTGGGAAAAGAAAAAAAAAAAAAAAAAAAAAAAGAATAATGGCAGCTAACAGCATTTAATGATCACTTACTATGTGGCAGGTATTAGTCTAAGTGTCTAAGCGTATTTGACTCGTTTTATACTCTTAATAACCATGAGATATGTGCCATTATTTTATTTTCATAATTGAGGAAACAAAGGCACAGAGAGATAAAATAACTCTCCCAAAGTGACACAATAAATTGGTGGCAAAGCCCGGTTCTGAACTCATTCAGAAGTAATGTGGTTCCGGAGCCCGCGATCATGACCTTGTCATTCTACTGTCTCAATGATAGCAGCTATTTTACGTGTGTTATCTCATTTAATCCTCACCATAAGCTTCTGAGGTGGCTACTGCTTCTAGTTTACATTTAAGAAGACTAAAGTTCGGTTATGCAATAACTAGTTCAAGGCCATGTGCTTACAGAAATGGAGAAATCAGGATCAAATTCAGATCTATATGATCTCAAAGCCCATTCCTTCTTGTTAAGTATCTAAATTTTTATTACTACTATAGAACTTATGAACAGTGAAATTCAGCTATATAAGCATATGCTTCAATGAGTTTTGTCAATGTACACACCTGTGTAGCAAACAACCTAATCAAGATAGAAAGCTTCCTCCTGTCCCTTTCCATTCAATTCCCTACCTCTGAGGGACAAGCACTGTTTTGATTTCTATTATGCATCAGTTTTGTGTTCTTCAAATTCACATAAATGGAATAATATTTAGTTTTATGTATAGCTTTTTTCATTCAATATATTTTTGAGATTTATCCATGCTGTTCTGCATAACAGTAGTTTATTCTTTTTATAGCACTTAAATGCATGGATATGTCAAGTTGCCTATTCATTCTCCTACTCATGGACATTTGAGTTTTTTCTGTTTTTGCCTGTAAATGAGAAAAGGCAATACGGACATTAATGCGTCTTTTGGTAGACATATATTTTTATTTCTTTTGGCTAAATACCTAGGACGGATATTGCTGGATCGCATAGTAGATGTATGCAGCAATAAAAAGAACTGTCAAACAATTTTCCAAGGTGATTCTAGATGTTCCATTAAATTTACTGTCATTTTAATTCCCACTGTGGCACAGGGACTTAAGAATCTGACTGAAGTGGCTTGGGTCAATGCGGAGGTATGAGTTTGATCTCCGACCTGGTGCACTGGCTTAAAGGACCCAGTGTTACCCCAGCTGTGGTATAGGTTGCAGCTGTGGCTCAGATTCAATCCCTGGCCCAGGAACTACCATATAATGGGTGTGGTCATTTAAAAAAAAAAAGGCTATTCTAATGGGTAGCCTGTTGTGGTTTTATTTTCATTTTCCTAATGACTAAAGATGTTGAACGCTTTTAACTGTGCACACGACCATTCACACATATTATTCTATGAAGTGTCTGTTTAAATATTTTTATTATTTTATGAGTTTTTATTACAAATTTTGAATACAAGTTTTCTGTCTCATGTATTTATAGGTCTTGCTCTGTAGTACACCTTTTCATTTTCTTTTTCTTTCTTTCTTTTTTTTTTTTTTTTTTTGTCTTTTTGCTGTTTCTTAGGCCGCTCCCGCGGCATATGGAGGTTCCCAGGCTAGGGGTCGAATCGGAGCTGTAGCCACCGGCCTACGCCAGAGCCACAGCAACGGGTGATCCGAGCCGCATCTGCGACCTACACCACAGCTCACGGCAACGCCGGATCCTTCACCCACTGAGCAAGGTCAGGGATCGAACCCGCAACCTCATGGTTCCTAGTCGGATTTGTTAACCTCTGCGCCACGACGGGAACTCCTGCCTTTTCATTTTCTTAATGGTGAGATTTGAGAGAAGTTTTTAATTTGGATCGAATCATTTATAAACTTTTATAATTGGTGCTTCTTTCGTCCTAAGAAATCTGTACATATGCCAAGGTCATGAAGTTATTCTCCCATATTTCTTCTAGAATCTTTTTAGTTTTTATTTTTTACATTTAGTCTATGATCCACCCTGACTTAATTTTAAAATGTAATACAAGATAGAGATTGAGATTATTTTTTCCCCTTGAGTTTTTCCAACAGTTCCGTCATTATTTGTTGGCAATCTCCCTTTTAACATTGAATTACTTTGGTGCCTTGCTGAAAACCATCAAATATATACCATTACATATTATACATGTAGATATATTAAATCATATAAAAGTACAAATACATAATCTGTCCTGTTCCATTGATTTATTCATGAACTCTTTTTAGTTCTACTAATATTGGTAACTTTAAAATACTTCTTAAAATCAGATAGTTTAGTCCAGCTTTGTTCTTTTTCAAGATTATCTGTCTACTCAAGTCCTTGACATTTACAATTAATTGTTAAAATTCAGCTTGTCAACTTCTTTTTAAGAAATGAATTGGAATTTTATTTGGGTTTGTACTGAATCTATACATCAATTTGAGAGAGAACTGACATCATAGCAATACTGAATAATGAATGTGGTGGATATCTCTATCTCTTTAAATCTTTGTCTTGGCAGTGTTTTAAACTTTTTAATATACAGGTCTTCAAGTCTTACATTAAATTTATCCCTAGGTACTTTCTGTTACTTATTGTTGGTATGAAGAAAGCTTTAGCAGTTTGAATAAAAGATCAAAGCAGCCATAATAATTCCCTTAAGCCAAAATCTAATCTAGGGTGAGGCCCTAATTCTCTTCCATTCTGTGAAGGCTGAGAGATGAGGAAGCTACAAAAACAAACAAACAAACACCTGAAGCTAGTAGAGATTGGTTTGTGAGGTTTAAGGAAGGATGCCGTCTTCCAACATAAAAGTGCAAGGTGAAGCAGCAAATGCCAATGTAGAAGCTGCAGCAACTTAACCAGAAGATCTTGCCAAGGTAATTGATGAAGCCGGCCACACCGCACAACAGACTTTCAAAGTAGACAAAATAGCCTTCTGTTGAAAGAAGATGCCATCCAGGGCACTCATAGTTAGGAGAAATCAATGTCTGGTTTCAAAACTTCAAAGACAGTCTGGTTTTCTTGTTAAGGGTTAATGCAGCTGGTGACTTGACGCTGAAGCCAATGCTCATTTACTATTCTGAAAATCCTATGGCCCTCAAGACTTATGCTAAATCTAAATGCAACAATGAATCCTGGATGACAATACATCTGTTTACAACATGGTTTATACAATATTTTAATCCCACTGTTGAGACCTATTGCTCAGAAAAAAAGATTCCTTTCAAAATATTACTGCTTATTTATAATGCGCCTGGTCACCAAGAGCCTGGATGGAGATGTACAAGGAGATTCATGTTGTTTTCATGCCTGCGAACACAACGTCCATTCTGCAGCCCACGGATCAAGGAATAATTTCCATTTCCAAGTTTTATTAATCAAGAAATACATTTTGTAAGGCTCTAATTGCCACAGTGAGGATTCCTCTGATGGATCTCAGCAAAGTAAAGTGAAAACCTGGAAAGGATTCACCATGTTATATAAAAACCTTCTGGGAAGGCTTCACCGGATTAAGAACATCTGGGATTCATGGGAGATCAAAATATCAACACTCACAGGAATCTGGAAGAAGTTAATTCCAACCCTTCTGGATTACGTGCAAGGGTTTTTTAAAAAGACTCCAGCGGAGGAAGTAGCAAGAGAACTAGAATTAAAAGCAGAGCCTGAAGATTTGACTGAATTGCTACAATCTCAGGATAAAACTCTGAATAAATGAGGAGTTACTTTTTTTGAGGGGATAAAGGAGTTACTTCTTATGGATGAGCAAAGAGAGTAGTTTCATGAGACAGCATCTACTCCTGGTGAAGATACCATAAATATTATTGAAATGACAACAAAAGATTTAAAATTATTTTTTTCTTTTTATAGCTACACCTGCAGCATATAGAAGTTCCCAGGCTAGGGTCGAATCACTGCTGCAGCTGCAGGCCTATGCCACAGCCACAGCAACACTGGATCTGTTTCCAAGCCACACCTGCAACCTATGGCACAGCTTGCAGCAAGGCTGGATCCTAAACCCCCTTAGTAACAAAGCCATAGATCGAACCTGGATCCTCACAGAGACTATGCTGGGTTCTTAAACCACTGAGCCACAATGGGAACTCCAACAACAAAGGATTAGGATATTTAGAATATTCTGTAAACTTAGTTGGTAAAGCAGGATTTGAAAAGACTGACTCCTATTTTGAAAGAAGTCTTACTGTGCAAAAAATGCTATCATTTTTGTATGATCCAGAGAATTGTTTGTTAAAAGAGTCAATGTAGCAATCTTCACTGTTGCCTTATTTTAAGAAATTGCCACAGCCACTCCAATCTTCAGCCTCTACCAAGACAGAGGCAAGATTCACCACCAGAAAAAAGATTATGACTTAGACGATTGTTAGCAATAAAGCATTTTACATGTACATTGATATTTTAGTTACTGTATTTAGTATAGTATAAATATAACTTTGATAAACACTGGGAAGCCAAAAAAGTTCATGTGATTTGTTTACTTTGATATTTGTTTTATTGCAGCTGTCTGGAACTGCAGCTGCAATATCTTCTAAGGCATGCCTATAGTAGTTACCTTACAAGACTGTTATGTGGATTAAATGAGTTAACAGATATAAAGAGGCTAAAATAGTGCCTGATAAATGGTAAATACACCACAAAAGCTAGCCACTATTAGTACAAAGCCAGGGCAGAATGACTTCTAAATTCATATTACTAATTTTAAAAATAAAGTATTACTAGAAAAACAAGCAAATAATATGGTAGTCTGATTGAAAATATAAGTTACTCAATGCACATGTTACACATTTTAATGATGACTTCTACATAAAAAATAAAGCCAAGGAGGAGATCCTCAGGGCTCAGCAGGTTAAGAATCTGCTGTTGTCACTGCTGTGGCTCAGGTGACTGCTGTGGTGTAGATTCAATCTGTGCCCTAGAAACTTTCACATGCTATGGGAATGGCCAAAAAATAAAAAAATAAATAAAACCAAGATAATAAATAAAGTGAATTAATTTTCACAAAAAATATAAGTAAGCTTTAAAAGAAAGAACAAGAGTTCCTGTCATAGCTCAGTGGTTAACAAACCCAACTAGTATCCATGAGGACACAGGTTCAATCCCTGGCCTCGCTCAGTGGGTTAAGGATCTGGTGTTGCCATGAGCTGTGGTGTAAGTCCCAGATGCGGCTCAGATCTGGTGTTGCTGTGGTTGTGGTGGTCGCTAGCCTGGGAACCTCCATATGCCGTGGGTATGGCCCTAAAAAGACAAAAGACCAAAATAAATAAATAAATAAAAATAAAAATAAAAGAATTTTCTTTAAAAATATTAAAATATAAAATTTATTCAAAAACAATAAAAGAACAGCTTCTATGAATTATGAACTACATGTAATAAGTAAACACAAGACAGTACCAAAAATTCCATTTTTCATCACATCAACATCTTCTTTTAATTATAAATTTTCTCCCTGGAATAATGAAAAATTATAGATTAGTATTTGAAATACCTGACATATTAATTTAGCATTAAAAGTCCTCTATAATAATCAGGGGCATAATTTATAGCAAGAGTGGAAAATATTTAGTCAGTTGAAAAATACGAACCACGTTTCTGCTGAGCCTCGACAGGAACTCCTAGAGTATAATCCTAAAAAATCATGAATCACTATGTTGAATGCCTGAAACTTATATAATATTATAAATCAACTATACCTTAATCAATCAATCAGTCAGATGGGTAAAAACCCAGTACAATTAAAAAAAAAAAGAAAAATATGAATCAGATAGTAAGAGTCCACGCTGATGGAAAAAGCAAATAATTCTGGTTGAGGGGAGTTAGGATGGAATGCAAGGTTAAACTAAATTGATTTTAAAAACAAAAACAGGTGACACAATAAAACTAAGATATTTAGATATTGGTGTCACTTTTTAGTTCACTTGAGAGCACATTCAAAAAGATAGATGAAAAAAATGGATGAAAAAGAAGAAAGAAAAAACCCAGGAAATGAAAGGAAAAAGATAAGAGAGAAATCTTTACACAAAAGCAGTAGCACAAGAAGTTCCCTGGTGGCCTAATGGTTAAGGATCAGCATTGTCATAGCTGTGGCTCAGGTCACTGCTGTGGCACAGGTTTGATCCCTGGCCTGGAAAGTTCTGCATTTCTCAGGCAAAAAAAGAGGAGGAGGAAGAAGAGGAGGAAGAAGAAGGGGAGGAAGGGGAGGAAGAAGAAGAAGAAGAAGAGGAAGAAGAAGTAGCAGCACAACATAGAAAAGTAAAAAAAATTAGGAAAAGTCTCAAGGGATTCTAAAATTACAGCTCAAATATTCTTGTCATTTTTGTCTTTACTTGGGTCAGGTTATCATGTCTCTAGGTATTTACCTGTACTCCCCCTTCATATTGTTTTTTCCTCACCTTTGTTACCCGATAGCTGATTTTTCTCAATTTTATTTTTCACTTTTTTGCATGGATTTCAGACCATATTTTGTAAACTTCTTTTTGAAAATAAGATGGATAAATAATACTTCTCTATTCTAGCCTAGCCTAGCCTAGCCTATTTTATTTTATTTTATGGCCACACCTGTAGCATATGGAAGTTCCCAGGCTAGGGACCAAATTGGAGCTGTAGCCGCTGGCCTACACCACAGCTCATGGCAATGCCAGATTCTTAACCCACTGAGAGAGGCCAGGGGTCAAACCTGGATCCTCACGGATGCTAGTCAGATTCGTTTCTGCTGAGACACAACAGGAACTCCCCACTTTCTAATAAACTGCGAATTAGCTAATTAATTCACAACACTTCCACTGCTCTAATTTAAAACAGGTTTTTGAAGTCTGTGAACTCCTTGAAATTTTGTTCAAAATTGTGTGCATATGAAATTTTTCGTGAATTCTGAAGCTTTTATCAGACTCTGAAAGCAAAATACTACTGTGTTAGTGGCTTTATTGTGAACGAAATTGCCAAAATAGTTACCCACTAAGAAAATCAGTATCTGGGCTGATTTCTTTTCTTGTACCAAGAAAGGAAATTAACACTTACTTAGCACTTCTCACCTGCCAGTTTCTATGTTTTGCCACATCAGTGGACTTCATAACTGTACTCTCTGGAGCAGGGCTGGATGGATGTCCTAAGCACAGCACAGAGACCCCTGCCATGGCCCTTCTGTTGCTTAAAATAAAGACTTTTACACCTTTACACATATTAGCTGATGAGTTAAATGCTACCAGGACTCAGCCAGCTGGTTTTACTCGCCACAGAAGTGAAACCCACACCATGAGTTCGAAGCAAATATAAATATCTGATGACACCTTCGAACCAAACTTTAAAACTTCAGTCATTCACCATGCCAAAGATTTTTTAACAGTGTGGATTAACTGGAACATGGAAGATAAAGGCAATTACAAAAAAGTCTACTACAGTCAAGTGTGGCAGTGAAAGGGTTAAGGGCACTAGCTAAGGAAAAAGACTGTGGTGTTCCGCTTCCCTTGGTGCCCTGAACTTGTGCCTACTTTCCTTAAAAGTTAACCCAGGGCTGCTCTGCTTTGCATAACCAGTAACTGGGTAAAGCCCAGACTCAAGCCATTCTCAATCAGATAAATTATCTTTGTATCTGTTTGACATATTTGTGTTCCTTTATAATATCTCATCTAAACAATAGTCTCCTTGGCTTTTTAAAAGTCTGCTCTTAAACCAGAGACCAATGCAATGTCACATTTAGTGATGGGTGAAATAAGCTGAAGACCAGAACTAGCTGTAGATCAAAGTTCTACATCCCAGTTTAAAATAATTTATTTCGAGAGGGATCAAGATGACGGAAGAGTAAGACGTGGTGCTCACCTTCCCCCACAAACACTTTAAAAAACCCATCTACATGTAGAATGTTTGCACAGAACATCGACTAAACGCTGAAGACCTTAAACCTCTAAAAAGGGCAAGGAACCCGCCACATAACTGGGTACAACAAAAGGGGAGAAAAAATAGAGGGGGAAGGAATCCGGATAAGACGAGCACTCCTGAGAGGGAGCTGTGAAAGAGGAAAGGAACTCACACTCTGGGAAAGCACCTAATCGACAGGGAGACCAGCAGAGGCACAGGGTCCTCCAAACCTCAGAGAGAAGCACAGCAGCTGGACGGAGGAGGGCAACGCAGAGAGAGAGTGGCACAGACCATTGGTACCACTGCCCCCAGACACCACAGCATGAGACGCTCGGGCAGGGGCTGGGCACTGAGACTCGGGCTCCAGAGGTCAGTTCCAGGGAGAGGACTATGCTTGGTTGTGTGGAGATAGCCTGAGGGGTGAGGGAGCAGTGTGCCAAGGGCTGGGGAGTGGGGCACCACAGCTGAGGGAACCTGGGAGGAAGTCTGGGCCTGCTGAAGAAGCAAGGCGCCTTTGTTGGGGAGGGCAAGAGAAGGAGCGGCAGGACGCCATGGAATGCCAGTGCAAGCTCAGACACCTCTGGCATAGGCTACGGATGGCAAGGCACCACTTGTGCAGTTTACGGGCGATGGGACACCTCTTGTGCAGGTTGAGGGCAGTGGCAGGCTAAGCGCAATGTGGCGCCT
This sequence comes from Sus scrofa, assembly GCF_054392235.1. NCBI lineage: Eukaryota > Metazoa > Chordata > Mammalia > Artiodactyla > Suidae > Sus > Sus scrofa. The sequence goes on from NC_139386.1 coordinate 129,236,483, forward strand.
CTTGTATGATCTGCAGGAGGTGGAGGCAAACCATAGCAGTCGTCTCAGACAACAGAGGTGGGTGTAGCCCACCACCACCAGGGATCCATGAACAGGCAGCACCCATTGGCCCCAGTCACCTGAGGTCAGCACATAGGAGGGCACTGCAACTGAGCATCATCTGTTGTTACTGTCACTCCCCTGGGAACACACATACCCTGCTGCTGCCACCACCAAATGCTCTAGGCACTCCCCACACTGGCCTGAAGATCTGTCACTTCCCAGGGTCCTCCAACTAGGAGTAGCCTGGGCCACCTTCCCTCAGATCCTTGTCACTGTCAAGGGCCCAGCAACCAGGCACTGGCTTAGCCCATTGCCTCCTTCTCCCTGGAAGAATGCACAATGCCCTAAAAATAAAAAGTAATTCCTCACAAAATACCCAGGATTGTGCATGCACATAAATAGTCCCCCAAGACTACAGTAGTTGTTTTCCCTAAACTCACAGAATAAGAAAAATATAAGCAAAATTAAGAAGCTCAGGAACCACTCCCACTTGAAAAAACATGAGAATTCACCTGAAGGAGCAACAATGAAAAAAACCTCTGCAGTCTAATAGAAACTGAGTTCAAAACAGAGACGGTGAAAATACTGAAGGAGTTAAGAGTGAATATGAAGGAACTAAGAGCAGATATGAACAGTAATGCAGATGACATTAGAAAGGAACCAGAAAATATGAAGAGCCAAGAAAAACTAGAAAATTAACTTGCAGAGACATAAGCCGAGTTAAAGGCACAGAAGAGCAGAATGAATAATGCAGAGGAACGAATTAGTGACTTGAAGACAGAATAATGGAAATCACCAAATCAGGACAGCAGACAGAAAACCAAATGAAAAAACATGAAAGCAACATAAGAGAATTATGGGATAACATAAAGTGGGCCAATCTATGCATAATAGGGATTCCAGAAGGAGAAGAAAAAGAAAAGGGGATTGAAAACATATTTGAAGAAATTATGACTGAAAACTTCTCAAATCTAAAGGAAACAGACATCAAGACACAGGAAGCACAGAAGGCCCCAACAAGTTAAACCCAAATAGGCCTACACCAAGACATATTACAATAAAAATGGAAAAAGTTAAGAGAGGATTCTAAAGGCAGCAAGAGAAAAAGGATTTTAAGGAAACCCCTGTAAAGCTGTCGGCTGGTTTCTCTACACTAGAAACACTACAGGCCAGAAGAGAGTGGCAAGACATATTTGAAATTCTAAAAGGGAAAAATTTGCAGCCCAGAATATTCTACCCTGAAAGAATATCATTTAACATATAAGGAAAAACAAAGAATTTCTCAAACAAACAAAACCCAAAAGTATAGCAATACTAAACCCACTCTAAAAGAAATACTGAAAGAGATCCTCTAAATAAAAAAGAAGAAATAGGATGGAGGAAATCACAACCGGGAAGTAATCACTTAAATAATTCGGTGTACAGATCTAAAAGGAAGAAGAAAACCTATTGTAAAAGTGATGATAAACACAAGGAACATCAAAAGGACAAACATGAAGATGTTAAAAAGGAACTTCAAAATCACAAAATGTGGGGAAGGAAAGTAAGAAAATATAGACTCTTTTTTTTTTAAAGAATGTGTCTGAGGACGGGATTAAGATGGTGGAATAGAAGGACTGGAGCTCAACTTCTCTCCTAAAAACAACAAAATTCACAACTAAAGACTGAGCACTCTTCACCCAAATGGACCAGAAACCTTAAAAAAGATATCCTACTCCAGAAGAAAAAGAGGAGGCCACATCAAGAGGTAGGAAGGGTGATTTTGCGATATAAACAACCCCATACCTCCTGGGTGGGAAGCTCCACAGACTGGAAACTAACTGGTTCACAGAGACTCACCTATAGGAGTGAGAGTTCTGAGCCCCACATCAAACTCTCACATGTGGGGATCTGGCACGGGGAGAAAGAGCCCTGGAGCAGCTGGCATTGAAGGCCTGTGGGGCTTGTGCGCAGGAGCTCCACGGGACTGGGGGAAACGGAGACCCCATTCTTAAAAGGCGCACACAGACTTTCACATGCACTGAGTCCCAGGGCAAAGCAAACTCTCCATAGGAATCTGGGGCAAACCTGACTGCAGTTCTTGGAGGACATCCTGGGAAAACAGGGGTGAATGTGGCTTGTCATAAGGGAAGGACATTGAAGGCAAAGCTCTCGGGACTATCCAGCAGCTGCCTTTCTCTGGAGGGGGCCATTTTGGGAAAATCTGGCCCCACCCATCAGTCAGGCTGAGAAGCCCCACACCCAACAACAATCCAGGTGGGATCACAGCCCCGCCCCTCAGTAAACAGGCTACCTAAAGACCCCTCAGGCACACAGCTGCCTCTAATCCCATCCAGAGACTAAGCCCCACCCACCAGAGGGCTTAGAATCGGCTCCACCCACCAGTGGGCAGGCATCAGCCCCTCCCAGCAGGAAGCCTACAGCAACCCCCCATACCGACTCAGCCACAGGGGGGCAGACATCAGAAGTAAGAGAGGCTACAACTCTCTTATCTGTAAAAAGGTCATCACACCAAAAACCTATAAAAATGAAAAGACAGAGAACTATAACTCAGATGAGGGAGAAAGGAAAAAGCCCAGAAAAACAGCTAAGCGAGGAAGAGATTCTTAGACTCCAGGAAAAAGACTTTAGATTGTTGATGCTGAAGATGTTGCAAGACATTGGAAATAAACTGGAGGCAAAGATGGATAACTTACAGGAAACACTGACCAAAGAGATACAAGATATAAAACTCAAACAGGAAGAGATGCAAAATACAATAACTGAAATAAAAAATTCACTAGAAGCAGCTAACAGCAGAATACAGGAGGCAGAAGAACGAATAAGTGAGGTGGAGGACAGATGAGTGGAAATTATGGATGCAGAACAGAAAAGAGAAAGAAGATTGAAAACAAATGAAGAGAGTCTCAGAGAACTCTGGGACAACGTTAAACGCACAAACATCTGTTTTATATGGGTGCCAGAAGGAGAAGAGAGAGAGGAGACAGAAAAAATATTCCAAGATATAACAGCCAAAAAATTCCCTAACATGGGGAAGGAATCACTCACTCAAATCCAGGAAGCACAACGAGTACCATATAAAATAAACCCAAGGAGGAACACCCCAAGACACATATTAATCAAATGGACCAAAATTAAAGACAAAGAGAAAATCTTGAAAGCAGCTAGGGAAAAGAAACAAGTAACATACAAGGGAACCCCAATAAGGTTATCAGCAGATTTTTCAGCAGAAACTCTGCAGGCCAGAAGGGAGTGGCATGATATACTTAACATGATGAAAGGAAAAAACCTCCAACCAAGATTACTTTACCCAGCAAGGCTTTCATTCAGATTTGAAGGAGAAATCAAAACCTTCATAGATAAGCAAAAGCTGAGAGAATTTAGCAACACTAAACCAGCCTTACAGCAAATACTAAAGGAACTTCTATAGGCAGAAAAGAACAAGAAAGAAGGAAAAAAAAAAAAAGAGCAGCAAAAATAAATCCAAAGTAATCAATAAAATGGCAATAAGAACATACATATCAATAATTACCTTAAATGTTAATGGACTAAACGCCCCAACCAAAAGACGTAGACTGGCTGAATGGATACAAAAACAAGACCCATATATATGCTGTCTTCAAGGGACCCACTTCACTTCTAGGGACACATACAAATTGAAAGAGAGAGGATGGAAGAAAATATTTCATGCAAACAGGGATCAAAAGAAAGCTGGAGTAGCACTACTCATATCAGACAAAATAGACTTTAAAATGAAGAATATTTTAAGGGATAAAGAAGGACATTACATAATGATCAAAGGATCAATCCAAGAAGATATAATAATTTTAAGTATCTACACACCCAACACAGGTTCACCACAATATATAAGGCAACTGCTAACAACCTTAAAAGGAGAAATCACCAATAACACAATCATAGTGGGGGACTTTAACACCCCATTTACAGCAATGGACAGATCAACCAGACAGAAAATCAATAAGGAAACACAGGCCCTGAATGATGCATTAAACCAGATGGACTTAATAGATATTTATAGGACATTCCATCCCAAAGCAACAGAATACACATTCTTCTTAAATGCACATGGAACATTCTCTAAGATTGATCATATCCTGGGCTACAAATCCAACTTTGGTAACTTTAAGAAAATTGAAATCATATCAAGCATCTTTTCCGACCATAATGCTATATGACTGGAAATCAACAACAAGAAAAAAACTGCAAAAAACACAAACACATGGAGACTCAACAACATGCTACTAAACACCCAATGGATCACTGAAGAAATCAAAGAGGAAATTAAAAAATACCTAGAAGCAAACGACAACAAAAACACAACACTCCAAAACCTATGGGATGCAGCAAAAGCTGTTCTAAGAGGAAAGTTTATAGCAATACAAGCCCACCTCAGGAAACAAGAAAAAGCCCAAATAAACAAGCTAACTTTACATCTAAAGCAGCTCGAGAGAGAAGAACAGACAAGACCTAAAGTTAGTAGAAGGAAAGAAATCATAAAAATCAGAGCAGAAATCAATGAAATAGAAACAAAGAAAACCATAGAAAAGATCAATGAAATGAAAAGCTGGTTCTTCGAAAAAATCAACAAAATTGATAAATCCTTATCCAGACTTATCAAGCAAAAATGAGAGAGGACTCAAATCAATAAAATTAGAAATGAAAAAGTAGAAGTAACAACAGACATCACAGAAATACAAAGGATCATAAGAGACTACTATATGCAACTATATGTCAATAAAATGGAAAACCTAGAAGAAATGGACAAATTCTTAGAAAAGTACTATCTTCCAAGACTAAACCAAGATGAAATAGAAAAGATGACTGGACCCATCACAAGAACTGAAATTATTTTAAGTATCTTCTCTGACCACAATGGCATGAAAGTAAAAATCAACCACAGGAAAATAAATGAGAAAAAAACTGACTACATGCAGAGTAAACAACATGCTACTAAAAAACCAATGGTCAATGAGGAAAAAAAACAAAAATTAAAAAATACCTTGAGGCAAATGATAATGAAAACACAACCATTCAAAATCTACGGGATGCTGCAAAAGAAGATTTTAGAGAGAAGTTCATAGTGATATAGGCCTTCCTTAGAGAAGAAGAAAAATCACAAATCAACAACTTAACCTACCATCTAAAAGAATGAGAAAAAGAAGAACATAAATCTAAAGTCAGCAGAAGGAAGGAAAGCATAAAGATCAGAGAGGAAATCAATAAAATAGAGATTCAAAAAGCAACAGAAAGTGAGTTCCCATTGTCGCTCAGTGGTAATGAACCCAACTAGCATCCATGAGGACACAGGTTCGATCCCTGGCCTCACTCAGTGGTTTAAGAACATGGCATTGCCGTGAGCTGTGGTGTAGTTTGTAGATGCAGCTCAGATCTGGCATTGCTGTGGCTGTGGTGTAGGCTGGTAGCTGCAGCTAGATTTGACTCCTAGCCTCAGGGGAACTTCCATATGGCCCAAGCGCAGCCCTAAAAAGACAAAAAAAAAAAAAAAAAAAAAGAAAGAAAGAAAGAAAGAAAAGAAAAAAAAAATCAATAAAACTAAGAGCTGGTTCTTTGAAAGGGTAAACAAAATTGACAAACCTCTCTGGCCAGACTCACCAAGAAAAGGAGAGAAGGAACTCAAATAAACAAAATAAGAAATGAAAAAAGAGCAATCTCAACAGGTACTATAGAAATACAAAAAAAAAAAACCCATAAGAGAATACTATGAAGAATTACATACCAATAAATCTGACAACCTAGAAGAAACAGACAACTTTCTAGAGACATACAGCCTGCCAAAACTGAATCAAGAAGAAATAGATCAATGGAACAGACTCATCACTAGAATGGAAATTGACTATGTAATAAAAACATTCCCTACAAACAAAAGTCCAGGACCAGCTGGCTTCACAGGCGAATTCTACCAAACATACAAAGACTTATACCCATCCTTCTTAAACTTTTCCAAAAGACTGAAGAAGAAGGAACACTCCCAAAGACATTATATGAAGCCACCACCACCCTAATACCAAAACCAAAGATACTAACAGAAAAGAAAATTATAGGCCACTATCTTTGATGAATATAGATGCAAAAATTCTCAACAAAATTTTAGCCAACAGAATCCAACAACATATAAAAAGATCACACACTATGACCAAGTGGGATTCATTCCAAGTTCACAAAGATGGTTCAACATATGCAGATCAATCAACGTTATCATATACCACATTAACGAAAGAAAAGTTAAAAACCATGTGATCATCTCAATAGATGCAGGAAAAGCATTTTCTGCATAATCCAACATCCATTCACGATAAAAACTCTTACTAAAGTGGGTACAGAAGGAACATACCCTAACATAATACAAGCCATTTATAACAAACCCACAGCCAATATAATACTCAACAGAGAAAAGCTGAAAGCCTTCCCACCAAAATCTGGAACAAGACAAGGATGCTGACTCTCACCACTGTTATTCAACATAGTACTGGAAGTCCTAGCCACAGCGATCAGACAAAAGAAATAAAAGGTATCCAAACTGCAAGAAAAGAGGTAAAATTGTCACTCTAAGCAGATGACATGATACTATATATAGAAAACCCTAAGGACTCCACACAAAAGCTACTCAAACTAATCAATGAATTCAACAAAGTGGCAGGACACAAGATTAACATTCAGAAATTGGCTGCATTTCTGTATACTAATAATAAAAAATTAGAAATGGAATACAAAAATACAATACCTTTTAAAATCTCACCTCCAAAAATTAAATATCTAGGAATAAACCCGACCAAGGAAGTGAAAGACTTATACGCTGAGAACTATAAAACATTAATGAAAGAAATTAAAGAGGATTCAAAGAAATGGAAAGATATGCCATGCTCCTGGATTGGAAGAATTAATATTGTTAAAATGGCCATACTACCCAAAGCAATCTACAAATTCAATGAAATCCCTATCAAATTACCCATGACATTTTTCACAGAAGTAGAACAAACAATCCAAAAATTTATATGGAAACATAAAAGACCCAGAATTGCCAAAGCAATCTCAAGGAAACAAAACCAAGCAGGAGGCATAACTCTCCCAGACTTCAGACAATATTACAAAGCTACAGTCATCAAGACAGTGTGGTACTAGTACCCAAATAGACATACAGACCAATGGAACAGAACAGAGAACCTAGACACCTATGGTCATTTAATCTTCAACAAAGGAGGCAAGAATATAAAATGGGAATAGAACAGTCTCTTCAGCAAGTGATGCTGGGAAAACTGAACAGCTGCATGTAAATCAATGAAACTAGAACACACCCTTACACCATGCACAAAAATAAACTCAAAATGGCTGAAAGACTTAAACATAAGACACCATCAAACTCCTAGAAGAAAACATAGGCAAAACACTGTCTGTGACCAACTGTACAAATGCAAGTGTTTTCTAGGTCAGTCTCCCAAAGCAATGGAAATAAAAACAAAAATAGGAGTTCCCATCCTGGCACAGTGGAAGTGAATCTGACTAGGAACCATGAGGTTGTGAGTTTGATCCCTGGCCTTGCTCAGTGGGTTAAGGATCCAGGGATGCCATGAGCTGTGGTGTAGGTTGCAGACGAATCTCGGATCCTATGTTGCTGTGGCTCTGGCATAGGCCGGTGGCTACAGCTCTGATTAGACCCCTAGCCTGGGAACCTCCATATGCTGTGGGTGCAGCCCTGAAAAAAAGACAAAAAATAAAATAAAATAAAATAAAATAAAACAAAACAATGGGACCTAATCAAACTGACAAGCCTTTTGCACAGCAAAGGAAATCATAAAAAAAAACCAAAAAGACAACCTACAGAATGAGAGAAAATAGTTTCGAAGGATGCAACTGACAAGGGCTTCTCTCTAAAATATACAAACAATTCATAAAACTCAAACAGCAGAAATAACAACAACCCAATTGGAAAATGGGTTCTCCAGAGAAGATATATAGATGGCCTACAGGCACATGAAAAAATGCTCAACATCACTAAAGATCAGAGAAATGCAAATCAAAACTACAATAAGGTACCACCTCGCACTGGTCAGAATGGCCATCATTAACAAATCAACAAATAAAAAATGCTGGAGAGGGTGTGGAGAAAAGGGTACCCTCCTTCACTGTTGGTGGGAATGCAAATTGGTACAACCACTATGGAAAACAGTATGGAGGAACCTCAGTAAACTAGATATAGAACTACCATATGATCCAGCAATTCTACTCCTGGGCATATATCTGGACAAAACTTTCATTGAAAAAAATATGTGCACCTCTGTTCATTGCAGCACCATTCACAATAGCCAAGACATGGAAACAACCTAAATGTTCACTGACAGATAAATGGATTAAGAAGATGTGGTATATATAGACAACAGAATATTACTCAGCCATAAAAACAACAAAATAATGCCATTTGCAGCAACATGGATGGAACTAGAGACTTATATTAAGTGAAGTAAGTCAGAAAGAGAAAGACAAATACCATATGATATCATTTATATCTGGAATCTGATATATGGCACAAATGAACCCATCAACAGAAAAGAAAAAAACTCATGGACGTGGAAAACAGACTTGTGATTACCAAGAGGGAGAAGGAGGGAATGGGATGGATGGGGAGTTTGGGGTTAGTAGATGCGAACTAATGGATTTGGAATGGATAAGCAATGAGATCCTGCTGTGTAGCAGAGGGAACTGTATCTAGTCACTTGTGATGGAACATGAGGGAGGATAATATGAGGAAAAGAACATATATGACTGGGTTACTTTGCTGTATAGCAGAAATCAACAGAACATTGTAAATCAAGTATAATAAAAAATAATAGGAGTTCCTGTCATGGCTCAGCGGTAATGAACCCAACAAGTAACCATGAAGTTGAAGTTTGATGCCAGACCCCATTCAGCGGGTGAAGGATCTGGTGTTGCTGTGAGCAGTGGAGTAGGTCGTATACTGCTGTGGCTGTGGTGTAGCTCAGGCCAGCAGGTGTAGCTCAGGCCTGGGAACATCTATATGCTGCGGGTGCAGCCCTAAAAAAAATAATAATAATTAAACATTTAAAAAATAAAATAAAATACCTTATTTTAAATTTCACGTAACAGGAATTTCCTGATCAGAGGAGCTACACTCTACCTTTCCTTTAACACTAGCAATAAACAAAATTATAAGTGCACAGAATTTAACTTGGGCAAATGGGCATCTGAATAAAGATGAAATTACCTGAAAGAACTTTTTATTTCTGCGTGCAACCTATATATATATACATGTTAATTATAATATAAACTGCTTATAAACAATGTTTATATATATTTATATATAGTATTTGCATATATATTTATACATATAAATACTGCTTTTAAAATACTGAGTGTCTGTAAGGTGTCTATACTCGGGATAAAGTTGCCTCTTCGCTATGAAATACTCAAGGAATAGTGAGAGTAGAAAAACCACGTGAGGGAGTTCCTGTTGTGGCGCAGTGGTTAACGAATCCGACTAGGAACCATGAGGTTGCGGGTTTGGTCCCTGCCCTTGCTCAGTGGGTTAACGATCCGGCGTTGCTGTGAGCTGTGGTGTAGGTCGCAGACACGGCTTGGATCCCGCGTTGTTGTGGCTCTGGCGTAGGCCGATGGCTACAGCTCCGATTCAACCCCTAGCCTGGGAACCTCCATATGCCGCGGGAGCGGCCCAAGAAATAGCAACAACAACAACAACAACAACAACAACAACAACAAAGACCAAAAAAAAAGAAAAACCATGTGAATGAGCCACTATGGAAGTCTATGACCAAAAAAAAAGGCTACCTTAATAATCTTTACTAGAATGGTTTCCAGGAAGTAAGGAACACAACTAATTTTTGGAACTCCAAAAAACATTCTCCAATATTCTGAAGTTCAAATACTTTCCTACTATGAAGTAGAACTAGTTTTCAATCAAATATAAATTATATTTAATATATGAGATATTTAAACAAAAATTAATTTTCAAAGCTAAATTTTCAACACTATTGTGTGGGGTAAAAGCATCCTAAACCTACAATGAATTTTTTAATACTTTCAATATTTGCGTACACCACCTAGTGGCATGAATGCTTGCTTCATCTAAATGTATGTTTTTTTCCTGCTAACAATAAAATGATATTCATTGGAGGCAAATTATTATAACTTCTAAGTTATGAAATACATACCTGAGTTGAACCAGCACCTGTTTGCATAGAAGACTTTTTTAATAGTCTCACTTCTTTGTTTATATATCTTAGCATTCCACTAAGAGTACTGAAGTCATTATTCTCAGAATTATCATCTTCTAGGTCATATGTGAGAGGTTTAAAGGAGTCTGACTGGGTATAAGACATATCCTTCTGGCTTTCTTCTAATGCTGAAGGTTGTTCCAGTTGCATTTTTTTTAAGTCCTGCAATAATTCTTCAGAAAGAGCTTCATCGCTACGAGTTTTGAAACTAAGGTCACTGGCACTAATAGAGCGACGTAGTTTTCCACGCTTGAAAAAAGCTATGTGAGAATGCTTAGCAAATTTTGAATCTTGAGTATCAGGTGTAATTTCTACTGGAGATGTAAATGGGGTTGGGAGAAACTTGATGTCTTCTGCCCTTTCATGTCCAGAAATTTTGGCTTGTAATCTGGTTAATTCTGATTCCTGTAGAAAAATTGGTACAGAGTAGGTGCTGATTAAATTTTTGTTAAATGAATGAATTATTTAGAAAATCACAAACTCTTAGAAGTCATCTAACTTAAACTTTGACCCAGCACAGGAATTCTTTTTATAACAACTAGAGAAATTTCCAAGCTTGGAGTTTCCATTGTGGCAGTAAAAATGAACCCGACTATATCCATCCATGAGGATGAAGATTCGATCCCTGGCTTCACTCAGTGGCTTGGGGATCTGGCATTGCCGTGAGCTGTGGTGTAGGTTGCAGCTGTGGCTCAGATCCAGCAATGCTGTGGCTGTGGCATAGGCTGGCAGCTGTAGCTCCTGTTTGACCCCTAGCCTGGGAACTTCCATATGCTATGGGTGTGGCCCTAAAAAAACAAAACAAAACAAACAAAATATATATATATATATATATACAAGCTCTGTTAAAAGCCTTCATTTGGGGACAATACCTATATTAACTAGGAATATGCTTAAACTATACTAAGGAATTCCATGAAAACTATATTTTCCTTATGGAATTTTTTTCTTAGTATTAATAACAATATAAATTTCTATTCAAGACTAAAATCTTACATTTAAAATTTTTTCTGCAAAAGTATAAAAACACACTATAACTTGTTAATCTAACCTATACACACACATAAAAGATTCCCATTTGGAATTTCTAATAGGAAATAAATAAATGTATACTCTGCTTTTTTTTTTTTTTTTTTTTTTTTTGGTCTTTTTAGGGCCACACCCATGGCATATGGACATTCCCAGGCTAGGGGTCAAAGCAGAGCTGTAGCTGCCGGCCTACACCACAGTTCATGGTAATGCCAGATCCTTTAACCCACTGAGTGAGGCAAGGGATGGAACCTGAGTTCTCATGGATACTAGTTGGGTTTGTTAACCGCTGAGCCATGAGGTGAACTCCTAAAACAAGTCACTTTTAAATTGACAGTTTCTTTGTTGCCGTGAGCTGTGGAGTAGGTTGCAGATGTGGCTTGGATCTGGCATTGCTGTGATTTGACCCCTAGCCTGGGAATTTTCACATGCCTCAGGGGTGGCTCTAAAAAAAAGACAAAAAAAAAAAAATTGATAGTTTCTAATATTTACCAAAATACCGTGCTTATAACTAAAACTGTGATAACCACAGTGTGCATTACCAAATGAACGTTTAACATGCATATTTCAGTTCTCTCATGTCTTTATACTACTTTATCTAGATAAAGTTGATTTATCAGTGGGGTCAACAAGTCACTTTTACCTCAGATAAGTAGGAGATACCCATTTATGTACATTTAACATAAATTAAATGTAACACCTAAATTTTACAAAGAAATGTAGTATAATGACTACATTAGACATAATTCAACTTCCTAAGACTCAAAGAAAGTCACTGACTTGATCATCATCGTACCATGCCACAACGCAGTGATGTCCTCAGGTCTCAGAAAATGGACCGAGATTTGCCCTTACTCCAGTGACCCTCAAATACCAGGGTACTTGTTAGGGTACGAAAGGAAGTGAGCTGGAAAGATCAGTCACCTCAGTGTTTTTTCCTCTCTTCTCCTTCACTTTGATTTCTGTTCTCCGTCATTGATTGCTGCTGCTGTTAATGGATTTGCTTTCATTATTTATAGTTACTTCTAATTGTTACTTTCATGCTAGCTTCTGCTCTTCTATTAGCTTTTTTTCTTCCTTTCTGTTATCCTCATTAACTCCTCTTCAATTTAGACTGTAGAGCCAACTCATATTGACTTTAGAGAGCTACTGTCAGAAAGCAAAGAAATTCTACCTTCTGTCTGGCATATGGGCTAATCATGGCACAAGTTCTAAGATCTCTGTATCTACGGTTCATTTAATTGCTGCTATTTTGACAATTTCCTAAAAGTAGCTGAACTTAGAAACTTTTGAATAGGACAAGTGCAATACAATAGTATTTATCTCTGGTAATATCTAATAAGTGAGCAGGGATAATTACTGCGACAAAGCAAACGTAGAATCTTTTTTAAAAAAATCTTTTTTTCTTTTTAAGCCTGCACCTGCAGCATATGAAAGTTTCTAGGCTAGGAGTTGAACTGGAGCTGCAGCTGCTAGCCTCTACCACAGCCATGGCAACACCAGATCTGAGCCACATCTGCAACCTAAATTGCAGCTTGTGCAATGCCAGATCCTTAACCCGCTGAGCGAGGTCAGGGATCAAACCTGCATCCTTGTGGATACCAGCTGGGTTCTTACCACTGAGCCACAACAGGAACTCTGAAAAAAAAAGTCTTTTTTTGGAAGTTCCCAGGCTAGGGAACTACAGCTACAGCTACAGCCACAGCCACAGCAATGTGGGATCTGAGCAGCATCTGAGACCCATAACACAGCTCATGGGCAACCTGGCCAGGGATCAAACCTGCATCCTCAATGATACTAGCTGGATTCGTTTCTGCTCTGCCACAATGGGAAATCCCGAAGAAAAAAAAATTGTTTATTTTAAAATATAATTTATTTATTCATTTACTTATTTATTTTTGGCCATGCCCACAGCATGCAAAATTCCTGGCACCAGGGATCAAACCCACACCACAGATGTAAACAGAGCCACAGCAGTGACAACGCTGAATCCTTAACCTATTAAGCCACAAGGGAATGCCGCACAGCGTTTTATAATTTTGGATAAATGTTGTAAATTCCCAACTAAGTATATTAATGTTTCAGTAAAAGCATAAATAGAGTGTTCAACCAAAACATAATTTTAGATTATGTCTATTCAGCTTTCCTCTAGTACTGTGAATATCAAATATTTTACAAAAGGTATTTAAGTACTCAGCTTAATAATTACAAATATTTCTACTGTATTAATTGAGATTTTTTGCTTTTCAATAACTTCCATTTTGCTATAAAATTATTTATTTCTTCACAACTACCAATGAGGTTGGTTTTTTTTAAGGTCTTAGCTGACAATATTAAATCATACATATTGGCAAAATGAACTAATATTAAACTTTTTATCTCTATGCATCAACACCGAGAGCACTTCCAAATTTCAGAGTAAACTTCCAAGATCAACAGGGGTTAACAGTAGCAAGAGGCTATTTGAAAAATGACATATGGGAGTTCCCATCGTGGCACAGTGGTTAGCGAATCCGACTAGGAACCATGAGGTTTCGGATTTGATCCCTGCCCTTGTTCAGTGGGTTAAGGATCCGGCGTTGCCGTGAGCTGTGGTGTAGGTTGCAGACGCGGCTCGGATCCCGCGTTGCTGTGGCTCTGGCGTAGGCTGACAGCTACGGCTCCGATTAGATCCCTAGCCTGGGAACCTCCATATGCCACGGGAGCGGCCCAAGAAATGGCAAAAAGACACACACACACAAAAGAAAAAAAAAGAAAAAAGAAAAATGACATATGTACCCAATCAAATCCAGCAAAGAATTTTTTTACTATAATCTTGCATCTTTACTTTATGATTTTTAGAGGAACCTATCTGATTTTGAAAAATGCTCCTACTTTTAGAGTATATCAAGTATAAAACCCTCTAAAGTAATCATTTTGATTAAGTTGGTATTTGTTGGTATTTGTACAATTCTGGCTCCTCCTATATCTCCTGCCATGTACAAAACCTCAAATCTACAGACACACAAGGAACAATTTCCTCTGAAAAAAACTAGATGAGAAATATCTATACAATAGGTAAATGAGAAAATGCCCACATCAAAACTAGTACAAAAGCAAGATTCGCTTTTGCCATAAAACCCACACCCAGCCCAGGGCTACACAATGGGAGGGAATACCTCACTCCCAGTTCTTCCTTAAGTACAAAGGGCTTGGATTCCACATCTAGTGCTCCAGCTTTTAAGACTCTCACCTGAGTGATGGGCCCTAAAACACTTAGCCCAACAGGCTTATGCCATGAGATCCATGAGATTTCAGTAAACAAAGAAGTAGTTCTTAACAGGCTTGTAAGGATGTACCACCTATCCCCTTAGAACTCAGTACAAAAGGAGCAGGCAAAAAATGCCCATCTCCCTGTCTTTCCCCCAAAGAGGTCTATTTTCATATTTTCAAAGCTGCTGCCCAGGGATCAGGCTTCTAATTTATCATTTATCTAGGGGCAGACCTGAGAGGCTGGGGAAGCTAGAAGACTCTCCAGCTTCTCCCTCAAGCCTGCTCCAAACCACAAGTTTCTCTCTGAAAGAAGCGTGGATATATGTGTGGTGCCTAAGCTTTTGAAACTGCTGCCCAAGGAAGAGACCCCTGGACAGCATGGCTCTGACAGCCAACAGGGTTTGCATTCACAAGTCCAACAGGACTATCAAACAAAGACGCAGCTCTTAATGGGCACAGGAGCACAGCTTGTGTACTATACCCCCAAGTCCGGTGCTGAGGAAACAAGCAAAAAAGCCTGTCTCCCAGTTTCCCCCTGGAAGGGCCCTAACTATATACTTTCCCAGTTGTTGTCTGAGGGTCCAGCTTCCCATAAGGCTGTATGTAAGTAGTGAAGGAGAACCTCCTCTTTGGGATACTGACAGGTCTTGGCATATCCTCAACTACTGAGAGTCACTATGAACAAAGGCAACTGCTTGGACAGTCACAAAGGTTTGAAAGACAACAGAAGCTCAGGCCAGGCTGATTGATAAGGCACATCTCCTATACCAGCCCACTCCATTGAGAGTGGGAAAGGTGGCTATTTTATCAATGAGCGGAAACCAACAAAGAGAGTCACGAAAAATGAAGAAACAAACAAACAAAAGAACAAGGTAAAATGCCAAAAACAGACTTTAATGAAACAGAGACATAAGATTTAGCTGAAAAAGAGTTCAAAATAATTCACTGAGGTCAGGAGAATAATGCATTCTCACAGTGAGAATTTCAATAAAGAGATATAAATATAAGAGTATCTAAGGAGTATCCTTTAATTTGAGCTAGAGAAAATCACAATGTTAAGAGTACAGTAACTGGAAGTCCCCATTTGTAGCTCAGTGGTAACGAGCCTGACTAGTATCCATGAGGATGTGGGTTCGAACCCTGGCCTCACTCACTGGGTTAAAAGATCCAGCATTGCTATGAGCTGTGGTGTAGGTTGCAGATGCAGCTCAGATCCTGTGTTACTGTGGCTGTAGCTTAGGCTGGCAGCTGAAGCTCTGATTCAACCCCTATCCTAGGAACTTCCATATGCCACAGGTGTGGCCCTAAAAAGCAAAAAAAAAAAAGAATACAGTAACTGAACTGAAAAATTCGGTAGAGGGTTTCAACAGCAGACTACATCAAGGGGAAGAAATGATCAGTAAACTCAAAGAGAGGAAATAGAATTCTTCCAATAACAGGAGCAAAAATAAAAAGGAATAAAGAGTGAAGAAAGCTAAGGAACTAAAGGGACATCATCAGATGCACCAATATACATATTATAGGAGTCTCAGAAGAAGAAGAAGAGAGAGAAAGGGGCATAAAGCTTATTCAAAGAAACAATGGCTGAAAAATTCCCTAATTTGAAGAAGAAACAGACAACCAGATCTAGGAAGCCCAGAGTGTAGCAAGTATGATGAATCCAAAGAGACCCACATTGAGATACATTATTATTAAATCTTCAAAAGTTAAAGACAAGAAGAGAATCTTAAAAGCAGGAAAAGAAAACACCTTGTTATGTACAAGGGAACCCCATTAGATTATCAACAGAAACTGAAAGCCAGAAGGTAGTGGCATGATATATTCAAAGTGTTGAAAACAAGAACACCTGACAACCAAGAATACTCTTCCTGGCAGTTATCCTTTAGAACAACTTTTAGCGAGGTCACGGATGGAGCCTGTGTCCTCAAAGACACAACCCTGCTAAGCTACAAGGGGAACTCCTGAATCAGTAATTTTTAAAAAACAACAAAACCCCCTAACAACAGAAGTCTAGGACCAAATGGCTTTGCTGGCAAATTATACCAAACATTTAAGAATTAATACCAATCCTTCTCAAGCTCTTCTAAAAAAACAAGAGGAGCAAACATTTCCAAACTCATGTTTACAAGCCCAGCATTATTCTGATACCAAAACCAGACAGGGATGCCACAAGAAATGAAAATTACAGATCAATATAACTGATGATGAATATAGACATGAAAATCTTCAAAAAATGTCAAAAAACTGAATTCAATGATACATTAAAAGAATTATATACCATGATCAAGTGGGATTAATTCCAGGGATGTAAGGAAGGTTCAACATCTGCAAATAAATGTAATACCACATTAACAAAATGAAGGCTAAAAACCATCTGATCATCTCAATAGATGCAGAACAAGCATTTGACAGAATTCAGTATCCATCTATGATGAAAACTCACAACAAAGTAAGTATAGGAATAATGTACCCCAACACAATAAAGGCCATATATGACAAGCCCACAGTTAACATGTGAACATTTCATTTAACATTTCAACGTTTCAACAGTGAAAAGCTGAAAACACTTCCTCTAAGATCAGGAGCAAGGCAAGGATGCCTACTCTCACCACTTCTTCAACATAGTATTAGAAGTCCTAGCCAGAGAAATTAGGGGGGGAAAAAGAAAAGAAAAGAAATAAAAGGAATCCAAATCGGAAAGGAAGAAGTAAAATTGTAACTATTTGTAAATGACATATTATGTATAGAAAATTGTAAAGATGCCACCAAAAAACTGTTATAACTAGTAAATAAATTC
Source organism: Sus scrofa (assembly GCF_054392235.1). Lineage (NCBI taxonomy): Eukaryota > Metazoa > Chordata > Mammalia > Artiodactyla > Suidae > Sus > Sus scrofa. Next base: position 129,253,889 of record NC_139386.1, read on the forward strand.
AGCAAAACAGCAGGATACAAAATCAGCACGCAAAAATCTGTTGTATTTCTATACATTAATAATGAATTATCAGAAACAGAAATTAGTAAAATAATCTCACTTACAACTTCATCAAAGAGAATAAAATGCTTTGGAATACATTTACCAAGGAGGTGAGATACCTGCCCACTGAAAACTATAAAACAATGATGAAAGAAACTGAAGATAAGGTAAACAGAAAGGTATTTTGTGCTTGTGAACTGAAAGAATTAACATTGTGAAAACATCTGTACTATCCTAAGTGATCTACAGATTCAACTCAACCTCTGTTAAAGTTCCAATGGCATTTTTAACAAAAATAGAACAAGTAATTCTAAAATTTGTATGGAACCATAAAAGACCCCAAATAGCCAAAGCTAATCTTGAGAAAGAACAAAGCTGGAGGTATCACACTTCCTGATTTCAAACCATATTACAAAATCATAGTAAAAAAAACAATATGGTACATATTGGTATAGAAATGAACACACAGATTGATGGAACAGAATAGATAGCCCAGAAATAAACACATGCATGTACAGCAAATTAATTTTTGACAAAGGAGCCAAGGATATTCAAAGTGAAAAGGATAGTATCTTTAATAAATGGTGCTGGGAAAACTGGATAGCTGGATCCAAAAGAATGAAACTGAACTCCAGTCTTATACCATACACAAAAATCAACTCAAAAGTTCAATCCCTGACCTGGGAATTTTTATATGCCATGGGCGCAGCTGAAAAAAATAAGTAAAATGAAAAGGAAACCTACAGAATGGGAGAAAATATTTGCAAATCATTTATCTGATACGAGGTTATTATCCAAAATACATAAACAACTCATACAACTTAAGAGAAAAGAAAGAATCTAATTAAAAAATGGACAGAGGAAATGAATATACATTTGTTTAAAGAAGATATACAAAGGGCCAAAAGGTACATGAAAAGGTGCTTAGTATCACTCATTATCTGGGAAATAAAATTCAAAATCAAATGAGGTATCACCTTACATCTGTAAGAATGGCTGTCATCAAAAAGACAAGAAATAATGCTGGCATAGGTGTGACGAAAAGGGAGCCTTTGTATACTGTTAAGGGGCATGTAAATTGGTACAGCCGCTAACAGAAAATAGCATGGAGGTTCCTCCAAAAATTAAAAATGTAACTACCAGACAGTCTAGCAACTTTACTTCATATTCAAAGGGAATGAAAAAAGGATATCAAAGAGAGAGCTGCACTCCTATGTTTACTGCAGCATTATTCACAATACCTCAGCTAAGGCAAAACTTAAGTGCCCATCACAGAAGAATGGATAAAAAATATGTAAATATATATAACGGAATATATAATGTACCCTTTGGGATAACACGAATGGACTTTGCTAACTGAAATAAAATAGAGACTACAAAAACAAATACTACACAGTATCACTTAGTATGTAGAATCTTAAAAAATGAAATTTAGAGTCAAACTCAGCAAAAGTCAGCAGGAAAGTGGTTGCCAGAGGCTGGGAGGTGGGGGAAACAGGAGAGGGTGCTAAAAGGCTACAACCCTCCAGGTATAAGATGACTCAAGTCTGGAGGACTAATGTATAATATGATGACTATGGTTGCTAACACTGTAGAGCATAATGGAAATATGCTGGAAGAGTAGAAATTAAACGTTCTCACACACACACACAAAGACTTTTAAAAAGTTCACATTTGAACGTTTATAAATTATTTCTCTTGTGGTATGAAGATATAACATATTAATAATTCCCAAATTCAGTGTCCTCCAAATAAAGTGCTTTTTATTCAAACAGGTCAACTTGGGGTTATTTGGTCCTCTAAAAACTATAAGGATGGAAATAAGTCAGAAATTTACTTCATTACAGTTTTGCTTTGTGTACTTTTATACACTTACTTACTTTAATAAGTAATGCTTCATTTGTAGCTTCAATTACTTCATTCCTGTCTTGGACTTGTTGATGCAAATTGCTTACAGTGTCCTGAGCTTCTTCTAATTCTAGTTTTGCTTTCTCTAACTGTTCATTCAGCTGCTGAACAGAAGTCTTTTGAGAGTCAGCAGAAACCTTCCACTTCGCATGGTTCTCCTGATGTGAAATCATCTGTATAGCCCCAAAATTTAAAAGGAAAGAAGAAAATAAGGTGAAGTTGGTTTCAACAACATTCTAATATTTTCCATTTCCACTTCAATGAAGGTAAATTCTGCTTATAGTTACAAACATGACTTCTCATAACATACTGGAGGAAAAAAGAGGGATAAAGAATCCATAGTCTTAATATTACTTAAGGAGTTCCCACCGTGGTGCAGTGGTTAACGAATCCAACTAGGAATCATGAGGTTGTGGGTTCGATCCCTGGCCTTGCTCAGTAGGTTAAGGATCCGGCGTTGCCGTGAGCTGTGGTGTAGGTTGCAGACAGGCTTGGATCCCGAGTTGCTGTGGCTCTGGTGTAGGCCGGTGGCTACAGCTCTGATTCGACCCCTAGCCTGGGAACCTCCATATGCTGCGGGTGAGGTCCTAGAAAAGACAAAAAAAAAAAAGTAAAATTACATAGGAACAGTTAACTAAATACAATGGACTGCTTTTGGATCCTGATTTGAATAAATCAACTATAAAGACATTATTGTGATAATTGAGGAAATTTGGTGATATTAAAGAATTAGAGTCAATTTTTAGGTGTGATAAAGGCACGTGGTTATGCTTTTAAAAAACAGCTCTTGGGGAGCTCCTGTTGGGGCTCAGAGGAAACGAATCTGACTAGCATCCATGTAGACGCAGGTTCAATCCCTGGCCTCGCTCAGTGGGTTAAGGATCCGGTGTTGCTGTGAGCTGTGGTGTAGGTTTGCAGACATGGCTTGTATGCCCCCACTGCTGTGTCTGTGGTGTAGGCCAGCTACAGCTCCAATTTGACCCCTAGCCTGGGAACTTCCATATGCTACGGGTATGGCCCTAAAAAGATAAATAAAAATAAAAATAAATATAGCTCTTGAGAGTTCCTGTCTTGGCTCAGTGGTAATGAACCTGACTAGGCTCCCTGAGGATGCGGGTTTGACCCTGGCCTCATTCAGTGAGTCAGGGATACGGCATTGCCGTGAGCTGTGGTGTAGGTCACAGATGTGGCTTGGATCCTGCACTGCTGTGGCTGTAGTGTAGGCTGGCCGCTGTAGCTCCAATTCGACCCCTAGCCTGAGAACTTCTATACCCCGTGGGTGCAGTTCTAAAAAGCTAAAAGTAAAAACAAAAAAACAAAATAAAAATAGCTCTTATCTTTTAGAGATAGTTTTTGAAATGTCTACTAATAAAATAATGGTAATTGGGATTTGCTTAAAAAAATTATGTGATATGCAGGGAGGGAAGAAAGGGAAGTAACTGAGGTTCAGGGTACGGTGACCAGACTTCCAAATTTGCCTACAACTGTCTAGGTTTTATGCCTAGTGTCCTGGCGTAGATAGAAAGAGCACTTTTTCATCTCAAAAGTATTTTCTTTTAGATTAAAATAAATGATCATTGCACTTATAGATTAAATCAAACTGGCCATGAGTTGATAATTATTAAAGTTAAATAATATGTAGGAGGATTCATAGAATTCTACTTTTGAGTATGTTTAAAATTTTCCACAATAAAGTTTTTAAAAATCTTATTCTCATTGAAAAAAATCAGGAATTTTGCAATTATTAAGTGACTTTTTTGACAATTTTATTTTATTTTTGGCCACACCCATAGCATGTTGAAGTTCGCAAGACAGGGATTGAAACTGCACCACAACAGCAACCCTAGCCACAGCAGTCATAACTCTGGATCCTTAATGCACTGTGCCACAAGAGAACTCCCAGGGGTCTCTTTGGTAAACATCAATCATTGCTATTCCCACAACATAGACACCATCTTTTTTTTTTTTTTTTTTTTTTTTGGCTGTTCTGAGGCATGTGGATCAGATCAGAGCCACAGTTGCAACCCATGCCACAGCTGCAGCAAAGCCAGTTCCTTACCCCACTGTGCCTGGCTGGGGATGCAAACTTGCATGCCAGTGCTGAGAGATGCCACTGATCCCACTGCACCACACTGGGAACTCCACGGAAGGCATCTTTACGTTTCTAATTTTTTGAAACTTGAGGGTGTGCCTTGCATAAATTTGTAGGTTTTGCAGGTAATCACTGACTCTAAGAGAACAACCTCCTTGCAGAGGTGGGAACTGGTTCTAGAAGCTTTACTGTCAAGTCATAGATAAACACTTCACAGTAGCCCTGGGCCTTTAATACAGTGTTCCCTGCTAACGCTGGTGTTTCCTAGAGATCCAACGCACTGTATATAAATACTGCATTTCTCTGGAGAGGGTGTCTTTCTGTAAGAATCACTGCTCAACAGTCTTGGGGAAACTCAGCATAGAAGGTGATCCAATCTGATTGCAAATGCAAGGTAATGGGTCCAAACCGATCACTGTCCAGTTGGGAGGCTTCATTTATCAAAAGCTGTTCCATCAGAATCTAATTCATACTGTGACACAAGTGCTGGGTTCTCTGAGAGCTGCTTTTAGTGTCTGTTCAGAGCACTGTACTGTCTGCACAATGAAAGGTCTCTGCCATTCACATCATGTTCCAATGGACATACAGCTTTCATCCTTCCGCTTGAATGGGTTAAACAGCTGTTCCACTATGAGGCTTACAAGGACCAGCGTGTCTAGGCCTGGTGAGAAAGCACTGTGTGAGGTGCCTTCATCCCTGGCAGGCCTCAAAAGCACCAGTGGCAGGCCCTGTGCAAGTGTCCATATTACATACTTTCATATGATACATAGTAAATATTAGTACCAGATACTAAACAGCAATACTAGAATCAATTTTTATAATTTATTTTATGAACTGCTTGTAAATAATTTCAAGAAGTTTATAGAACTAAAAGTAAAAAATTGGATAATTAAAAATAAAAGTAGAATACAGACCATATAATGAAAGCATACTGAGTAGTTTCTGGCAACACATGAAATGAACCAATTATTACTGTTGGTCCCTAGACTAAGCAGCTAATATCAATTAAATAATTATGCTGAACCCATTAGGATTCACATTTGTCTCTGAAGACCAAAGGTTCTAATCTCTTGGCCTGAGGATTGGATTCAGCTTGCGAATGTGTTTTGATGGACAGACACAATATTTTCAAAGGGATCTGACTCCAAATGCATTTAAGCAAGACATGGTGACCAGAAACCTGACATCCCTCACAAAGATGTTACCAAACTCGCTTCAAACAAATTCAATGTAAATGTATTTGCAACTGCTGCCATATAGAAAAATGCTTTATTAGAACTTCATAAGTAATTCTGGATGTCTTCAAATATAGTTTTTAAAAAGACAAAAAATGCTATTCTAATTGATAACACTGCCCATCTCTATAAAGGCTCAAAAAAACAAAGTAGTGCATTGCCTAACTTGTTAATAGAATAAATGTTGGAAATTGCAATGCATTAATGGCTTCACATCACATGAAACTGCTTGTATTGGTTACTAAATACCTCCAGTTAGTTTTGGCAAATGCTACTTTATAACCAATAATGACAGTGATAATGATGTGCCAGGCTCTGGTGTAAGAACTTTAACTACATTAGTTGATTTAATCCTTAACACAGTTCTATGAGTAGGCAGCATCATTATAGCCACTTGAGTCAGAGATGTTAACTGCCCAAGGCCACATAAATGCAAAATTAGGAGCTGAGATTTAGAACCAGGATGCCTGGTTAAAGAATTCAAGCTCTTAACCCTATAGAAAATATCAGTTCACTGGAAATGAAGTGAAAGTTATATATTTAGGCTACCAGAAGTGGAAGGCCACAATGTGATACTCTATAATAAACATTTAAGAGCTAGACTTATAACTGTCAGATAAGTCAACACATGTTAGCAGGGAGTAAAGGAACAAATTAAATTTTTCTTTACCTCTAGATGATAAGCTTCTTTGAGAGATTCTACTTCTGCTGACAATTTCTTGATTTCGGCTTGCATTCTTGCTTCTAAGTGAGCTTCACGTACTTGAGAAGCCCCCAATTCTTCAGCTAAATGGTTTCCATGAGCTTCCTTAAAAATGACATATTGATTAAGTAAAGGCTACATTACTTGTTTATTCGATTAATATAGCTAAACCAATTCACCACATTTATGGAAGTACTTTAAACTTGTATAATATTATATAAACACTCATACACAAATTGATTTTTAAAATTTTTGGCTGTGCCCCAAGCATGCAGAAGTTTTCAGGCCAGGGACTGAATCCCAGCCACTTCAGTAACCTGAGCCAAAGCAGTGACAACACCAAGTCCTCAACCACTAAGCCATCAAGAAACTCCCAAAGTTAACTTCTTAAATGTACACTTATTATTAATCTAGGTTTTAATCTAGATATTTAAGAGACTACTATTGGGAAAGTATTAGTATATTGTTTGTTTTTAAAATTTTTTTTACTATAGTTGATTTACAACATTCTGTCAATTTCTGCTGCACAGCAAAGTCATCAGTTAGTATATTGTTTGTTATAAGAGAAGTTCACTAACCATTACCTTTTGTAAGATAAACTAATAACCACAGCAGAATGAACTTTGGCAGATAATGGTCTACTCTTGGGTATGAACATACATTTTTGCTCAACAAATGTGCGTTTATCTAAACCTATTTATGCTAGTTGTGTTTGAGACTATAATTATGTGATTTTATTATACATTGTAAATATTGCTGAAATATGCATGCGAAAGGAGTATTTTTATATGAAAACCAAGTTACATGGTTTCAGAAAATTCAATGAGTGAGTCACAAACATTTGCTGCCAAATTAGAAGCCATCAAGGAGTTCCCATTGTGGCTCAGTGGGTTAAGAACCCGACATAGTGTCTGTGAGGATGCAGGTTCGATCTCTGGCCTCCTCAGTGAGTTAAAGATCTGGTATGGCCGCAAGCTGGAGCACAGGTCGAAGATGTGGCTTGTATCTGTGTTGCTGTAGCTGTGGCATAGGTCAGCAGCTGCAGTTCCAATTTGACCCCTAGCCTGGGAACTTCCATAAGTCATAGGTGCAGCCATAAAAAGAAAAAGAAAAAAAAAAAAAAAAGGCCAGACAGTTGTAAAATATTGTGGGAACTCTCATAAAAAATACAAGAGATACTATCCTCTGATTAACAAATGTCTTTTAATTCTTTATCCACTTTAAGAAACCAAAATTGGAAACTACAGATGATGGAATATGAATATGGCTTATGCAAGAAAGTCTATGTGGAATTGTAATCAAGTGGCCCTACCTATACACAAAAAACCAAGATTTGGTCCCATATTAAAAGATTAACACGTGAGAACTTCCTTTGTGGTTCAGTGAGCTAAGGATCTGGCACTGTTACTGCACTGGCTCTAGTTACTCCAATGGCATGGGTTTGATCCTTGGCCCAGGAACTTTGGCATGCTTCAAGTGCAGCAAAAAAAAACAAACCAAACCAAAACAAAAACCACACACACACAAAAATGAATGTATACTTAGAGTTTTGAAGAAAAATATATTTAAACTGTCTTTTTTTTTTTTAATCTTTCGTCCTTTTTAGGGCCGTACTCGCGGCATATGGAGGTTCCTAGGCTAGGGGTAGAATTGGAGCTGTGGCTGCCGGCCTATGCCAGAGCCAGAGCAAGGCCAGCTCTGAGCCACATCTGAGACCTACACCACAGCTCACGGAAATGCTGGATCCTTAACCCACCAAGCGAGGCCAGGGATCAAACCTGCAACCTCATGGTTCCTAGCTGGATTTGTTTCTGCTGCGCCACGACAGGAATTCCTAAAGCGTCATTTAAAAAAAATAATTATCCACATTCACTTACTTTTTTGATTAATTGAACTTAGTTTATCAGATATAATTAATTATACTACATTTAGATATCATTGATAAGGACAGAAATAAGATAAATATAGATAGCTTCCATTTTCCTAGTAAACTCCATGTGCCTGACATATTCTAATAAAAAGTTCTTATAGAAGTTCCCGTCGTGGCGCAGTGGTTAATGAATCCGACTAGGAACCATGAGGTTACGGGTTCGGTCCCTGCCCTTGCTCAGTGGGTTAACGATCCGGCGTTGCCGTGAGCTGTGGTGTAGGTTGCAGACGCGGCTCGGATTCCGCGTTGCTGTGGCTCTGGCGTAGGCCGGTGGCTACAGCTCCGATTCAACCCCTAGCCTGGGAACCTCCATATGCCGCAGAAGCGGCCCAAGAAATAGCAACAACAACAACAACGACAAAAGACAAAAAAAAAAAAAAAAAAAAAAGTTAAAATTTTGGTTAATATACATACAACATGAAATTTACCACCTTAACCATTTTTAAGTATAAAATTCAGTGGCATTAAGTACATTCACATTGTTGTGGAACACAATTAACTTTTGTAAGAACTACATTCTACAGTTGAAAAAAACAAATGTCTTAAGATTTTCAGTAAGGTAAAATTAGAACAGGAATTACTTTCTCTTTAGAGAGTTGCTTCACTTCCTCCAGTTCACTTGAGAGCCTTTCTATTTCTCGCTGCGCCTGGACTTGCTGACGATGAGCCTCCACCAGTTCTGCATGAGAGTTCTGCATCTGTTCCCGAGTTAGCCTCAATTCTTGCTCCAAGTCTATGGCCTCCTTGTACTGAGTTGCAATGTACTGTTCCTGCTCTTTCATAACCTGAAATGCACAAGATATTTGAAAGTTTTAAAATAAAATGATACAGATAACCTTCCTTCCTTTTTGTCTCTCTCTCTCCCTCTCTCTCTTTCTTTCTTTCTGGCCATGCCTGAGGCATGTGTAAGTTTCCAGGCCAGGGACTGAACCAGAGCCACAGCAGTGACACCAGATCCTTAACCTCTAGGCACCAGGGAACTCCCCACATAACCTATTTCTTACTCTGATTTCTCTTGTAATAAGTAACTTAACTCCTCCCAATGAAACCTCTACATAATTTAATATACAATGAACAGCATCTGCTATGAAATACATTCAGAAAATGTTTTTTTCTTTTGTAATGCTAAGAAAATGACAAAAGTACTATAATAAACTTGGTACTCACTGGTATATTTCACATGACTTTAATTTGCAAGCTGCATAATCCTTCAACATTATGTGACATGATAAAATACATAATAATATGCAGGGAAGAAAAAAGTTAATGTTTGATTATCTATGTCAAAGATGGAGAATATACTGGCACGAATAATCAAAATTCGCCATTAATCCACACAGCTGGGTTAAGAATGACCTTATTCTCTGTGAAAGGGAAATTTGTCACTGGGATTATTACTCCTGAAATACTTTTATATTCCTCAGTTAAATCCTTAATAAAGTATTATTTCTTGGAGGAAAAAACATCAGTAAAAAGTAAATTTGTTCTGTATTAGCTTGGTGAGGTAGATGGTAGGTAATGTTACTTGATTTTAGGGCTAATAAGAAAGAAAGAAACTAGTACGAATCATTAGGACCCTGATGTTGAGAATGGGGGGGCCCAGGGTCTGGTCCAACTGTGCTGTATATTTATTAGTAGAAATCTCAGATAAATATTTTCAGCCAGTCCTTGTTAGAGAATATGAAATGACTGAGCCGGTAACCATTTTTTTTTTTCTCACTGGGGCCCAAACTTGCTCTCAGAGAACCTGCTTAATTTATGTGTGCAATGCAACAAATACTTATGCCTGTTTACTATGTGACATGTACTATTCCAAGTGTCGAGGATATGGAAGTAAACAAAGGAGACAAAGTGGCTACCCCTGTGCAGTTTGCATTCTACTGGAGGAAACAAAAAAGGCAATTAAACACAATATGGAACTACATATTAAGCTCTAAAGTTCAGCATAGTATTTAAAAATGAGAAAAAGTTACATCCATGAGAACTTTTAGAAGCAAATTCAGGAGTTCCTGTTGTGGCTCAGAGGGTTAAGAACCAGACTAATATTCATGAGGATGTAGGTTCGATCCCTGGCCTCATTCAGTGGGCTTAGGATCTGGCATTGCATGAGCTGCGGTGTAGGTCGTACACATGGCTCGGATCTGGCGTTGCTGTGGCTGTGGGTGATTTGACCCCTAGCCTGGGAACTTTCATATGCTGTAAATGTGACCCTAAAAAAAAAGAGAGAGAGAGAGAAAAAGCAAATTCACTTTTTAGGATGCCAAGTAGGTGGAATGAGTTCACAATAGTCAACACACACATAAACTAATGATATGAAGTCATCGAACAATCGGATGGCTCAATGTACTTGGCCTCAATAATATACAATTATTTATTCACTCATTCTCTGGATAGAGTTCCTCAAGGACAAAGGAGTCCATCCTATTGATATCTGATCTCCAGCTCCATTACATAGCAGGTTCTCAATTTAAAAAGATATACATTTGTTCAACAAGGGAGCATATATCGTGGATTTACTGTGTGAGAGAGATCATCCCAATGCCTGTAGAGAATACAAGGATAGAGAAGACGATGCTCTCACCTATAATTAGAACATCAGAATAAAGTAATCAAGAAGACCAAAGAAACTCATATGTAGGTATCTGGTACAAATAATTAGCCTAAAAATACTTATGGCGCAGTTTCTGTATAATAAAATCAATCAGTTTAAAACATAAAGATTTATATCAATCTTGTTTCTTAGGAGGAAAGTAATTTGCTTACATTTTCCATTTCTTTCATTTTTTGTTGTGCCCGTTCAGTTTCTTTTTTCAGTTGACTGATCTCTTGTTCATTCTGTAGTGTTACAAACTCTTTTTCTCGAAGCTGTTCTTTAGTGTTTTGTAATTTTTCATTCAAACTTTCTATCTGAATTTTAAACAGAGCAATGTTAATATAACTAAAGAAAAATAATTTAATTATAACTTCAGTCCAAGTAAGTTGAGCTTTAAACATGTATATATAAAATAGTAAAATTTAAAAATGTATTTTTAAGACAACCATAACTTTGACATAAACATCAGAATTTTTGTGCCTAATAAGATGATTATATGTATATCTAAAAAATACTAAAAGAAATGAAAGTCTCAATCACATTTTTTTAAGAAAAGAAAATACGGGTATATTAAAACAATAAATGTTACATGACCTTTCAAATAACTTTATAGGTAATATGTGCATGTGATAAAAAACACAATTAGTGAAAACAAAGCCCCCTTCTCACTGTGTTCCCTCCTTAGAAGCAACCATGGTTAACTTTCAATAACTTGCAAATCCTTCCAGTTAACCTGCAATTATTTGCAAATCCTTCCAGAGATATTTTATACATAATCAGACATGCATACATTATAAAAATATGTGCGCACACTGACACACAAAAAAACTACATTCAAAACAACATCAATATTACAAAGCTACAGTAATCAAGACAGTGTGGTACTGGTACCAAAACAGGCATATGGACCAACGGAACAGAATAGAGAACCCAGAAATAAACCCAGACACCTATGGTCAATTAATCTCTGACAAAGGAGGCAAGAATATAAAATGCGGAAAAAAAAAAGTCTCTTCAGCAAGGGTGCTGGGAAAACTGGACAGCTGCATGTAAATCAATGAAACTAGAACACACCCTTACACCATACACAAAAATAAACTCAAAATGGCTTAAAGACTTAAGCATAAGACAGGACATCATAAAACTCCTAGAAGAGAACACAGGCAAAACATTCTCCATACAAATGTTTTCTTGGTCAGCCTCCCAAGGCAACAGATATAAAAACAAAGGAGTTCCCATTGTGGCTCAGTGGTTAATAAACCCGACTGGTATCCATGAGGACATAGGTTTGATCCCTGGCCTTGCTCAACGGGTTAATTATCTGGTGTTGCCATGAGCTGTGGTGTAGGTTGCAGAAGTGATTCGGATCCTGAGTTACCACTGCTGTAGTGTAGGCCAGCAGCTACAGCTCTGCTTTGACCCCTAGCCTGGGAACCTCCATATGTCATGGGTGCGGCCCTAAAAAGACAAAAGACAAAAAAAAAAGAAAAAAAAAAAAAAGAAAGAAAGAAAAGAAAGAAAAACAAAGATAAACCAATGGGACCTAATCAAACCTGCAAGCTTTTGCACATCAAAGGAAACAATTAAAAAAAAAATAGACAATCTACGGAATGGGAGAAAATAGTTTCAAAGGATCCAACTGACAAAGACTTAATCTCTAAAATATGCAAACAGCTTATAAGACTCAACAGCAAAAAACCAAACAACCCAACTGAAAAATGAGCAGAAGACCTAAGTAGACATTTCTCCAAAGATATACAGACGGCCAACAGGCACATGAAAAAATGTTCAACATCACTAATTATTAGAGAAATGCAAATCAAAACTACAATAAGGTACCACCTCACACTGGTCAGAATGGCCATCATTAACAAGTCAACAAATAACAAATGCTAGAGAGGGGGTGGAGAAAAGAGTACTCTCCTACCTTGTTGGTGGGAATGTAAATTGGTACAAGACTGTGGAAAATAGTATGGAGGAACTTCAGTAAACTAAATATAGAACTACCATACGATCCAGCAATCCTACTCCTGGGCATCTATCTGGACAAAACTTTCATTAAAAAAGATACATGTACCTTATGTTCATTGCAGCACTATTCACAATAGCCAAGAAACAGAAGCAACCTAAATGTCCATCGACAGACGAATGGATTAAGAAGACATAGTGTGTGTATATATGTATATATATATATACACACACAAAGTAGTAGATTAAAATGTAGCATGTATACACATATAGATACAATGGAACACTACTCAGCCATAAAAAAGAACAAATGACATTCTCTAGAGACTCTCAAGAGACACTCTTTTTTTTGTCTTTTTTGCCTTTTCTAGGCCACTCCCGCCACATATGGAGGTTCCTAGGCTAGGGGTCTAATTGGAGATATAGCCACCGTCCTATGCCAGAGCCACAGCAATGCCAAATCTGAGCAATGTCTGTGACCCACACCACAGCTCACGGCAATGCCGGATCCTTAACCTGCTGAGCAAGGCCAGGGATTGAACCTGCAACCTCATGGTTCTTAGTTGGATTCGTTAGCCACTGAGCCATGACCGGAACTCCTCGAGAGACACTCTTATACTAAGTGAAGTAAGTCAGAAAGAGAAAGACAAATACCATATGATATCCCTTATATGTGGAATCTAATACATGGTGCAAATGAACCTATCTACAGAAAAGAAACAAACTCATGGATGTGGAGAACAGACTTGTGGTTGCCAACAGGAGGGGGAGGGAGTGGAACAGACTGGGAGTTTGAGGTTAGTAGATACAAACTGTTGGATTTGGAGTGGATAAGCAATGAGATCCTACTATATATAGCACAGGGAACAATATCTAGTCACTTGTGATGGAACATGACAGAGGATGTGAGAAAAAGAATGTATACATATGTATGACTAGGTCACTTTGCTGTACAGCAGAAATTGACAGAACACTGCCAATCAACTATAATAGAAAAAATTAAAATCTTAAAAAAAAAAAAAGACATTAAGAGAGTAAGCATAAGAGAGTTCCTGTCATGGCTCAGTGGTTAACAAATCCAACTAGAAACCATGAGGTTGTGGGTTCGATCCCTGGCCTTGCTCAGTGGGTTAAGGATCCAGCGATGCTGTGAGCTGTGGTGTAGGTTGCAGATGCGGCTCGGATCCTGCATTGCTGTGGCTGTGGTTTAGGCTGGTGGCTACAGCTCCGACTTGACCCCTAGCCTGGGAACCTCCGTGTGCCAAAGTAGTGGCCCAAGAAATCGCAAAAAGACAAAAAAAAAAAAAAAAAAGTAAGCATAAGGACCTACATGTGGGAGTGGGAGAAATGTGGGTCAAAGGGCACAAAGTTTCAGTTATGAAAAGTGAATAAATTCTGGCGATCCAATGTATGGCACAGTGGGTGACTGTGGTAGTAATTTTTTTTTTTTGGTCTTTTTCTTTTTTGGGGGGGCCTTACTGTGGCATATGGAATTTCCCAGGCTTAGGGGTTGCATCGGAGCTGCAGCTGCCAGCCTACACCACAGCCACAGCAATGCCTGATCCCAGCCACATCTGTGACCTACACCACAGCTCAGGGCAATGCTGGATCCTTAACCCACTGAGCGAAGCCAGGGATTGAACCTGTATCCTCACTAGTTGGGTTCATTACCACTGAGCCATGATGGGAACTCCTATGGTAGCAATATTATGTTGTATACTCGACAAGTGTTCTTATCAAAAAATTAAAAAGTAGGGGTTCCCATTGTGGCTCAGCAGAAACAGATCCGACTAGTACCCATGAGGATGAGAGTTTGATCCTTGGCCTCTCTCAGTGGGTTAAGGATCCAGCGTTGACACAAGCTGTGGTATAGGCTGGCAGCTCTGATTCAACCCCTAGCCCAAGAACTTCCATGTGCCGAAAATGCAGCCCTAAAAAAACAAACAAACAAAAAAAGTAACTGTAAGGTGACAGACAGGTTAATGAGCTTGATTGTGGTCATTACTTCACAACGTATACATATATTAAATATCACATTGTATACCTTAAATATATGCCATTTAAAATTTTCAATTATACAATAAAGTTAAGGAAAAAAATTAAGAAAATGAATATAACACAGCTGTACAAGATGATTAAAATTACGTAGAATTTTTATTGTATTCATTCATTAAAAAGCTGTATTATGTGAACAGTTGATTATGGTTAAGGAGTTATTTTTTAAAAAATTTAAAATATGTAGTTTAAAATAATTTACCTGTTTGTTACTTTCTTTAAGTTCCAATTCTGATTTCTCCAGAGTTCCCTCTAATTTAATTATTTTCTGTTCCATTCCTCCTCTGTGCTCACGAATAGTCATATCCAAATGTGTAACCTAAATACAAAAGTAACATCAAACTATCATTCAGTTATATTTTGTGGAAAACTGTATGCTTGGAATGTGTTTTAGAACAGTTTATACTGGCTATAAATGAAGAATAAATGCATCTCAAATAAAAAGAATAAGAAAAAGAATCATTGCTTACTAATACTGGATTCTCGAACCCCTTATATGATTATGTTCATATAGTGTAGTGATAAATGAAATAATTCAAACTTCATTTTATACTAGATAAAAGCTGCTAAATACAACATGATAAAAATTGTGGGATTTAGCAAAAGCACTGCTTGAAGGAAAATTTATAGCACTGAATGCATACATAAGAAGACAGGAGTTCCCTTCGTGGCTCAGCGGTTAACGAACCCAACTAGGATCCATGAGGTTGCGGGTTCCCTGGTCTTGCTCAGTGGGTTAAAGATCTGGAGTTGCCGTGAGCCGTGGTGTGGGTCGCAGACACTGCTCAGATCCAGCGTTGCTGTGGCTGTGGCATGGGCTGGCAGCTGTAGCTCTGATTCGTCCCTTAGCCTGGGTACCTCCATATGCCATGGGTACAGCCCTAAAAAAAGGCAAAAGACAAAAATAAATAAATAAATAAATAAACAACACAAATAATGTCTATTAAAAAAAAGAAAAAGAAAAGAAGACAGACCTAAAATTAATCATCTAAGTTTCTGCCTTGGGAAACCAGAAAAAGGAAAAGCAAGTCAAATTCAAACTAAGCAGAAGAAAAGAAATAATAAGCATTAGATCAGAAATCAATGAAGTTAAAATTGGGAAATCAATAGAGAAAATCACCAAAGCCAAAAGCTGGTTTTAGGAGAAGATTGATTAATTTCAAGAATCCTCTAGCCACATTAACTTAGAGAAGATATAAACTGCTCATACTAGAAATGAAAGAGGAGTTCTACTACAAATCTCAAGAACATTAAAAGGATAACAAAGAACTGTTATTAAAAAAGATAACAACTCTCTGCCCATGAATTTAATAAAACTGGATGAAACAGACTAATTCCTTAAAAGCCACAATCTGCCAAAACTCACACAAGAAGAAACAGATAATCTGAATAAGGCTATATCTCCTAAAGAAATTGAATCAATGATTAATAACTTTCCAAAACAGAAAGTATCAGGTTGGGATGGGCTCACTGGTGAATTCTACCCAACATTTAAGGAAGAAATTACACCAGTTCCCTACAATCTCACTTATAAGATAGAAGCTGAGGAAATACTCATTCTCTGAGGCCAGCATTACCCTAATACAAAAACCAGATAGAGACATTATAAAGAAAGAAAACTACAGACCAATATTTCTCATGAATATAGACGTAAAAATTCTCAACGAAATACTATTGAATCATATCCAACAAAGTATAAAAAAAGATTATACACCACAACAATTGAGATTTTTTTCTAGGTATGAAAGCCTTTTTCAATATTTGAAAATTAATATAGCCAATCACATCAACAGGTTAAAGAAGAATCACATGATCATATCAATAAATGTAGAAAAAAACACCTGACAGAATGCAACACCCATTCATGATAAAGAAAAAAGGACTCTTGGTTAACTAGGAATAGAAGGTAACTTCCTCAACTTGATAAGGAATATCTAAAAAACCAACAGCTAACATCAAATTTAACACTGAGAAACTCGAAGTTTCCCATTAAGATCAGATACAAAGCAAAGATATTCCATCTCACCACTGCTTTTCAACATTGTACAGGATGTCCCAGCTAACACGGTAAGATAAATAAAGGAAATAAAGGTATATAGACTTGGAAGGAAGACACAAAACTGTCTTTGTTTGCAGATGACATGATGATCTACACAGAAAATCCAAAGGATCAGACAAAAAAATTCCTGGACTAGAGTTCCCTGGTGGCCTAGCAGTTAAGGATATGGCATTGTCACTGCTCGGGTGCAGGTTTGACCCCTGGCCTGGAGAACTTGTGCATGACACGAGCACAGCCCCCTCTCAAATTCCTGGAACTAGTAAGTGAGTATAGCGGGGTTGCAGGATACAAGGTCAATACACAAAAGTCAACTGCTTTCCTATATACCAGCAATGAACAAAGAAACTTTAAGTTAAAAACACAAGCATCATTTACATGAGCATTCCCCAAATGCTTAACTATAAATCTTACAAAATATATATAAGATCTATGTATGGAAAACCATAAAACTCCAATGAAAGAAATCAAAGAATTATATAAATGGAGAGAGAATTCATGTTTATGGATAAGAAGACTTAATATTGTCAAGATGTTGTTTCTGCCCAACTTGATGTATATATTCAAGGCAATCCCAATCAAAATCCCAGCAAGGGGAGTTCCCATGGTGGTGCAGTGGAAACGAATCCGACTAGGAACGATGAGGTTGTGGGTTCAATCCCTGGCCCTGCTCAATGGGTTGAGGATCTGGCATTGCTGTGAGCTGTGGTATAAGTTGCAGGAGCAGCTTGGACCTGGTGTTGCTGTGACTCTAGCACAGGCCGGCAACAGCTCCGATTAGACCCCTAGCCTGGGAACCTCCATATGCTACAGACCTAAAAAGACAAAAGAAAAAAAAATTCCCAGCAAGTTATTTTGTGGATATCAACAAACTGATTCTAAAGTTATAGGGAGATGGAGTTCCTGTCGTGGCGCAGTGGTTAACGAATCCGACTAGGAACCATGAGGTTACGGGTTCGGTCCCTGCCCTTGCTCAGTGGGTTAACGATCTGGCATTGCCGTGAGCTGTGGTGTAGGTTGCAGACGTGGCTCGGATCCCGCGTTGCTGTGGCTCTGGCGTAGGCCGGTGGCTACAGCTCCGATTCAACCCCTAGCCTGGGAACCTCCATATGCCGCGGGAGCGGCCCAAGAAATAGCAACAACAACAACAACAAAAAGACAAAAGACAAAATAAATAAATAAATAAATAAAGTTATAGGGAGAGGCAAAAGACCCAGAATAGGCAATTTTGAAAAAAGAACAAGGTCAGAAAATGGACATTACCTGACTTCAAGACTTAAACTATAAAGCTATAATCATGACAGTGGTATTGATGAAACAGGTGAATAAACCAATGGAACAGAATAAAGTGATGAGAAACAAACCCATGTAAGTGAAGTTAACTGATCTTTGGCAAAGGAGCAACGGCAATACAACGGAGAAAAGATAATCTTTTATTAAACAAATGGTGCTTAAATAACTGGACATCCACATGTAAAAAAGTGAATCTAGACACAGACCTTATACCTTTCATAAAAATTAACACAAAGTGAGTCACAGACCTAAATGTAAAACACAATACTATAAAACTCCCAAAAGATAACATAGGAGAAAACCGACATGACCTTGGGTATTGAAGTAAAGTTTTAGATACAACACCAAAAGCACAATCCATTAAATAAATAATTGGTAAGCTGGACTTCCTTAAAACTAAAAACTTCTGCTTTGTGAAAGCCTGTGTCAAAATAATGAGAAGAAAAACCACAGATTGGAAGAAAGTATTTGTAAAAGACACATTTGATAAAGGACTGACATCCAAAATACACAAAGAACTCTTAAAATTCAACAAAAAGAAAACAAACAACCTGATTAAAAAATGGGCCAAAGAGTTCCCATTGTGGGTTAAGAATCTGACTAGAAACTGTGAAGGATGTGGGTTTGATCCCTGGCCTTGCTCAGTGGGTTAAGGATCTGACATTGCTGCAAGCTGCAGCATAGGCCCACAGCTGCAGCTCCAATTCAACCCCTAACCTGAGTACTTCCATGTGCCGCAGGTTCGGCCCTAAAAAGAAAAAAAAAAAAAAAAAAAAAAAAAAAAAAAAAAAAAAAAAGGGCCAAAAATCTTAACAGACACCTTCCCAAATAAAATACACAGATGGAAAATAAGCATATGAGATACGTTCTACATCCTATGTCATCAAGGAAATGCAAGTTAAACAAGGAGATACAACTACAAATCTAGTAGAATGGCCAAAATTGGAAACACCGATAACACGAGCGCTAGTCAGAAGGTAGAGAAACAGAAACTCATTCCTTCCCGGTGAGAATGTAAAATGGTAAAGCCAGCTTCAGAAGACAGTTTGGAAGTGTCTTATAAAACTAAATACTCTTACCATACAGTTCGGCAAGTGCATTCCTTATTATTTACCCAAAGGAGTGAAAAACGTACGCCCATAGAAACCCTGCACAAAAGATGTTTATAGTAGCTTTATTCATAACTGCTAAAACTTGGAAACAACGAAGATACCCTTCAATAGGTGAATGGGTACAGCTTAATATATCCAGACAACGGAGTATTATTCAGTGCTAAAAAGAAATAAGCTACAAGTAATTAAAAGACATGGAGGGAACCTAAATGCATATTACTAAGTGAAAGAAGCCAATTTGAAAAGGCTATATACTCTATGATTCCAACTGTATGACATTCTAGAAAAGGCAAAACTACAAAGACAACAAAAAGATCAGTGGTTGCCAGGGTTAGGGGAAGAGGGAGAGGGATTAATAGGTGGAACAAAGAAGATTTTTTTAGGGCAGTGAAAATATTCTGAATGATACCATAATGATGGATACCTGTCCAAACTCATCAAACATATAACACAAGAGTGAAACTGTAATGTAAATTATGGACTTTAGGTGATTATGATGTGCCAAGGTAGACTCACCAGTTTTAACAAATGTACCACTCTGGTGGGAAACGTTCATAATGGGGGAGGCTGTGCATTTGTCAGGGGCAGGGAGTATATGGGAAATCTCTGTACCTTCTGCTCAGTTTTGCTGTGAATCTAAAACTGCTCTAAAACATAAAGTCCTTTTAAAAAGATGCTGCTAAATAATGCCTTCTGAATATTTCTATTCCTCCAACAAACACTGGTTGAGCAAGGAACTCCTTTAATTCCATTTTCTTCTGATATATAGTAATATGAGATAAAAGGTTTCAGATAATAAGCTAACCTTCATTCCCTCAAATCTGCAAAATAGAGATGTTTTATCTCTAATTTAAAAAATATTAATGTGTGCAGAAAGAAGAGCTATAAATATGTCCATTTTACCAAAAAGAGATGAACTCTGAAAACTTGCATGATTGTATTTTAACAAAAAATTGCATTAAAATATAGTCAAGAAAACTAACTTGAGCTGCTCTCTGCTTTAGCTCCCAATTTCTCTCCTTAAGTGCCTGATCCATTTCAAGGAGTTCTTGTTTTTTATCTTCGTTTTCCATCTTGCATTCCCTGCAATTTATCAAAGTGAAAAAGACCAAAGGAAGTAAGTAGGAATATTATAATTTTTAAAAAATTAAATAAATAGGGTTACCTTTCCTGTAAATTAAAAGTAGTAGGATATATGCAATTATTTCAGATTGAGAGGTCAAATTAAAGGAATAACATGTAAAGAAATTAACTGATATCAACACTATTACTTTATTTTTATTATTTTTTTTGTTTTTGCTTTTTTAGAGCTGCACCCATGGCATATGGAAGTTGCCAGGCTAGGGGTCGAATCAGAGCTACAGCTGCCGGCCTACACCACAGCTCATGGCAATGCCAGATCCTTAACCCACTGAGTGAGCAAACCTTATGTCCTCATGGATGCTAGTCAGATTCATTTCCACCACCCCACGATGGGAACTCCAACACTATTACTTTAAAAGACTGTTTAAACAAGACTGTTTTAACAAGACAAAAGGTAACTCAGATTCTACTACTGTAGACAATTTAAGCTAATTAAAAGCACTCCCAGGGAGTAAGACAGAACCAGTATAAGAATTTTAAAAACATATCTATACTTTTTCATCTATAGGTCCAAGGAATGTTCGAAAATCTTTTATTGGTAACAGCTGCAAGTTTATTATAACTGAACTAAGCATTTATCTCATGGTTGGTGTCCCTGATATTCACAGCTTGGTAAATAACCAATGTATTTTTTACAGGAATTTTACTCAAAATGACACCTTACATTCAGTGAAGTACTGAAGTCTAACATAGAAATATTTTAAATGTGTTCTTTATAAATTCTAACCTTCCTAAAACACTAATTTTTCATAGTTACATATAATAAAAGCAATATGACACAATTTTAAGATTTATACCACTCTGAAGCCTGCCTGTGATCAGAGAATTTTAATTTTGAACTCTAAGCTGTGATATGACAAAGGATGAAAATGTTGTTGATCCTGAAAATCTTCATATGATTTTCCAGCCTAAATATGAAGCAATATAATAAATGTGATTTTAAAAAGCAAATTCTGAACTTCTTTAATGAGCTGTGTGCTATTCTCCTAAAAATCTGAAGAGATAATACAAGGCTAAGTAAACTAAAATTTTAAAAGTAATATAAAATGAATTCTAAAGATAACTCTATGTGAATAGCTGAGCTTCCAAAACTCACCTGCTACCTGGAATTTTAAGATTTTGTTTTTACTTCTTTTATCCACCCATTCACTTAATCATTTAGCAAATATTTAGTGGATGTTTCCTATATGTCAAGGTTCTAGGTACTGTAGATTTAACAGTCAATAGGATAGATGTCCTTTATCACATGGAGCTTACATTCTAATAGGTCCAGGAGAGAAGATGACTATACATGATAAACAATTTGACAAGAAAAATACCCCAACATAAAATGCTAAGTTAGAGCATTAAATACAGTGATGAGATAGTGACAGGGAGGCTGCTTTGGAATAGGTGGTCAGGGAAGGGCCCTCTGAGGTAATGTGAAGCGTATGAAGAAATAGGCCATACACCATTCTTTCCTTTTTTTTTTTTTTTTTTTTTTTGCCTTTTCTAGGGCTATTCCCGCAGCATATGGAGGTTCCCAGGCTAGGGGTCGAATCGGAGCTGTAGCCACCGGCCTACACCAGAGCCACAGCAATGCGGGATCTGAGCCGTGTCTGCAACCTTCACCACAGCTCACCGCAATGCCTTAACCCACTGAGCGAGGCCAGGGATCGAACCCGAAACCTTATGGTTCCTAGTCAGATTTGTTAACCACTGAGCCACGACAGGAACTCCCCAACCATTACTTCTTAGTATTTAACTCACCTAAGTTCAGCTGTGAGATCCTTTATAGTGGTGTATTTTTCCTCTAATGATAATTGAGCCTTCTGTAGAACATCTCTTAATTCCTGGAGTTGCCTTAAAGTACTTTTTAATTCTCCATGAGCATTTTGTAGTTCAGTCTCTAGTGCTTCCCGTTTCTGCAAGGCTTCTGTTAACTCGGTTTCAGTGTGGTGCTGTAACTTTTCTAACTCTTTTACTGTAAAAAGCAGAGAATAACGTTTTAAAATTGTATTGAAATATAGTTGATTTACAATGTTGTGTAAAAGCAGAGCATAACACTTAACTATATATAAACTATTGTTATTCAGAACTTTGTAAATAATTATAATTAAGAATATTCAATTTTATTCATCTATAAGAGGTAAAATACCACTGACTGTCCCTCCCCCCTCATCTCAAATTCTCACTTTATTCCACTTTAAAAAATACATATATGCAGGCAGCTAAGCTCAGCTAACCTGCTGCTTACCAGCATTTGTTTTCTTATCTAGTTCTGTCTTAGTCTGTTCTAATACCATGTCTAACTGAGAGAGATGCATTGCTTTATTTTCTCCATCTCGTTTTAGGTGCATTATTTCTTTTTCCATTTTAGAGAGCTCTTCTTTATACTGATCCATCTCAAGTTTTACTTGCCTAATTAAAAATAAAAAATAATAAAACAAGTAATAAGTAATAAATTGGAAACTCAGAATCAACTGACTTATCTGACTGAACATCTATAAGTTATACAAGGATAAATATCAGCAAAATGTCTAATAAGAACCCTAATCACCGATATTATACTGTTAAAAATGATCCAACTGCAAGACTGCAATCCTGCACCAATTATTACCTACCACTAAATACAACCGTATGGTGTGTTTGCCTAGTATTCTGCCTGGCAGGCACACTGCAGGTGCTCAATGAATTAGTTCTTTCTAACTGAAGATATGTTAATTATAAAACAGATCCACCAAGGAGATACATAACAGATATATTTTAACTCTAATGCCTTTTTAAACTCTAATAACCATTTTATAAACTGTAGTTTCAAAAGTGAAAGAAGCAATAGTTGGAACAGAGGAAACAGAAAAGCTCTGCTTCATGGAGAGAAGATCTTGGAACTAGGATATATCTTTTTTATGAAATTTATTCATCTAGTTCATAAGCTTCCTACTCATAATTAGAACTTATATTTATCATTGAATGTGTCTATTAGCCATAATGAATAAAAGAGTTTTTAACCATAAGTCAAAGAGTGGGAGTGAGAAAAGAAACAATTATTTCGATTTTCTTAGTGAAACAGAAAGCAAGATCATTAGTGACAGCAAGGATTGGGGAGGGATTACTAGTTTTGAAATAAAAGGCAAAAGTGTAAAAGAATGAGTAATATTGTGATTGTGAGCCAGCATTAAGAAAATGCCTAAAGTTTTCTAAGTTATGGATTTAAAGTAAGATTGATCAAAGTAAATGTGGTTATGTTTTTCTCCAGTCTCTGTAAAAATGCAACCATGAATTAGTTTGAGTTGGATTTTTGCTTCTCTGTACCACAAAAGTAAGAGAGATGTAAGGGAGTTGTGGGTATGTGCAAATAAGTGATTTTAATGACTAACCAGAATTTAAGCTAGGTAAAGAGAGGGGAAAAGGGCATGAGGGAACAAGACAGTGGTGAAACTGATTGATTAGAGGTCCTAGTTTGATCAAAGAATTGCTGAATTTGGAGTATTAAAGGGAAAGAGGTAATAATACAGGAGTAGAAGCATAGTATTCAGATTATGTTGAAATACTGGAGAAAAGGGAAATGATAAGATCTAGGGTAAATCAAGTGAGCGAGTGGCTGAGGACCAGCTAGATGGATGTATACTCAAGTCTCCAAGAGTAATGGCAGGTGTCGTGTTGGAGAGTGAAGCAGGAAGTCAGGTAGCCTGCAGGTGTCAGCAATAATGGATGCTGTGATTTGACGACCCGAGATTTACAGTGTACGCTACGCAATTCCACATCTCAGCCCCGCGGGACAAGAGCTGTGGGGAAAAGAGTTTACTTTAGAGGGCTGCAGGGGAAGAAGCAATGTCCTCAGAGGGGAGTAAGATTTCTGTTAGAGCAAGAGAAAAGAATATAGGGGATCTCGCACAGGAAGGACTGAATTCCTAAGGACACAGTGAAAATCTTTCAGAAGCCCAGACCGGGGGCGGGGGGGGGGGTGGGGGGGGGGAGAAGGGAAGAAAATACATGAGGAGATTTTTTGGGACTCGGTATGATGTGAAGGTAAATCGAACGCCTGTAAATTGGATGTTTCATGTGGTGTCTGGCACAAGAAAGGATAAAGTTATAATGGGCTGAGTTTTTGTGGAATTAAGGTACACACCGGTGGTGAGGCTGTGTTAGTGGACAGACAAGTGTCATTGGAAGAAAGAAGGTCTGAGGAACTTTGGTCTTAGCCATAAACACAGGGTATCCTCTTGACCCCACTGAGAGAGGTGGGGACATCCAAGGAAGCAAGCTGCTCCTTCGAGCACAAAGGCCTGCGCTCCTGTCAGAGGGGCAGAGGGAGTCTGAGGATGCTGTGCTTTAAGCTCAAATGCCTAAGTTAACTCGACTCCTGCTGGCTGAATGGTGTGCTAATTAAGAGTATATTATTATGTCAACTCTTGTCTACAAAACAGAAGAGGTCTGGGGAAGCTAGGTATAACTTTCAGCTCACAGTTCCCTTTCTTGATCTATTGATGTCTAGGCCCAACCTAGCCATGTCAAGTCATGATCTTTAGAGATGGAACATAGCCATCAGTATTTTTTAAAGTTCCTCAGGTGATTTTATTTTATTTTTTTTTTTTGCTTTTTAGGGCCACACCTGCAGCATATGGAAGTCTCAGGCTAGGGGCTGAATCGGAGCTACAGCCGCTGGCCTACACCACAGCCACAGCAACGCAGGATCCAAGCTGCGTCTATGACCTATAACACAGCTTATGGCAACACTAGATCCTTGTGTAGGGCCCGGGGTCAAACCCGCATCTCATGGATGCTAGTTGGATTTGCTTCCTCTGCATTACAACGTGAGCTCGTTTAGGGTGATTGTAACGTTCAGTCAATGCTGAGAACCACTGTTTTCTTCTATTAAGTTACTCCTTCCCATAAACATTTAGAACCCACGAAAATATCGTATATTTCATCTTTTCCTGCCAATTTTAATATTATTCACAATGCAACAGTTGCTCAGTGACTATGACATATAAGAAACTATGTTAATTGTTGGGAATTTGTGTAAAATAAACCATATATTATCCTGACCTTAAGGAACTTACAATTATAGTCGGAGGGCAAAGGATACTAAACTATAGTACAAAAAGGCATAATGAGGGATATAGAAACACAAACTGGGGAGAAATTTCCTCACGCAAATGCTTCGCTGAACATTTGCTGATATTGAAATTCAAATACTACTAATGTTGAAGCAGGAAGACAAATAAAAATAACATTCATTTTACCTGGCAGTACCAGTAAGTTCAATAACTTTTTGCCTTTTTAAATCTGCTTCATATGTGGCTGCTTCACATTTCTCCTCCATTTTTCTCAGTTTTTCAGTTGAACTTTCCCTTTGTTTCTGAAGCTCTTGTTCCAGTTTTGATACCTTATAAAGCAATTGTCAGTAAGTACTTTAAATAGACACAGCTCAACATTCTTCAGAAGAAAAATATTTATCTAATTGTAGCCTAGCCTACACTCAGTTTCAAGATGTCATTGCAAAAAGTATAGACCAAGAAGCAACATTGTGGAAATACAAAAGCAAACTTAACTTTTATTTTTTATTTTATTTTATTTTATTTATTTGTGTGTGTGTGCTTTTTTAGGGCCACACCTGCAGCACATGGAGGTTCCCAGGCTAGGGGTCAAATCGGAGCTGTAGCTGCTGGCCTACACCACAGCCACAGCAACACTGGACCCAAGCCACATCTTCAACCTACACCACAGTTCATGGCAACGCCGGATCCTTTACCCACTGAGCAAGGCCATGGATCGAACCTTTGTCCTCATGGATGCTAGTCAGACTCACCAACCGCTGAGCCATGATGGAAACTCCAAACTTAACTTTTAATAATAAGGATATTCCATTCATATGCAAATTTATAGACATGACCATATCATAGCACTAAAATAGGACTTATAAGAACTGTGCCAAATAATGTAAATGTTCCTCTTTTCATTATCCTCGTTTGAAATCTTCTTTCTACTCTTGTCAAACTATGTTGCTTTCCTTCTTCACAAATTGGCTGATTCAGTGAAGGATTCCTCAATTCCCATCTGCCCTCAAACACTGAAACCTGCATTTGCTCCTATTCATTCTTCTTTCTGTTTTACTACATTGAAGGAGGTATTCTTCCTTCTTTGTAAGTCAAATTGCTTCATAGGTGTTCTAGGTGTTCAACTTTCACAGGAACTTCATATTGCTGAATACCTCTATTCTCTGCTGTTACCTTCAATTTCTCTTTCTTCTGGTTTCTTCATATCAGCATTAAAACATGTTCAAGACCTTCCTATCATCAAAAGCTTTGCTTCATACCTCTACCTCCCTCCAACTACTATCTCCTTTTCTTCCCTCCTCTTCATAGCTTAACTTCTCATATTTTTCTATGCTTGTATCATTTTTCTCACTTCTCATTCATTCCTCAACCCACAGCAATCTGGCCACTCTACAGAAACTACACTATGTCACCAACCGTTTCCCTGCTGCTAATTCTATGCTCAGCCCTCGATTTGCTTGACACTCATTGCAGTATCCCATGACTCGGATCATCATCCCTTATTTCATGAAACATCTGCTTTGACTTCCATGTGCTGCATCCTTCAGAACTCTGTCAAAGTCAGTCATCTCACCCCTCATTCCATATTCTCTCCATAGTCAACCTCAGCCACTCCATGTTTTCAATGAACATTTACATGGCTGTGATCTCAAAGTTAGTATCTGACTAATGACTTTAATATCTTCCCTGCTCTTCTAAAGCTTCTCACTGAGGAACTAAGTACAGATTATAAATCATTAAAATCGACATCCTCGCCTCAAGTTCCAAGTATAAAATGACAATAGTACCCACGTAAAAAGGGAAGGGAACCGTGGAAACCCAGTCTGCAGTCTGCAGTGTGTAAATGGCATATTCACAAGCAGAAGGACTCTAAGGAATATGAATGAATCCAACATGGAAACTGTGTGAGCGGAACATGCATAAAAAGTAGAAAAAATACATACTGGAAAATTTGTTCCAAATACTGAAGTAATTTTTAGACATAAACTTTAGACCCTCAAAGAAATTAGAGAAAACCAAAAAAATCTCTTAAAACAAAGATCATAAAGAAAGAAACTCACCAAATGAAAAACACAAATGAACAAACTTAAGGAAAAAAAAAACTCAGAAGAAAACCATAAAACCACTGCAGAAATGAAAACAATTTTAGAAAGAGTAAGAATTATAACCAATACTATAGAAACCAAAGTCAATGACAAAGGATTTAGAAAGTGGGAATCAAACACAGGTGAGAGAAAGAATCCAAGATGAAGCTGTAGATCAAGCACAGCAAAGAGCAGGTCTAGACTTGAACAGAAGAGAGCCACAGGACAGATGTCTTTTTTTTCTGTCTTTTTAGGGCTGTACCCACAGCATACGGAGGTTCCCTCTGATTGGGGTCGAATCAGAGCTGTAGCCACTGGCCTAACCACAACCACAGCAATGCAGGATCTGAGCCGTGTCTGCAACCTACACCAAGCTCACAGCAATGCCATATCCTTAACCCACTAGCGAAGTCAGGGATCGAACCTGTGTCTTCATGGATGCTAGTCAGATTCATTTCCACTGAGACATAATGGGAACTCCAAGGACAGATGTCTTTGAAAAAGAAAATACAGAATACCTGCCTGATATGTTTGCATGTACAGAGAAGAGATCCTTTAGTTCCACTAGAGAGGCCGAAGATGAATTTAGAATACATAAATTAAAAAGGCATCAAGTGACGAAAAGATGAGGTGTAGTGGATTACAGGGAACTATCATTTTCTAGTTTATACTTTTCTATAAAATTTGATAAGAGAAAAATAGAAGAAAAATGTTAAATATCTGTAAGAATAACTTGGTAATGAATGAAAGAGAAAAGATTAGATTCTAGCATAAAATTTCCTCTTTCTTTAGAGTAATAATTTATTTTTGAAAATCAGTAGTTTCTTTTGGGATTTTTCTTTTAGTGCATTGCTTGGCATTTCTTTAAGGGTTATCATGCATGTCCTGATCCAAAAAGAAATTGGGGGCTATGATTCAGATAGGTATTATATCCAGGTCCAAAAAGAAAAGAGAAATTAAATAAAGAAGACAAAATCATAATTAAGTTCTACAGAGCAACAAAATGTGCCCATGGTATTCCATGGTCACATGACATAGAAATAAAACTTTACCCATTTTACAATGTTAGCTTAGATTCTTTCTTAAATGTGGTATCTTTGAGGTTAAATAACAGTTTATATAACTAGCAAAAAAAGTATTACCAATTTAAAAAATTTATATTTCATGAAACCAATAACATATACCTGTTTTTCAAGTTTAGTTTGAAGGTCTTCTAGCTCTCCGTTTCTAATTGTCTCTTGTTGTAACATCTGCTGCTGTTGTTGAAGACTATGCTGCAGAACAACATTTTGCTCAGCAGTCTCTTGAAGACTGTGATTTTTAATCTTCAGCTCTTTCTGTAAACAATATATCTAACAAATATATACATTGTGACATATTTTAAATAAAATGCAACAAAATGTCAATGCTGTCTACCTCACTGTAGCGATAATTATCCTTACTTGCCATGTGGGACAACTGTATTCACAGCTATAATTTATTATGTGGAAGGGCTGGGCTCATATTTCTGATGGGCTTGTAAGCAAGCCTGGCTCTCAGGTGATGTCTGGGAATGTGGCTTTTGAAACATTCCCTAAATGTTGGGATTGTTTTCCCTGGCTAGGGCACTGAATCATACCTTCCTTCCAAGAGTTTGGAATTTTGATACTTACAGGTGTCCCCATAAGACCACCCCCAATCAAAAACCTTGAACTCCCAGTCATAAGCAGGCTTCCCTGGGCAGAAGTACTGCACACACGTGGTCACATTTCACTGCTACAGAAAGGAACATATTCTGTGTGACTTCTCCAGAACAAGAGAGAGAACACAGCAAGCCATGGATTTCTTCACACTCCATCTTTTCCTCTTATTGATAATAAATTATAGCCATGAAAACACGGCACAAATGTTAGGTGCTATTTAGTATATTATTATTGTTGCTATTATTGCCCTTGTTTGTAAAATAATATCCCAGCAAGGCACTCTTAAACATTTATGCTCCAAAAAACACTTAAAAGAGTAATAATAATGGAGTTCCTGATACAGCATAACTGGATCAGCAGAGTCTCTCGAGCATTGGGATGAAGGTTTGGGCCCTAGCCTGGCACAGTGGGTTAAGAATCTGGAGTTCCTGCAGATGCAGCATAAGTTGCAACTGTGGCTCAGATCTGATCTGTGGCCTGTGAGCTTCATATGCCTCAGGGTGGCAAAAAAAAAAAAAAAAAAAAGAAAGAAAAAAAAAAAAGAAGGAGTTCCCGTCATGGCACAGCGGAAACAAATCCAAGTAGGAACAATGAGGTTTCGGGTTTGATCCCTGGCCTCACTCAGTGGGTTAAGGATCCAGCATTGCCATGAGCGGTGGTGTAGGTCACAGACCTGGCTTGGATCTGGCTTTGCTGAAGCTGCGGCATAGGCCGGCAGCTATAGCTCCAATTAGACCCCTAGCCTGGGAACCTCCATATGCTGTGGGTGCAGACCTAAAAAAAAAAAAAAGCAAAAAATTAAAAATTAAAAAAAAGAGTAATAATATCAACTAAGTAATTACACTCATTCATTCCAAATATTTAGGACTTGAATATTCTGGTCCCCAAAATTGTTTTAAATGATACCTTTAAACTTATCTTGGAGAACCTATTAAGAAGGAAAAAAAAATGCTGTTTGTCAAAGCAATCCAAATCCTAAAAGCTGTACAATTTTAAAACTGTATAAAGAATACAGCAAAATTTATTATATATACATACATATATATTTCTTTTTCCCCCCTGTCTTTCTAGGGCTGCATCCAAGGCATATGGAAGTTCCCAGTCTAGGGATTTAACTGGAGCTGCAACTGCTGGCCTATGCCACAGCTATAGCCACAGCAATGCCAGGTCTGAGCCTAGTCTACAACCTACACTGCAGCTTGCAGCAATGACAGATCTTTAATGCACTGAGTGGGGCCAGGGATCAAACACGCATCCTCATGGACATTAGTCTGGTTAGTTACTGCAGAGCCACAACAGGAACTCCTTTTTTTAATATATTTAACATTCTTGGCCTGCTGCTAAAAGTAAGGGGAAGGTTTACTAAATTATGACATATAAATCTGATTTTAGGAGTTTCCGTCGTGGTGCAGTGGAAATGAATCCGACTAGGAACCATGAGGTTGCAGGTTCGATACCTGGCCTCGATCAGTGGGTTGAGGATCCGGCATTGCTGTGAGCTGTGGTGTAGGCTGTGAATGCGGCTCAGATCTGGCATTGCTGTGGCTCTGGCACAGGCTAGCAGCTGTAGCTTCGATTAGACCCCTGGCTTGGAAACCTCCATATGCTGCAGGTGCGTCCCTAAAAAGCAAAGAGAAAAAAAAAATCTGATTTTAAAAGACGCAACCATTTAAAATCATAATTCAAAAGATAATAGCAAATATAAAATCTTACAAAATAAAGTTAATTTTAAAAAAGAACCACATTTCATTAATATAATCATGAAAAACATTCAGGCAAATAGAAAAGTGACAAGTTTTAGAGAGTATTAGTATTAGAGAGTAAATTGTAGGTAAATCTTTAAAAAGTTTCTTATTTTTGCTTATTTAATAACCATTTTGAAAATGAAGGAAAATAAACCCATCCCTTAAAGCAAACTATCTTTCTAATAAATATCACTCCAGAAGAAAGTAATTTTAAACTCCTAAGAAATAGTGAAGGAGAATCCTGATTTGGTCCTTTTTTCTGATTATCCAGCAGCTAAACATTTAGCAGCATTATGAAAGTCTTAAGGGCCAAATATTCTTTGTTTATTATAAGAAGCACTTAAATTTCAAACTTCTTCATTATATGATGACACTGTAAACTCAGAGAACCTTAGATATAACAGTCAACTAACTAATTTCTCTCTTTTTCTTTTTCCTTTTTTGGGTATATCCATGGAATATGGAAGTTCCCAGGCCAGGGATCAAATCTGAGTCGCAGCTGCGACCTATGCGGCAGCTATGGCATTGCTGGATGTGTGGATCAAATCTGTGCTGCCTCAGAGACAACACCATAGCAGGAACTCCCGACCAATTTCCAGTATTATTACTATTATAATACTTTTTAATGCCAATCTGTTTTACTTAATTTTGTCTGAATGAAAATAATTTATTCAGTGCAAATATGTGTCAGTAACATCTATTTTGTTTTTCCACTAGCTCCTAAGAAAACCGCAGATTACATCTCTGCAGAAATTTATTTTATGTAGAACTTACTTGCCTACAAGATAAATTTAAATACTATTCTTTTCCTTTCATGAATGTCTTATACTTACTTTCCTATCAAAGAAAAAAATGGACAAAGTATTAAAATAAGAAAAAACATTAGAAAAAGATAAGGCCTAACCAAAACACTAAGAAAGCCATACCACATAAGGTCAATTTAAAAATGAATTTCAGTAATCCAGCCCCACTAGCATAATAATTTCAGTTAAAAATTCTGAACTGGGAGTTCTTGTCGTGGCTCATCGGAAACGAATCCAACTAGTACCCATGAGGATGTGGGTTTGCTCCCTGGCCCTGTTCAGTGGGTTAAGGATCTGGCATTGACATGAGCTGTGGTGTATGTTGCAGATGTGGCTCAGATCTGGTGTTGCTGTGGCTGTGGTGTAGGCCAGCAGCTACAGCTCTGACCCCTAGCCTGGGAACATTCACATGCCCCAGATACAGCCCTAAAAAGCCAAAAAAAAGAAAAAAAAATTACTCTGAGATCAATAATTTAATTTCCTGATTCCCTAAAAATAATTAGAATCTTAAAGTATCATATTTTATATTTTATACGTCATATAATATCTGTTTCTTAAAGAATATAAAATTCAAATTTAGGTTTTACTGGAAATTTGTTTTGTCTTTTTGTCTTCTTAGGCCCACACCCACGGTATACGGAAGTTCCCAGTCTAGGGGGTTGAAGCAGAGCTGTAGCCACTGGCCTATGCCACAGCCACAGCAACCACAGATCCGAGCCACATCTGCGACCCACACCATAGCTCACAGCAACATCGGATCCTCAACCCACTGCGCGAGGCCAGGGATCAAACCCTCAACCTCATGGTTCCCAATCAGATTTGTTTCTGCTGTGCTACAACGGGAACGCCTGGAAATTTTTTTATATCAACTATACACAAACATACTTTTAAAGTATCTTGAAAATATCTGAAAAAAATCACTTGAAAAATATACTATATTTAAAGGAAATGTTAACTTACCTCTTCAGATTTCTTCTTTAGCTGTTTTTCAAACTTTTCTTTATTTCCTTCCAATTGGTTCAAATGTAAAGCTAGTTCTTCCTTACAAATTTCCAATGCCGAATCTAGCTGTCTGACCTAAGCAGGAAAAAGGCAAAAAAAGGAAAATCAACATATATTAATGAATGCTTATTATATGCTCAATATTTTACAGAGTAATCTCAATGTTACCTCATGGCTTTAAAAAGCAACTATACAGTCCAACTTAGAATATAAAATGCTATTAAAGAAGAGATTTATTTAAAAAACTAATTAGGGGATTTCCGTCGTGGCTCAGTGGAAAGGAATCTAACTAGCATCCATGAGGTCACAGGTTCAATTCCTGGCCTTGCTCAGTGGGTTAAGGATCTGGCATTGCCGTGAGCTGTGGTGTAGGGCACAGACAAGGCTCGGATCTGGGGTTGCTGTGGCTGTGGCATAGGCCAGCGGCTACAGCTCTGATTCAACCCCTAGACTGGGAACTTCCGTATACCATAGGTGTGGGCCCAAGAAGGCAAAAGATTTTTAAAAAATAAAAAACTAATTACAATTGCAAACTAGGAAATCAAAGAGGAAGCCAGATTCTGGAGTCCTAAAGAAAAAATAGGACATGAACTAGTGAAGAAGGGCATTCTAGGAAAGAGGAAGTATATTCAGAGACTAGGTAGTATGAAAAGAATGGTAAGACGTTGGCAGGAGCTTAGGGTACCAAAAGCACGAATTTGTTAAGAGAGAGGTACTAGGGAGATGAGATCGGCAAGATAGACTGGGGTCAATTGTCAAGGACCTGCAGGCCAGGCACCCTAAAATATTGACCTAAAAAGTAGTATTTAAACCTATTCCTTAAGTTCCTTTGATCAGAAAAATAACAGAGTACAAAGTCATGTATTGTGCTAACAATGCTATAGTGTAAATATTCTGAACATGCTGAAGTTACTAAGAAAATGAAACGTTTTGGTCAGCTAGGGAAAAAAAAAACTTTGGAAGGATAAAGGTTGCTTTTGCTTTGAATCAGTGAAAACATTTTCTGAAAGGCAGTGATGTAATTTGGTTCAAGTATTCACAGAGCTGCAAATGCCTCAAGGTACCTTAACATTAAAGAACAAATGAGCAAAGAACAATTTTTTTTTTTTAAAGTGCTTACATGCTCTACATCCCGTCTATTAATAAGTTTCTTGTTCTTTTCTTTATGGTAATTCTGAACTTCTCAGGAGTGTGTTTTTTTGTTTTGTTTTTTTTCTCCTCAGTGCTAACAGTGTTCTAGTGGTGATGTGAGGTGTTTGGTGCGGAAAGCGTGAAAGAAATTTCAAGAAGATTAGGAGAAAAAGAAAAATGATACCTCTTGCAGATACTGTTCTACATCATGAAATTATCTTTGCAACTCTAATTTCTAAAAGGAGAATCTTTAAGATACAGTTTTCAAAGACTGTCCCTATAGCCTCTGAACATAACCGCTAACAGTTTAAAAGTTTGTAATATTGAATAATTATCATTGTTAATAAACTGTTGCCATAATAACAATAATTTTTTAATTGTTTTCTGAAACGTATAAATATTTTCAACTTTTCTTTCTTAAGCATCATAATGAGCATTGGCAGCTGTATCATCTTCCACACAAAGAAAGATAAAATCTATGACTGTCAGAATATTACACCTGATAAAAATTAACAACATGAAAACTCACTCAGGCAAGATTCATCACTAGATGTTAAAACCACTGGTTATAAGTTTGTTGAGGAAGAGGACTTTCAACATGGCCTCAAAAGAACCACCTCACACAGTGCTTATTCACCATAAAGGAAAAAATTGTGCCCTTAAAATGGTGAGTTCTGGCAGTAACAACCATGAATAAGAGGTCAAGACTGGCAATGCCAGTAATGGTGTGGTATGACATCATGTGCTTCTGGATATGAAGCAGTGGAAAGAACACAGTATAATCTACTGAGTGGGTTTACGTTTGCGGTATGTGTGTGTATGGGTGCCGAGACTTTTCCAAAGATTTAGTTTCATGAAGAATAGGAGACAATGGGAGTTTGTTTGCTCAGTGGGTTAAGAATCAACGTAGCGTCTGCAAGGATGTGGGCTGAATCCCTGCCTCAGTGGGTTAAGGATCCAGCACTGCCACAAGCTGTGGCAAAGGGTGCAGATGAGGCTCAGAACTGGTGTTGCTGAGGCTGTGTGGTAAGCCTGCATCTGCAGCTCTGATTCGACCCCTAGCCTGGGAACTTCCATATGCTGCAGGTGTGGCCATAAAAAGGGAAAAAAAAAAAAAAAAAAAAAAAAAAAAAAAGGAGACAGTGAGTTTAGGGGAATCTAAAAAGCCAAATGTAAAATGTGACATGATTGAATCCTCAACTGGGGAAAGAAAAGCAACAAGCTAAAGCAGTGTTTCTCAAGGTTTTAGTGTGTATACAAACCACATGGACACTCCAGTGAAATACAGATTTCTGGGTCTACGGTAAGGCAAAGAGGTATCTGGGGCTCAAAATTTAGGGAGTTACTCCCTCTCAGGACCAGGCCAAGTGCCTACCCTTCGCCTGTACAACCCTGGAAGTAAAGGTCCCCTGAGGCACCTCTAACGCTTTACCTGCGTTTCGGCTCTGTTCAGGAGGTCAGAGGCACAGCAGAAGACTTGTATATTCTGCAAGTCAAACAAGCTCCCAGGGGATGTGGATGCTACTAATCCATAGACCATGCTTTGAGTGGCCAGATTATCAAGAACATTTTTAAATTGAAAATTTCAGTATGGACAGTGTATTGAATGATGTTACTGAATTAATGTTGACTTTCTCTGGTGCATACAGATGGTATAATCAGGTAGGAGAAAGTTTCTGTTCATAGGAGATGCAAGTTTAAGTGTTAAGGGTGTAAAGTATTATGACATCTGCAACCTTCCTGCAGGTAGACTGGATCAAGGAAATGTGTGAGTGGTGGTGTGACTGAGTGGTGCACACACGAGAGGGCACGTGCATGTGCGTGCAGAGAGTGACAAAATGAGTACAACCTGATCTGAATTTACAGACAGTGAAAGGTACACAGATGTTCTCTGCACCATTCTTTCAGTTTTCTGTAGGTGTGAAATCTTTCAAAGTAAAATTTAATTAAAAATAAATTAATTAAAATTAATAAATAATTTTTTTTGGGTCTTTTTAGGGCTGCACTCATGGCATATGGAGGTTCCCAGGCTAGGGGTCTAACTGGAGCTATAGCTGCCAGCCTACACCACAGCCACAGCAACGCAGGATCTGAGCCGCATCTGCGACCTACACCACAGCTCCTGGCAACGCTGGATCCTTAACCCACTGAGTGAAGCCAGGGACCGAACCCACAACCTCACGGTTCCTAGTTGGATTCATTTCTGCTGCGCCATGACAGGAACTCCTAAAACTAATAAATAATTAATAAAACCCCAAATATCTACTACTTTGTTGTATTTATCTGAACAAAAAGCTTGAGAGTTTGAATCTCATACAAATAAACATATATTCGCTATATACAAATTTTTTAAAAATACACACACACACACACACACACACACACACAAATGAATATAATCAAAACACAGACACTGCTCTGCTGAACCAAAGAGCCTCCT
The DNA here is from genome assembly GCF_054392235.1 of Sus scrofa. NCBI lineage: Eukaryota > Metazoa > Chordata > Mammalia > Artiodactyla > Suidae > Sus > Sus scrofa. The sequence continues at coordinate 129,289,948 of NC_139386.1, forward strand.
CATGGGCATATTCTGGGCATAACCAGGTAGGGCTCTAGGTTACCTATTTTCAACAAAAGCTAAGTCTTTTCTGTTTACTGATTTCCCATTTACGACTTTCTTTGGGAGAAAAATAATAACAAAATTTAGAGTGGAAAATAAAAGCAAAACAAAACAAAATAAATAAAATCTCTAAATCTAATAAGCACCTTCTTGATTTTGTATTTAATAGCAGGTAATTGCTTTAGTTTATTGTTTTTTTGGTTACCTGTTCAGAATTTTCCTATCCATCTTCCAGCTCTCATTAATCATATTTTATAAGTGGTATAACTTTAAACTGATCCTTGTAACTCTCCTACCGACAGAAAACTCAAGAGTTCCCTTCGTGGCTCAGCAGTTAAAGAACCCTAATAGGATCATGAGGATGTGGGTTCAATCCCTCACCTTGCTTGATGAGTTGGGGATCTGGCGTTGCCATGAGCTGTGGTGTAATTCACAGACACAGCTCAAATCCCGAGTTGCTGTGGCTGTGGTGTAGGCTGGCAGCTGCAGTTCCAATTCGATCCTTAGCTTGGGAACCTCTATATGCCACAGGTGTGGCCCTAAAAAGCAAACAAACAAACAAACAAACAATAAATAAATAAAATTCATAGTTTTTTATGTAAAGAACAAACTGAGGCATGTAGAGGGTCATGGCCACAAGTCAGAAAAGGAAGTTGGTAATGACACAATCAAGAAAAAAGAATTAGATTTCAAACTTCTATTTTGTTGTTACAAATATCTGATATGTTAAAAGCGTTTGGTATAGCTTGAGTCACAGGAACTTTGTTTCTATAGTTCTTCCTCATTTTGGCTTTTTTCCCAATAAAACACATCTATTAAAGGTAAGGGAATAAAACCCAACATTATAATTCATTCTTTAGCTGATTTCCTTCTGTTCATATCTGGTTATTAACATACATAAATAACTTAGCAGATGACTGGCTAGATGTGTTAGGTAATTTAATGAAAAGCAGCAGTTAAGTGGCATATGGATTTTATTTAATGAAATAACTTCATGCCTACAAACCTTTGTATAGTAATGATTTTTTAAATATTAATAACCTTAGAAGTCATTTTTACATGAGAAAATGAACCGACATGGCACTAAATGTTAAAGATTTTAGAGAATACTATGGGAAAGTTATAGATAAACACAATTAAGTTTACTTGATTATTTATAGTCACAAAATAGATTGAGAACAGAGTACTCAACAAGGTCCTACTGTATAGCACAGGGCAGTATGTCTGGTCCCTTGGGATAGACCATGATGGAAGATACTATGAGAAAGGGAACGTGTGTGTGTGTGTGTGTGTGTGTGTGTGTGTGTGTGTGAGTGTGTGTGTGGGGGGGGGTCAGAGGTTGGCATAACACTGTAAATCAACTATAATTTAATTTAAAAATAGTGACTAAAAAATCAGAGTACTAGGCAAAAAGTAAATAACATTGACTATTTAAAATATCCTTTATATTTAATTCCTATATGACAGAATGAAGGTCACAGGATGTTTGAAACTATTTTTAACACTAAAAATGCAAAGGAGAAAATACTGAATATATATAATTACTTAATAAACTCTGAGAGTAACTATGTGCCAAGCATTTTATGTACCTCATTTCATTTAATCCTCAAACCCACCTCTTCTAGGGCATTATTATCCCCATTTTACAATGAAGAAATTAAAGTTCAGAGAGTTTAAATAACCTAGCCAAGTTACAGTCAGTAAGCTCTCTGAAACCAGAACTGAAACTCAAGTCAGTTTAGCTCCAAAAGTCCATGCTCTTAAACATAAGGATATATTAGCCGCAGAACTGTATTTTGCCCAGAAATTCTGGATTTGTCCCCTCACTAATCGTATAGCAGAACTGGTAAAAAGAAGCAAACCATACTGTTTGTAGTTTCATCTCTCTTCACTTCCTTTGTTTAGTTTTTACTGGCAATGTTAGTAAGTAGCTATGGTTTTTACTGAAAAATAAATCCTTTTTAAAGCAAAAAGAAAAGAGGTTAGATAATCAACAGACTAGATTATTAACTATCAAATAATTAAAATCATAATTTACAATGAAAAAATATACTACTTAAAGACACTAAGTTCATTGAATCAGGTAAAATTTTTAGCACTTTATTTTTATGTAAATGATTTTATGATTCATAGAGAAATCTAAAAAAAGCCACAGGTATGTCTCCATCAAGAAAAAAAAAAATTTTTTTTAAGTATTAGCATACTAGCCTTGATTGTTTCTTCAGATACTTGGTTCTGTAATGCTTTCAAAGCTTCATCTTTCTTCATATTTTCCTTTTCCATTTCCTAAAAACATATAGATTGGCAGCAAAAATATACATATGTACATAAATATTTAGCATTAGTAATAGGGTTGTTAAACAATTGATTTAATTAGAATTAAGGTATGCTAAAGAAACATAAGCTTAAAAGATTGGTCAGCTTTTAAACAGCATTTTTATAATGATGATTTTACCCCTTTGCTTTCCGTCAAGAGTCTGTCTAGTGATTCAAGATGATGTTGTTTACATATTATATCTTGCTGCAACATGGACATGGTCTTTTCTTGTTCTTTAAATTGTTGTTCTTTTTTCTCCAGTTGAGATTCAAGCTAAGCATAAAAACAAGATTACTGCTGAATTACACAGATTACTGCATTTACCAAATTTCCTTCAGCTTCCCTCCTTTTAGAGAAGAAATAAAATCACATGCCCATGTCTTATCCCTCTCCTCTCTCACCAATACTATGTTGAAATTGGTCTGTATCATTCTCTGATGTGTTGCTTTCTTATACACTTTTTTATGCTTTTAACTACATAATATAGATCCATGAACAATATGTAATGTAAACTTGTTTTGAAAATTAACATATAATATCAACACTTCTGCAAGTTTCAGCAACTTGATTTTTTACTTAGTATTGTTTTAAGTAGTTATCCATGTGTCCCCATGTGGATCTAGTGCATATTTTTATGACACTATAGCGTTCCACTGTAACAACAAACTATAGTTTGTTGACTCTTCCACTAGGGAAGAGTTAGATATTCTGCTTTTTCACTATTACAATAATGGTACAATAATATCCTTTGTATGTATCTCTTTAAGTACATATATTAGAGTTTCTTTAGAACATACCACCTAGAAGTGGACTTACTGATAGGATATGCACATTTCCAATTTCATTAGGTATTTCTCTTTAAAGTGCATCAAAACTAATACTTTCACTAGAAATGTATGAAAGTCTCACTCCCTACAACTTTGCCACTAATTGATTGGTATTACCAAACACCCAAAAAACTTCTGCAAAGACAAGATATGAATAAACTGATATGCTTGTATGTATATATGTGCATATTACATACACATGTATAATAATTATACATATGTGATATATAATACATATTAACAAAATATAGCAGCAACAGGTTAACTAGAAAATATTAAAACTAAGGAACTGTGAAATGAAAACATTTAAAAGAAAATAACACATCAGAAATTAGAGAAACAGCAAGAAAAAAAACTGAAGTGAACAGAACATAAGGGACCTGTTAGACACCAACATGCATATCCTGAGAGCTCCAGAAGGAGGAAGAGAGAAAAAGGGAAAGAGAGAATATCTGAAGAAATGATTGAAAATGTCTCAAATTTAATGAAAAACATCCAATATACTATAAACATCCATGAATCTCAAAAAAAAAAAAAATCCAAATAGGCTGAACTCAAAGAGACCCACAATGAGACACATAATCAAACTGTCCAAAGACAATGACAGAGAATCTTGAAAGCAGTTAAGAGATAAGAAAATTATCACAGAACTCACTAAGATTGCATACAGATTTCTCATCAGGAACTTTGAGAATCAGAAGACAGTGGGCTGATATATTCAAAAGAAAAAAAGAACAGTCCACCCAAGAATCTTTTATCTGGCAGAACTGTCCTTCAAAAATGAGGGAGAAAGTAAGACACTCCCAGAGAGATAAAAGCTGAGGAAGTTATGTGACCGCTGGACATGCCCTGCGAGAAATACTCAAGGGAATTCTGCAAATTAAAAATGAAAGAACACTAGACGGTAACGAAGCCATATGTAGAAATAAAAATCTTAATAAAGATAAATACATGAGCAATTGTAAAAGTTGGTATTGTTACAAAAAAGGATTATAACTTCCACTTTTTATTTTCTAAATGATTTAAGAGACTAATACATTTAAAGGAAAAAAGTTACTAGTGTAAAAACTAATATTACTGTAACTTTGGTTTGTGACTACAAATCCTGTTTTCCATATAATTTAAGAGACAAATCCCTTTGAAGAAATTACATTTGTGTTTTAGGGCATATAATGTATAAAAATGTAATTCTGTGACATTAACAACCAAAAGGGATGGAGATAAATTTTAAAGGAACAGAATTTTTGTATATCATTGAAATTATGGTGGCATAAATTCAAATTAAAGTATTATAACTTTAGGATGTTAAATGTCATCCCCATAGTAACCACAAAGAAAATAGCTATAAAATATACACAAAGGGAAATGAGAAAGGAATTTTAAAATTTCACTACAAAAAAATCAACAAAATTCAGAAAAAGACAATAATGGGAGTTCCTGGTGGCTCATCAGGTTAAGTATCTGGCACTGTCATTGCTGTGGCTCAAGTTACTGCTGTGGTGCAGGTTCTACCAGGAATTTCCACATGCCAGAGGTGTGGCCCAAAAAAAAAAAAAAAAGATAGTAATATAGGAAATGAAGGATAAAAAAGCTATAAGGCATATAGAAAACAAAGACCAAAACGACAGAAGTGCCTCCTTACCAGCAATTACTTTAAAAGCAAATGGAGTAAACTCTCTAAAAGGCATAGATGGGCAGAATGGAGAAAATCACGTATCCAGCTATATGTTGTCTACAAGAGACTCATTTTATTTATTTATTTATTTAATATTTTGGTCTTTTTAGGGTCACACCTGCAGCATATGGAAGTTCCCAAGCTAGGGGCTGACTTGGACCTGTAGCCACCAGCCTACACCACAGCCACAGCAATGCTAGATCCGAGCTGTGTCTGCTATCTACACCACAGCTCATGGCAATGGATCCTTAACCTGCTGAGCAAAGCCAGGGATCAAACCTACATCCTCGTGGATACCAGTTGGGTTCGCTAACACTGAGCCACAATGGAAACTCCCGAGAGACTCATTTTAGATCCAAAGGTACAAACAGATTGAAAATGAAAGAATGGGAAAAGACTCCATGTAAATAGTAAGGAAGAGGGAGCGTAGGTAGCTATGGTAATATCAGACAAATCAGATATAAGAGACAAAGGTAGATAATATATGCTCATAAAAGACTATGATAACAGCAATAAGATATAATAATTATAAACATTTACATGCCGAAGATAGACTTTCAAAATATATGAAACAAAAGCAGACAGAATTAAAATGAGAAATAGCAGTTGTACAATAATAGTTGGAGACTTCAATATCTCATTCTCAGTAATCAATAGAACACTCAGAAAGAGTATGAGGAAGGAAATAGAGGGCTCAATACATTAAACCAATCCTTCTGAACAGACACACACAGCACACTCTACCTCAAAACAAAAGAAGGTACATTCTTCTCAGGTATACACGAGATACTTTCCAGGAGAGACAATATGTTAGGCCACAAATTTGGGTCTCAATGTATTTTACAAAATAGATATCATACAAAGTATTTCCAGCTTATACATTTTTATGTGTATTAGCTGTATTCTGCCATAAAACCCATCCAACTCATCAGTTTTTTATCTAGTCATGTTTTTCTGGACCTGTAGTTTCTTCTTTACTTCCGTTTTCGTTTTTACTCTTCACTTTTAAACCCAAGATTAAGAGAGCTTCTACTCTTAACCAATCTTTAAACAACTGATATCTCTAGAGGAAAAGAGTCTACAGAATCACTCTTAGTTTGACGATGTCAAAAAAAAAATGATCAAAACTGAAATGGCAGCAGTACTAAATAAAAAGCATTGTAAAATGATCCAGAAGTAATGGGATTCTAATTACACTACTTGCCAATAACTTTTCTGTCTTTGCTTTCTCATCTATTAAAATAAGGAAAGCCACACTAGAAATGTTTAAGTTTCTTTTCAGCATTCATATTCTAAAAATGTATTACATCTACTTATTAAAAACATAATTAATGTCTTACTCTCTCAATTTGTTTTTCCATTTCTTTATGCTGGTCAAGATGAATTTTCTTTGCCTTTTCAAAAGCTAAACAAATTTTCTCATGCTCTGTATTGATATTGGTTTCTAGACTTCTAATCTTTTCATTCTTTTCCTAGAAATACAAAAGTACTTTAGAACTAGTTTTGCAGAAAAGTATACTAGTAAAGTATACAATTTATCATACTCTATTTTTCAGAGTTATAGTAGTTGATGCGTCAAATTTCAAAAGCATTGAAATATTTATAAAAAAGAGACAGTGGTTATTTAAACAACTGTATCAAAATGATAAGATTAAACTATTTAAAATTACCGTGAAGCATATCAAAGAACTAATACCATTTCCTTCAATTCTATAAAATAAAAATGAGACAATTTAGGTAACAACTTGCCATATTAACTTAAAAGTATATTAACTTATGTGGCACAGCAAGGCAAGGATCTGGCGTTGTCACTACAACAAGCTTGGGTTGCTGCTGTGGCACAGATTCAGTTCCTGGCCTGGGAACTTCCACATGCCGTGGGCACAGCCAAAAAAATAATAATAAAAATATAGAAATAAAAATTGAATAATCAGAAAAGTTTGGTAGAATTCATACTTTTCCTATAATGGCATATATTAGAATAATGATACTAAAACAAACATGCTACTACAAATTAAGTTCCTTAAAGCCACAGTGAATTCGAAGCAAAAAAAAAAAAAAAGGTAATTTTTACCATAAGTTCCTGTTCTAGTTCTGCATTTTTTGCAGCAATAGAGGAATAAGCAACTATTTTTTCTTCCAGCTGTTTCTCTAGAGTTAAAAGTTGGGAACATTTCTTTGTCATCTGAAAACACAATGAAATGAATAAAAATTATTTTTTAAAAATAAGTGATAATTCAGAGGAAAAACAGTGAAAGGAAGGCCAGAAATATGATATAGCTTATTCCATCTATATAATACACAAGTAATTTAATTCAGACTCATATGTTCAAATAGGACTGAACCCAACCCATTACTTAAAAGTAGCTTTTTCAAAAAAAAGCTGGTGTTAAAGACTGAAATTAGTGTAATAAAATATTAACAGTAGTAATTTCTACAGGTAGAATTACCAACGTTTTATTTCCTTCTCTATCCCTTTCTATATTTTCAACAAGATTGTGCTAAATATTTTAATTTTTTTTTTTTTTTTTTTTTTTTTTGTCTTTTTGCCTTTTCTAGGGCCGCTCCCTTGGCATATGGAGGTTCCCAGGCTAGGGGTCTAATTGGAGCTGTACCTGCAGGCCCATGCCAGAGGCATAGCAACGCCAGATCCGAGCCGTGTCTGTGACCTACACCACAGCTCATGGCAAGGCCGGATCCTTAACCTATTGAGCAAGGCCAGGGATCGAACCTGCAACCTCATGGTTCCTAGTCGGATTCGTTAACCACTGAGCCACAACGGGAACTCCTATTTTAATTTTTTTTAAAAGTTCTTAACCTCAGTTTTTGGCAACTTTCTAAGCAAACGTAAGTTCCTATCTGACAGGTCTTTTCCCTAGTCTTGGCTCAGCCTTTAAGATGAGAAATCAGACATTTAAAAAGTGCCCTCATAATCAAATGCAGCCTCTGGCTTGAAGGTTGAGTACAGTACATACACACGTGGCCCTAGTCCACAATTACCTAAAAAGCATCCCTGTTTGTCCTCAGTGGAAATGAACATCAGATATTCATAAAACATACATTATCCCCTTTTCAGAATGTTCACAAATGCATCAGATTCACATGCAGTTGTTTGAAACTGTAGATTCTGAGAGTTCCCGCTGTGGCACAGTGGATTAATGATGCAGCTTACCTCTGTGGAGGCGCTAGTTCGATCCCCAGCCCAGGACAGTGGGTTAAGGATTCAGCATTGCTGCAGCTGTGGCATAGGTCACAGCTCTGGCTCAGATTCAATACCTAGCCTGGGAACTTCTGTAGGCCAAGGGTGCAGCCAAAAAAGAAAAAAGAAAAAAATCAGATTCCTTATCATTACTTCCTATCTACTAATTCAGAACTTACTCCTTACTAATTTATTACTCCATATCTACTGATTAACAGGCTTTTCAGGTGGTGCTACTGCTTGTTCAATTCTGAAATTCTCTTTTACTACTCCTTTATTTCCAATTACATAATCCAAATTTTTTATCTGTAAAAATGTATTAGCCATGTTAACTTACACTTGGAAGAAATAATAGAGTGCAGTACAGCATAAATTTCACCAAATTTAGTCACTAGAATATTTTCCTACTTTTAACATATATTTCACCAAATTTAGTCACTAGAATATTTTCCTACTTTTAACAAAAGTTTCCAAAAATAATCTTTAGAAAAAGTACTAAATTATGTGGTACCAGTAATTTTTTTAGTGCATAAATCTATATGATACCATATAATCCGACATCAATACTTTTTTCTCATCTCAAAATGGAGTACATATAAACAGCTGACTGAATCTTACTTCACTTTCAAGCTTGCTAGAATTTGAAGCTTTCTCAAGCAGCTCCTCTTGAATCAGCTGAAACTGACTAGTTCTGTGAGCCATGTTAACCTTCAAATCAGAATTCTCAGCTTCTATTTGCATCAACTTATCACGTAATTCTTCTATTCCAGAAGCAAGTCTTTGCCTTTCTCTTTCATATTGCTTGTTCACAGTATATTGACTTTGATCTCTAATATTTTCTGTCAATAAAAAGAAAATTGTTCTGCATAAAACTTTAAAGAATAACACCTATTTCAATGTTGAAAAGATTTAATCATAAGTTTAGCTTCTGATCTAAAAAATACTAAAGAGGATGGAGAATAAAACATATACTAAGGCAAATATAATGAAGGAACACGGTAAGCAAGGTACTTTATATTAGTAAATACAAAACAAAGTAGGAATAAGTTCTTCTGAATCACCCACGTTTCTACTACTGCTTAGTACCACAAAGAGCTCTCCTCCATCTTTAAAAATCTCATTGTTGGGATACAAACTATCATTTAAAAAAAAAATCCAAAACACACAAACAATGTCCTGTATTCTAAAACTGAAGTTTATCATAAATTTATCTGGATAACTTGTGATCTTCAATAATATTTTGATATATTATAGATATAGGTTCAGAAGCCAAAAACAGGGAATCCTTCTTAGTCCAAACTAGCTGATAAGAATTCAGAGATGGGGAGTTCCCGTCGTGGCGCAGTGGTTAACGAATCTGACTAGGAACCATGAGGTTTGCGGGTTCGATCCCTGGCCTCGCTCAGTGGGTTAATGATCCGGCGTTGCCGTGAGCTGTGGTGTAGGGCGCAGACTCGGCTCGGATCCCGTGTTGCTGTGGCTCTGGCGTAGGCCAGTGGCTACAGCTCCGATTGGACCCCTAGCCTGGGAACCTCCACATGCCACAGGAGCGGCCCAAGAAATGGAAAAAAACAAAAAAATTCAGAGATGCTTTTTAAAACTACTGAGGGTTATCAGAGGTTTGGGTACATCTTTTCTCCACTATAGATGAATACACCTATGCCCACCCAAAGGTAAACAAGTTTTCAGGCATGCTTTAAAGTAGATGCATAATGTAGAGATTACATGAGAACACAAAGATGTGGAAACAAGTAGAGATATATGCCTTCAGGGTTGTATAAGTACCATTTCCCACGAATTCTCCAAATTCCTAAAATTCACTTTCTAAGCAATCTATCATTGGCTCTGTTCTTCGATATCAGAAAATCTATGATATATACTACAACCACTTCTAATAACTAGAATTCCCTCCACTGATCTTATTCTCTTCTGTATTCCCTCTAATCATTTAGATATCTGATTTTCTCTGCTGGCATTTCTGCTACTAGCAACTCATTGTACTTTATGATTGAGCATTACAAGGTAGAGATGCCCATGTTAACCACTGAAAAAAATAAAGAGGTATAATCAGTTACTCAGCAGAGGACATTAAAAATGGAATGCTAAAATACAATTCATCCAAAAGAAGGAAAGAAAAAAGAAGAAGAAAGGCCAATAGAATAGCAAACAAATACCAAGATGGTAGATTTAAAGCCAAAAAGGTCAACAGTTACATTGTATGTAAGTAATTTGAACATTCCAATTAAAGAGCAAAAAGACTGGTTATAAAAGCAAAAACCAATTATATGCTTTCTGTTAAAAACCCACTTATATATAAATATATAGGTTAAAAGGATGGAAAAAGTCATACCAGGCAAACACTAATTAAAAAATATCTGGAATGATAAACTATCAGACAGTTGAAAGAAAAAAGCACTGCCTAGTGAGGGTTTCAATGTATGTTAGTGTAATACATTGTACAATAACAATATAAAACAGGAATGGTAAAGGGATATATAATCTTGTAAATTTTCCACATTTCAAGTGGGAAAAATCTTAATCCTTAATAAACTGAACTATCAGAAGGAGAAATTTAGAAAACAATTCCATTTGTTTAAGACAATTGGTATATATACGCAATGGAATACTACTCAATCCTAAAAAAGAATAAAATAATGCCATTTGCAGCAATGTGGATGCAACTAGAGATTCTCATACTAAGTAAGTCAGAAAGAGAAAGACAAATACCATATGCTATTACTTATATGTGGAATCTAAAATGTGGCACAAACAAATCTGGCTACAGAAAAGAAACAGACTCACAGGCATGGAGAGTAGACTTATGGCTGACAGTGGAGGGGGAAGAGGAAGTGGGATGGATGGGGAGTTTAGGGATGCTAGATGCAAACTATTACATTTAGAATGGATAAGCAATGAGGTCCTACTGCACAGCACAGGGAACTATATCCAGTCTCTTATGACAGAACATGCTGGAAGATAACACCAAATAAAAGAATGTATATATATATATATATATATATATATATATATATATATATATATATATATGTATGACTGGGTCACTCTGTTGTACAGCCAAAATTGACACAGCACTATAAATAAACTATACTTTAATAAAAGAATTTTAAAAAAGAAAACAATCCCATTTACGACTGATTCAAAAAGAGTAAAATACTTAGGAATGAATATAACCAAGGAGGTAAAAGATCTGTATACTGGACACTGATGAAAAAAATTGAAGACACAAATAAATGGAAAGATATTTCATGCTCATAGATTAGAAGAATTAACATTGTGAAAATGACCATACTACCCAAAGTGATCTACTGATTTAATTCAACCCATATCAAAATTCCAATGGCTTTTTCCACAGAAATTGAACAATCCTAAAATTTATATGGAACCATAAAAAAGAAAGAAGAACAAAGCTAGAGGATCACACTGCCTGACTTCAAACTATATTACAAAGCTACAGCAATCAAAAAAGTATAGCACTGGCTGGAGTTCCCATCACGGCTCAGCAAGTTAAGGACCTGATGCTATCTCTGTGAGGATGCAAGTTTAATCCCTGGCCTCACTCAGTGGGTTAAGGATCGGTACTGCTGTAAATTGCAGTGTAGGTTGTAGATGCAGCTTGGATCCAGTGTTGCTGTAGCTGTGGTGTAGGACTCAGCTGCAGCTCCAATTCGACGGCTGGCCCAGGAACTTCCATGTGTTGTAGGCGTAGCCATAAAAAAGTACAGTATTGGCATAAAAACAAATAGATCAAAGGAAGAAAACAGTAAGGCGTTGCTTTGGCTGTGGCACAGGCCTACAGCTGAAGCTCTAATTTGACCCCTAGCATGGTAACTTCCGTATGTTGCAGGTCCAGCCATTTAAAAAAAAAATTTGGGGAGTTCCCGTCGTGGTGTAGTGGTTAACGAACCCAACTAGGAACCATGAGGTTACAGATTCGGTTCCTGGCCTTGCTCAGTGGGTTAAGGATCTGGCGTTGCCGTAAGCTGTGGTGTAGGTTGCCAACGCAGCTTGGATTCCGCGTTGCTGTGGCTCTGGCGTAGGCCGGTGGCTACAGCTCCAATTGGATCCCTAGCCTGGGAACCTCCATATGCCGCGGGAGTGGCCCTAGAAAAAGCAAAAAGACAAAAAAATAAATAAAAATTAAAAAAATAAAAAATAAAAAAAAATTTGGGAGGGAGTTCCCTTCCTGACTCAGTGGTTAACAAACCCAACTAGGATCCATGAGGTTGCAGGTTCAATCCCTGGCCTTGCTCAGTGGGTTAAGGATCTGGTGTTGCCATGAGCTATGGTGTAGGTCACAGATGCGGCTTGGATGCCACATTGCTGTGGCCGTGGCATAGGCTGGCAGCTAGGGCTCCGATTCAACCCCTAGCCTGGGAACTCCATATGCTGCGGGTGCAGCTCTAAAAAGAAAAAAAAAAAAGTTTAAAAAAAAATTTTTAATAAATGACTTAAAAATGTGAACATAAGACCAGAAACCATAAAATTCCTAGAGAAAAACATAAACTATACTCTCCTAGCATCAGTCTTGGCAGATTTCTTTGAATTATACACCAAAAGCAAAAACAAATGAGTGTCACTCTATCAAACTAAAAAGCTCCTGTGTAGCAAAAGAAACCATCAACAAAATGAAAAGTCAACCTATGGAAGAGGAGAAGATATTTTCAAATTATACATCTGATAAGGGGTTAATACTCAAGACTGGTAGTTCGTAGATGCAAACTACTGCATTTGGAGTAGATAAGCAATAAGATCCTGCTGTGTAGCACAGGGAACTATATCTAGTCACATGTGATAGAACATGATGGAAGATAATGTGAGAAAAAGAATGTATACATATATATATGTACAACTGGGTCACTTTGCTGTACAGCAGAAATCGACAGAACATTGTAAATAAACTATAATAAAAACTGTTTTAAAAAAGAAAAATATAATTCTACAGCAAAAAGGGGGGGGGCAGAGGATTAGACACTTTTCCAGAGAAGACCCCACTAATCAACAGGTATATGTAAAATGCTTCACATCACTCGTCATCAGGAAAACTTAAATGAAAACCACAATGAGACATCGCCTAACACCTGTTAGAAGAGCTATTATCAAAACTCCTGGCAAGGATGTTGAGAAAAGGGAACCCCTGCACATTACTGGTGGGAATGTAAACTGATGCAGTGAATATAAAGAACAGTATGGAGGTTCCTCAAAAAGTTTAAAGTAGGAATTCTGGCTGTGCTGCAGTGGGTTAATGATCCAGCTTGTCTCTGGAGCTTTGATCCCCAGCCTGGCACAGTGGGTTAAGGATCCAGTGTTGCTGCAGCTATGGCATAGGGTGAAGCTCTGGCTGGAATTCAGTCCCTGGCCTGGGGACTTCCATATGCTGCAGGGGCAGCGGATAAAGAGAAAAAAAATTAAAAAATAAAAATAAGAACTGACATACAATCCAGCAAGTCCTCTTCTGGATATTTATCTGAAGGAAACAAATCTGTATGGGAACACAGAAAACCCCATAGCCAAAAATAGTCTTGAGAAAGAACAAAGCTGGAGGTGTATGTTCCCTGATTTGAACCTATACTACAACAATCAAAACACTATGCCACTGGCATAAAAACAGACATACAGTTCAATGGAACAAAGCAGACAGCCCAGAAATAAACCCCCACTTACATGTTCAGTTAATCTATGACAAAGGAGACAAGAATTTACAATGGGAAAAGGATAGTCCCTTTAATAAATGGTATTGGAAAAGCTGGACAGAGATTGCAAAAGAATCTAACCAGACTACCTTTTTCTTTGCATTTTAAAAACACTTTATTGGCGCTCCTGCTGTGGCTCAGCAGAAACAAAATCTCAATAGACTCCATGAGGAGGCAGTTTTGATCCCTGGCCTCGCTTAGTGGGTTAAGGATACGACGTTGCCTTGAGCTGTGGTGTAGGTCACAGACACGGCTGGGATCCCATGTTGTTGTGGCTGTGGTGTAGGCCGGCAGCTATAGCTCCGATTTGACCCCTAGCCTGGGAATTTTCATATGTTGCGAGTGTGGCCCTAAAAAGAAAAAAAAAAAAAAAAAAAAAAAAAAAAACTTTATTGTTTTTCTTCCAGTTTTTTATGGTATTTTTTTATTTCTTAATGAATGAATTTTACTACATTTATAGTTGTCTTCCAGTTTTACTGAGGAATAGTTGACATACAGTGCAGCAGGTAAGGTGGGTTAAGGATCTGGCATTGCTGCATCTGTGGTATAGGTCACAACTCCGACTCAGATTCAGTCTCTGGCTGGGGAATTCCATACGCCACATTTTGGCCAAAAAAAATAAATAAATAAAAAGGTAACAGATAAAAAGTGTTGACAAGAATGTGGAATAAAGAGAACCCTCGTGCCCTGCTAGCAGGAATGTAAATTGGTGCGGCCACCGTGGAAAACAGAGTGGGGGTTCCTCAAAAATTAAAAATAGAACTACCATAGATCTAGCAATTCCACTTCTGAGTATTTTTCTGAAGAAAACAAGATACTCATTAGAAAAGATACCTGCACTCCTACACTCATCACAGATTATTTACAATAGCCAAGATCATAGGAGCAACCTAAGTGTTCATCAATGGATGAATGGATAAAGAAGACGTATACACAGAATGTATTTATACAAGAGAAAATCAGCCATAAAATAGAAACAAAATTCTGCCATTTACAACAACATGGATGGATCTAGAAGGTATTATGCTAAGTGAAATAAAGCCAGACAAAGACAAATACTGTATGATCTCACTCATAAGCAGAATCAAGAAAAAAAACAAAACAAAGGAACAAACATAACAAAACAGAGACTCATAGATACACAGAACAAACTGGTCATTGCAGTAGGGAATGGGAAAGGAGGAAGTGATAGTGAAATAGGTGGGGCAGATCAAGAGATACAAACTTCCGGTCACAAAATAAATAAGTCACAGGGATGAAAGGTAAAGTATGGGGAATACAGTCGATAATACTGTAACTACATTGTATGGGGACAGATGGTAACTAAGCTTACTGAGGTGATTTTGTAATGTTGAATCATTATGTTGTGCACCTGAAACTAACACAGGGTTGAAGGTCAACTATACTTTATAATAAAGAAAAAAAGGAGAAGAAAGGAAGGAGGAAAGAAAGGAAGAAAGGGTAATACTCAAATTTCTAAGCAATAAACAAGTAAATAAACAAAACCCAAAGGGTCTTAAAATGACTACCTAATAACCTAGATAATCATACATAAAGTATTCAAGTGATTTGCTATTATTACAAATATTGCAAGTTTTCTTCTACACAGTGGTTACTTCATGTTAATTACTGGCTAAGAACCAAGCATATTAAAAGTAAAAGTGAGCCCTAAAGAACAACATGACACTGATTACACTGCTGTATGGTTTATTCGAAAGCTGTTAAGAGAGCAGATCCTACGAGTGCACATAAAAGAAAAAAAAACCTTTTTCCTTTTTTTTGGTATGTACATGATATGACGGATATTAACTAAATTTACTGTGGTAATCATTTCAGAAAACATTTATAATACATAATACGCTTTACATGAACTTATACAGCGCTGTACGTCAACTATATCTCAAAAGAACTGGGGAAAAAAATTTCACCCCATAATTAGAATACAGAATTTTTCAAGTGACTCTGGAATATTCATCAAGATCATATGCTGAGCAATAAACTAAATCTCAAAACATTAAAGAAACAGAAATCAGGTTCATTCATGAATTTGTTTAATAGTAATGATCTAATGTGCATTGCTCTTAATATGGAGATATTTGGAAAATGTCTCAAATGGAAAGAAACACACATAAGAGATATTATAAGATATTTTGAAGTGAATAAAATGAACACATACAAACATATAAAAATTAGTGGGATGCACTAAAGCTCTGCCTGAAGAGAAATTTATACCCTTAAATACTTGAAACGAAGAAAGGCTTAAAGTTAATAATCTGGAGTTCCCACTTGGCTCAGTGAGTTAAGGATCTGGCATTGCCACGCTGCAGCATGCATGCGTACATAGATGGGCGCAGCCGGAGAAAAAAATAATAAAATAAAGTCAATACTCTAAGCTTTAAGAATTTTTTTTTTTTTTTTTTTTTTTTTTTTTTGTCTTTTTGCCTTTTCTTGAGCCGCTCCTGCAGCATATGGAGGTTCCCAGGCTAGGGGTCTAATCAGAGATGTAGCCGCCAGCCTACGCCAGAGCCACAGCAACTCAGGATCCTTAACCCACTGAGCAAGGCCAGGGATCAAACCCGCAACCTCATGATTCCTCATCAGATTTGTTAACCACTGTGCCACGACGGGAATGCCAAGAAAATTTTTTTAAAAAGAGAAAACTCAACACAAAGTAAACTGGAAGGAGTATAAGGATCCTGAGAGAAATATCACACAGCCATCCTCCCTTATCCTCAGTTTCACACTCTGCCCTTTCAGTGACCTGCTGTCAACTGAGGCTAGAAAATAATAAAGGGAAAATTCGAGAAACAAACAATTCATAAGTTTTAAACCACGCGTTATTCCGATTAGCTTGACGAAGTTTCACAATGTCCTTTGCTGCTCAGCTCCACTCTGGCCTATGCCAGAGCCACCCTGCCTAGGATGTGAATAATTCCTTTTTCCAGAGTACCCTTGCCTGTTAGTCACTTAGAAACCATCTAGGTTATCAAATTGGCTGTGGCAGTATGGCAGTGCTTGTGTTATTTCACTTAATAACGGTCCCAGAGTGCAAGAACAATGATGCTAGCAATTCTAATATCCCAAAGAGAAGCCATAACATACTGCGTTTCAGTGAAAGGTGAAAGTTCTAGACTTAATAAGGTAAGAAAATAAAATGTATGCTAAGGTTGCAAAGATCTATGGTAAGAAAGAATCTTCTATCTGTGAAACTGCGAAGAAAAAAAAATTTGTACTAGTTTTGCTGTCAGACCTCAATCTACAAAAGTTACACCCACAATGTGTGAAGATGGAAAAGGCATTAAATTTGTTTAATAAGGTATTTTGAGAGAGATAGGTCACATCCACATAACTTTTATTATAGTATGTCATCATAACTATTCTACTTTATTATGTTATTATTGTTAATCTCTTACTGTGCCTAATTTACAAGTTAAATTTGATCCTAGGTATGTAAGTGTTGGAAAAAAATGTAGCAGTAATAGGGTTCAGTACTATCTACAGCTTCCGGCATCCACTGGGGGTCTTGGAACATTTCCCAGGAAGTTAAGGGGGCTGTTGTACATCTTGATTGTGGTGATGGTAACCAGGTAAACAATACAGGAAAAAAGAAACATTTTCCAAATACTTCGAAAGAATGCATTATGTAAATCAATTTTACTTCAATAAAGTAATTTTTAAAGAATGATGCAAAGTTCAAGAACTCTGAAATAATTTTTGCTGTCTTATCAACACATAAGTAGTAATAACAGATTATCAAGTATGGTTAATAATAGAAACCAAACAGTTGATAATCTACTTTTTTTTTTTTTTTTGTCTTTTTGTCTTTTGTTGTTGTTGTTGTTGCTATTTCTTGGGCCGCTCCCGCGGCATATGGAGGTTCCCAGGCTAGGGGTCGAATCGGAGCTGTAGCCACCGGCCTACGCCAGAGCCACAGCAACGCGGGATCCGAGCCGTGTCTGCAACCTACACCACAGCTCACGGCCACGCCGGATCATCAACCCACTGAGCAAGGGCAGGGACCGAACCCGCAACCTCATGGTTCCTAGTCGGATTCGTTAACCACTGCGCCACTACGGGAACTCCTACTTCTTTTAAAAACTATCACATGTAGGGAACTATATCCAATCACTTGTGATAGAACATTATAGAAGATAATGAGAAAAAGAATGTATATGTATTTATAACTGGGTCACTCAGCTGTACAGCAGAAATTGACAGAACATTGTAAATCAACTATAATTTTTTTAAAAAACTATCATAAAGAATTCTAAAAATAACTTATTAAAAGAATTGAACATAATATACTCACCTACTTGATTACCTCCTAATTTTACAGGTTCTGTTTCTACACTATTTAATTTGCCACTTTGTTGGTTATCATTACAAGCAATGAGATTGTGAGATAACTGATTTGCAGTCAGGTTTGCCTGAAGCTTTTGAATTTCTGCCTCTTTTATTGCAAGCTTAATCCTGGCACAAAAGAAAGTAAACCAAAAATTATTAGAAAGAGACTATAAAAATACCTCAGCTCATTTTTACCATCAAATTAAAAATTTTCAAAATAGAGGAGTTCCCGTCGTGGCTCAGTGGATAACGAACACGACTAGCAACTGTGAGGATGTGGGTTCGATCCCTGGCCTCGCTCAGTGGTTTAAGGATCTGGCGTTGCCATGAGCTGTGGTGTAGGTCACAGACGCTGCTCAGATCCCGCCTTGCTGTGACTATGGTGTAGGCCGGGGGCTACAGCTCAATTTGACCCCTAGTCTGGTAACCTCCATACGCTGCAGGTGCGGCCCTAAAAAGACAAAAAAAAAAAAAAAAAAAAAAAAGACATGGAAAAAAATTTTTTTTCAAAATATAATGTAAGTTAAAACTCCTGATATTAGTCAGCTATTGGCCAGGATATTGAAACTCTTATATACCACTGATGACACTGAAACTGCCAATTTAGAAACTTATAGTATACACCCTATGACCCAGCAATTTTACTTTTAGAAATATTTGCTAGAGAAACTCTCCCATACTGTACAGGAAACATGTATGTGTATATATTTTGCAGTGCTATTTGTAATAGAGGAAAACTGGTAATAAGGTAACTACTTATTATTATTATTATTATTATTATTATTATTGCTTTTTAGGGCTGCACCCGTGACATATGGAAATTCCCATGCTAGGGGTTGAATCAGAGCTGTGGCTGCTGGCCTACACCACAGCCACAGCAAAAAGGGATCTGAGCCACGTCTGTGACCTACACCACAGCTCATGGCAACACTGGATCCTTAACCCACTGAGTGAGGCCAGGGATCGAACCTGCGTTCTCATGGATGCTAGTCAGATTTGTTTCTGCCGAGCCACAACAAGAACTCCTAAGGTAACTACTAATAAAGGAACAGATAAATTGTGACAGAGTTACAGGATAGACTCTTAGATAGCTATCAACACTAAACTAAACACACTAATCCATCCATTGATCAATCACTCCACCTACCTACCTCAACACAGATAAATTTGAAAATTTACAATTAAAAAACAATAAATGAGTGCATAAGAGTGTAAACATACACAAATGAATTGAAGATTATACACCCAACTCATGATAGTGGATACTTAGGAGAATGGGATTAGTGATAAGGATCAAAGGTATTATCCACCCTGTAATGTTTCATTTTTTATTTAAAGAAACAGATTTGAAAAAATATCAAAATATGTTAAGAATCAATTATTAATTTAAAAATATGGATATCTGTTATAACACACATTAGACCTTTCTGCATATTTTTCAACTTCTCAACTAAACATCCTCATTTAATTACCAATTTAAAAATATATTATATTTGCTACAACTTGAGCATCTGAAAACCATACCTCAATTCCGAAATCACCATTTTATTTGTCTCACAGCAGCCAATATAACTGTCTTCCTTGTTTGACAAACTACTGGTCTGGTGCTTATAAAAAGATGATTTAAAACCAAACATCTCTCTTTTTAACTGCAAGTTTAAAAACAAACATATATGAACTTATAATATCTATGATGTAATTTTTTTATGCAGAACTCCAAGTTTAAAAAATTTTGTGTGAATTTAATAGAAACAATCTAACATCATCAATAGGCGAATGTAAAAATTTAAAACATAATGGGAAAACCACAATAGTTGAAATAAACCTGTATTACATACATCATTATGGCGACATCACATAATGTAACAGTGAAAAACAACAGAGGCATGTGTGGTAGTTTTAAAACGCACTAAACTATACATATATATTTTTTCCCCATATACATCCTTATGTGGCAATATTTAAAATATGGACAAAAAGGATACACATGAATTTCAGAACAGGAGCTTCCTCTGAGGAGAGAGGGAGAGAAAGGGCATCAGAGGATACATAGTGAGGATATTTCCCTATAAAACTTTATTCTAAAAATGTCTGAAGTAGATATCACAATACATTTCCCAGATTTAGCAAATGTGCTACAGTGGTCTCATATGTATTCTGTATGTTTTGAATAATGGAGTATTAGTTGAAAAAAGGGAGCAAGGTAAGCACTTAATGACTTTTACGTTCGAACTATATAACCAAACCACACTTTTTAGAAATAGAAAAAAAATCTCCATTTCCAAACCATGTTACATGAGATCAAGCATATATTACTACATCACTTTCAGAACCATATATAAAGTAATTCTCGATACCAAGTCAAATGAAAGTATCAATTTAAAATGAATGCTACCTACAATGCCTTCTAAAGTCACACACACACAAAATTAAATACCTAGGAATAAACCTGACTAAGGAGGCGAAAGACTTATATGCTGAGAACTATAAAACATTAATCAAGGAAATTAAAGAGGATTCAAAGAAAGGGAAAGATATTTCATGCTCCAGGACTGGAAGAATTAATATCATTAAAATGGCCATACTGCCCAAAGCAATCTACAGATTTGATGCAATCCCTATCAAATTATCCATGACATTTTTCACAGAACTAGAACAAACAATCCAAAAATTTATATGGAACCATAAAAGACCCAGAATTCCCAAAGCAATCCCGAAGGGAAAAATCCAAGCAGGAGGCATAACTCTCTCAGACTTCAGACAATATTACAAAACTACAGTTATCAAGACGCTGTGGTAATGGTACCAAAACAGACATACAGACCAATGGAACAGAAAAGAGGACCCAGAAATAAACCCGGACACCTATGGTCAATTAATCTTTGACAATGGAGGCAAGAATATAAAATGGGAAAAAGAGAGTCTCTTCAGTAAGTGGTACTGGGAAAGCTGGACAGATGTATGTAAATCAATGAAATTAGAACACTCACCATGCACAAAAATAAACTCAAAATGGCTTAAAGACTTAAATATAAGACACCATAAAACTCCTAAAAGAGAACATAGGCAAAACATTCTTTGACGTCAACTGTATAAATGTACTCTTAGGTCAGTCTCTCAAAGCAATAGAAATAAAAGCAAAAATAAACTAGTGGGACCTAATCAAATTTAAATGCTTTTGTACAGCAAAGGAAATTAGAAAAAAAAAAAAAAACCCTACAGAATGGGAGAAAATCATTTCAAATGATACAACCGACAAGAGCTTAATCTCCAAAATATACAAACAACTCATAAAACAGCAAAAAACAAAAACTAAAACTAAAACTAAAACAAAAAAACAAACCAATTGAAAAATGGGCAGAAGACCTAAATAGACATTTCCCCGAAGAAGACATACAGATACGGATGGCCGATAGGCACATGAAGAAATCCTTAACATTACTAATTATTAGAAAAATGCAAACCAAAAGTACATTGAGGTACCACCTCACAACAGTCAGAATGGCCATCATTAGTAAGTCAACAAACAGCAAATGCTGGAGCGGGTATGGAGAAAAGGGAACCCTCCTACACTGTTGGTGGGAATTTAAATTGGTACAACCACTGTAGAAAACTGAGGTATGTAGGTACCTCAGAAAACTAAAGATTGAACTACCATATGACCCAGCAATCCCACTCCTGGGCATGTACCCAGGCAAAAACTTTCATTGAAAAAAATAATGCACCCCTATGTTTACTGCAGCGCTCTTCACAATAGCCAAGACATGGAAACAACCTAAATGTTCATCGACAGATGAATGGATTAAGAAGATGTGGTACATATACACAATGGAATATGACTCAGCCATAAAGGAGAACAAAAGAATGCCATTTGCAGCAACATGGATGGAACCAGAGATGCTCATACTAAGTGAAGTAAGTCAGAAAGAGAAAGACAAATATGATATCACTCATATCTGGAATCTAATATACGGCACAATTGAACCTATCTATAGAAAAGGAAAAAACTCATGGACATGGAGAACAGACTTATGATTGCCAAGACGGAGGGGGAGGGACTGGAAATTTGGGGTTAGTAGATGCGAACTATTGCATTTGGAATGGATAAGCAATGAGATATTACTGTACAGCACTGGGAACTATATCTAGTCACGTGTGATGGACCATCATGGAGAATAATATGAAAAAAAGAATGTATATGGATGTACGGCTGAGTCACTTTGCTGTGCAGCAGAAACTGACAGAACACTGTAAATGAACTATAATAAAAATTTTAAAAAATAAAATGAATGCTACCTTCATCCTATTATTACCCAATTTCAAAAGCAAACATTACATTAAAAATCTGGGAGTTCCCAGATGATTCACTGGGTTAAGAATCCAGCATTGTCACTTCTGTGGCTTGGATCACTACTGTGGTGCAGGCTGGATCTGTGGCCCAGGAATTTTCACATGCTATGGGTGCAGCCAAAAAAAAAAAAAAAAAAAAAAATCTAAGCAAACAATCAGCACCCTAGGAAAGTAGATATAACAGAGGGATGGGAACCAGGAATCATACATTCTAGTTTTAATTCTGCCACTAGCAAGCTGGACAAATTATTTACTTTCTTGTGTACATTTTTTCACCAATAAAATGATGGTACTGAATCAGATGATTACAAAGATCCCTTTCAGCTTCATAATTCCTTGACAGTTTAAAATTACTAAGTCTACCATTCAACCATATATGAAACCAATCGTGATACACAGATAAATTTATTGATTTCATCTTTACAGATCTCATCTATCAATAACAAATTTCTGACACAAGCATACTTACCTTATTCCTAATCTCACTTATAAATATGGTCGTATAGGAGGTCCTGTCATGGCTTAGAGGTTAATGAATCTTATTAGCATCCATGAGGACGCAGGTTCGATCCCTGGCCTCACTCAGTGGGTTAAGGATCCGGTGTTGCCGCAAGCTGCGGTATAGGTCGCAGACACGGCTCGGATCCCATGTTGCTGTGGCTGTGGCTGTGGCTGTGGTGTAGGTCTTAGGTCAGCGGCTACAGCTTTGATTATACCTCTAGTCTAGGAACCTGCATATGCCACACTGCAGCCCTAAAAAAGACAAAAAAAAAAATGAATGAATAAAGAAATAAATATGGTCATATACATAACTTATAGAGAAAAGGTGGCTGTCTACTACCATAAAACATCTTGATATTCTGTGTCATTCTAATGCGTACAGAAAAAGTTGCTCAACAGAGCCAATAGGGCAATGTAAACTAAAATCACAATGCAATACCAATTAATATCCATTAAGATGGCTATCATCAAAAGGCAGATAATAACAAACACTGGCTAAGATGGAGAGAAACACAAATCCTCCTATGCTGCTGGTGAGAATATAAAACGGTGCAGCCACTTTGGAAAACAGTTTGGCATAAACTTTCCATATGACTCAGCATTCTACTCCTAGGTATCTACTCAAGAGAAATGTGTGGCCAGAGACTTGTATACAGGTGCTCACAGCAGCATCATTCATAACAGTCCAGAACTGGAAACAACCCAAATGCTTCCACCTGTTGGTGAATCGATAAATAAAATGTGGCATATCCATACGAAGGAAAAATATTTAATAAAAAAAAAAAGAAGGAGTTCCCATCATGGCACAGCAGAAAAGAATCCAACTAGGAACCATGAGCTTGCAGGTTCAATCCCTGGTCTTGCTCAGTGGATTATGGATCCAGTGTTGCCATGAGCTGTGGAGCAGGCCAGCAGCTGTATCTGCAATTCGACCCCTAGCCTGGGAACCTCCATATGCTGCAAGTGCGGCCCTGAAAAGCAAGAAAAAAAAAAAAGGAAATGAGATGCCAATATACATTACGGTAAAAGAGCCTCAAAAACATTAAGAATGAAAAGACCAAATGCAAAAGACTATATATTGTATAACTCATTTATATATAATGTCCAGAAAAGACAAATCACTACAGGCAGAAAGTGGATTAGTGGTTCCCTAGGAATAGGAGTGGGTACAGGGGCTAATTTTTAAATTTTATTTTTGGCTACACCCATGGAAATTCCTGAACCAGGGATAGAACTTGCACCACAGGAGCTCCCACCGTGGCTCAGCAGAAATGAATCCAACTAGGAACCATCAGGTTGCAGGTTCAGTGGGTAAAGGATTCAGTGCTGCCGTGAGCTGTGGTTCAATTCGACCCCTAGCCTGGGAAGCTCCATATGCTGCAGGTGTGGCCCTAAAAAGCAAAAAATAAAAAATAAAAATAAATTAAAAAATAAATATTCTTTAAAAAAAAAAAGAACCCACACCACAGCAGCGATCAGAGCCACTGCAGTGACAACACCAAATCCTTAATCCACTGTGCCACAGAAGAACTCCCAGGGACTAATTTTAAATGGGAACAAGGGGCCTTTTGGAAATGATAAATGTGTCTGAGAGCTGGATTGCGATGACTGTTGGAAAACTTGCAAATTTACTAAAAATTACTGACCAGTAAACTTAAACAGGGTGAATTCTATGGTACGTAGATGTTACTTCAACAAAATTGTTGTTTTTAAAACTGTGCCATCCTTGGAGTTCCCGTTGTGGCTCAGCAGCAATGAAGCCAACTAGTATCCATGAGGATGTGGATTTGATCCCTGGCCTCAGTCAGTGGGTTAAGGATCTGGCACTGCCGTGAGCTGTGGTATAGGTTGCAGACATGGCTCGGATCCCACGTGGGTGTCGCTGTGGTGTAGGCTGTCAGCTGCAGCTTCAATTCCACCACTAGCCTACAACTTCCATAAGCCACACATGCGGCCCTAAAAAAAGCAAAAAAAAAAAAATTGTTTAGATAGAAAAAGATCTGATGACTGAAAGTAGACACGTAAGGAAAAAAATAGAAGGTAATAAAACAACAAAATGATGATCTCTTATAAAGGACTTTTATATACATAAAATTGAGTTGTGATGACTGTTGTACAACTATGTATGTAATAAGATTCACTGAGTAATTTAAAAAAAAATAAGACACTTTGGTAAATATTTTCTTTGTCACACATACTTACTGGTAACTGGGATATAATTTTTTCCAAACTTCTCAGTTCCACCCTTGAACTTTCTATTTCTTGTTGACACAAATCCAGTCTCTCATTCTGTGTTGCAATACGAACTTTTAATTCTCGATTTTCATTCATTAGAGAAAATTTTTCTCTAAGTATTTCCTCTTTGTCCTCTAACTCACTTTCTAGCTTCAAAATACCTTGTCTAGATTCAGTTAGTTGTGCCATGACTTCTGAATTTTTCACTGCCATCATCCTTAATTTTTCTTTTCCATTATTATTTTCTTCTTTTAACTGCCTATGAAGAAAAAAGCATAAAAATGAAAATAAAATACACACTTTTCAATAATCATATTTTCAATAATCATATTTAATCTTACTTTTAAAATATTTTCAAGTCATATTTAGTTAATCTCACTTTTTAAATATTTTAAAACTTAATTCTGAAATAATACCTGCTCACACTTCCTGAGTGCCTCCTTAGAGCATGCTAGGCACCCACCACGTTATGCGGCTAGCACTATTGTTTCTCCCTGCTTAATTACAGATAAGGAAAATGAGGCAAAGAAATGTTATGAAACTTGGCCAGTGTCTCACGGTTTAAGTACTTGGGCAGAATAACTCTATTATCTTGGAAGCATCTCTGCTTCCTTTGTAAAATAGGAGAGCTCACTCCAAATTCCTGACACAAGGAAGCATCAAGACGGTTTTCAACAGTATAAGAAAAAATTGTGAACTATTAGCCACAACTGTAAATGATAAAGTCTAATTAACCATTAACAGTTTACTATGCAGTAATATTTCTGAATATATATGTATATACATGTTTTATAGAACATATATACAAAATACGTCAAAACATGTCAAACATGTCAAAATATTAGAACAATTTAATGTTCAGAACTCTTACTGTATTTCATCAGTTCCCTTTTTCATATTTTTAACATCTCTGAAATGAATAGGTTGGATTAGGTGAGTCTTCATGATTCGAAGAATATATAGTTTACTAACCAGCTAATGCGGTCACACTACAACGACATTCTGTCTCTGTTAATTTTTTCTAAATATATGCAAAACAAATATGTTGATCCTATTATTCTATATTTATAAGTACATTACCATCAACACATGTTTTATTCATTTAAAATTCTAATTTTATAAGAAAACAGTTTCTATCATGAAGCCTATCTTTCTACATAATTTAAGGCCATAATTACAGTATATAAAATATTCTACATTTAAGTGTTTCAGTTTTTTCTCCATTTCCACACAAAAATCCGCTTTCTACAATATGATACTATACCTTAACTTTTCCTTCAGAATTTCAAGTTCACTTTTATATAAACCACACTTTTCCTGTAGCCTTTTATTTTCTTTTTCACAGTTAATTAGATTTTTCTCTAAAATTTCTTCTTCAGCTTGAACCTAAAACAATAATTTGTTTTAAGTGGACACACTAATGTGGTCATAAGTTTTAGGCGTTCAAACTAAAACGCTGTGATTTCACAAAAAAGCAGGAGAGTGAAGTAACTATTCTACAAGGTTAGGTCCCCAGCCTGAGGTGAAAGGAGCAAAGGGAGCTTCCTGGGCAAGAAAGAACGCACAACAGGGCAGGGGATGGGACGACCTGCCTAAAAATGGTTAAGAGCCTGCAGGAGAGCAACCACAGCACTCCTACCTGAAAGCAGAACTGTTCTGGCCTCCCGTGGACAAGGCGGGCTACTCATGTAGGAATTCTTGCACCAAGTTACTAACGGTCAACTTTACCACAAATGTTCCAGAGAAGTAATTTTTGAAATTTCAGCCACAGAATACTCCCAATGAAATCACAGCCCCAAATTCAAAACAGATAAAAGTCAAGCATCCAGGTTTGAGCAGTGGGAATGGAGGACTGGACAGATCTGCCCCACTTCTTTGGTTATGGTTATTTAACTCTACGGCTCTGCTGAGCAGTTTGACATTGATAATCCTAAGAAGTGTGGGGGGAAAAATCATCTCTTACATTTTCTTTCCTCTATAAAGTCTTCCCTCTGCAGGAAGATATTCCCCCTACGAAATACTCTACCTCCCCTCCAGAGTACCTTATACAAAATCCCTTCTACACTGTTTCATTTCCAGAGGCACCTTTTCTAAGGCTTTCAAAACAGTGATTGATTGATTGATTGATTGATTCTATGGCCACGCCCACAGCATATGGAAGTTCCCGAGCAAGGGACTGAATCTAAGCTTCAGCAACACTGATCCTTTAACCCACTGCATGGGGCCAAGAATTGAACCCACACCTCCGCAGCAACCTGAGCCACTACAGTTAAGATTCTTAACCCACTGCACCACAGCAGGAACTCCAAAACGGTGATTTTATTAATTCACACTTCAGACTTCAGTATCTAATGAGGTTGCGGGTTTGGTCCCTGCCCTCGCTCAGTGGGTTAATGATCCGGTGTTGTCGTGAGCTGTGGTGTAGGTTGCAGACACGGCTCGGATCCCGCGTTGCTGTGGCTCTGACCTAGGCCGTAGGCAGGTGGCTGCAGCTCCGATTCAACCCCTAGCCTGGGAACCTCCATATGCCGCGGGAGTGGCCCAAGAAATAGCAAAAATAAATAAATAAATAAATAATAATAATATTTTTATTTTTAATAATAATTTTTCTTCAATCTTTTTATCTTCCTTTGAACAGAATTTATAAATATTATGTAAAGACTTTATATGAACATCCAACATGTAGCCTCCCTCCAAACAAATTTATTATGTGGTATTACTTGAAGATATTCAGTGAATATAATTAAGCCACTATATTACATGTAGAACTGTCCAAGGGCCCTTCCCTCTGAGAGGCAGAAGTGAGCCCTTCTCAGGGTGGTGGGTCTAGGGAGACCAAACGAAGGCTACATCATCAACTCTGACTTCATTTCCATTGAGCTGATGGGAACAAACTGCCAGCTTTTACTTCTAGCTCCAAACTTCTCATTTATCCCATCTTTCTCTATACTTTGCTGCTTCTCTGATTTCCACTTTTTTCCTTCTTTGGATAAAAAAGTTTCTTCCCGTTGCACAGGTGGAAACAAATCTGACTAGTATCCATGAGGATGCAAGTTCAATCCCTGGCCTTGCTCAGTGGGTTAAGGAGCTGGCTTTGTTGTAGCTCTGATTCAACCCCTAGCCTGGGAACTTCCATACGCCACAGGTGCGGCCCTAAAAAAAGAAAGAAAAAAAGTTTCTGCTCACTATAAGAAGATTGTGAATGTTATACTTAACCAATAATTATGACTCTTTATTTCAATGATTTTATTAGGAATGAGATCATAAAAATTACTCCCTGCTTTAACCATAAAGATATTCTATTTACGTCTACCTATTTTCAGAACATGAACAACCCAAAACACTGAATTTGCAAAATTGCCTCTTACCTTTTCCAGTTTTTCAGCCACTTTTTCCTTATAATGTTGGAAAGCTTTACTTAGCTCTTCAGCATTGTATAGTGCTTCATTCCTTTGTCTTTCAGCTCTAAAATTTAAAAAAGGATGACTAATTAAAGAATGCTCTGCACTTGTATATTTAAGTTCCAAAGTAACCTATATTTAATTTTAAGGAATAACTAAAGAGAAGCAGATTTCTCTGTACTAAAAAAGAGTGTAAGGCTTAAACAGCAAAATGAAGAACAAAGATTAGACTACAATAATTTCTTCACTGTATGATATCAATACGAAAAATAAAACTTGGAGTTCCTGTCATGGTTCAATGGTTAACAAACCTGACCAGTATCCATGAGGATGCGGGATCGATCCCTGGCCTCACTCATTGGTTAAGGATCCGGCATTGCTGTGAGTTGTGGTATAGGTTGCAGACATGGCTCAGATCTAGCATTGCTGTGGCTGTGGCGTAGGCCAGTGGCTATAGCTCTGATTTGATCCCTAGCCTAGGAACCTCCATATGCCACAGGTGTGGCCCTAAAAAAAGACTAAAAGGAAAAAAAAAAAGTAAAAGAGAGTGAAAGAAAACTTAAAATACATAAAATACTTATAAACTTTGAAACATACATACATTATCATGTGTTGGCAATTTTTTCTCTGTCTGGAAAAGACAGATTAGGGAAGAAGCCTAAGGTTGTATGAGAAATCTTCAAAGATCAAGTATTATAGAATCAGCCTACCGTATACTACATTGAAATACTCAGTGAATCCTGTCATCTTTGCAAAGGCCAAGTAAATTTTCAAAATGGTATTTCAAATGACAGTAACTTTTAGTGATACAAGATATAAAAACTACACAGCAAAGTCCAACCACTAGCAAGCACTGTCTTAAGCCCAGCTGTGCTGTCTCACCCCTCAGCTGATCCCTCCCTTCCTCATACTTCTTACACTGAACTGAGACTACTGGGCTACACTGCGTCAACTTCATACCTACACCCAAAAACTTTTCTATATTCAAACCTATATTCATCACATTCTTTCGAAGTTAGTTACTCTTTTCTAATCCAAGGTGAATTCCATCTATAATCTGGATCTCAGCCCCTCCCTTACAGGAACTTCTATTTTCTGCACTTTCAGTCTCTTCTCCATTGGCTTACAAATTCAAGTGAAAATATTTCTTACTTCCTGAATATACACGGTTCTTAAGTTTGGACAGCAGCTCTGGATATAACAGATGTCTGTATGGGTCCAAGTTTTGGATAAAAAAATAATTTCAACAATAAGGAATTTATTTGAAAATACAAAAGAATATATTCCATTCCTTAGTTGGCATAGCTAGAATCAGAGAGCAAAGAATACATGCGTTTCTCACTTAAAAAACCTCCATAGATAACGTGCTTGCCTCCATCATCCTTCCAAGTTAAACTTACCCACTTTATACTAACCTACTCTTCCTCATCATGAACTTTTAGAAAGGTCATGACTTTTTCAGTCATGCAGAAGAGAGTGAATAATTATATCCCTATTTATGAATCTTAACTCTTTGCGATTCTTATTTCAAGCAGCCTTTTTTATTTTAAGCAAACAAAACACATTACAGACATTACAGAGTTGAGGTCACTGTGTGTTCCCCTCGTAATCCCGTTCCCCTGACTTCTTCCAGAGGTAATCCTAGTCTATTTTAATATTACCATACATTTTGTACATTCATATGTTAACCTAAAAATCCACAAAGAGTACATCAGAGTTTGTCTATTCTAAGAGGCACACTGTTTTCACATTTTTAAGATCTCTAAAATTGGTACATATTGTACGACTGATGGCATATCATAGCTTCCTGGTGATTTTTTTCCATAATGATTACTAAAATAACTGTGTACTTTAAAATCTGTGGAATCTTACATTCAATGAAATATCATAGTCTATTTTCCATGTTTTTACACTTTATATGAATGGTACCACTATACATATAGATAGATAGATAGATATCTTCTTCCACAAATTGCTGTTTCTCATTATCATTCAAGATCTATACTCATCCATATGACTATAGTTCATTTAAAAAACTTACTATAGGAGTTCCCGTCATGGCGCAGTGGTTAACGAATCCGACTAGGAACCATGAGGTTGCAGGTTCCGTCCCTGCCCTTGCTCAGTGGGTTGACGATCTGGCGTTGCTGTGAGCTGTGGTGTAGGTTGCAGACGCGGCTCGGATCCCGCGTTGCTGTGGCTCTGGCATAGGCTGGTGGCTACAGCTCCAATTCAACCCCTAGCCTGGGAACCTCCATATGCCGAGG
Source organism: Sus scrofa (assembly GCF_054392235.1). Taxonomy (NCBI): domain Eukaryota; kingdom Metazoa; phylum Chordata; class Mammalia; order Artiodactyla; family Suidae; genus Sus; species Sus scrofa. Next base: position 129,320,817 of record NC_139386.1, read on the forward strand.
GAGTGGCCCAAAGAAATATTAAAAAGACAAAAAATAAAATAAAATAAAAAACTTACTATATACTATTCTGTTGTATTAAAATAATATAACTTTTTTTTTGGTCTATTTAGGGCTGCACCCATGGCATATGGAAGTTCCCAGGCTAGGGGTCGAGTCGGAGCTGCAGCCACTGGCCTACACCATAGATCACAGCAACACTAGATTCAAGCCGTGTCTGCGACCCACACCACAGCTCACCAGCAAGGCCAAATCCTTAACCCACTGAGCAAGGCCAGAGACCAAACTTGCGTCCTCTTGGATGCTAGTCAGACTTATTTCTGCTGAGCCATAACGGGAACTTCTAAAATAGTATAATTTATTCATCCATTTTTTTTTTTTTTTAGTTGATACATGCTGAGGTTGCTTCCAGCTAATACAAATGTAACAATGAACATCCCTCTGCACAGTCTGTTGGCAGTATGTATGAGAGCTTCTTTAAGATAAATAACTAAGGGAGTTCCCGCTGCGGCACAACAGGATCAGCAGCATCTCTGGTGTGCTGGGATGTAGGTTCAATTCCTGGCCAGGCACAGTTAGTTAAGGATCAGGCACTGCCACTGTGGCATAGGTTGCAATTGCGGCTGGGATCTGATCCTCGACCCCGGAAAAACTAGGAACTATCTACCCTAAAGAAGCTTCCAAAAGGTATTTTTCTTTTTTTGTTTTGTTTTGTGTCTTTTTAGGGCCGCACCTGTGGCATATGGAGGTTTCCAGGCTAGTAGTCAAATCGGAGCTGCAGCTGCTGGCCTATACCACAGCAACAGCAACACCAGATCCGAGCCGAGACCTACACCAGAGCTCACCGTAATGCCGGATCCTTAACCCTCTGAGCGAGGTGCCAAGGATTGAACCTGCATCCTCATGGATACTAGTCAGACTCATTAAATGCTGAACCACAACAGGAACACCAGTTATTTCTTGTCTTTCTTTCTTTCTCTCTTTTTTTTCTGGCTGCACCCATGGCATCTACAAGTTCCCAGGCCAGAGACTAAACCAGTGTGATAAAAGTGACTTAAGCCATTGCAGTGACAACACTGGAGCCTTAACCTGCTGTACCACAAGAGAACCCCAGCAAAAGGTATTTCAAAGTTGAAGGCATTATGTAGGTGCACTTTCAGTTTTATTAAATCATTAAAAAAAATTTTGTTCCGCAGCTATACCAATTTACTCTCAACCAGAAATGTGTATGAGAGTTCGTTAGACCATATTCATTCACCCACACTTAGAGAAGCAGTATAGAATAATAAAACAGTAACCCAATCTCAGCCTTCTGACAATCTCTGAGAAAGATACGTGCCAAAAATAAGGAACTGAGAAGTTAAGCAACTTGCCCAAGATATCCCAAGTGACAGTGAGTGTAAACTGTTTCCAAAATCTTTCTACCTAACCACTTTGCTCTACTAGCTCTGGCATGGTGTTTAATCCAGTGGGGCCTAAAACACAGTGTTGGGGTTCAAATTCTACCTCCACCACTCTCTAAATGAGTGACCTTAACTATTCTCTAATTCAGTTTCTTCATCTATTAAATGAGCGCATTATCAAACTCATATGATTGCGGATTAAATCAGTTACACACCTAAAGTGCTTAGAAAAAGTATTTACAAATAAAGGCTCAGTAGGTTATAATTATCAAATTTAAAACTTTTGCCAATCTGATAGTGTGAAATAATTGCAGCTTTATAACCCCAAATTGTTTTTTTGTTTGTTTGTTTACCGGCACACCTGCAGCATATGGAAGTTCTCTGGAGTCAATCAGAGCTGCAGCTGCAGGCCTAAGCCACAGCCACAGCCACACCACCACTGGATCTGAGCCGTATCTGCAACCTATGCTGCAGCTTGTGACAATGCCAGATCCTTAATCCACTGAGGAAGGTCAGGGATCGAATCCACATCCTCATGGACTCTATGTCAAGTTCTTAATCCAATGAGCCACAATGAGAATTTACATTTTTTAGCCTTGCCTGGGGCATGCAGAGGTTCCTGGGCCAGGGATGAAACCCGTGCCACAGCAGTAGCCAGAGCCACAGCAGTGACAATGCTGGATCTTTAACCACAAGGCCATCAGGGAACTCCTTAATTTACATTTTTGGCCACAGTAAGGTTAAGCAACTTTCGTGTGTCATTGGCCATTTGAGTCTCCCGTCCTTTATGTCTTCAGATTCTTTGTCTCTTATTGCTGGATTCCCTTCCCCACCTATTTTAAGCAATTTGTGAGAGTTCTTTACAAATTCTGATTACTAATCTTTGTGAATTACACTATTTGGAAATAATTCCCCAAGCTTTAGACTTGTCTTTTTCACTTAATTGATGTGTTTTATAGACAGAAGATTTTTATTTTCATGGACTTAAAATTTAACAGTCTTTTCCAGTAATATTTATGCTTTCTGGCTCTATCCCTCCAAGGAACTCCTTTGCAAAGGTTTTGATCTTTCAGTTTCAGAATGTCACTCTTCATTCTAGTTCAGCACAAAACTCCAAGTCTTCACATCACATCTTTACTTAAAAATCTCAATTCCATATTTATATTCTCCAGGTTAAACTACAAACCCTTTGGCATGAAACATCGAGCCATTTACACCCTGGACCAAGCCTGTCCTTTCTGCCTTATATCCTCTACATGTGTCCATTTCCAAGTAAACGAAACTCCTAGAGGTCTTCAGCAATAATGTACTTCTATGCTTTTGCATATACTGTCTGGAATGTGTCCATTCCTGCTTGTTTACCTTGTGAAAGCAAAGTCAATACTCTACCCAAAAAATTATCTCTTATCTAAGTTCTGAAGAGAACTTATCGCTTTCTTTGAACAACTTCTTAGCTATAAGGCTGATCTTCATGTATTACTATCTTGTTATTTTAAAAAATACAGGTACAAAAAGCTCATCTAAATAAATAAAGCCTGAATTTCAGAATTTTTTTTTCGTTTTTGAACTCCTTTTTTTTTGGTCTTTTTAGGGCCATACCCTCGGCATATGGAGGTTCCCAGGCTAGGAGTCTAATGGGAGCTGTAGCCACCGGCCTACACCACAGCCACAACAATGCCAGATCTGAGCCTCGACTGTGACCTACACTGCAGCTCACGGCAACGCCAGATCCTCAATCCACTGAGCGAGGCCAGGGATCCAACCCGAAATCTCATGGTTCCTAGTCGGATTCATTTCTGCTGTGCCAAGACGGGAACTCCTTTTTTTTCATTTTTGGCCACACCGGCAGCAGAGGAAAGTTCCCAGGCCAGGGATCAAATCCAAGGTGTATCTGCAACCTATGCAACAGCTGTGGCAATACTAGATCCCTAACCCACTGTGTGGAGCTAGGGATTGAACAGGCAACGCCACAGAGACAAGCTGGATCCTTAACCCACTGTGCCACAGTGGGAACTCCATGAGTTTCAGAATAGTTAGCCACAGAGTTAACAATTACAAAAGCTACAATTGTTAGTGTTTAGTATTTACAAAGCACTTTACCTTTCTTTTTTCATTTTCATTTAATCCTCACATCAAGACAATATCATCTTGACCTAATACATAAACAAGCTGAGGTTCAAGAAGGTTAAATAGTTTCCCTGAGGTAACAAAGTCAGTGCGAGGTAAAAGCTGACTCCAAAACCTAAACATTTCCACTAAGGGACTGCCTACCAAATATATATATTGTCCCCCAGACTAACAAAACACTGCAGGAAAAATGTTTTTCCAAACCCATTTTTATGAAAAATAACAGATGGATTTTGAACAGTTTTTAGAAGTTTAAATAAACATGCAAACAAATATTTAATCTATTTATGACAACCTTTCAAAATATACTTTCTTCAAAACATTATTTATAGCACACTATAAATTTTTTAAATGTATTTTTGTTAAGATAAAAATACAGATTATTTTTACCCTGTGTAAAAGCCGCTAAAATTACATTACTGTAAAAATCTCATTAGAATACAAAATTTTTAATCCTTACTAGTTTAAAAGTTAGTTGACATTCAAAGATAATGATTATATGGTCCAAAAGCTACCTACAAAACTTTATCTTAAGACACGGCTTGTACAAATAGATATTGTATTATATACTCCTAAAGGAAGTCTCTGCCATGCTTTCTCATGAACTGTATTTAATTTCAGAAATAATATCATTACATTGATAATCATTATTAGGCTTTAAAGGATTAATCACAATTCAAAATGCCAATAACATAAAGTCCACATGTGAAAATTTTAATAGAAAAAAATTTTTATATTAATGGACAAAAAAGAATATTAAATTTTCTATTGCTACATTTCCAAAATTTTTCCATTTTAAAAATTAGGTAGAATTTTAAGTAAAAATTTTCCCCTACAAAAACAATTATTTGCTTTAGAAACACATACCTCTTTCCTTGTTTACTTTGTTCAAGTAAGTCAACCTTCAACCTTATACATTCCTCTTGGGACTTCTGCAAACACTGTTCCTTTTCAATCACCATTTTCTGACTCTGCTCTAATTTATCTTCTGCCTCTCTATAAAATAAAGATATTTTTAAAGGTTGTTGAAGAGATTACGCCAGGTATGCACGAATAGTTCTATATCAGGAATTCCATTGGTTTAAATCATTGAGTTAAGAGAAACAAATATTTAGCAAGACACTGAAAAGATATAGTCATTACTTGCCAACTATGAGTTTTTATAAAGAATAAAAGAATACTTTTATTAAAGTTGAACTGTTTTCTGATATAAAAGCTTATATCCTACTTAATGGTCAGATACTAGAAGCATACCATATGTTTCAGAAACTAGATAAGGATGGCTATTATCACCACTATATCCACGATTTTTCAGATAGTTGCAAAAAGAAAAAATGAAAAAGCATAAAATTTTGGAGAGGAAAAACATACTTTTCTTTTTTTTACGGGCACTCCCATGGCATAAGGAAGTTCTAGGGCCAGGGACTGAATCTGAGCCATAGCTGCAACCTATGCTGTAGGCTGGATCCTTAAACCCACTGTGCAGGGCCAGGGACAGAACCAGCATCACCACAGAGACAACAGATCTCAACCCACTGTGCCATAGCAGGAACTCCCAGAATTTTCTTTTTTTTGCTAATAGTATTATTAGCTACTGGGAAAATATTAAAACTATTAGAATTAATGAAAGGTATGACAAATAGTCCAATTACGAAATAATTAAAGTATTATACAAAGTATTATATAATATCAACGAACAGAACAAGAATAAATTCACAACTAAAAATAAAAATACCTAGGAATAAACTTAACATACGTAATACAATGGAAATCATAAAATTGTGACAGTCACAAGACTTCAGTGTGCATCAGAATCGTCTGGAGGACTTGCTAAAACACAGATGCTGGGTCCTTCCTCCTAGAGTCTGCAATTCACTAAGTCTGAGACAGGAAGTGAGATCTGCATTTCTATCCAGTTCCCAGATGATGCTCATACTGCTGGTTCCAGACCTACTCTTTGAGAATCACTAAAATGGAATAATGTGGCTATTTACTACACATATGTCTCTCATTTTATTCAAAGCAGAAGAGGAAGATAAATTATAAAGTGCCTGATTCCTTGTATTTTTTTTTGTGTGTGAACTCCCATTGAAGTATTGAGAATATATTACTATGCAGGGCAACAAATGAACTAGTTCATATTAAAAAAACATATCCAAATTTCCATTGTGGCTCAGCAGGTTAAGAACCCAACTAGCATCCATGATAACGGGGGTTCCATTCCTGGCCTTGCTCAGTGGGTTAAGGATCAAGCCTTGCCACAAGCTGTGGTGTAGGTTGTAGGTGTGGCTTGGATCTGGCGTTACTGTGGCTGTGGTGTAGTCTGGCAGCTGCAGCTTCAATTCAACCCCTAACCTGGGAGTGGGGTATGGGTGTGGCCCTAAAAAGCAAAAACAAACAAACAAACAAACAAAAAAACATATAATTAAGCATCTCAGGTTAGATTTAGTCTTTTTCTCTTTTCTTTTTAGGGCCACACCCACAGCACATGGAAGTTCTCCAGCTAAGGGTGGAATCCGAGCTACAGCTGCCGGCCTACACCACAGCCACCTGGGGTTTGCGCAGGATCTGCAATCCACACCACACTGCAGCTCACAGCAACACCAGATCCCCGACCCACTGAGCAATGCCAGGGATTGAACTCATGTCCTCATGAATACTAGTAGGATTTGTTTCTGCTACACCACAACAGGAACTCCAGATTTAGTCTTTTTCAGCCTCTACCTATGTATCCTGCAGCCAAGAGGTGTTAGGATGGACTGAAAATAAGTCCACTTAGTCCAAACAATCCTAATGATCAAGCTCTAAGACAGTCTATAGACCACTAAAGATTTATTGGGGTGAGGGAAAGAATTGTGTAAGATACGTCAAAAAGTAAAAGTAGAAAAAAAATTTTAAAGCTATAAAAAGTCTATGTACCTCAAAACTTTATCTTGGGCTGAAACTTCTGCTTCCAAATTTATAATCTGTTCTTCTAAGATTGGTACATTGGCTGCCTGTTGTTGAGCAGATTCAAGCATAGAAACCTAAAACAAAAAACAACTTTTAGAGCACTTTCTTCACAAAATAAATTAATCTATTTGGTCATAAATTTCTTTTACTATCTGATAGGAAAAAACAGAATCTCTACTGATACCATCTAAAAAGATAAATTTCACATAAATTAAAAATATCATGGAGTTCCTGTTGTGGCGCAGTGGTTAAAGAATCCGACTAGGAACCATGAGGTTGTGGGTTTGATCCCTGGCCTTGCTCAGTGGGTTAAGGATCCGGCATTGCCGTGAGCTGTGGTGTAGAGTGCAGATGTGGCTCAGATCCCATGTTGCTGTGGCTCTGGCGTAGGCTGGTGGCTACAGCTCCGATTAGACCCCTAGCCTGGGAACCTCCATATGCCACGGGAGCAGCCCTAGAAAAGGCAAAAAAACAAAAAACAAAAAACAAAAAAAAAAATTTAAATATGAAAGACCAAATCATTTAAAATTATATAAAATTCTTATTGAATCTTCTTATGATTTAAAACCTAATTTTACATACATGCTTATTAGAGAAAGTCTAGAAAATACAGAAAAACAGTACTCCTATAATGCTGAAGACAGTGTAGGAGGGCATCCACAAACTACATTGTGTCTGGAAGAGAATACCACTAAGAGAATTACCCACCCAAAAAGGAAGCGGTATAGTACAGGGCAGGGATGAGGACCAGGCTGATAAGACCCTCTTCTTCCCATTCTGAAAACACCAAGTTATGTGATGGGCTTACCAGGAAGAGATAAAAAGTTATTCTCTGGAGAAACTGAACAGGAAAGGTTTGGGCCTCTCAGACATTATGTGGAAATTGAGCAAGGATAAGGTAGAGTTATAAATAAATATGGATTCTTTGCTGGAGAAATTCAAGAGCTCCAAAGGAAAAGGCCTCATATATGGATACTGGATTGGGGGAGGGGACGTCTCCCTACAAGAGAACAACAGATGAAGCCCGCTGGACAATAAACTTTACCTTTGCACAGAGAGCTTCCAAAAGCATTTAAATGCCTCCCTTAAATACAAATAGCCCAAACACAAATGTCTGAAAGCTTCTAACACAAAAGTCAGAGGCCAAAAGAAAAAAGCAATGGCAGCAGCAAGGCAAACACACACACACAAATCATTAAATCTTCAGAGAGCTATGAGGAGATACTGCATCAGGATACTATTAAACACAAAACAATCAAAGAACATGAAAAAGCTCAGGCAAATTCAACAGGATGACAATGTTGAGGAAATCTCCTAAAAAGTACACAGAAAGACAAAAAGATAGAAAACAGCAGAAAAAAAAGCTTGAAAGAGTTGGAGGACAAATCCAGGAAAGAAAACAGAAGAAAATTATCAAAGATTACATAAGAAAAATTTCAGGGAACAAAGAACACAAGATTTCAGCCTGACAGGATCTTCATGTACCCAGCACAATGAATAACAAAGGTTTATTCAAAGACACATCACTGTAAAATTTTAAAATACCAAGGATGCGGAGTTCCCTGGTGGCTCATTGGGTTAAGGATTTGGCATTGTCACTGCTGTGGCACAGGCTCAATCCCTAGCCTGGGAACTTCCACATGCTGTGGATGTGACAAAAAAGTTAAAAAAAAACACCAAGGAAAGAAGCAAGATTTTAAAAACTACCATAATAGAAAAATTATTTTTAAAAAAACACATGCCAAGAAAAGTAATTCACAATGGTATCAGATTTTCAGAGAAGCACTGAAGGATAGAAAACAAGAAAGTAATGTCCTAGAAATTCTGAGGTAAAATAATTTCCAACCCAGAATGATTTTAATCAAGTGTAGGGGAGAAATCAGACATTTCAGACGGACAAGGAAGCTACTGGGAAATATGCTCCAACTGAAGAGTAAACTGAGAAAGACCTGGGGCCCAGGAAACGGTAGATCCAACCTAGAAGAACATGAAAGAGGACTTGCAGGTGGGCAGCTAGACAGCAGGCTGGGAGGCCAATAAGCTTAGAACTATACAAAGACTGCCAAAAGGTAAATTATAAATACACTGATCAATACAATGGGGAATTTCAACAAAAGATTTCCAACGACATATATTCGACATCAAAGCTGAGACCGGGAGTTCCCAGCGTGGCGCAGTGGTTAACGAATCTGACTAGGAATCATGAGGTTGTGGGTTCGATCCCTGCCCTTGCTCAGTGGGTTAGGGATCCGGCATTGCCGTGAGCTGTGGTGTAGGTTGCAGATGCGGCTCAGATCTGGTGTTGCTGTGGCTGTGGTGTAGGCCAGCGGCTACAGCTCCGATTAGACCCCTAGCCTGAGAACATCCATGTACCACAGGAGCAGCCCTAGAAAAAGCCAAAAAAAAAAAAAAAAAAAAAAAGCTGAGACTTGCCCTGAAAAAGGCAGCCTCCCTAAAAAATATTTCATTAGACAATTTAGAAAATGCTGGGATAGGAAGTAAAATAAAAATATCTGTCTTACTGCCTAGAATAAATAACCACTTCCCGCTCAAAACAAGGAACAAAATGCCAGTAGTTCAAAAGTTATTAGAAAAACTCTTTAAATATTTGACATATAATTAAGCCTCTATGACTTTAAAAAGATTCTATAGTTGTGTAAAACATTAAAATGCAATTATTAATAAACAGAAAAGGTAAACAAACAAAACCTAAAAGCAAATAAATACACTGAAAAGGTAAACCTCATGAGAAATTTAAAAAACCAAAAGATTTTTCCCTCAAAGAAATTAAAAAATGTAGAAATGTCAGAGTTTCTGTCGTGGCTCATCGGAAATGAATCTATTATCCATGAGGACACAGGTTTGATCCCTGGCCTTGCTCAGTGGGTTAAGGATCCAGCATTGCCGTGAACTGCGGTGTAGGTTGCAAACACAGTTTGGATTTGGCGTTGCTGTGGCTGCGGTGTAGGCTGGCAGCTGTAGCTCTGATTCGACCCCTAGCCTGGGAACCTCCATATGCCACAAGCACAGCCCTAAAAAGACAAAATAAATAAACAGGAGTGCCCATTATGGCTCAGTGGGAAAGACTCTGACCAGAATCCATGAAGATACAGGTTTGATCCCTGGCCTCACTGAGTGGGCTAAGGATCCAGCGTCACCATGAGCTGTGGTGTAGGTCGAAGGCAGAGCTTGGATCCCAAGTTGCTGTGGCTGCGGTATAGGCCGGCAGCCACATCTCTAATTTGACCCATAGCCTGGGAACCTCCACATGCCGCAGGTGCGGCCCTGAAAAGACAAAGAATAAATAAACAAATAAACAATTTTTTAAATTAAAAATGTGGAAATGTTTTAAAAAATCAGTAGAACATTGACTATAGACAGAGTGCAGTAAATGCATGAAAATTCTTTCCCTGTGATTTGATCATTCTGGAAATCTATCTTAGTAATCTTACTCTATTTTAGTAATCTATCTTAGTAATCTTAAACACCAAAAATGTTTATGTTCAGTGCAGCATTTTTTTCTCCTTAGGCTCAACAGTACTTCTTTTCGTTGGAAAAATACAAAAGAAAAATAAAGACCTCCCATAAATCTACTACTTAAAACAGTATATCCATAAAAGAAAACAGTGAAAGCCTCACTACAACCTTCTAATCCTTCCCGAAGTTATCAACAAACATTGTGGAGCATAGTCTTTTTGTCTTTACATATGTCGTATGTATATAACTATATACACAAACACATAAATTTATAGACATGTGCGCTTTTTGTAAAAAACAAAACAGATTATTGTGTGTCTATAATATTTTTCTGCCACTAATTAAGTAAATTTCGAGTGCTGACTATGCAGACATGGTTCTAAGAGCCTCTCAATGTATCATACCATTTAAACCTCATAATGTTCCATAAAGTCAAATAACTTTGCGTTTTAGTACTAATATATTTACCTTAAAAAAGTAAAACTTGGTAGCAATCCATTACATGGCTATATCATAATTTACTTTGCCATGCCTCTATTATTGGTCATTTCAGTTTCTTCTAAATTTTTTTGGTATGATACCAATCATAAGAGCAAAATATAGGAAACCATTTAAACAGAGGAGTTATTAATTAAATTATAGTATAGTAACGCTACCATAAAAAATGATGGTTGGAAAAGCTAAGTAAATGCATCAAAAAATGCTTAGACAAGTAAGAAGTATAAATACAGGAACAAAGAAAACTATGCAAACATTCTTGATTCAAAAGGTTTCTTACTAGATGGTAAAAACTCTTTCTCCTTTTCCTTTCTTCTATTTCTAAAGTTTTCAACAATGAGAATATAGTATTTTAAAGATGAAGATAAATAAACTATATATTTCCTTTGTAAAAGAAATAAAACCATGCAAATTGGTAATCTTAAGATTTTTAAGAACCTCTGACCTATCCAAAGGCTATACAAGTTTCCCTAAATAATTTTCAGATATTAAATTCACATAAATTTGACTCTACATGTTGATATTAAATTATCACACAAAAAATTATCACATTAAGACAATACAAGGAAAGGAGTTCCTGTTGTGCCTCAGCAGTTAACACCCGACTAGCATCCATGGGGATGCAGGTTCAATCCCTGGCTTCGCTCAGTGGCTTAAGGATCCAGTGTTTTTGTGAGCTATGGCATAGGTCGAAGATGCGGCTCGATCCCAGGTGGCTGTGGCTGTGGCTGTGGCATAGGCTGGAGGCTACAGCTCCAATTGGACCCCTAGCCTGGGAACCTCAATATGCCACAGTGCAGCCCTAAAAAAGACAAAAAAAAAAAAAGGCAATACAAGGACTATTTTCCCAATTATAAATCTTAAAATGATTACAATTACTTTCTGTTGGCATAGTCACCACTTCAATAAACATACTTTTGCTCTTGACTGCGTTAATTCGAAGTGGACAGATTCTATTTTAGTCATTAAAGAATGATTCTGTGAGACCAAACAAGCATTCTGTTGCCTAAGTTTATTAAGTTTCTCACGAAGACTTTTGATCTCCTGATCCACAGGTGTAGAAGATGAAAAAGGCATCTGAAAAATGAAAAGAACAATATATTTTGGATTTCTTCATTAACCATTACCTGTAATTAATGGAAATAATGAACGATTATCAATAAACTAGGTAGCTCAGAAAAATGAGTTAAGATATTTAGTCAGTGTTGCTAAGGATATGTGAGACAATAAGCACTTTCTCCTCCACCGCTGGTGAACATGTACAAAAATCAGTACAGCCTGGAAAACAGTGGTACACTTTGGGAAAGTTCTTTGTATTATCCAGTAAAGTTGAACATGCTAAGACTCAACAATCTTAGTCCTGTGTATATATCTGATAGAAACTTTTGCACCTGAAGATTAAAGAGACAAAAATGGTAAGAACTCAAATGTCCACCACCAACAAAATGGATAAATTATCCTTTAACTGTACATATATTTCTATCATACTCATTGAATATATATAAAGTACCTTAACTTTCATGAGAGCTGAAGTTTTCAAAACATGATTTTTTATTTTTGAATAAGTAATATATTTACACAATTCAAAAGTCAAAACTACAGAAAAGCATATACAGAAGTATCATTCCCATCTTTAATAAGCAACTACTTTGATAAGGTTCTTGTTTATGAATTTTTATATAACATCAATCAGACAGCCAAAAATAGGAAATTTCTAATATCTGAGAGTTGTTAATTAAGTTACGGTCTTAAACATAGTCTTCCAGTGTCTCTAAATCCATATATAAGCAATACAAATTACTCACTCCCACAGCTCTTTATGCAAAACCAGCATAGTGTATACATTGCTTTGCACCTTGCATTTTTCTTTCTTTTCTTTTTTTTTTCTTCTTTTTAGGGCCCCACTCTATATGGAAGTTCCCAGGCTAGGGGTCAAATCGGAGCTGGAGCTGCCAGCATACACCACAGCCACAGCAACACAGGATCTGAGCCCTGTTAGCAACCTACACTACAGCTCATGGCAAAGCTGGATCCTTAACCCACCAAGCAAGGCCAGAGATTGAATCCACATCCTCATGGATCCTCATGGATACTAGTCAGGTTTGTAACCTGCTGAGCCACAATGGGAACCCCCACCTTGCATTTTTCATTTGAACAATATAGCTTCTCAATCTCTCCACAATCATTCAGTAAGATTTTTTTTTTTATCCTCTCATCTTCAGTTTCCATTGCATGTTTATCTAACCAATCCCACTACTAAACACTTGCACTATTTCTAGCCTTCTGTTATGACCAAAAATGCCTCATTTTGTACTTAGGCAAAGTTTTCCAGAAATGGGGTTTCCAAGTTAAGAGCAAACACATTTATAATTTTGGTAAATATTACCAAATGCCCCTCCATATGGATTGTATCACTTTGCATTTCTAGCAGCAATGTATGGGAATGCCTATTTCCCCCTCATATCACCAACAAAATACAGTATCAAATATCTGGATATTTATAATCTGGTAGTGAATTTCTCTTATTATAACTAAAATTGAACATCTTATTACTTGTTTCAATTTCCTTCTCCACTCATGTCTTTTGCCCATATTTCCATTGGGTTGGTGATTTTTTTTCTTCTTTCTAGGAGCTCTTTACATATTAAAGAGATTAGCCCTTTGACTTTAAAAGGCAAAATTTTTTTTCCACTCCCATTTGTCATGTATCTTTTGATTTTGCTTATGGTAAAATGATTCAACTTCGTTAATTGTTAATAAAAACAATCAGCAATTTGAATTAGGATAGAGGAGGATTTCCAAAAAATTACATAATATTTGTAGACATGGAAGTTGACTTCATTTTCTTAAATGTAGACTCAGATAGCTTTACCAAAAAGATTCCTAACAAAAAGAAAATCTCTCAATTTTTGCCTTTCTGAAGTGAGAAGAGCAAATTTTTACCAAAAAAGGTTACGATGTTCATATGCATGGGGGCAGTGGGGTAATAAAGTACAAGAAGAGGAGTTCCTGCTGTGGCTCAGTAGGTTGAGAACCTGACTAGTATCCATGAGGATGTGGGTTCAATCCTTAGCCTCACTCAGTGGATTAAGGATCCTGTGTTGCTATAAGCAGCAGCACAGGTCACAGCTGCAGCTCAGACCCTGCATTGCTGTGACTGCGGTGGAGGCCAGCAGCTGCAGCTTTGATTCAACCTCTAGTCCAGGAACTTCCATATGCCGCAGGTGCAATCATAGAAAGCAAAAAAAAAAAAAAAAAAAAAAGGAGGAAGAGTGGAAAAGGAGATAAAAGAGTTGAGTAAGGAAGAAAAGTATATACAGGTAGATAGATAATATGACTGAATAAAAAAAGAGGTAGAGATGGGAGTTCCCTCTGTGGCATAGCAGGTTAAGAATCCAGCATTGCCTCTGCAGTGGCTCAGATCACTGCCGATGAGAGGGTTTGATCCCCACCCCAGGAACTTCCACATGCCCTGGGGGCGGGGGGGAGTTACAGACCAGGAAAAGCTAACATCATCTACAAAATTTAAAGACAATGAATGGAACACCTGATGGAAGCTAAACAGTAAATGTAATTAACCATTTACTAAACAATGATGACCTATTATGTACATGGCATAGTACTAAAGTCAAGAGGTTTGTTTGCTTACAATTTACTTGAGCAAACAAAATATTTAATTGCAAAAATATAATAAATGTAGAAGTTTAAAAATTGAGTAATACACCAAAATAACTACTCTCTTATCAGGATAGAACAAGAACCATTATTTTTAAGTTTAAAGAGTCTTGAGCATAATAGTAAAAGACTATGGTAAACATGAACAAAGCATTTGAAGAAAAAAATTCAAAGAAAAGTATTTGAAGTAGACAGGTCTAAAAATAATAACCTCATCTCTTGGCTTTTTTTGAAAATCAGCACCACAGTTGGGCATTTTACAAACTTTTTTATAAGGTAAGTAATTCAAAAGTCCAAACTGGCTAGGCTGAGAAAGATCTTCCAGAATGAGTCTTTCAGACTTTGAACGATTAAAGGCATAATCAGAATTTTCACTTGGACTAACACTAGAAAAAAAAGAAAAAAAAAAATTTTAGTTCTTAAGATACTTTAAATGTTCATTCTAAATTACTATACATTAAATAAGAAAACAGAAAGAAAAGCACCTGAATGTCGCTGGATATAATATTCCAGATACAAACTTAAGGCATTTCAATGAAATTTTTAAATAAACTATAATTAGTCTTCAACTAGCGATCTGTGGAGCTCCCATTGTGACACAGTGGTTAACGAATCCAACTAGGAACCATGAGGTTGTGGGTTCGATCCCTGGCCTTGCTCAGTGGGTTAAGGACCCAGTGTTGCCATGAGCTGTGGTGTAGGTTGCAGACACGGCTCGGATCCCATGTTGCCATGGCTCTGGCGTAGGCTGGCGGCTACAGCTCCGATTAGACCCCTAGCCTGGGAACGTTCATATGCTGTGGGAGCGGCCCTAGAAAAGGCAAAAAAAAAAAAACCCTAGCGATCTATGTGTTTCTGAAGCCTCTATGCTATGATTACTTAAGATTTCAAAAACAGTCATAGTAATAAAAGATTAGCCTATACAAATATTTTACACTCTGAATCCTAATGTAGTAAAGGTCCTAACATGTAAACGCCTCTCCAACACGTCTATTCTTTTCCCTAAACTGAAGAGTTACATAAAAAATTAGAGAACATTATTTCCTAATCTGGACACATCAGAAACAAAATGTAAAATAATGAAATTCAAACATTTTACATTCATTAATTAGTCATAACTCAAAATTCTATACGTAATTTTACTTACCTAGATAACTCTTCCCCTAAACTCTGCAAATTCCATTCTGTTATCTTCAGCTCATGTCTTAAGGAAGCAACATTTGCCAGCAAACTTTCTTCTTCATTGTCTTTATTGTAATAGTCTGATGAACTAGATTCCATTTCTTAAAAAAAGAAATCAATTTCTTGTACCGTGCCTGAAAGAATCTGTGGTGTCAGTTAAGATATTCTCACACTAATAAAACTTAACTCATTTTTCTATTTCAAATGTTGCAAAATATTTCATGGTAATTTAAAACAAAGTAAAACCAAACACCTAGCAACAATCAATGTCTCTATAGTGTAAAGCAATAATGGAGAATTCAATAAAATTTCAATGAATCAATTTTTCATTATAGCTCGGGTCTAGTGATCATAGTTGCCCTTTTCTAAGCACCTTTAACCTTTCTAACATTTGTGTAAACCAAGTATTTTTATTCCATGTTAAAGATAAAGAAACTAAGAAGGAAACAAATAACTTGTTCAGGGTCACACAAAGTGTAAATGGTGGAACCAAGATTTGAACCTAGGTCCAAAGATCTTTAAATTATTCTTATTAAATTCTTTTCATTTTATTACACATTAATTCCAATATAAACTGATAGAACATACATAATCAGGTTACAAATTCTATACATCTGACAAGACTGATATCACTACAGTCATTCACATTTTCTTAAAGGTAATTACCAGATAAAGGTTACCCCCTTTTCCCATTTTCTATGGCTATAAAATTTAAAAACCACACACTCATATTCACATCACAACCAGAGATCAAAATGGCATGTAGCGGGCTAACTCATAGAAACATATAAAGATAAGCTTTTGTTTCAACTGATGTTATCTCTAGGGTTGTGAAATTCCCTACTAAGTACTTGTGCACATAAAATGTGCAATAAAGTACCACATGTTATTGTTAATAATTAACGTGTAGTTATTGTGTATTAAAACATATCATTAATAATAATACAATTAAGATGAAAGTTTGATAATCTCTACTACTCCTATACATCTTTTTGCATAATCTTAAAATTACATTTCTCTTTCAGATCCCATTTACCTTTGTCATTGAAGCATCTCTTTCATCACCCTTCTAGAATTCTGACCACATCTCAAGCTCCAAAAGGTTAGGAGTCCTCTGTTATCTTGTGCAGGACTCTAAGGTGCTTAGACAAACTCAGTATTTTCAGGGAATAAATAAATGATGATCACCAAAGTGTCCTTCCTTCCCCTAACCTAGCTGAAATAATACGACAAATTGTTCCTCATTCAAAATTTCTGAGATGTAGGGAGGAAGATTAAAAAGAAAACTCTCACCTTATTAGAGGGAACTGTGGCAGAAACTTAAATGAACTGCTATTGTAATCTTAGCAGAGAAAATGTTTCTCTCCTCTTTCCTCTTTGGTTTCCACAAATTTGCTTCCGCTTAAACAGACGCTCCCAAACAAAAGTCAATGGATCAGGTCCCCATGCTGCTTTTTCTTTTCAATATCTCTAGTTCCCTACAGGATAGTGAAGGTAAAAAGGGTAAAGAAAATTTGGGCAAATTCTACAATGCTATTCGATTTTATGTTTCAACTAAGTCAGGTTTATGTCCAACATCTTGTATACATTTTAATGTAAGAATTCTCTAACCCTTCTGAAGTTATCAATGAAAACGTCTGAAGTTCAAATATATTTTCGTTTTCAGACTGAGCTCTCTATTGTCTTCAAATAAAGCGTCTGCCCCCCTTCAAGTCTATCTTGGAAAAGCACATCATGCTACCTCCAGGCCTTGACGCCTTTCGGCCCAAATAACGGTGCGTTTGTGGATATATCCACGCACACCCACGGCCCCGAAGCACAAGTGTTCACTTCACTCCCGGGATGTAAAACCAGAGACTGGGGTCGAAAAGGCTTCCCCGTTTTGCAAGGGGGCCGTGACCCAAGAGGGCACCGTGCTGTGACAAGAACGCTCAGTCTGACACAAACGCGTCCTTCGTTCTTCTGGAACAAGTGGAGGAAAACTCGACAGCTTGCTTTTCCATCTCTCTTCACCTAAAACACAACCCTGCAGAGCAGCAGCTCAAGCGCAAGGGCGAGGCCCAGGAGAAGCGCCTCAGGGGACCAGAGGGGAAGGAACACAACCCCCTCCGGCAGGCCGCTCGCCACCCAAGCCGCAGTTGGGAGACCCACCGACGCCGGCGCACCCGTCTGCGCTCGGAAACCTCGCCCCTCTCCCGGACCCAGAGCGTGGAACCCCCGACACTGCACGCGGGACACCAGCGAACCCCGGCGGCGTCGCGTTCGAACCGCCGCGGGAGCCGTTGGCGACGCCCCGCCCCCGCCGCAGCCCCGCCCCCGCGCGGGCCCCGAGGCCTGTCGGGAATTGTGGTCTGCGAGCGAGGCCGAGCTCGCTCCCTGAACTACATTTCCCACAGCTACCGCCACGACGCCCATTGGTGTGAGGGCAGCCATGGGAGGCTGCGGTCTTCTGGGTGTCAAGCGGGCCGCGCTCCCGCGGGGCTGGAGGCGCCGAGACCGAGGAGGGTGTGGAAAAGGACTGCTGGCCCCGCCCTCAGCGCCTACGCTCCCCAGGCCGGCGCTTCCTCGTCCGAGGAGCACGCCTCCACCGCGGCCGGCTCCCGGACCTCCTTCAGGCTC
Source organism: Sus scrofa (assembly GCF_054392235.1). Lineage (NCBI taxonomy): Eukaryota > Metazoa > Chordata > Mammalia > Artiodactyla > Suidae > Sus > Sus scrofa. Next base: position 129,338,747 of record NC_139386.1, read on the forward strand.
CAGCTTTCCCCGCCGCCCACGAGGAGCCCGGGGAGGCGAAGCGGGGCGCAGGCGTCACTAGCCCACCCTTCCCACGCCTCTTCCGGCCCGAGACCGCCCCGGCAGGCATGGGCGACAAGATCCGGCTGCCCTTCCCGGGGGTCCTCTGGGCCGCTCTGCTGCTGCCCGCGGCGGCCGGCTTCACGCCCTCCTTGGACAGCGACTTCACGTTCACCCTTCCCGCCGGCCAGAAGGAGTGTTTCTACCAGCCCATGCCCCTGAAGGCCTCGCTGGAGATCGAGTACCAAGTAGGTGCAGAGGGCAGCCAGCCTCCTTCCGTTCGCCCCGCCGCACGTCGTCGCCTCTCACCGGCGTAGGAAGCCGGGGAGCCGCGGGGGGTGAGGCGAGGGCCGCGGGGGGAGCCGGGCAGCTCTGCGCAGGCGCGGAGGCGAGGTCCTGGCCGCGCAGGGACCGGGAAGTTAGGCGGGACCTAGAATCGACTCCCGCCCTCTCCCCTTTCCTCCGGTCGGAAGGAGGCCAGCCCCGGTGATGTCGGCGGTTTTTCTTTGTGTTTTATAATTCACCTGAGGTTTTTCTAGCCAGTACACGCTCCGGTACGGGGGATTTCACAATACAGGTCTAATACACGTTCTTCTTAATCATTGGACGAAATGATGACACTTTTTTAATCACTTCCACCATCCTCACCCAAATCCGGCTTTGTGAGTCTACGCTGTCATTACTTCTTCAAGGATTTTTGAATTGTGACCCTGTGATTTTTTCACTAAATCTTATTTGAGGATATTTTGAAAGGAGTTACTGATGTGTTTAATGGTACATTGCCTTCTCCGTTATATAACCATCATTTAAAAACCAAATAGGATCTAATTGTTTATTAGAACTTTATAACTTTTCGTCAGCATTCTAAGCGTTTCTCCCATATTGTTTTTTTTTTTAGTGTCTACATAATGTTACAGGGAGTTACCTTAATCTATGTAGTCATTCTGGTAGAGGGTACTTTCTTAGGAGAAATCTTGTTAGCTCCGGTACAGCTGATTTCGATGTTTCTAGGTAGCACTGGAAAAAAAAAAAAAAAAAAAAGCAGCAGCCTTGGTGTGGTTCATCTTTCAATTTTTATACAGGCTACCTAATTTTTAATGTTAATTTTCTATGGTTGATATGGAGAATCTTTCAGTAACAGATATTGTCACATGTACAGTTTTTAAAAGTTATTTAGAATTTTCATCAGAAGGAACTTTAGAATTACTTTATTTATATATAGATGTATAAGGTAAGCATAGAGAGTAAAATATCTAAAGTCTCATAGTTAGCAAAACGGGCTGGAACTCAACATTTCTTGATTTCCAGTCCAGTTAAAAAGTTAATTTACTGAACTTTACATGTTACCCTGTGCCAGTAACGAGTGAATGGAGGCACGGACACAGGGGAGGGGACAAAAGAAAGATCCCTTTTCAAGGATCTTAATATTTAAGGGTTACTGGTTCATAAACAAGTAGTATCAATAAGGTATGGTATAGCTGCTGTGGGAGGAGGGCTTCTTTGGGGTTTCAGAAGAGGCTTCCTGGAGAAGAATAAATTTGAATTTAGAAAGATGCTTAAGTGAAGCAGAAATGCAAGAAAGAAGGGGCATTTCAAGAAAAGGAACAGAAGGAAGAGAGAGTTCTGAAAATGCATAGTGTGAGTGTTTTAGCAGTGGGCAATATGTAGTGGACACTACAAGCGCTGAGTTTTTGTTGGACCTTTAAGACTGTAAAGTCTAGGGTGGGAGTAGAAGAAAAAGGTTGAAGAGGTTAGGAGGCTAGATCATGGCTCATAAATCTTAAGCTTGTGCACCATACTAAGTAGCTTTGACCTTGTTCTATATAAGGGCCGTTGAGGATTAGGCAGCGTGCTAACAGTAAAAAATGTTTTACAGTTGGAGGATAGATTTAAGGAGCAGTGTTAGAGGTAAGGAAACCAACTATGGGGTTAGATAAATAGTCTAGATGAGAAAACAATTTTAATGTTCAAAATTCATCAGTATTTAACAAAGCGTTGGGAAAGAAATCTATTTTAAACTATTGACCTCTTACAATTAAGAGCCCCAACTGTAGAGAAAAAATGGCTGCGTTGAAATCCTGTCTCTTAACTGTTAGCTTGAATAAGTTTCTTAACTCCACACTTGTATAGAGATAATGGTTAAGAGTTGATTTGAAACTGTGAGCTAACAAGTGTTCATCCACCATCCCTGACACATAGTAAATATTCAATAAATGTTAGATTTTTTTGCATTTATACTTAGAGTTACCTAGCTGGTATCATCTAGGTTTATACTTTGCACCTTTAATCACTCTTTGAAAGACTTTTCCACTAAACCATTCTACTTAAATTGTTTAAATTTAAATGTTTTGATTGAGGAGAGAAGTAAAATCATTAAATGTCTGTAGTCCTAGACAGTGTTGGAAGGGTTTGTAGGATAGAGATCATCTTCAGTTCTTTGTTTGCATTTTCTGACTCCATGATTATCCACTAACTACAAGCTACTGGGTTTTGTCTTAGTTTTTTTTTTTTTGTTGTTGTTGTTGTTGTTGTTGTTGTTGTTGTTGCTATTTCTTGGGCCGCTCCCGAGGCATATGGAGGTTCCCAGGCTAGGGGTTGAATCGGAGCTGTAGCCACCGGCCTACGCCAGAGCCACAGCAACGCGGGATCCGAGCCGCGTCTGCAACCTACACCACAGCTCACGGCAACGCCAGATCGTTAACCGACTGAGCAAGGCTGGGGACCGAACCCGCAACCTCATGGTTCCTAGTTGGATTCGTTAACCACTGCGCCACGACGGGAACTCCTTGTCTTAGTTTTTAAAATGTCAAGGAGGGAGTTCCCGTCATGGCTCAGTGGTAATGAACCCGACTAGTATCCGTGAGGACTTGGGTTTGCTCCCTGGCTCTGCTCAGTGGATTAAGGATCTGGCATTGCCATGAGCTGCAGGGGGGGTGGCAGATGTCTCGGGTCCCAGTTGTTGTGGCTGTGTCCTAGGCTGGCTGCTGCAGCTCCAATTCAACCCCTAGCCTGGAAATGACCATATGCTGCAGGTGTGGCCCTGAAATTAAAAAAAAAAAAAAAAAAAAATGTCAGGTGACAGACATTCTACACATTGCCCCTGGCTTACTGTAACATATGGAAAAAATTTAACTGTTTCTAACTTTTCAGGTTTAGAAGGACACTTTTAGGGTAATTGACCAGTCTCACTTTATATTAAGTTCTTGAAATTTTTAAATGTCAGTACATACATCTTGAGAATAAAATAGATCATTCTTGTAAAATTTTGAATCATTATTGAGTGCTTAATTTATGTAAGCTTTATGCTACGTACTGTGGATATAATGGTGAGTAAAAGTATAGTCTGTGAACTCATGCAGTCTTAATAAGGGGATAGACATATTAATCAGACTAATATACAGATAAGTGTGAAATTAGAACTCTAAATAAGTGCCATGAGGCTAAGTGCCTTAGCTATGAGAGTGTTTAAAAGGAGGACTCGATTTCAGGAATTGAGAGAAGAGTCCCCAGAGTGGATTTCAGAGGCAGGAGAACCGGGCTGACTAGGGATAAGAGGGTGAGTGGAACAAGGTGACGGGTAAAGAGAACAGCATGTGGCAGTCTGAGGCTTTGAGGAAGCACCCCAAGAACACCTCTGAGGAACTGAAAAACTTTAGTAAATGCAATTTTTTTTTTTTTAACTTGAAAACTTTGAAGACATGGCTCCATTGTGGGTTTTTGCATCCAGTGAATATGTAAGAATACTGATGCCCATTCCAGTTCTTGTTATTTTGTAGTTCTCTACTACTTCCCTTTGGAAGTTTCTCAGTTGTTCTTTTCACATCCTTTGGAAAAGTCGGTAGGATTTTTTTTTTTAATTTATTTATTTTGTCTTTTTCTAGGGCCACACCCGTGGCATATGGAGGTTCCCAGGCTAGGGGTCTAATTGGAACTATAGCCACTGGCCTTCGCCACAGCCACAGCCACGCGGGATCTGAGCCTCGTCTGTGACCTATACCACAGCTCGTGGCAACGCAGATCCTTAACCCACAGCGCGAGGCCAGGGATCGAACCTACAACTTCATGGTTCCTAGTCGGATTCGTTAACTGCCGAGCCATGACGGGAACTCCTCTGGTAGGATTTTTAGATCTTTTTTCTTTTAGCCTGCTTCACATGTATTAGACTCAGTCTAAAGATTTTTATCTTTTGAAGCAGGACTTTTTAGCCTCTTACTTGGTAACTTCTCTTGTTTTTCTTGGTTCTTTTTGAAGTGCTCATTAGGTAGATATTTGAAATCTTTAGCTCTGTCCTTTATAAAGGTCTTAGCATCCCCCAGACTTTTCGTCAATACTTTTTCACCTTGTGCTGAGAATTCCTTGGCTCCTTCTCATTCTCTGATTTTTAGTTTCCATCCATGTCTATTCTGGTTTTATTGTTATTACTTTTTTTTTTTTTTTTTTTTTTTTGTCTTTTCAGGGCTACACCTGCAGCACATGGAGGTCCCCAGGCCAGGAGTTGAATTGGAGCTGTAGATGCTGGCTTATACCACAGCCACAGCAACACCACATCCAATCCACATCTGTGACCTATACCACAGTTCACAGCAATGCCAGAGCCTTAACCCATTGATCAAGGCCAGGGATCAAACCTACATCCTCATGGATACTAGTCAGGTTTATTTCCGCTGACCCACGATGGGAACTCCGTATTACTTTTCTTAAGGCTTTATTTTGGTAATCACATTTTTGGTTTTTCTAAGAACTTTTTCATATCAGCATCTTCATTTTTTATGGATTTTACATTCTAGAATTCCTATGAGGATATGTATTACATTCATCTGAGGAAACATTTTTAAGTCTGTTTATATTTTTTCAGAATTTGAGCCTCTGAGAAAAACCAATAATGTGAAAAAGAGGACATTAGTTTCAACAAATATTTGGTGTTTCTCTAGTCTATTTTGAGTTTTTTTTTTTTGTCTTTTTGCCACATCTTGGGCCGCTTCCTGTGGCATATGGAGGTTCCCAGGCTAGGGGTCGAATTGGAGCTGTAGCTGCCGGCCTACGCCACAGCCACAGCAACACGGGATCCGAGCCGCGTCTGCAACTTACACCACAGCTCAGGGAAACGCCGGATCCTTAACCCACTGAGCAAGGCGAGGGATCGAACCCGCAACCTCATGATTCCTAGTCGGATTCGTTAACCACTGCGCCACGACGGGAACTCCCCGAGAATTTTGAGATAAATAGATATTGGTAGCCAGATGTGTTCTTTGCTCAGTGGAATGTCTTCTAGAAACTCCTTACTCTTCAAATCTATTAACAGTTTTTGTGTATTTCCAGGGTTGTTTTGGATTATTTGTATTATTATGTTTTCTTCATTTCACTGGGACTTAAAGGAGAAAAAGAATTATGTATTTAGCCAGCCATTTGAAACCAGTTCTGTTGATCAGTAAGTAGAGCACAGGAATAGGGTAATCTTCTGTATCGTTTCATTAGTGCCACCAAGTAAAATAAAATAGAGTTGCATAAGAAAAAGAGTGGCCACGGGAGGCGGATTGCTGACCTCGAGTTCTGACCACATCCACTTATTTACTCTCTCCTTAGTCAGCCTTCTCTGTGCCTCAGTTTTTTGTGGCGTTTTCTGGTTGTGTTTTCTTTGGTGGGGGTGTTTGTTTTGGTTTTGTTGCTAAAATGAGAACAATAATAGGACCTACCTTTTAGAGTTGTTGTGAGGAATAAATTAATCCACATAAAGCACTTAAAACAACGTATGGCATAAACTAATCGTTAGCTGCCATCACCACCATTAGGACATTTTGAGATTGTAAAGGAACAGATTGTATTCTTTGGCCAACAAGTAAGTAGTCTACTTGAAATATATAGTTCACAGGGGGAAAGAGTAGATGATGAGTTAAAGAAGTCAGTTGAAATCAGATCCTAGAGGCCTTGAGTTCCAGGCTTGGAAGTAACTATTGTTTTATTGAGGAGGAAGCAAACTCAGAAAAATTACAAAGCATGCCCTAATTTCCCAAGAAAAAGGATCTACTGATTGAACTCCCTTTTGTATTTCTTTCTACTCTCCAGGGCTTCTCGATGAAGGCACTGTTTTAGGAAGATTATTTCAGTAATACTCATAAGGCCTAAATTTAAGTGATGGCAGCAGGAACTGGCCAAATGGTCTTGCTGCTCCTTTCTAACCCTAACATGAGTATCTTAAGACTTTACCTCCCCTCCTCCCAGGTTTAGAGATGAAATCTTTTCATCATATTATCTACTTAATGTAACTTTTTATTTTCAGAATTTGTAAATTGTGTTCTCTTCTGTGCCTTTCTACAGGTTTTAGATGGAGCAGGATTAGATATTGATTTCCACCTTGCCTCTCCAGAAGGAAGAACGTTAGTTTTTGAGCAAAGAAAATCAGATGGAGTTCACACGTGAGTAGTCTCCGTCTAAATGATGCGATACCAGCGGGCGATCTCCAGAGCAGGGAAATTGAGCACATTTGATACTAAATATTAATATTAAATGCTTCTATATGAACATCTTAAATGGTTCTTAATGGTCTTTTTTTTTCTTTCCCTTTTTTGGCCGCCCTGTAGCATATGGAGTCCCTAGACCAGGAATCCGATCCCAGCAGCAGTTGAGACCTACACTACAGCTGCTGCAGCGCTGGGTCCTTTAACCCACTGTGCAGGGCCAGAAACTGAGCCTGTGACCTGGCACTGTAGAGATGCCGCCAGTCCCACTGCATCACAGCGGGAACTCCAGATAGTGGCCCCTCTTAAATTAAAACATCTTCCATTAACCTTTACCTTTTTATTTAGGCATTTTCTTTTGATAGTCACTAAATTTTTTTTTTGCTTTGGTTAGTGTGATGAGTATCTCCTAAGATACTACATTCAATCTATTGTGGCATTTTAAACCTACCTTTCTGAATAGCGTAGGTTTTTTTCCATTTTAACTATAAATTACTGTTCCGGGTATGTATCTTAAAAGTTTCTTGAGCTGCTGGCTATATCATTTTTGCCCACTGTTTTCTTTCATGAAACAACAGTACAACACATCTTTGTGTATAAATTTTTATTTTACTTAACCTCATTCTTTTTATATAACTATAAGTCCTGCAAGTAAAAGATCTGACTATAGGAAACTATATAGAAAGGAAACACTTTCTATAACTTTTTGAGTTTAGAGTTTGATGAAGGGCCATATATTGTCCTTTTATATCTCAGTTCTCTTTATTCATATCTCACTGCTATTTCCCTATTCCATTCTATGATTTTATTATAATGCTTTCTTTCCTCAGTATTGCTATTGTGTTTAAACTATGAGCTTATAGGTATAAGAAGGACAAATATGAAGTGTTAATATTTGCCATAAACTAGACCTTGCATTTTATATACTTCTAAATTAATCATTCCAACCCACTGTGAGAAAGATTCTTTGATTTCCCAATTCCCATTTTACAGACAAGGAGGCTCAGAGAAGTTAAATAAGTCTGCAGGGATACATATTTATTAAGAGGAGGAGGCAAGAAGAACCAAAATTCTTGCTTTCTACCCTATGATGCTTAGAACATCCCTGACACATAGCCCTATGTAAGTACTAGCTATTATGATAATCATTGGCCTTCATTAAAGCACCTGGCATGTCATTGATACGTAGGAAATACTGACTACATGTATAAGTGAATGAGGGGGGCAAAATATCTCAACCATAAATTTTTAAGATATTCATTTCAAAGTAGTTTTGAAAATGGTGTTTTATCTATGTAGGGCTCAAAAAAGTTGCATAAACTGATAAAATCAGAGGTGGTAATTTTAAGAGTTCCTGTTGTGGCACAGTGGACACGAATCCAACTAGGAAATATGAGCTTGTGGGTTTGATCCCTGGCCTTGCTCAGTGGGTTAAGGATCCGACATTGCCATGAGCTGTGGTGTAGGTCGCAGATGTGGCTCAGATCCTGCGTTGCTGTGGCATAGGCTGGCAGCTGTAGCTCTGATTCAACCCCTAGCCTGGGAACTTCCATACGCTGCAGGTGCAGCCCTAAAAAGCAAAAAAAAAGAAGTGGTAATTTTAAAAGTCAGTTGAGACTGATATACTTGGAATTAACTTTGCTTTCATTTTGATGGACTTTCTGAACAAGAACTAAAAACATAGTTCATCTTTACATTTCAAAATATTAGAAAATATATAGGATTTTGGAGTTCCTGCTGTGGCACAGTGCTTTAAGAATCCACCTGCAGTGGCTTTAATCTCTGTGAAGGCACGGATTAACCCAGCATTAACCCAGCGCACTGGGTTAAAGGATCTGGCATTGCCACAGCTGCATTGTAGGTTGCAGCTGGGGCCCAGTTCAATCCCTGGCCTGGGAACTTTCATATGCCACAAGTGTGGCCATTAAAAAAAGAAAGAAAGGAGGAGGGAAAAGAAAAGCAGATGTATAGAATTTCTCTCAATATTCTGCTTTCATTTAGAGAAAAATTAAAATTAAGCTGGGGAGAAGATATCTTATTGCTTTCTTTTCTCTCTCATTAAGCCATTGGGATGAATGAGTGAGTTCATAAGAGTTCACATTTATTGAGTTCTTTTTGATGTGTCAGGTCACTGTTCTAAGCATGTTAAATGTATCAATTTGTTTTTCTTCCCCACAGTCCTATGAGGTCCATAATATTATTATCATTTTACCAGTGAAGAAATTGAGGAATAGAGCAGTTAAGTAAGTTGTACAGCTAATAAACAGCAAAGCCAGGATTTAAAACCAGTCAGTCCAGGAGTTCCCACTGTGGCTTAGTGGGTTGAGAATCCAACTACAACAGTTCTGGTTGCTGCAGAGGCACAGGTTCAATCCCCAGCCCAGTGCAGTGGGTTAAAGGATCTTGTATAGGTTGCAGCTATGGCTCAGATTCAATCCCTGACCCAAGAACTTCAATATGCCATAGTACAGCCACAAAAATAAATAAATCAGTTAATTAAATAGAATAAGACCAGTCAGTTCAACTCACTCTTCTTCTTTTTTTTTTTTTTCTTTTTCTTTTTTTTTTTTTTTTTCTTTTTTTTTGGCTGCACCTACAGCATGTGGAAGATCCCAGGCCAGGGATGGAATCTGAGCTGGAGCTGCAGCCTATACCACAGCTGCAGAAGCACTGGATCCTTAACCCAGTATGCTGGGGTTAAGGTCAAACCAGCTTCTCCACAGAAATAGGCTGGATCATTAACTCACTGTGTCACAGCAGGAACTCCCAAACTCACTCTTTTTATTTTTCTTTACTTTATACTTATTTTTTACTTGTCTTTTTGTGGCTACAGCTGCAGCTGTGGTTTGACTACTAGGAACTTCCATATGCCTCAGGTGCATCCCTAAAAGGCAAAAAAATTAAAAAAAAAATCTTTGAAACAAATGCTATCCTTCCAGAAATCAGGGTTAGTAAAAATGTTTCCAGACAGAACCTTAAACAGCTTAAGTAATACCTATTTGTCCAGCTCTGCCTGGAATAAGGAGGATTCAAACCATTTTTCTAGGCCACTGAATTAATATCATCCTAACTCACACCAGAACTTACACATTTTGGCTGTGGGTTTAATTGGAGCTGCAGCTGCAGGCCTATGCCACAGCTTGTGGCAATGCCAGATCCATAACCCACTGAATGAAACCAGTGATTGAACCTGTATCCTCAGAGAGACGTCAGGTTTTTAGCCCACTGAGCCACAATGGGAACTCCCTTATGAGCTTTTATTTGTATAATATTTTGTATCATTTGTAGTAATGTTCCTTTCTACTAAAGATAGGCAACAGATTTAGAAAGAGGCTAAAATAGGAATGACTATAAAGTAGTAGACATCTTTTTATATATATATACACATGTTAAAGTTCATACATCTGAGTCAATGCTTTTTAAACTTTTTTCATTTTTACTCCTGTTCCCATGTAACCTTTTCAGGCATTTTATTTACTCGCACCTCCCTCCCATGAAATTTTAATACCAAAGATATACTACATGCCATGCCCTTTTTTATTTTACTGTCTATATATATGCTTTATATGTAAAAACAATAGCTACAAAGCTTATGCTTTTTATCCAATACAAGGTTAAGAATGACTAAATAAAGTCAAGTTAAATGAAGACTAAACAAAATTAAGTTAGATTAAAAAGCTATTAATATTAAATTAACTTTATATTTTTAACAATTTTTAATAATTTATTTGCCTGTGTATTGTGCTAATCACATATGCAAATTAGCAATTTATACAACTATGTGAGAATAGCAGTGTAATTAAAAATTTTTTAATCATTCCAAACATTTTTTCAAGAAAAGTAGAATGACTGAAGAAATTATATCAACTTCAAAAAAAGTACTTTTACTGACCTTAACTTTTAACTTTTACTTGATGTGGGAAAATTATTTCAGCTACTTGATAGTACTTTACATATTTTTGACTTTTCCCCCCAGCATTTGGCATAAGTAGTGAATTAAAATATAAACTAGTTTTATTCAAATTTCCCCTCAAAATACAAAGATTAAAAGATGTATGAAATGTATGAAAGCAGTGTGTAAATTATGAAGGGATATACAAGTATTGGTTATTTTTATTTGTTTATATTTTTATTTATAGTATGTATGTTAAAATCTAATCACATTGTTGAGTAGTTATCTGTTATGTGTAAACAAAAACAGTAAGTCACAAATAAAGGGAAGAAAAAAAAAAGTTTGGCTTAAAAGATGAGGATCACGGAATGCTATAGAAAATAATACAAGCTGCTTCAAAAACTGAAGATCAAACATACGTATCCGCAAGGGAGCCAGTGGCATCAATAGGCATGTGAAGGGCACCTCTTGCCATGAATTCTAGGTCAAGCAGTCACTCAGTAGTCTTCCAGTCACAGCTATCTATTTGCTAGCATTTTGTAGCACTGCTCCTGCACACATTTTGTGTACCTTCTGAGAGCCAGTTGTGATATGCCCAAGAAAACCCAATGAGAAAAAATTAAATACTAAAGAATAAGATTTTGTCAGGTAGGATCTGGCTTTGGTGGGCCACAGAATTATTATATCTAAATTTTTTCACCCAGCTTGAACCAGTTTTCACCACTAGGGGGCAGTATTCCTTCATTGAGAGTGCATAGTCTACATGAATGCTGACCTCCTGAACAGTGGCATTTGGTACTGTGTCAGTGATAGCATTCATCAGAATATAATGGAAAAGTTTCCTCGGGAAATCGCCCACATGTGTTATATTATGAAACAGTCAAGACGTTTTATTTTATTTTGTTCCTGTTAATATTGTCCCCCCCCCCATTCATACCAGTGTTTGCTTCAGGCTCCTTGCAAAGGTTAAATGCCTCCTCAAAAGACAAAGGTTTGTCATGATTGAGGAGATTGCAAAGAATACAGACAGGCTCTAGCAGTATTGTAGAAAGATCAGTCAACCTGCGAGTGTAACATAACAGGCTATGTGATTGTGGGCAAGTAACTTAATCTATGTGAACCTTACTGTACTTGCCGTGACAAGGTCGATTATGAGGCCTGCTTCCAAATATAATAGCCAGGATTAAAAGAGATAAAATATAAGAAAGCAGTGTGTAAATTATGAAGGGGTATTCAAGCATTGGCTGTTTTTATTTATAGTATGTATGCTAACATCGGATCACATTGCTGAGAAGTTCTCTTACAGTTAAAAGAGTTAAGTCAGAAATCAGGGGAAAAAAGATGGAGATTGGCTTAAAAGATGAGAATCACATGTTCAGAAGATTGTAGAAAATAATATAAGCTGCCTCAAAGTTGAAGTGATCCAGCATACTGGAGCTAAGAAACTTCAGAGCCATTTAGAGTAACCTTTGTGAATAGTCACAACAATAACTAGAACACAGTCTGAATTTTATTTTTCTTGACCAGCAGTAGTAAATGTCATTAGCCTAAGCAGTGTTTTGTTTGTTAATGTTTCCCTCCACAAAGAAATTATTAGAAAACTATTTTGGGACTTCCTAGCGTGGCACAACAGGATCAGTGGTATCTCTGCAGTGCCAGGACACAGGCTCAATCCCCACCCCAGCACAGTGGGTTAAAGGATCTGGCAGTACCACAGCTGCAGCTCAGATCCGATGCCTGTCCCAGGAACTCCATATGCCATGGGGCAGCAAAAAAACGAAACAAAACAAAACAAAACAACCTATTTTGGAGTTCCCATTGTGACTTAGCAGGTTAAGGACCTGATGTTATCTTTCTGAGGATACAGTTTTGATCCATGGCCTGGCTCAGTGGGTTAAGGAATCTAATGTTGCTGTGGCTGTGGTACAGGCTGCAGCTACAGCTCCAATTTGACCCCTGGCCCAGGAACTTCCATTTGCTGCGGGTATGGCAATAAAAAGAAAAAAGGAAGAAAACTATTCTGTTAAAATAACTCTGCACAAGCCAATTATCTTGAATGTGAAGGTTATAAGACCAAGATCAGAAGTTTAGTTGTGAGTGGCATTTTTTTCAGTAAAGGTCATGCCACTGCATTAAGCTCTGGTTCTTACCCACTGAAAACTCACTTTACAGATTAATCTCAACTAAAGGGGAAGTCTGTAGTAATATTCCCGTATCAATTGAACTCATTATAAGTTACTTTTTTTTTTTTTTTTTTTTTTTTTGATTTTTAGGGCCACACCCACGGCATGTGAAAATTCCTGGGTTGGGGTCAAATCTGAGCTGCAGCTGCCAGCCACAGCAACTCCGGATCTGAGCCGCATCTGCAACCTACACCACAGTTCATGGCAATGCCAGATCCTTATCCCACTGAGTGAGGCCAGGGATCGAACCTGCATCCTCTAGTTGGGTTCGTAACCAGTGATCCACAATGGTAATTCCATAAATTACTTTTAATAATGTATAAATATTAAAGTTCGTTCTGAGGTATCACATATCTAGGTTTTTAATCCTGTTATCTTATAAAACTTAGGTCAAACTTATTTGCCACAATTTACTGAGTGAATGCTAAGCATATCTAAGTTGCAAGTACTTGAATATATATTTCCAGGTTGTTGCCTACCCAAGAAATTATAAATTATCTACTAACAGTCTTATCAGTAAGCTGTCCAAGGATTTCCCTTGTGGTGCAGTGAGCTAAGGATCCAGCTTTGTCACTGCAGCGGCCTGGGTCTGGTTGCTGCTATGGCACAGGTTTGATCCCCGGCTGGAGAACTTCTGCATGTAGTGGGCGTGGCCAAGCAAATTTTTTTTAATCTACAAAACTGTCCATTTTTTATAAACCATATTATTTCTTCTCTCTTTTTTTTTTTTTTTTTTTTGGTCTTTTTGGTATTTCTTGGTCTTGGGCCGCTCCCGCGGCATATGGAAATTCCCAGGCTAGGGGTCCAATCGGAGCTGTAGCCACCGGCCTACACCAGAGCCACAGCAACGCGGGATCCGAGCCGCGTCTGCAACCTACACCACAGCTCACAGCAACGTCAGATCGTTAACCCACTGAGCAAGGGCAGGGACCGAACCCGCAACCTCATGGTTCCTAGTCGGATTCGCTAACCACTGCGCCACGACAGGAACTCCTCTTTTTCTTTTTTAATGAGACTGACACACTACCTACTGTGCTAATGAGGCACCTCTTTTTTTTTTTTTTTAACATGGCTGCACTCACAGCATATGGAAATTCCCTAGCCAAGGATTGAATCCAGGTGCACCTGCAGCCTACACCAGATCCTTTAACCCACTGGGCCAGGGATCAAACCTGAACCTCCACAGCAACCCAGGCCACTGCAGTAGATTCTTAACCCCCGGTGCCATAAGGGAAACTCCCTTTTTTGGGGGACGGGAGGTGTCTTTTTAGGGCTGCACCCATGGCACATGGAAGTTCCCAGGCTAGGGATCGAATCGGAGCTGTAGCTACTAGCCTGCACCACAGCCACAGCAACCCAGATCCAAGCTAAGTCTGCAACCTATTACCACCAACTCATGGCAATGCTGGATATTAACCCACTGAGCAAGGCCTGGGATCGAACCTGCGTCCTTGTAGATGCGAGTCAGATTCTTTTCTGCTGAGCTACGATGGAACTCCTATAGTAGTTTTTCCTTTGATCCCAGGTGGAAGTACAGATGACTGAAGACATGTCCTTTTTATAATACAGGATAGAGACTGAGGTTGGTGACTACATGTTCTGCTTTGATAATACATTCAGCACCATTTCTGAGAAGGTGATTTTCTTTGAATTAATCCTGGATAATATGGGAGAACAGGCAGAAGAACAAGAGGACTGGAAGAAGTACATTACTGGCACAGATATGTTGGATATGAAACTGGAAGACATCCTGGTCAGTATGGTCTTTTAATAAAATAATAAAAACTACTAACATCCAGAGACCTTATATGTGATAGGCACTTAGCTATGCATTTTATCTGCATTATTGCATTAATCCTTACCTAACTCTCTGAGGATTATCATCTCCATCTTTCCAGTGAGGAAAATTACGGCTATGGGATATTTGGTAATATTTCTGTCACATAACCAGAGAGGGAGAACTAGTACTTCAACACAGACTCTTATGTTCAAAACTCCCTTGGAACATTCATGAAGAGAAGACTTGTAGCACACTTGCACAAAGAATAAAACTAAGTAATTTGTAGACACTTAGGATGTACAGGCGTTTTTTTTTCCCCCATAGCATACTTTTATGAGATGAAATATGAAATTATTTGATTGACTAATTTTGGGAACACTGTTAGCATTACTCAGATCAGACCTTGGAGGAGTTACCAGAAACCAGACTACACTCAGGAGTAAAAACATTTATCAGATTATGGTTTCCTTGTTTGAATTGCTTTATGCTTTATCATAAATATGCGTAACAAAATGTGCATTATAAGAACCTATTTGCTAATAATAGTACTGCCAGTGATGGGGAGAAAGATCATTATGCTTTGGCCCTAGCTAGATGTAATCAAATGATAGAATTTACTCAGTGACACTTGTAAATAACATATATATCTGTATTACCAGAACTTGCTGCATAAAAAATGAGCTTATTCCAAATTTGAAACTATACAACTAATACTTTTATACCGGAACTTTTGTTTGTTTGTTTTTGCCGTTTCTTGCGCCGCTCCCACACCATATGGAGGTTCCCAGGCTAGGGGTCGAATCAGAGCTGTAGTCGCCGGCCTACACCACAGCCACAGCAGCGTGGGATCCAAGCTGCGTCTGCAACCTACACCACAGCTCACGGTAACGCCAGATCCTTGACCCACTGAGCAAGGCCAGGGATCAAACCCACAACCTCATGGTTCCTAGTCGGATTCATTAACCACTGAGCCACGACGGGAACTCCCAGAACTTTTTTTTAGTAATGTGTTATTTTGATGACTTTGAAATTTCTCAGGAAAGCAGCTATTAAATTATATAAGAGGAGGAATTCGCGTTTGGTGCATTGGGTTATAGATCCGGTGTTGTCACTGCAGCAGCTTGGGTTGCTGCTGTGGCTTGGGTCAGTCCCTGTCCTGGGACCTTCCTTATGTCATTGGCACAACCAAAAAAAAAAAATTACAAAGGAAGAGACATACCGTAAGTCAGTTTGCTCATGAAGTCGCAAAATTAAATGACCGTGTTACGATCATGTGAGCCCTCCGAGCCTCAGTTTCCTACCACCCTTGGAGATAATACCTCTAGAGTTGTGAGGATGAAATGTGATACAGCATATATATATATATATATGCTTTAAGCAGTGTTTTGCACACAATAAATGCTAGTTTTCTTACCTTTTGGAGAGGTGTTACTATGAATACAAACTGAAAGGATTCAGTTTGGCAAGAGTTTTTACTATGACAGTTTTTTACCTCATCATGATTTCATATGTACACTAAACTTAAGTTGAACTTTAGAACTAGAAGACTTAGTTATCAGCACAGCTTCAACTTCCCTTTTCTTTTTCTTTTTCTTTTATTAAGAACCACACCCAAGGCATATGGAGGTTCCCAGGCTAGGGGTCCAGTCGGAGCTGTAGCTGCCAGCCTACACCACAGCCACACAGGATCCAAGCCACATCTATGACCTACATGACAGCAACACCAGATCCTTAATCCACTGAGCAAGGCCAGGGTTCAAACCTGCATCCTCATGGATACTAGTTGAGTTTGTTATCCACTGAGCCGTGATGGGGAACTCCTGCCCCTTTTCCCTTTCGTTCCATTTTACAGGTTTGGATGTGATGCATCAATAGTTCCACTACTACTCTAGTCTTCTTCCCATTCATTTTTTAAAATCTCACTCATATTAATATATTCTTCCATTTTAAATTTATATTGCCCAACAAGAGCAAAATAAAAGTAGTTGTAAATTTTATTAGTATTTCACTACATTCTCAAGAGACTGACTTCATTCACAATTAAATAACCAGAAAGTTCAGATTTAAATATGGCTTAAAACACTTAAGTCTTTCTGAAAGAAAAACAGAATGTTTTTGAAGAGGGTTTCCATTTACCACACCTCCAAAAAATTTTATCCCAGCAGCAAACTTGAATAAATTTCATGCTTGACTGTCATCGTCATGATATTGAAGAGAGCTATGCATCATCTTTCTATTTGCAGATCTGAATCCCCTATTTTTCTGGAAAATATTTGCATTACTAGGTTACCACTGCTTTACAGATAAGCTCACATGATATTATTACACTTTGTTATTTTGTAAGTTTAGCAGAGCAGTCTGAAATTTTGTGTATAGTTTTTACATTTAAATGAGGATTTTAAGCAAAGCGACTATTGAGGAAAATGTTTCTAGTATTTTTTTTCTGGTATTTTCTTATTTTTGCCATCATAACTTTGATGTAACCTTTCAAATCTCAGCTTCACCTTATATTCATGTAGACCTTTTACAGTTTTCAAATAACTTCTCACCAAGATCATATTATCAAAATAGTTTTTTTCAGAAGATGTACAACTTAAAATGCATCTTGCTAAGCTTGTTTATTAATGTGATCTGAAACATTTCTGTATTAGAAACATATTTTTTATGGTTTTGAGGGCTAAGATCATGACTATAACATTACTGGCACTGTGCCACTCAGATGTATTTTCATATTACTTATTTTCATTTCACAGTAGCTTTGCTCCTTTTTTAACTAATTTAAATGCATCATGACAACTTAGAAACCTTATGTAAACGGTCTTTAGGTAATCAAGCTGTCCATTAATTAAAGTTGTGTTTGGATGTTAAATTAATATCAGTACTGTGAAGCACGTTTTTAAATTAATTTTTATAATAAAATTATTTTATTTATCTCCAGGAATCCATCAACAGTATCAAGTCCAGACTAAGCAAAAGTGGTCATATTCAAACTTTGCTTAGAGCATTTGAAGCTCGTGACCGAAACATACAAGAAAGCAACTTTGATAGAGTTAATTTCTGGTCTATGGTTAATTTAGTGGTAATGGTGGTGGTGTCAGCCATTCAAGTTTATATGCTGAAGAGTCTTTTTGAAGATAAGAGGAAAAGTAGAACTTAAAACTCCAAACTCGAGTACTTCACATTGAAAAAAATGGACAGAAACATGCAATAAACTGTTATAGTCAAGACCATTAAATAGTCTTTTCCAGCATTTTCAGGTATTACCATTAAGTGTGAGATAAGTATAATTTTAATGTGAAAGGAAAGTCTTTCATCTGTGCAAGTAATCTTACTGTTCAGTTGTACTTAAGTGTGTAACATTTTGCAGGTACAAATGAATGAAGCCATATTAATTAATGGCAGTTTACTAAGTCTGAAAAAATTTTCAAATGTCATACGTAATTTAAATAAAGGAACTTTGGGAGTTCCCTTATGGCATAGCAGGTTAAGGATCTGGTGCTGTCACTGCAGCAGCTTGGGTCACTGCTACGGCATGGGTTCCCTCCCTGGCCCAAGAACTTCCACATGCCACGGGTTCAACCAAATAAACAAACTTTGGGTCTAAATGGGACACTGAACAGTATTTTTAAAAGATTCTGTTACTGAGAAGTTTCTTGAAGTTTCTTTGTAAATGTGGCAGTTACAAATTGTAGAAGTTTTCAATATATTGTTACAAATCATCTGAGAATGACCCAATCATGGATATCTTTAGAAAACATTCAGCTTTTCTCTTTTGCATATGTATTTCCTATAATGTAAATAGAAGCATAGACATCAAAAATAGATTTTTATAGCCGAATATCTTTCATTTTAAAATACTAGCAAAAAGGACTAGTTTTATATACTTAGCCTGTATTCCCCAAAGCTGACATTTTTAATAATTCTTAAAAATGCTAAGTCATACTAAAATTAGGACTGATTTTCTCTTTGAAGAATAAAGATTGCTCTGTCTCCATAGGGATACATTTTGTCTAATCATTAAACTAAGATACAGGATTTTAAAATTAAATATGAGGGGGAGTTACCTTGTTGGCCCAGTGGGTTAAGTATCAGAGTATCTGGCATTGTCACTGCAGCGGCCTGGACTGCTGCTCTGGTGCAGGTTCAGTTGCTGACCTGAGAACTCCTACATGCCACAGGTGCAGCCAGAAAAAAAAAAAATTAAATGTGAGGGAAAATTATTTTTATAATCTCAGCAGCATTATGTTGGTTTTAATGTGTTTACTGACTTGTATCATACATTATCAGCAGCAGTTGTGAAGGAAATACTGCTAAAAGGATCTGGGCCTAATGTAAATAACTATCCCCTTTTCTTGAATTCTCAAAATCAATAAAAAAAAGAATAAAATCAATATAAAAATTAGGGAAGCTTGATAATATCTGATCAAAATAAAGTTTACTTAAACTCTAGGTATCTGGTTGGCTAATCATAGTGATTCAGTCCTCATATAAATCATGAGATTAATTTCCAGTTAACTGGAAAAAACTATGGGTTTTTTACAATTGCTTTATTCTGTTTTGAATTATCTTTTATAAGTATTCAGGTAAATTTTACAAAATATAAGCCCTACTGGCAATATATATATATATATACACACACACACACAGTGTTTATTACAATTTTCACAAAATGAACTGATTATTTATTGACATAAGTACTAGTAATTCACCTACATTATGAATTAAATAGAATTTTTAGAGTATACCCACTTGTAATACTGTTTATGACAAATATGAGTTAGAAACAATCAACTTATAAACTTGAGTATAGAACAAGCTCTGTAGGTTAGTATTATTGGAACTTTTTTTTTTTTTGGCCACAGCATACAGCTGCTTGATGTGGGAATCTCAGTTCCCAGACCAGCGATTGAACCTGGGTAGGTCAATACTGCTGGAATTCTTATTAAACAATAATGATATCCAGAGACAATGGTTTCATTTAATTTACTCAGGAGTGGTACAAAAAAATGTATTTCCCAGAGTTCCAGTTGTGGCTTAGTGGGTAGACCCAGTATTGTCTCTGTGAGGATGCAGGTTTGATCCCTGGCCTTACTTAGTGGGTTAAGGATCAGTGTTGCTACAAGCCTGTGGCATAGGTTGCAGATGCGAGTCAGGTCCAGTGTTGCCACCCTGTGGTGTAGGCTGTGGCTGCAGCTGTGATTTGAACCCAAGCCTGGGAACTTCAGTGTGGATGTAAGAAGGGGAAAAAAAGAAAAAAAAGAAGCTTAGATTTCTCTACTCTGAAGCTTTTTAAAAATGAGATAAATGCTATATCCTTAGATGATCAATTAATTAGCCAATGCTTTAAGTTTCCAGGATAACACCTATAACACATGCAAAACAAAAGCCAGTAAGATCAGTCTCTGATTAAGATTATAATTTTTAAATTATTGCCTATGATTTAAGATTTTAAGATTATATGCCTTTTCCCTTCTGATAAATTCATAATGAGAAATAAACTTAGAACTATAGCTAATAAAACAGTACAGATATTAACTACTGCATCTTTTCTATAAAACTGTGATTAAGAATTCTACCTCTTATGTATGGCTGGTTACTATACTGTACTCTGATTCCTTAGTTTTGAATTTGTTACATTGTTTTCTACCTATGATTTGTACCACTGACTTTAAATCTTTGATTCATTAACTTCTTACTATATAATGGCCTTATTTGGAAAGTGAAGAATTTAGGAATATTAAGGACAATTTTATTTTTATAGACAAAGTGAAAAGAGATTATTTAAGAAGCATGTTGCCTGTATTAACCAAAAAAAAAAAAAAAACAAAAAAAACTGTAAGCAAAAAACTAAATTCTTTAATATTGTTTAATTAATATTCTATAATATTGTTTATCTGCCTCATACGGTTTTTTTAATGTCAGTATTCAGTTTTGAAATTATGCTAAAATTAAGCTATTTGTCACTTAACAGCTAATTTTGTCTTTGGTTTTTAATCCTAAAAACTTTTAAAATACTACAATATTTAATGAAGGCCTAGAGTTTTGCTATGATTTGTATTCAGATCATTAATGATTACTATTCTTTCATGTGAATGTCAAGACATAGAGGATAAGTAAGTGGTTGAAATCGCATTGAAATAAATTATAAACTGAAATGTAATTTTAGGTTTATTTATCATTCTTAAGCATTGTTATTATGTCCTAAAACTGACAAAAACTGAGTACCTATAATTGTATGCCACCCAAAGAAAATTCTGTACCTGCATTTTCAAAGAAGTTGATTTAGCGTGTAATAGATTTCTGTTGGAGTGTAATAACGCACAATCAGTGTTGCTCAACCTGCTTTACATTATGAACAGACACGGCGCCGTATTAAATGAGCAGTGAGTACTGCACTGAATATATATAATAAAAACTACCATCCAAGAATGTATTTATCGACCAGTCACTGTAAATGCTGTCTAATCCTTAAAGCCTTCATTGATTTCACCCGTGTGCTCTCCTTTCCATTTGAAAACCCATACTTCTCTGCACTTTTCACTGTTTATCATTCTGCCCTGCATTAGACTTCTGTTTACGTTAAGTACTTATTTTTCTGTTGTCCCAACATGCATTGTAACTAAAGAATGCTCAAGATACAGAGGCACAGATCAGCGCCCCAAATCTGACATGCTAAATAAGCTCCCAGGGAACTTGCTCCATTCTTCTAACCCACTGCAGAAATGACTGTTCAGCACAGGAATTTGGCTCCAAAATCTTCATTTTTAACACAGTTTGGGATTCTGGTGTCCACATTATCCCGGGACCATGTGCTAACTGGGTGAACTTGGGAAATCAAAATTTATTCATTTGTAGAAATACTTTAAGTAACATCTTAAAATTTAGTTAAAAGCATATAAGAGAGTTTTGAATGCTTGGTGAAGGCTGGTGTATTATTGGTGATTTCCTTCCTACCATTTAGACAAGCCATTCTTCTCCTGCAAGCGGGTAGAATTCCTTTGGCACCTTTCTGATTCTGTGCTCCCATCACTTTCAGGTGTTTGGGCTTCTGGAAGCTTATGTCATTAGAAATGAGCCACCCTACATTTACAGTATTTAATGTCTATCTGGGAGAAGGACACAGAATAAAGAATCTAGATCTAAGATGATGTCATCTGAGAGCAAGCACATCATGGACTCTTGATCCATGCATCTAGAAGGAAAGGGAAAGAAAATGCAAAGCATGAGAAAAAATGAGAGGTCTTCAATGACTGTGAGGCAACACAAAACAGATCAGTTATCCCATAGTAAAATGAACTCCCTTCTATATAAAGAGACTACTCCCCAATCTTGGAACTTTTCAAGTGGCAATAATGATCCATCCATAAAAGGGGTTATTTCCACATCTGCTATAAGATGGCAGGATGGACTAAAAAACCTAAGTTTTCTATTCTTATTTCAATTCTAAAAGCACTAAGTAATCCTACTAGTAGGAAAGAGCTGAAAGAAAAGAACGACATATTTTAGAGTTCTGTTTTCCTGGCCTCTTGCTTGGTATTAAAAAGCAAATTCGAATCAAAATTTAAAACACCAGAATTACCATCATGGCTCAGCAAAAACGAATCTGACCAGCATCCATGAAGACACAGGTTTGATCCCTGGCCTCGCCCAGTGGGTTAAGGATCTGCCGTTGCTGTGAGCTGTGGTGTAGGCTCAGCAGCTACAGCTCTGATTCGACCCCTAGCCTGGGAACCTCAATATGCCACAGGTGCAGTCCTTAAAAAAACAAAAACACCATTTATAATCCCTCCAAAAAAAGGTGACATACTTAAGTGTAAATTTAACAAAAACACAGGATCAGTATAAAAATTACCATATGAATAGCAAAAGGCCTAAATAAATGGAGAAACACATGTTCAAAGTTTGGAAGGCTCAACATAGCAAAAAGTTCAGTCAGTTCTTCCTAAATCTATAAATTTAACATAATTCTTAGTGAAATCCAGGAAGTTTTGTTTTTGTTTTTGTAGATAAGAACAAGCTTATTCTAAAATGTATATGGAATGGAAAGACAAAAGAATAAGACAAATTTGAAAATAAAGTCTGCCTATCTTAAGGCTTACTTGGTAGCTACAGTAATCAACACAGTGGGCTGGAGGAATAGACAACATAGTTCAATACAACAGAGATTCCAGAATATACCAAAACAGGTCCAACTGACTTTTAACAAAGGTGCAAAACCAATTCAATAGGGGAAAGACAGCCTTTTAAACAAATAGTGCTGGAGAAGTGAGACAGACGAAGGTAAAAACACAAACTTGAATTGTTAAAACTATAAAGCTTTTCGGGAGTTCCCTCATGGCTCAGTGGGTTAAGGATCTGGCATTGTCACTGCAGTGACTCAGGCCTGGGAACTTCGGCAAGCTAAGGGCACAGACAAAAGAAAACAAGAAAACAAACAAACTATAAAGCTTTTTGAAAAAAATATGAGAACATCTTCAAGACTTAGGGGTAGAAAAGAGTTTCCACACTTGACAGCAAATATATAACCCATAAAAGGAAAAACTGATAAACTCGACCTCATCAGAAGTAAAAACTTTTGCTCTACAAAAAACCTATTATTTCATCCCTCTATTAAGAACATGAAAAAAAAAAAAAAAAAAAGCTAGTGATGGGAGGAAAACAGATGCAAACCATACACGCCAAAAAAGACCAGAATATACATAGAATTATCAAAACCCAAAAAGGAAAAAAATTCAATTAGAAAATGGGCAAATGATATGAACAGATATTTTACTGAAAAAAAACACAGATAAATACAGATAGACAGACAGCAGATAAGCACATGAAAAAAAGTTCATCATTACCCATTAGGAAATTCAAGTTAAAACCATAATGAGTTATCACTAGACACCTACCAGAAAGTTACACTACCAAATGCTGGAAAGGATGCAAGAGAAATTGGATCACACTCACAGGATGCTAGTGGGATACAAAATGGTGGGGTCATTCTGGAAAACATTTTGGCAGTTTTTTATACAACTACGTGTGCACTTACCATGAAACCTAGCATTTATACACTTGGACACATCCCTGAAAAGTGAAAACATAATGCTCAATTAAAAGCTTGTGCACATATTATCCACAGCAGTTTCATTTGTAATAGCCCAAACCTGGAAATAACCCAAATGTCCTTTAAAGAGTAAATGGTTAAACCTTGGATACATTCATCTATGGACTACTGTGCAGCAATAAAAAAAAAAAAAAAAAAAAAAAGAACTATTGCTACATGGAACAATCTGGATGGACTTCAAAGGACTTATGGTTAGTGGGAGAAAAATCATCAACAGTCATACATTGTATGACTCCTTTTATCTAACATTCTTGGAATAACAAAATTAGAGATGAAAAACAGATTAGTGGTTGCCAGGTATTAAGAATGAAGGGAAGACAGAATGTCGCTTAAAAAGGTAGGTTTGTGGTAAGACAGCTCAGTCTTGATTGTGATGGTTACACCAATTCACACGTAGAACTATATACACACACATACAAATGAGTGCTTGTAAAATTAATGAAAGCTGAATAAACTCTATGGGTTGTACCAATGTCAGTTTTCTGGACTGGACACTAGTATATGCAAGACGTCACCGTTGGGAGAAACCCGTGAAGAGTACATAGGAACTCCCTGCACATTTTCTTTTAGTTTCTTGTGTACCTATGATTATTTCAAAATGAAAATTTAAAACAAAAATGGGGGCGAATGAATTTTATACCTGAAAGAGACAGTGCATTGTAATATACATTACTTATGAATGAGTCCAGGAATGAGTAATTTAACTTCATATTAAATAAAGCCAAAATAGTCTCATGAAAAAACAATGATTTTAGGTACTGGTTCAATTCTTAGGAATTTAGTATTCTTCAATTCATTTAAGGAATTGAGCCTGATGGTTTTTACATAAAATATGAGTCAAAAGTAAACCTTTTTCCCTTTCAGAGCAATTACATTTTCCAAAATATGGTCCAGAGATTGTATTACAACAAAGTGGTTATTGGAATACTGCTTCTTCTTTGTAGAGGATGACACCAACTTCCCAAATGTTGCAAAATCATCATTATGAAATATGCTGAGATTATGCGAATCTCAACAGAGGAGCTATCCTTGACTTTTTCAAATGCTGACTTTTCAGTGGACAATCATAGCATATAGGTATAAGGAAAATAAAACAGTGGATGGTTGATTCCTTCATCTAGAAAGGTAACAAAGTCTTTTTGCTATAAAAGATCTTAGAATTAAGGCATGTACAAGATAACACAACCGAGAAGTAATTTTTAAAGTATAAAACTGGAGTTCCCATCATGGCGCAGCAGAAACGAATCCACTAAGAACCATGAGGTTGCGGGTTCGATCCCTGGCCTCGCTCAGTGGGTTAAGGATCTGGCATTGCCGTGAGCTGTGGTATAGCTTGCAGACGCAGCTCAGATCTGGTGTTGCTGTGGCTGAGGCCGGCAGCTGTAGCTCTGACTGGACCCCTAGCCTGGGAACCTCCATATGCTGCGGGTGCAGTACTAAAAAGCGAAAATAAATAAAATAAATAATGTATAAAACAAAACATTGTAAACTCTTAAATGCCAAATTGATACAAATTTAAAAACAAACGTGCTGGCAAATACCTACTTCACTATCCCTTGGATAAACAGCAAAGGAGAAGTTTGTTTAGACTGAGAACAGGGAAGGCTAGAAAACATTATGCAGGTAGCCTATCCTCTCCTTTAATAATATATTTCCTTTTCGGCCCCAAAGGGAAGATCAGAAATGTAATACTTTTTTTTATCTCCACAGCCTCTAATACAAGATACACTCATCACAATATATCCCAGGCAAGGTTTAATATCTTTAGAATTAAAAAAAAAAAAAAAGAGCATTACTATATCCAGTACTTTGGAGACTATAAAAGCAAAGAATCTGCCTTTAAAGAGTTGACAGTTTAACTGGGGAGGAAGACAAGTCAGTATTCAGGAATTAGCAGCTACCCATTTTTCCAGGTCAGCGTTGTCATTTGTCGTTCCAAGAAGTTTTGTCAGATCCTTCAAACTAAGGTTGTCTTCCTCTCAACATACTGCCCTATATTTCCCTTTCAAATAACTAGTCACACTGTATCAGAATTAACTTACACAAACTCTCTATTAGACTCTAATTTCTGAAGGCAAAGACCAGTCTTTTCTACCAACCTGCACCCAGGCACAAAGCCTAGAACACAGTATTTGTTGATGCAAAGATGAGGCACACCGCTGTTTATTATTAAGTGAAAAGTGAAGTTTCAAAACAACATGAACAATCCTCTTTAAGTAAAAACAAAGAAATAGATAAAAGTCTTGAAGGTTAAGGCTTATATACCATTATCTACAGACTGCAGAATCTGGAGGATTTTCAGAACTATAAACTCTTAGGTTTTGTGTTACCTGAATTTTGTAATGAGAAATATTTTGGTATAAGTTAGTAAATAGTAAGGCTTATTCACTTGGGGAAAAAACAACAGATAAAAGATTTTCATCTGGAGTTCCCGTCGTGGCGCAGTGGTTAACGAATCCGACTAGGAACCATGAGGTTGCGGGTTCGGTCCCTGCCCTTGCTCAGTGGGTTAACGATCCGGCGTTGCCGTGAGCTGTGGTGTAGGTTGCAGACTCGGCTCGGATCCCGCGTTGCTGTGGCTCTGGCGTAGGCTGGTGGCTACAGCTCCGATTAGACCCCTAGCCTGGGAACCTCCATATGCCGCGGGAGCGGCCCAAGAAATAGCAACAACAACAACAACAAAAAAGACAAAAAAAAAAAAAGATTTTCATCTGTTTTTCTCATCTACAGCCTTTGTCCTTCCCAATCATTTGCTCTTTCTTCTAAACCACATCTTTCTTTTCTTTTTTTTTTTTTTTTTGTCTTTTTGTCTTTTTGCCATTTCTTGGCAAAAAGAAAACCTACACCATAGCTCATGGCAATGCCGGATCCTTAACCCACCGAGCAAGGCCAGGAACCGAACCCGCAACCTTGTGGTTCCTAGTCGGATTTGTTAATCACTGCACCACGACGGGAACTCCTATTTTCTTGGAACTATTTCACTAATTCTTTTTGTTTGCCAGCTAATATGCAACAATGTGGAAGTAAGCAGAAAAGCAATGCATTAGAAATTATTAGCATTATTTCCTCCAATTTAAGTTTAGATGAAGAAAGGAGTACTTTTAACCCCAGATGCAAATAATTTCTATTATAAGAAAATCTACATTGTAAAATCAACTATAAAAGAAAAAATAAAAATCTTAAAAAAGAAAATCCATAATTGGAGAAAACTGAAGCTTCCTTATGAAGAGAATGAACTACCTGTTGACTGAAATATTTAGTTTTCAATTATTACTACTACTAGACCACAGCAAATGCTTGTAATTTTCCAAACCTAAATTCATATTTCTCAACACCAAAAACACAAGTAAAATTTAAGAAATTTCAAAAAAGAAGTCACTTTCAGTAACAACCTGAAATATTTTAAATCAGCTTTCCAGAGTTTGCCAAGAAAACCATCTGTCATTTTACTCACCACTCTGAATACCTTGTAATTTTTTTTCTTTTTTTTTTTTTTTGTGGGGGGGCAATGGGCAACACCTGCAGCATATGGAGGTTCCCAGTCTAGGAGTCAAATCGGAGCTGCAGCTGCCAGCCTATGCCAGAGCCACAGCAACACCAGATCTGAGCCCCATCTGAGACCTATGCCACAGCTTGCGGCAACACCAGATCCTTAACCCACTGAGTAAGGCCAAGGATCAAACCTGCACCATTACGGATACTAGTCAGGTTCTTAACCTGCTGAGCCACAACAGGTACTCCACCTTATAAATATTTTAAGAGTTGTTAATTTTTCTTCCCAGGACAGACTTTTTTCCTCATTCTTTTTAAAACATAGCTATTTGCACATTTGTTTTTGGCAATATTCCTTCTTTAAAAATATTTTTGCATTTGATTTTTATTAAAGCTGTTTTTTGTCCAAAACCATTCAAAAGTTTGGACTTCTGAATTTCCAATATAAACTATCCATCTGGAAAACTCCAGGAAGTATTCTCTTGAAAACAAGTAGAAGTGCTTTTTGCTTCAGCATTTTAAATAAAATATCGAAATGGTTTCCCACTATACAGGTATTATCTGCTTCAAAAAAACAAATACTGGAGTTCCCGTCATGGCTCAGCAGTTAACGAATCTGACTAGCATCCATGAGGACACAGGTTCGATCCCTGGCCTCACTCAGAGGGTTATATAGATCCAGTGCTGCGGTGAGCTGTGGTGTAGGCTGCAGACGCAGCTTGGATTCTGTGTTGCTGTGGCTGTGGTGTAGGCCTGCAGCTACAGCTCCATTTTGACCCCTAGCCTGGGAAACTATATGCTGCAGGTGCAGCTCTAAAAAGTAAAACAAAACAAAACAAAAACTTCTTTTGTTCAGCTAACTTTAAATCTGCTCTGTTATCTTTAGTCTTTGATAGTAGATAATATACTCACATTATTAAAATTTTTCTACACACCTGCCACAGTGTCACTATGAAGAAATGTGTTATAGGTCTTTGCTTAAAGAATGGTGATGAATGAGGGTTTAATAAAGAGCAGAAGTTTCTGGGAAATGCCTGACAGAAGCAACAGCTATTAAAAACTAATCTTAGGAGTTCCCATCGTGGCTCAGTGCTAACAAACCCAACTAGTATCCACGAGGACCTGGGTTCAATCCCTGGCCCCACCCCGTGGGTTAAGAATCCAGCATTGCCGTAAGCTATAGCTCGGATTTGGCGTTGCTGTGGCTGTGGTATAGGCCAACCACTGTAGCTCCAATTTGACCCTTAGCCTGGGAACCTCCATATGCCATGGGTGTGGTCCTTAAAAAAGAAAAAGGCAAAAATCTTGTTCTATAATCCAATTCTGCTCTAATTCTTCACTCCATCACTTTCAAGCATCAACCTTTTCTTCCAGACAAGCCTATCTTCCTTCCTTACTGCTCTCTGAATAGGCCTGCTCCCATCTAATGACATCATTTGCCTCCCAGGTCCTCAGTCAAATACTGTCAGCCTATCTCCCTAACCGCTTTCCTAAGTATTCCCAACATCCCTACTGCTTCTACTACCTCAAATTTACCTAGATTTAGATTAGCCCTGGCTGGCTTGGTACCTCCTATCATTTCTGTCTAATTCACCCTATACACCAGTGCCAAATTAATCGTCTAACACACCTCAGCATAGCAGGCTCATCAGAATCCAGATCACTTCCGGCCTAAACTATGCCACACATTGAGAACTGGACCATCCTTTTCTGTGTGGGGCTTAATCCCTTTGCCCACTCTTTCTGCCCTGTGAAAGCCCTGTTCCCTTCTCTACATACCCCTATCATGCATGTTCCAGTTTAAATTCCTTTGAGAAGCCTTCCCGAATAACCAATCTCTTTTTCCCAAATGTGCTCCACAACTAGGCCCCATGGAAAAGTAATCTCTCCCTTTCCTTAAATCCTCTCGCTGTTCCTGATACTTTAAATAGCTACACATATACATTCTAAGCTCCCCAGCAAAGAGGAGGAGGTAAGTGTATTTACTTCACATTTTCCTCCTGGCAGTGTCTTGCAAAACAACAGGTCCTCCCATATTGAGTGAGATGTTCATTCTCAACTCCAGGCCTATTCTTCCTCCGCTCCCTCGTTTGAACTGAGCTTCTCTCTCCCTTAGCTTCTATTCAACCTAACCTATTCTTCAAGGTACAACCTAACGAATATCACAGTCCCATTTAATCTCATTTATCCAGTTAATACAGCACATATTTGGACACCTGCAGTCATACGCTCTTTTCAAATGTTGCTTAATTCTCATGTTTATGTTCTAAACTCAAGACTACCATTCTCTAAAGTATACCCACTGAACCCCCCCTGACCAAAATTCCATCTCTTTGAATTTGTTATTTATCATACACTATTTGTACCCATCAAAAATCCTATCAATCCTCCAAAGCCAAATTCAAATGAGATTCCCTTCAAGTCCTTCCCTAATGCCTCTTAGATTTACTCTAAGTTTCTAAGGAACCCTGAACCAGTATTCTAGTACTTAGCATATTTCAACTCAGATTTACTTCTGTTATATATCTGTGTCTTCCATAATTTAAGAATTCAAGCTGGGCTCCTGGTATTTCATTTTTTCTCTTATAAGCAACTCACAGGCATTCAAAATATAATTGATGCATTTAAATAAACCGTAGCACAAAATAGTTTGAAAAAGCATTTTCAGGAACTGAGGCATACAAAAAAAAAAAAAAAAAAAAAAAATCCTGTAATACTGAAATGGGTTGAACTGTGTCCACCCAAAGATGTTAAGTTCTAACTTCGAGTACCTGTGAGTGTGACTATTTGGAAATAGGGCCTTTGTAGATGTAATTAAGGATCTTGAATTTGGAGTGAGCCCTTAATCCAATGACTGCTGTCTTCATAAGAAACAGGAGAAGATTTGACATAAAGGGTAAGGATAATAAACTGAAGGCAGAAAGAGTTCCTATCGTGGCTCAGCGGTTAACAAATCTGACTAGCATTGGTGAGGACGTAGATCCGATCCCTGGCCTCGCTCAGTGGGTTAAGGATCCGGCGTTGCCATGAGCTGTGGTGTTAGGTTGCAGATGTGGCTCAGAGCCTGTGTTGCTGTAGCTGTGGCGTAGGCCAGTGGCTACAGCTCCAATTGGACCCCTAGTCTGGGAACCTCCACATGCCGAGAGTGCAGCCCTAAAAAGAAAACAAAAACAAAAAAACCTGAAGGCAGAAAATGGAATGAATAGTAGTCTACAGCCAAGGAATGCCAAGGATTGCTTCCTGCTACCAGAAGCTAAGAGAAAGGCATGGACTAGATTCTCCACCAGTGGTTTCAAAAGGAGCCAACCTTGTCACCACCTAGATCTCAGACTTCTAGCCTCTAGAACAATGAGAGATACGAATTAATGCTAATTTGTAACGGCAACCTTAGGAAACCAATACAAGTACCTCAACAGTATAGCTTCCTAAATACCTATTACAGTGAACTTTTTATCTCAAAAAATAAGAGGAATAATGAAGTTCTTAACAGATAAACAAAATTCTTTGAGTTTTATTTAACTAAAATCATATTTTACCTAAACTTATGATGAGGTAGACCTTGCTCATAAATTACCAATGGCTTATCTTTTTTTTTTTTTTCTTAATTTTATGGCCACAAAAAAAAAAACACGAAGTTCTCGGGCCAAGGAATGAATCCCATGCCACAGCTGTAGCAACGCTGGACCCTTTAACCCACTGCCCTGGGCTGCGGATTGAACCTGAACCTCTGTAGTGACCTGAACCGCATCAGATTCTTTTTTTCTTTTTTATGGCCACAGCTGCGGCATATGAAGTTCCTGGGGTAGGGGTCAAAATGGAGCTGCAGCTGCAGGCCTACACCATAGCCACAGCAACACCAGATCTGAGCTGCACCTGCGACTTTATACCACAGATCATAGCAATGCAGGATCCTTAACCCCCTGAGCAAGGCAGGGATCAAACCCACTGGTTCTTAGCCCACTGAGCCACAGGGGAAATCCTGCAATCAGATTCTTAACCCACTGCACCAAAGAGGGAACTCCAGAAGTGGCTTATTTTAAGCTGAGTTCAAGGTAACTTCTCAATATAAAATGTACTGTGTTAGAAATATACAATGATAGGGAGTTCCCATCATGGTTCAGTGGCAACAAACCCAACTAGGCTCCATGAGGAGGTGGGTTTGATTCCAGACCTCACTCAGTGGGTTAAGGATCCAGTGTTGCTGTGGTGTAGGTTGCAGAAAGGACTCAGACCCTGTGCTGTTGTGGCTGCAGCATAGGATGTCAGCTATAGCTCTAATATGACCCCTAGCCTGGGAACTTCCACATGCCACGAGTGCAGCCCTAAAAAAGCAAGAAAATAAAAGTATATAATCCTAAAATATGTAAAACTGAAGTTATACCCATATATACTATAATAAAAAAATTCATGCTACTCCTAAGGACAATATTATTTTATGAAGGTGTTTTCGCTACTATATAAATCTTAATTTTTTTCTTAATGATAAAGGTTCATATTTTCAATGTAACTTGATACTAGGTATGGGTTAATATTTTGTTTTTTATTTTATTTTTTGCTTTTTAGGGCCGCAGGTGCAGCATATGCAAGTTCCCAGGCTAGAAGTCTATTTGGAGCTACAGCTGCCAACCTCCACCACAGCCACAGCAACTTGGGATCCAAGCCATGTCTGTGACCTACACTACAGCTTTTGGCAATGCCAAATCCATAACCCACTGAGTGAGGCCAGGGATCAAACCCACATCCTCATGGATACTAGTCAGATTCGTTTCCACTGGGCAACGAGGGAAATTCCTGTTTATTCTCTATGAAAAAAATTCCCATTGTGGCTCAGTGGGTTAAGAACCGACCAGTATCCATGAGGATGCAGGTTCAATCTCTGGTCTTGCTCAGTGGGTTAGGGATCTACAAGCTGTGGTGTAGGTCACAGATGAGGCTTGGACCTGGAGTTGCTGTGGCTGTGTTGTAAGCTGGCAGCTGCAGCTCCAATTTGAACCCTAGGTCCAGGAACTTCCATATGCTGCAAATGCAACTCTAAAAAGAACAACAACAAAAAAATTTTTAATGCACTACCCACTAACCCTTATGTCATATTTCTAAGTTATACAACTTCAGCTTTAAGAGTGTGCTAAAGTAAAGTTCGGAGTTCCCGTCGTGGCGCAGGGGTTAACGAATCCGACTAAGAACCAAGAGGTTGTGGGTTCGATACCTGGCCTTGCACAGTGGGTTAAGGATTCGGCGTTGCCGTGAGCTGTGGTGTAGGTCGCAGACGCAGCTCAGATGCTGCATTGCTGTGGCTCTGGCTTAGGCCGGCGGCAGCTACAGCTCCGATTCGATCCCTAGCCTGGGAACCTCCACATGCCGCAGAAGCGGCCCTAGAAAAGGCAAAAAAAAGACAAAAAAAAAAAAAAAAGTGTGCTAAAGTAACACAAAAATAATTTAAATGATTCTAAAACATTAACAAAGCCCTGAAATTCCAAATATAATATAAATGTGTATTTGTCTTGCTTATCTGACACTTATATTTTCAGTTAGTAGATAAAATTTGATTATTACACGTTCAACACATTTTCTCTAGAAAGTGCCCCAAAATAAATATAAATTATATTTTAAAACACGAGTCTTTATATTAAGTACTACTTTATAAGTACAAACTTAGTTTTAAAATATTTTCAGGAGTTCCTGTCATGGCTCAGCAGAAACTAATCTGACGAGCACCATGAGGACACAGGTTCGATCCCTGGCCTTGTTCAGAGGGCTAAAGGATCCGGCATTGCCATGAGCTGCGGTGTAGGTCAAAGATGCGGCTCAGGTCTAGCATTACTGTGGCTGTGGTGTAGGCCAGTGGCTACAGCTCTGATTAGACCCGTCGCTTGGGAACTTCCATATGCCATGGGTGCAGCACTAAAAAGACAAAAAATAAAAATAAAAAATTTTCAAATTTTTGGAAATTATTTCAAAAAAATTAAGAGTTTGACCCTGCAGGGATTTTTTTTTTTTTTTTTTTTTTTTTTTTTTTGTTGTTGTTGTTGTTGCTATTTCTTGGGCCGCTCCTGCGGCATATGGAGGTTCCCAGGCTAGGGGTCTAATCAGAGCTGTAGCCACCGGCCTACGCCAGAGCCACAGCAACTCGGGATCCGAGCCGCGTCTGCAACCTACACCACAGCTCACGGCAACGCCGGATCGTTAACCCACTGAGCAAGGGCAGGGACCGAACCCGCAACCTCATGGTTCCTAGTCGGATTCGTTAACCACTGCGCCACGACGGGAACTCCCCTGCAGGGATATTTTAAATTCTACTTTCCACATAAAGGTAATAAACAGCATAGCTAACTTAATTTTACACATTTCCCTGACTTACTTAGCCAATATTATAAAATAAACCAAATTTAGCTAATGTGCAAACATTATATGAAACTGATAAAACAACTGTTTTCATAGAAATTATGAGCTTCTGAAGCTTGACTTTTTTCTTTCTTTTTCTTTTTTTTTTTTTTTTTTTTTTTTGCTTTTTAGGGCCACACCTGTGCCATTTGAAAGCTCCCTGGCCAGGAGTTGAATTGGAGCTACAGCTACTGGCCTATGCCACAGCCACAGCAACGCCAGATTGGAGCCAAGTCTATGACCTACACCACAGCTCAGGGCAACACCAGATATTTAACCCACTGAGCGGGATGAGCAATCACACCCACATCCTCACGGATCAGATACTAGTCAGGCTCCTTACCGTTGAGCCACAACAGGAACTTCAGCAGCTTGACATTTTAAAGTTCAACTGCAATTGCACAATCCCAACACTTAAAGTACTAAAAAGTTAAATTACCACTTATCGATTCTTATAGTAACTTAACGTTTATCATGAGAATTAGTATCAAATTATCATTCTAGTTGAAACACCATCTCCTCTCTTTCCCTTAGACTACTCTCATGACAATTAAATACGTGCATGGCGGAGTCCCCTTGCCATGCAGCAGGCTAAATATCTGGAGCTGTCACTGAAGTTGCCTTGGTTGCTGCAGTGGCTCAGGTTCGCCTGCCTGGGAACTTTCATATGCCGTGAGCGCAGCCAAACAAAAAAAGTGCCCGCAAAAAAACAATGTCAAGTTGCTATTCTCTAAAATGGTACTACTCTTGTATGACAAGTCCAAACTAGACAGAAACTGATTTTCTCTTTCTCACAATGCACAGATGGCATTATCCAGCTCTCCTTATTGGAAAGGAAAAGCCTACTGGCTCATCTAATACTGATGGAGGAACAGTTTTGACTTCTGCAGCCCTTTACCACCAAATCTCCTCCAGAATCCAAGAGCATACGTATAACAAGTCCACTGATTTTTTTTTTGGTATGCAGTTTTTGTCTTAAAATAATCTAAAGATCAACTGACCACAAAACAATCAACTTACTTGAGCCTACACTGCACTCTTATTTCACTTATCCAGCTGAAAAGAATTCAAAAAAATTTCAACCATTTATATTATAAAATATGAAGAAAAATAAAAACTTGTTCATTACACAAAAGAAGGAAGTTGACTGAAAAAAAGCACACAGTCTAGAAGTTAAGAACTGTTTTATTTGGTAGACTTCATAGGGACTTAAGCCCAAGATATCAGCTCTCAGGTATCTCCAAAGGACTGTTTGTTGTGCAGTCAGAGGAGCAAGACACAGAAATGGGACAGGACTAAAGTGCCAGATGAAGGCAACAACTCAAGAACAATGACGCTTCCTTGACTTAAAAAGAAAAAAACTTAACAAAGTTTTCTCGCCACGGATCAAAGTTATTTTCATTACCGCCTTGGCATTTCCTCTATATCCTAAAACTGTACTTTCAGGAGACACATGCAAAATGTCAGACTGAAATGTTCACACATCAGTGACATTTTTGCACCAGAGAAATGGATCCAATCTGTATCAATGGCCGAACTTACTTCAATAAATGTGTTTTCTGCAGTGAAAAGCCAGAAAATAGTGGAAATTTTGAACTTAGTCACTATGATAGTTGCTGACTCCACCTCAGCTACACATTCCTGACTTTTACTGCAATTCTACTTTGCTATGGACTACAACCAATAGGAATCTTCTCAATCAGGGCTTTAAATTCCTAGATACCCAAAGACTTCTACGTCACACAAAATGGAATACAAAATGTTGAAGAATTTTCCCAACTCTTATGCACCTGAAATTAAAATTTTTATTTTCTCCACCCCCCCTCGCCCCCGCTTTTTTTTGGCCACCCTGAGGTATATGGAGTTCCCTGGCCAGGGATCAAACCTGCATCTAAGCTCCCAATACACCAGCAATTCTATTGCACCACAGTGGGAATTCCAAAGATTTTTATTTTCTATGTTCGAT
This sequence comes from Sus scrofa, assembly GCF_054392235.1. Taxonomy (NCBI): domain Eukaryota; kingdom Metazoa; phylum Chordata; class Mammalia; order Artiodactyla; family Suidae; genus Sus; species Sus scrofa. Next base: position 129,374,044 of record NC_139386.1, read on the forward strand.
TATTTAATGACAGTTGAAAACTTTCTTAATTGTGTGTTTGATAAATAGAAAACCTAATTATGATCAAATATTCAATCAATAAAATGTTAAATAGTAATTGAAAAAATCTTGGAGTTCCCACTGTGGTGCAGAGAGTTAAGAATCCAACTGCAGCAGCTAAGGTCACTGTGGAGGCAAGGGTTCAACCCTCAGCAGTGTTGGCGTTGCCACAATGTGGCATAAGTCACAGCTACAGCTCAGATTCAATCCCCGGCTTGGGAATTTCCATACACCAAATGTGCAGCTATTAAAAAATGTTGTTTTGAGTAATGAATAATATAAAAAAGCCATTTACAGAATTCCTGCTACAGCACAAAAGAACCCACCATGTCTTGGGAACCCTGGAATGCAGTTTCAATCCCCAACCGGGGATAGTGGGTTAAGGATCTGGCATTATCATAGCTGGCCCGGGAATTCCACATGCTGCAAGGCAGCCAAAAGTGGGGAGGAGTGGGGGGAGAGGAAGCCATTTACTTTTTCTCAAAGTAAATCACTCTTGAACCATTACTCAAGAATCTAAGAAAAAATTGGGAGTTCCCATTGTGGCACAGAAGAAAACGGATCCGATTAGGAACTATGAGGTTGTCAGCTTGATCCCTGGCCTTGCTGTGAGCTGTGGTGTAGGTTGCAGATGCGGCTCAGATCTGGTGTTGCTGTGACTGTGGCATAGGCCGGCAGGTACACCTCCGATTAGACCCCTACCCTGGGAACCTCCATATGCTGCAGGTGTGGCCCTAAAATGACAAAAGACAAAAAATAAATAAATAAATAAGAATCTTTAAAAAAAAAAAAAATCAACTGTCGATAGAAAAATTTTTTTAACTTTAAAATTTTATTTAAATGGTTACCTATTTGTTCTAGAAAAGCTCACTTGAATTCTTCCCAGTCTATGATAAATTAATAATGTTTTATAAGCTACAAGGAAGTAAAGGAAAGGGAGAAAGCTCTTCAATACATTGTAAATAAATACGGACTCAACACATTGTAGATAAATATGGACTATTAGCCTAAGTACTTCTACAGAAGAAATGCGAAAAGTAGACAAATATAAAAGCACTACCCAGCCTAAGTCATTACGAGTAAGGAGTAGAGGAGTTCCTGCTGTGGCGCAGCAGGACTGGCGGCATCTCTGCAGAGCCAGTACACAGGTTTGATTCTCAGCCCCACACAGAAGGTTAAAGGATCCAGCATTGCCACAGTGCCACAGCTGCAGTGTAGGGTGCAACTGTGGCTTGGATCTGATCAGTGGCCAGGGAACTACAAATGCCTCAGCGTGGCAAAAAAAAAAAAAAAAAAGAAAAAAAAGACTAGATTCCCCGACCACATCTAGATCCCCAAGAGTACCACCAAATCACAGCAACACACAATCAATGTCCACAACCTCTCAGCAATTACATAAAGATTAACAGGCACTTTTAAAAACAAAGTACTTAGTAACTAGGAAAATCTTCAGTAAGTGTCATTTTAAATGTTTGAGGTTTTTTTTTAACCTTTAATGCTTTAAACATTGTTTAGGAGTTCCCTCTGTGGTGCATGGGCTAAGAACCTGACTGCAATGGCTCAGTCGCTAAGGAGGTTTGATCCTGACACGGTGGGTTAAAGGGTTAAAGGGTCGGGCGTTGCCACAGCTGTGACTCAGATTCAATCCCTGGCCCGGAAACTTCCTCATGGTGTGGATGTGGCCATAAAAATAACAACAACAACAATAGTTGCTTAAAGAGCTAACTATGGTCCATAAAGAGGTATGGAGAATGGGTTTCCTAGCACTTGAGAACTGAAATAGAACGGGTTTCTAATGACATTTCTTCACTGGAAAATTTATATTCAGAGGTTTAAAAAATACATAAAGTCTAAGATATAAGGTTATGCAAAATTCCAAAGGGGAAAGAAAAAATCAATGGAACTGTTTGTTATAGATATGCTCTTGGGTTCTGGAATAGACTGAGTGATACAGGGTTACAGAGACAAACACTGTAGCTCTATCTTAGATGAATCAGTATGCTTTCCCTGCCAAAACCCTCCAAAAAGCTTCATTTCCTTAAACTTTCATGTCTTCTTGAAGAGGTTTAACTTCAGGGATATCTAAGAAACCCAAATTCTCATAACATCTTGTTTTTGTCTCAAACTCTGTACAGGACAAACTTTCTTACCTTCTACTAATTCTGTATAAGAAAACCTAATCCTTCACTAAGCATGTATTATTAGTACTGGATGCTATTATTATAACTTCATTTTCAATAACTTTCAATGTCATTCATTTACTTATATAAACTGATTCTAAAGTTACATGTGCAAATTATCAATTTTATAAACAAATATAACAATAGCAATTAATTAAATATTTTAAAATCGTTCAAAAGTGGTATTTCTCTAGCAAAAGTAAAACATTTAAAAAACTTAATCTTGTAAAAAAAAAAATTATTTTTAGGAATTCCCTGGTGGCCTAGAGGTTAAGGACCCAGTATTGTCACTGTTGTGGCTTGGGTGGTTACCCCTGTGGCTCAGGTTCAATCCCTGGCCCAGGAACTTCAGTATGCTGCAGGCGCAGCCCAAAAAAACCTGTTTTCAGTGAGCTTACTTTGAACTTCTGCTTAGCATGAAAAAATTACTTCTAACTAGCTGCTAGATATTCATTCAGATACTGTCAACATTTTTAAATGATGGGTTAAACAACCCTGAGAACTAAATAACAAAACATAAACTAGTTTTATTTAATTCTCCAAGCCCAGGTCACACACAAAAGCACTTAGGATCAACATCAACAACATCCACACACGGGTCAGTGTGAGCCAACAGGCATGTGCAGACCTACCTCTCACAATGTAAGTTTAAGACTGAACAATCAAAAGGACTCCAGAATAGAGCTATACATTTTCCACAGTTTCAGAGCACTGATCTTCAATTCTGCATATGTTCCATGAACTGAATGCCAGTCCTGCTCCTGTAACATTTAAGAAAACTCAAGGAAAGTCATTAAATACTAAGGAGGAAGGTTTTTGTTAGGTAGAGTTGAGCTCTGGAAGACCAAAACCAGTATCTAAGATTTTTTGCATACACAACCCCCACCTCCTGCCATGAGAACAAGTGTGTACCCATTTAGGGATTATATTCCCCCCAATGGGAAAGCACGTTATAGAGCAAGGGGAGAAAAGGGTAAATACAAGGAACAGAAATTAGACTAATTATTTTAAACAGGAGATATTTCTCCTTTATGCAATAGGTACATTCTACCATCAGGAAGGTTTTATTCATTTGTTTGCTGGCTTAAATCCAGTGGAAAATTTTCTTGAATGAGAAATCACATTCCTTAAAGATTGCTAAAGTGAGGAGTTATTACTAGTCCTTCACTAATTATCTCCAACAAAGAGAAAATAAAAGGGTAACAAGCTAAGAGGGATTTTGCTGGGTAGAAGTGAGGGAGAGGAGAAAAAAAAAAGAGCTGGTTAGCCTGCAGTCTTATTCTAATTTGTAATATAAGGATAGCATAATATTTTGATATAAGGATAGCATAATATTTAATATAAGGATAGCGTAATAGTCATTGATATCATGACTTAAAAGTTACAAATACTATGCTTGTTCTCACCTACTTGGTATTGAGAGAATCAGTTTGCTTTCACAGTGTCTCCCACCTCCAAATTTACATTAGACAGATAGCTAGTTTCTCAACTGCTACTAATTAGAAAAGAATCCCATAAGATAAAATTTTCAATTTACATTTAACTGCCAAGATTTTATTTTCCTGAGAAAAGAACTCAACTGTTCAACGGCCACTGAAGAAACCAAAGGACACTTTTAGGAAAGTATTCAGAGAGGTACTCAAATATAATTCAAGAGGAAAACTTCCCCACACAGAGAAGGCATTTTTGGACTATTTCCCAACATTGCAGCCATCTTCCTTTGCTATTATATCCTCATTCAAACTCTAGAACCAGATTATAAAAGTCTGCTAGAACTATGCAAGTCAGATCATGTTCCAGTCAAAACTTAACAGCACCTGACAGAAATTCAAAAAAGCAGTGCAAAGCACAGAAGCAGGGTAGTGTTGTTCTACCCCAACGCTAATAGACAACTTCTTAATATATTAACAATACAAACCAAACATGCATTGTTGGACATACCTTGCAAAATAAAAGGAAAGAAATACCCTCAACTCACACATCAGTGAACATCCACCTCTGTTAAACATTTAGTAACAAAACATACCCAGCAAAATCTGCCTTTCTAATTCCTATATGAGAATTTATAGATTAACTCTGATAGTTCATTTCACCCAAGGGCCTAAGAATTCATCTTTATCACTGATTATCAGGATATTTATATATTTATATTCTGTTCTGAATAAAAACAGAATTAAAATAAAGTATTATTATTTTTACATCTTTTCTTTCAGTAGTTGAGGGGCAAAGCTTTTTAGGGGGAAAAAGGAAATCCTTTATGTGAAGCCTGACATCTTCTGAAAAGAAATCATAGTTGAAAAGTAAGAACTTTTTTTTGAAGTTTGGGGGCAGGGGAGATATACTATCTTTCAAGTAAAAGTGTACAAGCTAGCTAAACATGGTTTATGTCTTTAAAAGATCATATTTAAGATGAACATGCAATTATTATTATTATTTAGGGGACATAAGAAAAATAAAAGTTTTATAAAGATTAATTTAAGTGACCATATTTACAAGGGAACTGGAAACTCCACAGCTCCCTGGCTAAATAAAAGCAGTCATCTACTGCACCAGTGTGTATTTTCAGGCAAATACAGAAGCAAAACTCATTAGCTCTTTAAAAAATACACACATTTAATGTTGGTCTGTTTTAATTCTAAGTAAAGCAATTCCAAAAATACAAACTGAACATCAGAGCCATGTGAACCACCAAGATAAAATAAAACAGACATTCACAATAATTACGTCTAAAGACAGTTCAGCTTAATAAATCATCTTCCAGGTATGCTAAAGAAAGAATGACTAAAAATACTGCTGGTGTTCAGTTAGAATTAAAGGACTTTGGGGCAAATGAAATAATATGATACAGGTGGAGTGAATAAGGTTACACGGGATTTACATTTTCCATTACCCCTAGATATAAACAAACATTCAAAATCAACACAAACTCTGTGTGTTATTCAAAATATTGCAGCTGCAGGAAAGGCAACTTTAAATTAATAGCTAGGGGAAAATCAAGTTTTGGTGGAGGTAAACAGAAGTGACAGTTCTTAATTTGCACTTTTGTAAAGCTCATTTATACCTGGCCAACCAGGAACCAAATGCAGGACTACGAAGTTCTCTGCTTCTTTTGGCTATAATGTGACAAGAAAAGGTCATCTTTTGAAGATGTTTAAAGAAATAAAGCAACTTTCTTTATAAACAGTCAAATAAGCAATCAATGGAATAAATAAGTACTAACCCACATTTTTACTGCTCTGTAATCACTATACATATTTTTCATTTTGGCGGCAAATTCTCCAATTTTTAGGCTAAAATCCACCAATCGTTTTTAAGAGTAAAATGAACAGCCACCAAAATAAGAATATTCTTCTGTTTACTCTTTGGCTAAAAAAGAAAACAAACAAACAAAACAAAACAAAAAGAAACAGAAGACAACTCTAACACTGGTGATAAAAGAAACTTTTTTTTTTTAACATGTAAAATAAAGTTATCAATTTAAATCTTGGTACACTTTATAAAAACAAGAGGTAATGTTGTAATAAAACAGTAGTTGCCTCCGCAGGCAACACACTGTTTGTTAACCCTGTGCAATAAAATACTTTGTTCATACTACACTTAATTCAACATGACTAACAGTTACTACAGACATGTCAGGAATCTTCAGGGGACTCCTATAGACTTACTGTTAAAACTGAGAAACATTTACAATCATAATGTGCCATGAAAACGTGAAAATGTTACTTCTAGTAGGAGATAATGTTCATACTATTTGAATTTGTTTTAGGTATTGAACAGCTGAGTTACAAGGACTGAAAGTGAAAAGCATTCTAAAAGCCCATGAACACTGTTGTTCACACCCTTCTTCAGAACACACTAAACTCGTTTGACACATTTCTCTTCATACATAGCAAGCAACAGCACCCAATAAAAGCCTGAGAAGAAATGCTGCTGTGTAAATACTGCAACTATTCCTGAAAAAAGAATTATGGGATATATACTCCAAAGCTGCCCATTCCCATAATTTGTATTGCATAGGTCACATAATCAATCACACACATATATATACACATGTGTGTATATATATGCACATGCAAAGAATATATTAAGACGACAATGAAGTCTAGTCACAGAGCAATTTACAGGCTCAATATATTTTTTACACTTTGCTTGAAAGAAAATTTCAATATTTTACAGTCTTTTAGTAGGCATTATATACACTGCACTTTATGAAATCTAAAAGGTACTGAAATAAATTTTTTTCCAACATTTTGGTAACAAAACAGACAATGTTTTTCCAAATACTTGTGCTATCTATCTACATGATCTGTTTGCTCTGATAACCACTAACCACAAAAACTGACTCAATGGAATAATTAGAAAAATTATCTAACACCATGCATGGGTTTGAATCATTTTTAATACCCTATCCTAGAAACATTCTACAAATCTTAAGATTTAAAAAATTAAGTCTCTGTTCTGATTTTTAAAAGATATCTTTTTATGACAATATCCATAACATTGACAGGTACATGTTAAGGCTAGTATCATCTCCTTATGTGATTTTTTTTGACTTTTTTTTTTTTTTTTTTTTTTTTTTTAAGAAAGATAGTAAAAGCCAGACTCCTTTAGGGCTTTGAACTGTACCTACAGAAAATGAGAGTGCAGTGAACATAATGTTCAGTCCTACAGTCAGGATGCAGTTGCTCCTTCCCATTCCACAAGATACTGCACCTTTCCATCAAGTGTCACCCGACGAGCCAATACTCGGTATTTTTCACCACATGCTATTCTACCTGCAGCACCAAAATAACTGGTAATGGAGTTTTTTAGATGATTGAGTTGTAACTCCTGATCTGCTAAGTTATTCAAAATCTCCGTGTTGAGGTCATCAATCTGGTAATCCTCTTTGCCTTCATCATCTTTTACAATTTCTGAGTTCTGAGTCTGGAGTGCTCTTCTTGGAAGACGACCCCTTCTCCTCCGTAAATGTGGAATTGCAGCAGGCCAAGATCTTCCTGTACGAGTTCTTTTTCTGGAGTCAGATAATCTGCAGAGCAAATCAGGCCCCAATTATCTACCCTTGCCAATACAAAAAATCAGCCAAATCAAAACAACAAATGCTACATAAATTGGATTACCACTGCTTTCATTAAATTAAATTCAATCACCTTCTTGGGTCTGACCCTTGAAGAACTTTTCTTCCTTAACTATGTACTACTAAGCTTAAAAGACTCAGAGGAAATTTTTGATTTATGAGGCCAATGAAGTAAATTCTTACCAGGAGGCCCTATTCATAAGTTAAGTCTTGTCAATGTTTTCATCATTAAAAAGAAGACAGTTCATCATTCCTTCCCTCAATGCAATGAATACTTAATAAGCACCTACGACATACCAGACACCTTTCCGCGTGCTTAAACGGATGGCAGAGCTAGTGTAAAGTGTCCCTTGGTTACCAATGCTAGGCCTGCTGTTAAGTAATGTGATGAACTAGAATAAGCATAAACTAGATGTCAGGATTCCCATGGTCTAGCTCAATGTGATACTGGTCAAATTTAAATCTCTTATCTTCTGTGCTCTCTTAAGCAAAGATATTGACTGAAGGGGCTGAACTAGATAATCTGAGTTCAGAAATTCAGTAATTTTATGATCTTAGAAAACACGGGCAAAATATAGCTTAACAGCTAAATTCAAAGACTATAATTATACCGCCCAAATTAACATCCCTGGCTCTGTACACTTGCTAGTAAACATGCCATCTTGGACTTGTTACTAACACGCTCCAAAACTTAGTTTGTAAAATGGGAGTAACTCAAAAAATTGCTTTTTTTAATATATATATAATGATGTTTATTTTTTTCCATTATAGTTGGTTTACAGTGTTCAATTTTCTAACGTACAACATGGTAACCCAGTTACACATACATGTATACATTCTTTTTTCTCACATTATCATGCTCCATCATAACTGACCAGACGTAGTTCCCAGTGCTACACAACAGGATCTCACTGCTAATCCATTCCAAAGGCAATAGTCTGCATCTATGAACCCCAAGCACCCCATTCATCCCCCTCCCTCCCCCTCCCCCTTGGCAACCACAAGTCTATTCTCCAAGTCCCTGATTTTCTTTTCTGTGGAAAGGTTCATTTATGTCATATATTAGAGTCCAGATATAAGTGATATCATATGGTATTTGTCTTTCTCTTTCAGACTTACTTCACTCAATATGAGAGTCTCTAGTTCCATCCATGTTGCTGCATATGGCATTATTTTGTTCTTTTTTACGGCTGAGTAAAATATCGTTTTATGAATTCAGTAAGACAGTGTATGTAACCTTAATACGATGCTTGGTTAAGAGGCCAAAAAATAGCTCACATTATTATTACACATTATTATTATTCACAACTCATTTAAAAATGAGTTACATTTTAAGCCTTTAAATATTTATAATTTTATATGATTTACAAGAGCAGTTTTTGAATTGTGAACAAAAATTAAACAAGGAAAAGTATAAAACTTGCAAGCTCATAGCTCTGACCCTAAGTAAATTAAACTCTTCTTACCTGACCTATCAGACTTTAAGAAAAAATTGTCTTTCTGAAGAGTTAGGTTAAATAAAATATTAGAGGGGGAGTTTGCTAGTGATAAAAATCCTGAGTTTAAAATCCTTTTACTGTTCCCCTTGTGGCTCAGTGGGTTAAGAACCTGACATAGTGTCCCTGAGAATGAGGGTTCAATCCCTGGTCTCACGCAGTGAGTAAGGATCCAGCAATGCTGCAAGCTGAGGTGTAGGTCCCAGATGCAGCTCGGTTCTGGGGTCTCCTATGGATACATAGCAAAATTCCTGACAAATTTGAAAATTTTAATGTTTGTGCTCCAAAAAGCAAAAAAATTCAGATGAATATTAACAACCTAAGGAATCTTCTTATAGACTGCTTCTTAAAAGCTGAAAGACAAACTTAATGTCAACTTTGAATTGCTACAAATTATTAGTCATCACTTAATAATGAAAAAGTCTAGATAAAAATCAGTTAAGAATAAGAACATAAAATATCTACCCATAATGCCTGGAAATGCTAGACGAGGTAGTTTCTTTTGCGCTGGAAGCACCCGTGAAATCCACATCTGAGGTATTAGATGAATGTGCAGTTCCCTCAGTTCTCCTGAGACAAGAGAATTTAAATGGTATAACGACTATATTACACAACAATAGAAATACTAATCCCCTCCCCAAAAGAAAATTCCTAGGTTAGAAGAAAATAACTTTCTATTTACCCTATAGAACAAGGTAAATCCAAAGTAGGATTCTCTGAAATTGACTCCTTATCCTAAAAAATAAAAAAACATACTGAAAGCATGGTTTGAAAGTAAGCTGAAAAGATTAGTTTCTCAGTAATTTCAAGCAGACTTTCCTCTGTGAACATATACCAATATATCCTCTTACCAAAGGTGGCTCAGCAGTTTTCTGAATCATTTTTCTTGTGTATGGGCCAGGTGGACGACCTACAGACTTTTTCTTTCCTTTTTTTTCTATGCCATTGCTTACTTCTCTGAAACAGAAAAACATTGTGTATTAATCTCTGCAAAAAGACAAGAGACAATATATAGTTACAGCTCTACTTATGTAATAATTAGATTATACTTATAATTTTTATATTAACAATACCATAAGAACAATAAAATTAAGATGAATCTACAAGTTTAGTCAATTTCATAGATAACACATTCTCATTTAAATGTTTAAGATATATTTATGAAAGGTCTAAAAAAAGTTCTCTAATACAATTCTGAAAAATATGTACCACCTAAAATTTTAAAAATAAAAGCAGAAACAAACAAAAACATCTACTATACTGGATGGAAGATTTCAAAACTCCTAATAGTTCAATTATTTCATTTGGGTTATTACCATACAGGTGGCTAGAGGGTATTCCAAAAATTTACTACTAAAAGAAATTATGAATTTAGTAGTTAACCTCATGGAGCCAGGAAGTACCTATTTTAAAATACAGCAGCTAGAAAGAGAGGCAGCCTATGGGTTCCTGAATGACACACATCAGAAAGAGAATGATGCCCAGCGAGGGAAAACATAAAAGAGTAAGGAATCCTTCATATATTGGGCAGGGAAGTAATTCAAGGGGCAAAATTAGAAAGATCTAGAAAACCATTTTGAGACATAAGAACAAGTATCAAGCAATAGGGAGGGGAAAAAGGCAACAGGTTAAGGACATGTCTAATTTAGAAATGAAGAATGGCAAATATCAATACACAAAACATGTTTTCATCTATTCAACAAACATCTCCATATAAATGGGATACTAACAATAGAAATACAAAGATATTCCCTGGGCTAAGGGGTTTGCAGTACAGTTATAAGATGAATGTATATATAAGCAGGATAATAAAATAGGTTAAGTGTTGTTACAAAAACATTATCCAGGAAAATTCAATTAAAAAACGAGGTAAAGGAACAATATTATAATAATAGGTTAGAGAGAACTAGAGAAAACTAGGAAAAGACTATTCCTTCACACACCAAACTAAGGTTGGGGAAAATAAGGTGGAAGTACAAGGAAGGAGCAAGTAGAGAAGCTAGAGAAACAAAGAATAACAAGCACTGTAATCAAAAGTCTTAAGGATAAGATGTATGAGGTATATATACATATATTTTTGAAAGATGATCAATATAACGGTTATTGATAAAGGACCCCTGGACTAAGGAAAGTACTCTCAGATTAAAAGGACCAATTCACACATAGGGCCCAGAAGGGACTGCGAATGCCTTTTAAAAACACTGAACCATTACCTGGTGACATCAAACGGACCTAATAGCTACCACAGGTGGAGTGTCCTATCAAAATCATGATAGGAATGATTCATAATTCATAATATGGGCACTTTCTAGCAAAAGATTAATGATAAAATTTAAAAGTGACATGCCTAAGTAGTCTTTCCTGCAGAAAAAAAAACAAACTCTTAAAGCAATATCTACTTTATTACCACCTCAGACGGATATAACAGTCAACCCTCTGCAATTATTTTCTTAACTCTCTAAGATAATTATCTCGTACTTGCTCCTTAAATGTCCCTCTCAGCTATCTTTGCCACATCATCTGCTTGACAAAACAGAAGCTACCAGGCAATGACTTCAGTCATCTTCCAAATACTAAATCTAGAAGAATCAGTATCTGCACCCATATTCTCCTTTTTCACTCCATTTCAACAGAAGAGTTGTTAAGTCCTCTTACCAAAGGCCACTCCCACATTCAGGCTTTAAATCCTGTCCCTTTTGGCTTCTCAAAGACTTTACAGTATCTTCAATTACCTCCCCTCTCTACTATACCAATCTCACCTTCTCCACTGGATCATTCCAACTCACACAGAATAACAGGTCACAATTATCTTCTATCTATTGAAAAACCATCACTTGATTCAGCTTCCATTCCATTTGTCTACTTCCCTTTACAGTACAGCAAAACTACTTCTGAGATGATGACACATACCCTATTTTCTTCTTTCAGAATTCTTAAAGATTATTTGCTTTTTCCGCTTTTCCTTTAGCATCGCCATCATCATCATTTTGAACGTGTCCATATCCCTTAGTGTAGAAAAAGCCCAGTTGTGATATATAAATTGGGCAGTACTGAATTCATCACACTCTGACCTAGACCAATCTTTACCTCTCAAGGAGAATTGTTTTTGTCACTGTACAGAATGTTATCTTATCCAATACATCTTTCTCTCATCTTAACCCGCCTCTCAGCAGCATTCAGTACTATTTAATATATCCATCTTGCTCGAAACATTCTCCTCTTGGTTTTCATAATATTGAACTTTCCTGGTTTCCCCTTATTTCACTGATCATTCTGTTGTTTCCGCCCTTCATTTCACTTCTTGCAAATCTCTAAATGATATTAGGACATTATTCTGGGCCATATTCTCTTCTCTTCTCCCTCTCTACATCTAGAAAGATGAAATCATCTTTCATCCATTCTCATAGCTTTATAAATCAGCTTCCAAGTTTACATCACATGTCCTGCTCTCTCCTGAGCTCCAGAATCATACAGTAAGTTGCCTGTATCTAACGTCATCATCACCTAGATATTCCTCATAAGAATCTCAAACGCAATGAGTATGTAATAGAAGAATGCTTATTCACCTTGCCAAAATCTGGTAACAGACACCACTACCCACCAGTGGCTCAAGTCAGAAATTTGGGCATTGTATAACTTCATTTCTCCCTTTCATAAATGTAGTTCAAAGCCAACAAATTCTGCCTCTAATGGAGATTGTGAATCTATCTTCTATTTGACTGCTACCACCTCCACTTGCATAAGCAACCATTACCTACCTCTCAACATCTGAAAAGTCTTAAATTCTCTTGCTTCTACTCTTACCTCAACATATATCTGTTTTCCAAAGAGCGCCCCAAAAAAGTATTTTTAAAGGATAATCCAATCTGCTTACATCTTTAAATAGTTCCAAACTCCTTATGAGACCTATGAAACTGTACATGACCAAGCCCCACCCAACTTTTGCAACACCCAATGCTACTCTAGCCCTCACTAGCCTCTCATTTATACCTCAACTAGCTTCCCGTGATTTCCTAGGACATATATATCTCAGAGCGTTCACACTTGTTAATTCTCCTACCTGGATGTTTTTCACGTTGTTAGGTCATTCTTATTTTTTAAATTTCAGCTTAAATACCATTAAGCCTCCTTAGAGTAGACCACTTCATCTCTATCCATCCCAGTACAGTTCCAGTACAGTCTAAATCTGTTTGCCATTTCCTAAATAGCATCAGCATGACCTGTAACTATTTTACTTGTCACCTTTCCTCCCCGCTATAATAGAAACGCCATCAGGGCAGAAAGTCTCATTTGTTATTGTTTCTCCAGCACTTAGATAGTAAGGTGCTTAATAAATGGAATGAATGAAAAACGAATGAGAAATGAACAAACAAATGAACAGGCCAGTACTTAAGCTATTTGCTAACGAAATCAATAGGGCCTATTCCTAAGAAGCCTCAGATCTAAAGTAAGTGAATAAACATCTAGCATTAACTCCTTGTACCTTGTCCAAAGAAAAAATTATAAACAAAGCAACAAATCAGGGTAACTGCCACTTGTATTTTCAAATATACTAATGAAACTAAATAACACATTTTTAGTTACAAATAAGCTAAAGAGAAAAACTAAGCCACAGATCAACTTTTACCTTGAATCAGATATAGGTTTGGATGCCTTTCTGCCTTTAATTTTAAATTCATGGGATGTTCCTTCAGGTTCTTTCTCTGCTTTGAAAGCCACATTTGGTGGCACAGGAGGAACACGAATTCGCAACCCAAACAAATGCTTCTTCTTCTTTATTTCTTTCCCAGACATAAACCTAAATTTTTGAAAAAATTAACTAAAAATTTAAAAACTGAACACATATACATGGCAGACCCTAAGTCTTAACTTTCAGATATAAAGCCTTTACACATGAAAGTCCACCCAAGACTAGAAACATTGACTCTTGCCCTCTTGCTTTTTTTTGATTCTTATCTGCCCCAGAGCCAGTCCACAGTAGAATATGATGGGGGAGCAGGGAAAAAGGAATAGTATCAGAAGGGAACATAATACAGGTCCACTTTTCTTTTCTTTTCTTATGCCACCCTCGGTGGCATATAGAAGTTTCCAAGCCAGGAACTGAATCTGAGCTGCAGCTGCAACCTACGCCACAGCTACAGCAACACCAGACCCTTAACCCACTGCACTGGGCTAGGGAATGAACCCATGCCTCAGCAGCGACCCTAGCCGCTACAGAGACAATGTCGGATCCTTAACCAGATGCGCCACAGCAGGAATTCCTCCAGGTCTATTTTTCTCTTTAAAACATAGCATCTAACTTTTTGAAGGAAGGAAGTAGAGAGCAGTGTCTTTTTAGTCCCAATATGTTTTTCCATATTTTTAGTGTCATTTATTAAAAAAAAAATCTCAAAAATGTTTAGGAAAAGAAAAATTGTTTCAGAGTAGATCTGTGAGGAGAAAAGCCCTGGTCAGAAAGTAATAAGTGATAGCATTAGAAAAGGAAGTAGGAGACCAATTCTAGAGGCCCAGAAAATAAAATGAGTGTCTAGTATGTCAGATCTGGAACTGGAAATAACCTGGAGCAGAGAAGTGCTATTTTGGTCTGGGCTTACGTCGCTGAAAAACATGCTTCTTAACCCTTCCCCAAAGTCCTTTAGGATTCTTATTCCAAAACACCACCCTTAGCTCTACTAGAGCCTGACTGGCCACAAGAACCACTACCAAACTTTTGGATCATTCTTTTACTTTTATAAATATTTGAGAAAGAGAAGCCCTTATTTCCACCATATCAGAAACAGATACATTTCTGGCACACTAAGTTGCATTACAGAATTCACTGCCCCTTAAAGTATTTTTATCAGCAGGATGGTAACTGCTCAGGCAGTTTATGGCTTTTTAAACTGGCCTAAAGACCCAGGCACTTGTAATTTTTTTTTTTCCCTTTTTCTTTGGCCACCCTCACCCCATAAGGAAGTTTCCAGGCCGGTGATTGAATCTGAGCCGGCACTGGGACCTGCGCCACAGATGCAGCAATGTCGGATCCTCCACCAACTGCATCAGGCCAGGGATCAAACTGGCGCCCCCACAGACAAGCCGGATCATTAACCCACTGCACCACAGCAGGAACTTCACCTCTTGTAATTACATTTCTTTTCTTTTTGACCACACCTGTGGCATTAAAAAACTCCTAGGCCAGGGATCAAATTCACATCACAGCAGCAACCTGAGCCAAAGCAGTGACAATGCCAGATCCTTAACTGGCTGAGCCACCAGGGAACTCCATAACATTTATTAATGAAGAAATGTTGCGAAGTTCAAAAAAAGCAACTTGTTACAAACAAAAATGTTGTAATTTAATGGCTGGTTGGAACTAACGTATACATTTAAAATATTATTTCTATTGTATTTTGCAATTTTTTTAAAAAAATGTAGATATGCTGGTTTTTTAAAAAAGGAAAAGATGTCTATAAGAATAAATCAAACATTATCACTTAATTATCAAAAACTTACATCACCAATAACAATAATCTTAAAACTATAGCAGACCTCAATCATTTTAAACCCATATTCTCTACAATATATACCTTTTTAATCTATTCCTACTAGCTACCAAGATTTTATTTTACTTTCAGTGGATTAAATTATAAAAACAAGTCATTACTGAGAATGCTTTTTCAACTCAGCAGACCAGATTCCCCTGAGATACTGCTATGCCTCCCATCCACCACTCCTGGAGGACTGTTCTTCCTTCTCCAACCCCTGAGAATCACCGCTTTACTCTGACTGAAAAAGAGGACATTAAAAAGTTTTAAATGGTATGTACTAGCTCTACACAGGAATCCCACAATTCTTAAACAATGCCATTATTCCTTATACCTACTAATGTCTCCCTCATAGGGGTACATAAAATAAATCAACTTACATGGTCTTGTAATCATTTAATGCCTCCAGAACATGCTCATATCTTTCAGATTTTGGTGTGTCTGCCAGCTGTGAAGTATCAAGAAACAATTTAACGCACTACAATTTCATCAATGAATTAATACACAAGTGCTAGACAGAGGCAATGCAATGCAGAAATGTCCTGACTAGCAGTCAGAAAATCTAAATTCTAATTCCAGGTCCTCACTGACTAGCTCTGTGACCTAAATCCATTCAACATCTCAAGGCTTGTTTTCTCACCTATAGAAAAGGGAGTATAAATCCTACACTAATTACTTTACCAGTACTTGTATGGATCAAATGATATGCCTGAAAGAATTTAACTGTAAAATACAATAAAAATTGGATTTTATTATTAGTTATCATCAAATACAGTTTAATTCTATAACCTGGGAAATAATTACTTCAAAATCAAGCATAAAAGCTTTTAATAGATATTAAAAGGAAAGAGTATAAAAAAGTAATGAGAAACATGGCATTTTATCTCCCAATACTTCTAATATTAACACAAACCAATAATCTCTATGATTTTAACAAGTAACATGAAATTTGGGGATTTTACTTTCATAAAAAATACACACTTCTGTTACCTCTAAAACCCAAAATGACTCAGTAATTTTTTATCACACACCATTTTAAAACCTAAACAATTCAATTTTAGAAGACTTTCTATTTTGTTCCAAAAAGGTTTCTTTCAGAGTCATTTGTGCCTTTTCTTCAAAGTTTAAAGAAAGGGTCCCAATAGAAAAAAAAATATTAAAAAAAAATCTGCAATCAAAGCTACAAAAACTAAAACAAACAAAACTTCCAAAATATCACCGACTTTCAAAATTACTGCCAGTACTTTTCTTTACCAGTTGAAACTCCCAAACCTCAGAAATGTTTCAAGTAAAAAGAACAAACAAATCTGTCAAATAGAATACTGACGGTAGAAGAGACTTATAAAAAAGGCATTTACTCCAAATCTTTTATTTTACAGATTAAACAGATATGAAGGTCACACTGCTCAGATTTTCATGGTTGGTTAGTGAGAGCTGGAAACTGAACCCAAGTGACAAGTACATTCATTCAACATTCACTGAAAGCACATTCTGTGCCTCTATTGGCTACTTTAAAAAGGGGTGGGGGGTGAGGGGAGAAAGAGCGAGACAGAAAAGGCAAGACAGCACAGGCAGTTTTGTGCTCATTCCACTATACCACACCACACCTCCCTACTCTAATTCCTCAACTGTCCAACGATAGAGAATGTCTATTTAAGGAAGAGTAACAGGCTCAAACTTTAAAAAGTGACCCAAGATGTAATTCCAGTTTTCACTAGTACTGCAATCCCTTTTACAGTTCTGACAGTCACGCAACCTTGGTTTAAGTAGTACCACTGATGAAAGTTAATGAGGCAATTAATGAAGGAGTCCATTCCAGGGTGAACAAAACCTTCCTTCCTAGAACTCTTCCATCCCCTCTTTTATAAGATGGTCCTTCAAATATGTGACAGACACTAGCTATCATGTTTACGTGTAAGCTTGGGTTAAAGTTTTTAGCAGCCTCATCACATGATTATTTCATATTAAGCTTATTCGCCAAATAATTCCACCCTTTTCCTCATCCCCACTCCCACCTAACTCTAAAATCTTAGCAGATGAACTGCTCTCAAGCCAAGAATCTATTATATACTGCTTCTTTCATATTATTGTTTGTATATTTAAACCTAAAAACAAAATTTTATAACTGCTGTTAATTTGATTTTTCTTTCTGCTCAGTGTTCGAAATGATCTTTTCTTTTGATCCTGTCATGTTTCCTGAAGTAAAGACAAAAAACCCTGGCTTTCCCTTAGTTATCTCCCTGAAAGAATATTTCCAAGCCATTAACTGTTTTTGTTACTATTATTTAATTAGTTACAAATCCATTCAATTTTTATGGGGACCAGCTCACATTTCAGTATCTCATATGAAACTGAGTTGTACCAGGTCTATACCATGCGCGTTACCACCTGACATCAGTGTTGTTAATCATACCAAAACCAAACAAACAAACAACACAGGGTATTTAACATGACTTATTCTAATTAATTAGTGGTGTTTTTTATTGCTTTTAAAATCTTTATATGAAAACTCTGCTCTACAATTTTGCTGACATTCAACCACAAAAGTTTCTAATTTCTCATATCCACACCTTTTTCCTTTTGAAAATCACAATGAACTCTCTTATATTTCTTTTGGTACTTATTCTCTATGATTTCCCAGAAATTTTATCTGTAAGTACCTTCAGCACTCCAGGATTATTCAGCACAGGACTGTTTATTTCAACTCGGATAATGCAGTCCAGGGCTCCCTTTCTGTATTTTGAAAACTAAGAGTGCAAATGTCATAATGTAAACCAAATAATCTGTATTAGAAGAGCACTGTATTCTAGTTCTTCCATCTGAATATGTTTATAAAACATGTATTCTTTGAAAATAATAATTTTTGTTCCTCCCTCTATAGACACTAATCTCACACTATGTTTTCACTTTCAGGGTTGCATATTTCTGTACAAGATATACATACTATTATGTGGTTAAAACTCTTCCCTTCCATAAAAGACATCCTTCAATTACCAATACTGAATTCCATGCCACCTAGGCTTAAGTATGCCAAAGAGCTTAAGTAATTTGTCTGCCACCATATATATATATATATGTATATATATATATATATATATACGTATGCTAATACATAACACTCAAGGGCCACAAGCATATGCTTTTAACCATATTCCTTGTAATTTGCACTTAAAAGTATTATATCACCTGTACTATACTATATTTATCTCTGGCCAAAACACTGTTTCTGGCATAGTATTTCATTTGGGTTTTATCTATGCTTTTCTCCCTGCATCCTTCAAGCGAGGTGGCACACAACACACTGCTCTTCTATCCACCTTTGGGTGCTTAAAATTTAAGACCACAGTTAACAGAAAAGTGGGTGGTCCACACAGAACTAAAATTTCAAATCGTATTAGGAATCAAAGAAAATGATAATAGATAGATTCCAAAACCTACTAATATCTCATCGTAATGTCCAAGAGCAATCTAGTACAAACTCATTCTAAATACTTCTTCTATATAAAAACCTTAACTTTTATTTGGGGTGTCAAGTGTTAGATGTTTTTACTATCTCAAAAATGATTTAAAACATGGTAGTTTCTCAAATAGCTATACTTCAGTCTATATGATAATCTTTAAGGCACCAAATCTCAAACATGTTTAAAAAGAAACAGGATGTTTAAGATGTTTAAGAAACAGTATAGGAGTTCCCGTCGTGGTGCAGTGGTTAACGAATCCAACTAGGAACCATGAGGTCTCGGGTTCAATCCCTGCCCTTGCTCAGTGGGTTAAGGATCCAGCACTGCTGTGAGCTGTGGTATAGGTTGCAGATGCGGCTCGGATCCTGCGCTGTGGCTCTGGCGTAGGCCGGCGGCTACAGCTCCGATTCGACCCCTAGCCTGGGAACCTCCATATGCCGCGGGAGCAACCCAAAGAAATAGCAAAAAAAAAGACAAAAAAAAAAGAAAAAAAGAAACGGTATAAAGTTAGCACTATGTTCTAATATGTTCTACAAGTTTCAGCTTCTCTTCATAGCAATCCTGAAAATAATCAATTAAAAACAAGACACATGGTACATTAATGTTTCATCTTTTTGGAATGAAAGGATATATAGTTGACCCCTGAACAACAAGGGTTTGAATTACGTGAGTCCACTCATGCACAGCTCTTTTTTTCACTAAACACCTACACTACAGTAGTACACTGTGGCTGGTTGAATCTGGGGTGAAGAACTGCAGAAGGGCAGGTCAGCTCTAGTCACATAACCATTTTCAGCTGCAGAGGGTTTGTGCCCCAACCCCATGTTCTTCAAGAGTCAACTGGACTCTCTCAAACACACTCTAAAATGTCTCTGTCATATAATCTATAGTATGAATTACAAGAATCAATGTTCAAATGAACTTGAGTATTCCAACTCAATCAATACAGGCATACCTCCCTTCATCGAACCTCACTTGATTGCATGTCACAGATACTGTGTTTTTTACAAACTAAAGGGTCATGGCAACCCTGCCTCAAGCGAGTCTATCAGCACCATTTTTGCAATAGCATTATATTCAAATTAAGGTATGTATATTGGTTTTTTTTTTTTTTTTTTTGACATGATGCTATTGCACACTTAACAGACTACGGTGTAGTGCAATTGTAACTTTTATATGCACCAGGAAATCAAACAATCCTGATTCGCTTTACTGTGATTTGCCTTTTTGTAGTGGCCTGGAACTAAAACCTGTTATCTCTGAGGTATGCCTATAATGTACATACAGTAACACACATGTTTTGAAAATACAGTTGGCCTTCAGTATCCATGGGTTCCAATGGTGAAAAATCAATCAGATATGAAGGGCCAACTATACCACATCATTTTATGTGAGGGACTAGAGTATTCTCAGATTTTGGTATCCAAAGGGGGTCTAGAATCAATCTCCCATGGGTATCATGGGACAACTGTAATTAATGTTACTTTTTAAGAAGATTTTGAATACAAGTATAAACAAAAAGAAAATTTTGTTAACCTGATTTTGAGTTAGTGACAAAATTCAACTTGCAACTCAATTTCAATTAACCAAGATTTACTACCTTAATAATTTGGAATAATACATTTTTTGTATTATTTTTGTTTCTATTACTATAAACATTTAAAAGTAAAGTAAATAAAAATCAAAGAAATATTACTAACACAAACTTTAAGTCTCTTTATCTTTAAAATCTCACTCAAAAGCCAATTACAACTACAATATTAAGATGTAAAATATTCACATAGAGAATTAAAACCTGGACTTCCATCTGTAAATAACTCTTCTGAAGATGAGATAACTAAGCTAAGAATTCTGATTTTTTTTTTAATGCAAAGAAAGCGATGAAAAGTTATTGGGAAGTCACTTGTTCTGATAATAAATTTGATGCCCACCCTCAAAATGGAAATAATCTTCAGAAAACTTTTCTGTTGTAAAGTTAAATTAATCACGTTTTTCTTAATTTTTAAATAAAAAGAGGTACACTTTTCTATTTTGACACAGAATAAGAAACTGAAATCTCTTACTTCTAAGACATTCTCTCGTTGGTTACAGAGGATAAAAATGTATCTATTGCTGAAATAAAACTTTTTCTGATATATATCAGAAGCTCAGGAGAACTGAGATACATGAAATTCATAAACTGAACTCACTTCTTTAAAAGACTAAGTATGACTATTATTTTTATTTTCAGCCTCTTTAATAAACTCTAAATATTTAAGATAGCATTTTAAGCATAAAACAACTTTAGTTTTTATATGCATGTTCCCTGACAATGTGAAGTAATCAGTGCAGAATTAAATCATGTAAAATATAAAGTATACTAACAAGAACAGAGATGATCTGCATATGAAGTGCTGAAAGAACCGTAACTAGAAAGAAAGAATTTCAAATAAATGTATGAGAACATTAAATACTAAGATGACTATATGGAGTTCCTGTCGTGGCATAGCAGAAACGAATTCAAATAGGAACCATGAGGTTGCGGGTTCTATCCCTGGCCTCACTCAGTGGGTTGAGGATCCAGCATTGCTGTGAGCTGTGGCATAGTAGACTGCAGACACGGCTCAGATCTGGTGTTGCTGTGGCTCCCGGCATAGGCTGGCAGCTACAGCTCCGATTCGACCCCTAGCCTGGGAACCGCCATATGCCGTGGGTGTGGCCCTAATAAGACAAAAAATAAAAATAAAATAAATAAAATTAAAAAGGCTATAAAGAACACAATAGTCAGGTGCATACTTCTTTTTTCCATTATTAATCAGTTTATTAAAATTTATCAAGTGTACAAGTCATTCACTTGCTCTCAAATGTCATCTAAAAAAAAGAAGCTTTTAGCAGAAAACTTAACAAGAGAATTATATTCCAATTTCTAACTCAAAGTCAAAACATCTTAGCTCAACTGATTTTAAAATCTAAATATTCCAAAGGTATTTGTTTTAATTTTATGCAAATAATCTACTACTAACTTTTAAATAAATGGGCATTATGTGCTCCCTGATGCCCCATAAAACCCCAAGACGACAAAAAAAATCCTTGGTATTTTATTTGATGTAAACCTCATAAACTGCCTCATGTCTAAGAGCTACAAATTCAATAATCCTTCCTAAATTTCACATCAGTTTACATAATATTTACCTCGAAAAGTAATACATAACTAAGAGTCACACATCTAATTCCACATATTATAAAACAAATATTTTAGTTAACCTAAGAGTAGTCAATATTTGTATTTTAATAACTCTAAATAAGTGCTAAAAATAAGGTAAATATTAATGTTATTCTAGTTAGTTTCTTTTTTGTGCTACTCTGTAGATTCAAAACCTTCAATGAACATGCATTAACTTTTATACTCTTTAAAAAAAAAAAATGACTCTGTAAACCAGCATAAGTGGTTACACTTCCCAAAATGAAAAGCAAAACGAGATGCCAGAATGAGAGTGGTAATCTCCGACTCAACTCAGATAGCTTCAACTCTCCAACTACTTATTCTTCTTCTTTTTTTGGCCACACCCATACTCCCAAAAATGTGGAAGTTCCCAGGCCAGGGATCACGCCTGCACCAGAGCAGCAACCTAAGCCTTATCCTTAACCAGGATAAAGTGACAAAGCCAGATCCTTAACCAACTGTGCCACAAGGTAACCCCTTTAACTTGTTATTCTAACTCTGCTTCTGGGTCTCACTATTTCTGAAAGTCAAAGATATATATAAGGGAATACCAACAAGAGAGGAAAGAAGACTGCTGGTTACATCTCTAAATTTATAGAAAACTCAGACAAAAAGAAAGAGAAATCATAAGTAAGATACCCTCCCTTCTATTTTTTTTTTCCTTTTTTTTTGCTTTTTAGGGCCGTACCCATGGTATATGGGATCAAATCGGAGCTATAGCCACCAGCACAGCAATGCAGGATCCAAGCCACATCTGCACCCTACACCACCGCAACGCTGGATCCTTAACCCACTGAGCGAGGCAGGGGTCAAACCTGCAACCTTAAGGTTACCAGTCAGATTCATTTCTGCTGCACCACAACAGGAACTTCCCTCCCTTCTATCTTTAACTATAGTGATTTTTCACTTCAGAAAATGGAAAAATCCAGTACATTACTTCCTTCTACATTTTTTCCCCCCTCAAGTCAACAGTCAACAGGAAATGAGGGCTGATCCTGACAGCCTTACCAAAATTATTTCTCCCTAACTAAAAGTAAAACGCTACTTTAGATGTATGGCTTACATAAGTGTCTTAGTAGCTTTTAAGAAACACAAAAAAACCAAAAAAGACATCAAGTAGCTAATGAAGTTAGCTCTAAAACTACCTACCTCTCCAGGGTGCAATCTATCCCAGTTTTCATTAATGTATGTCATAAGCTCAAGTTCAGAATCAAAGTATTTCTTCTTGTGAATAACACTTAGGTTGTAAAGGCATAGGTGTGCTATATCTACCCTGGAATCCAAAAAAAAAAAAATCAAAATATACAAAAGCAATGTTTTTTGTTACTGTTTAAAAATTACACAGTATTTTCACAAACCCAGCAATTAAAAAAATCCAAAGTGAAGTATTCAGGCAAACAGAGCGTTAATATCATAAGTCATATGCACAATAAATCATTACATATGAAAAACATTAACATTTAACTTAACCTGAATACTAACTAAAAATTAAAAGATATCTGATTTCTTAAAATGCACTTAAAGAATATCTGACTTTAAGAAAAAATAACTTATAACCTAAAATTTCGTGTTTTCACTACTATATATAAGCTACAAAGTGGATCATACTTTAACAGACTTTTTTATCTGATTCAGAAGTTAAATCTTATCTTTTCCTAAAATATGTAAAACATTTAACAAAAATGTCTAAGTATGTACCATACACATTTTCAGTAAATCTCCAAAATTTTATTCATTTTACTTCCCATACCCAGCATTACTTAACTGAGGCAGAAAATTTTTTTGCATTATAAGACATTTTCTCTCTTCTACTGTATGCTATTCTGAAGACCCAAAAGGACTAGAAATTTGAGTAAGAATTTTCAAGATCTAAAAAATTTGAAAGTGACATTTTATGCCATTAGAAACTGACTGACCTTATTACTTTAGCAATAAAACTAGATATCCTTGGGGAAGACATTAGGCTTGAGGATAAATACAGGGAAAGAAAGAAAGCCAGGCATAAAAAAGGACAAATCTTTATTTAAGCCATGTAAATGTATACAGAAAGTTTCATAAAATATGGCTCTTTTTGTTCCTAATAGAAATGTCGGTACTTACCACTGTAATGGTAGACGTTTGAGGTATTCTGGTCCCGAACTGCAGACAGAGCAAATAAATGTATAAAACCTAAAGAAAAGAAAAGTACACAATGAATAATCAAGACTACATGTGAACTGGAGTTCCCGTCCTGGCTCAGCGGAAACAAATCTGCCTAGGATCTATGAGGACGCAGATTTGATCCCTGGCCTTGCTCAGCGGGTTAAGATCTGGCGTTGCTGTGAGCTGTGGTGTAGGTCACAGATGTAGCTCGGATATGGGATTGCTGTGGCTGTGGTGTAGGCCAGTGGCTACAGCTCCGATTTGACCTCTAGCCTGGGAACCTCCATATGCTGCAGGGCCACCTAAAAAGCAAAAAAAAAAAAAAAAAAAAAAAAAGAGTACATATAATCATTTAATTAAAATATTCAGCAAATGCGTACCCTACAATTGACATAAGGGCTGACATACAAAGTCAAAATATAATCTCAATCATGACACTATCATTTAAAGAATTTCTTTCCCAGTAATGACAAATAATTAAATAGTTTGTATCTGGGAGGGGAAGAAGCACTATTTTTTAACCATTAAAGACTTTCAGAGTTCACACAGATTTCTGCACAGGAAGAGTTTGCAAGTGGCATGTGTGGACTAAGAACTGCAATGGCTGTTTCCACGTTCATTGCTCAGAATAATCTGGTAAAATAAGCCCAGAGGAGACAAACTGACCTTCCTAAGGTCAGAAAGATAATAAGTGACATAAGCTAAGATTTAAAACCCAGGGTCTGGAGTTCTCATTGTGGCTCAATGGGTTAAGAACCCAACACAGTGTCCATGAGGATGCGAGTTCGATCCCTGGCTTCACACAGTGGGTCAAGGATCCAGTATTGCTGCAAACTGGATGCAACCCAGATTTGATATTGTTGATTTGACCTCTAGCACAGGAACTTTCATATGCAGGCATAAAAAGACAAAATAATAAAAATAAAACCCAAGGTTTTTGATGTCATATTTAGTGCTCTCTCTGCAGGTTTTCTTCCTAGAACTCTATTTCACATTCTTCTAATCCAAAAAACATCAGATCAACCTCTAGAAATACTTTAGACCTAAGGTATAAATTGTGTGCATCAACATTTTGTGGCCTTTTCCAATTTTCTGTCACAGGATTCCTTTAAGATTTTTTAAGAGAAAGTACCAATGAGAATACTTCAGAGTACTGCGGGGCAGTAGGAGCAAGTATAATCACTGATCAAATACTTAAGTTTTCTGTAACAATACCCAAAAACACAAAAATTATGTTTTTTAAAAATTATGTATAATTTAAGTATATTATTCAGTACTTATTTAATTTATTTTTTTTGTCTGCACTCATAGCAGGTGAAAGTTCCCAGGCCAGGAAGTGAACCCACGCCACAGCAGCAACTCAAGCCACTTGCAGTAATAACACCAGATCCTTAATCCACTGAGCCACACAGGAACTCCATACGTGTATTATTCCATATTTTACTTCTAAGATGAACCTTTACAAATCACTATTAAAACTTTGAGAAATGTGAAAATGCAAACATACCACAATATTTTTTTTTTTTTTGTCTTTTTGCCATTTCTTGGGCCGCTTCCACGGCATATGGAGGTTCCCAGGCTAGGGGTCGAATCGGAGCTGTAGCTGCCAGCCTATGCCAGAGCCACAGCAACGCGGGATCCGAGCCGCGTCTGCGACCTATACCACAGCTCACAGCAATGCCGGATCCTTAACCCACTGAGCAAGGCCAGGGACCGAACCCACAACCTCATTGTTCCTAGTCGGATTCGTTAACCACTGCACCATGATGGGAACTCCTACCACAATTTTTTAAAAGCTAAAAAAAAAAAAAAAAAAAATCGATAAAGCTCAAATGCTCTTCTCACCTGTCTCCAAATAGCATTGGCTTTTGAAGACATTGCACACAAGCTTCATGAAACCACTGCTTACATTTGCAGCATTGCAGCATCTTTAAATACCAGCTAGAAGGAAAAATTTAAGATTAAAATTACTACCTTTAAGAGGTAAAGTATTTAAAAAAAAAAAATTGACAAAAGTGACATGCAGAATATAGTTATAATTACAGTAACACATTTCTGGTATATTTATTGTCATATTTTTTCTCCCTCAAAAGGTTATTAATATTGACCATTTCATCCCTCCTCTCTTTTATTCATGAGAATTTATAAGCTCTTGAAAAGTACATCTATTATTTCTAGTCAACAAGTGCCTGGTTCCTACACTAGTAAAAGATCTTTGTCAAGCATGGGATTTTTTTTCACATTGATTGCCTCAGTGGTCTCTGATGTATAGAGCTATTTGTCCCATAAAACAAAGGATCATAGGCAACTTTATGCCTTCACTGTGTTTCTATTATTCTTGCTCATTATAATGAAAAGGAGTATAGCAATTTAATAAATTTGGTTAACATAACTATAAATCCAATCTAAGATTCTACCAGGTATAAAGGCTTTGTGACAGACTTTCTCTTTCAGATAGTTCAAGATGCCTAAAACTGAATCTTCAGCTAAGGATATCCTATCTTTTAAGTTAGTACGTGGTTTTAATATATTAATACCTTATTTGCCACCCCAAAAACACCTTTTATTCAAATAATTCTTTTGCTCAATAAGTGAGCCCCACATTAATTTTAAGCCATATACAGGCAAAGCCAAAACAACTACTACTAAGGTCTTTGATTCATCAAGACAACAAATACTATGTTCCAGGTACTCTGTTAGGTGCTAAAGTTAAAGTGCTAGCAATATCAAATAGTTCATGTAGTTATGGTAAAGAACAATGAGCAATCTGTTTCATAAAATAATGCCTATAAATTAAAATGCTAAGTATAAGTGAAAAAAGGAAAAAGATCAATATCTAGGTTCACTGTATCTTTTATAAGTGACTTAAAGAAACCAGACAGAATGCTTCTTTAATCTACAGGTGACCAAAAACTGAGAAATGCTATAGAAAGGTTAAACCACAAATAAAAATTCCGTAAGATCAGAGACAAGGTAGAATGAAGAACTAAAAATTCATTCATTTATATATTCATTTATTCATGTTTTCATCACTGAATACCTTATATGTCCCAGCATTCTCCTAGACAGCCCCCTGTCTTAAGAGAAGCGCGGAGTCTGATAAGGAAGATTCAAGAACCAATAACTACAATTTAAATAGAGTTAAATGTAAAGTTATTCACTAACATTTTAAAAAATGTAGTACAAATACATGATGCACAATTTGACTTAATATCAACTTGTATGAAAAAAAGAACTAAAGATTTTATTTAACCACCTACAAACCCAAACTGAGCCAAAAGAACATGATAGGATGACCAAAGAGAGGTAATACAAACTTTCTTTGCAACAAAAACATAATATCCAGAACTCTAATAGCTTCATTATACACTGTCAGTCTAGTAGAAACACTGCATTTTCTAATCATGACACTCTATTTCAAAAGTAAGTTTATAGGATAAACAATGAGATCCTGCTGTATAGCAACAGGAACTATGTCTAGTCACTTATGATGGATCATGATAATGTGAGAAAAAGAATGTATATATGTATGTGTGACTGGGTCACCTTGCTATTCAGTAGAAAATTGACAGCACACTGTAAACCAGCTATGATGGAAAAAATAAAAATCATTTTAAAAAAAAAAAAAGAAGTTAACAATCAGTTTCTAAGGAGTTCCTGTTGCAGCACAGGAGGTTAAGAATCAGACTGCAGTGGGTTGGGTCGCTGTGGAGGCGTGCATTCGATCCCCAGTCTGGCACAGTGGGTTAAAGGATCCAGCGTTGCCACTCAAATTCAATCCCTAACCCAGGAAATTCCAAACGCCATGGGTGCAGTCAAAAAAAATTTTTTTTCAAATTTTTAAAAAAAAGTAAATTTCTAAACATTCTTAGAACTCTTATTTAGCAAACATTCAATGATAAAGATGAATAAAACTACAGCTTCTAATCCCTCCCATTCTCTTTATTGATACTTTCATGCATTTACAATTCACTATCACTCACCCACCACAATCAGTAGCAAAAATAAACCAGACAATGTAAGCAATTAAAAATTAATCTAAGGGCATCAAATAAGTGTATTTACTTACTCTCCAGGGCCTCCACAATAGCAGTAACATTGCTGGACATTGGTTTTATGACCTGCATCCCATTCAAGATCTGCCACACTATAGGGTAATGTCTGCTTCATGACTTGCAATGCTTTGGCATTTGGTCCTTTCTTAAGTGCACCACCCCTCTATATTAGAGGGAAAAAGTTATTTAAAAGAGTGAAGGATAAAATTTTAAATACAATTCTACAATCTTCAAACACTTCTGAAACTTCTCAAGAATTTTCCACTCTAAATTTCTTACCATATCACAAACTGTTTGACCAATAATAACCTCTATTTTGTTGTCTTTTCTTTCAAACTACTGCCCCAATACCAAGATCACTATCATAAAATAAGTGCAAGAATAGCTGCAAGTCACTTAAGCTTCATTAGTCAAACAATAAGCAGCACCTCTTTCTACCCAGCACTGATTGCTCATTTCACTCAAATAAACTTTCAACGTACACAATCATTACGTTGATAGTGCCTTACAAATTCCATTTAGGGCATTAGCCCAAAACACTTAAAAGATACCTTTGTTGTTGTTGCAAAAACACACTGTCGACAGAGCCATTTTTCATCTGAATCAATCACACTGGAATCAATATGAGGTGTGTGACACAACTGATGATATCCTTAATATCAAAAAAAGCATAAAGCAAATTCTATTTTATTAATAAATACTGCAACATAATTTTAAGAAGCCATTTTAATATTCTTTTCCTACATTAACATATTTACAATGACGAACAAACTTATCATGACAGCTTTAAGTTACAATGTAAAGAATTTTTAATCATTCATCTCTAACAGAGGTGTTAGGTATATAACAAAACTTTTCCACAAGATTAAAAGCAATTAACATTTACCTTGGCCACACTTATCACATATAACCATTTCATTGGGAGCTTCTGAATATTCTTCTTGACATATTGTACAGACCATTTCCCCACTTCCAGTGGCTCCTAAAATATTTTAAATATACATTAAAAAGACAGTCAACATCCATTAAAAAGACAGAATTGTTCCATATAACAAAACTACTTTTTTGAGTCTGTAAGTAGCCAATACTAGCAATGTCTGTTCACTAGATCATAAGGGTATCTTCTCAAGGCAAAGTACTGTATACAAAATACTATCTCTCTGCTCCCGATATGTGTTCTTCCCACCTTTAACTTAAGATGCCTACTATCTACATTCGTGATTGAATCTGTTTTTTGGGAGAGGACGTAATTTAAACTGCTCTCAGGCAGGATCCCCTACCACTCACTTCCAATATTCCCACTCTCCTGGGGGGTGAGCAAAGGGGATACTGGTGAACAGAACTACTCTTCAGATCACACACACATACCCATGTACATGTATTCACTCACCCTACACCGCCTAACATCATGAGACTAAAGAAAAGAGGCAAGGAAGATCTATCAATGACTCCTTTCTCTCTCGATGCAAAACATTTCTTATTTACTAATTGTAAAAAAGGTTGAACATCAATTATTTGAACTCTTGCTTCAGAAACCTGGATATATGATGTCCAGTAACAGACCCTAAACCAAATCCCACTGTAACAAAAGTTAGAGGTTCCACAGTTACTAATTACATTTTTTACCTGAATAGGTTAGGTTGTTTCTTCTTTAAATATTTCTATTCTAAAAACAATTTTATTCTGCAAAATTTAGAATATAATTTTATCACTCTAACACAATTATTTCCAATATTCTCTTATCAATTTCAATTTTATAGTTAAAATACTAACACACATGCTTTATTCACATATCAACAGTAAAAATTTAAATTCTGTGCTGTGAACCAAGCATTGTTACGCTCTTGATACATATTATTTTAACTCTCCAACTTATTAGATAAATATCCCGTTTATAGAGAAGAATTAAGGCTCAGAAAAATAAAAGTAACTAACCCAAGGACCCTCAGTCACAGAATATCAAGGTTAAGATTCAAATTCAGATGCACCAGTATCCATAGTCTCTCCATTGTGAGATGTTTCCTTCCATTAATACTATGCAATATTTCTTCCATCAAGG
This sequence comes from Sus scrofa, assembly GCF_054392235.1. Classification (NCBI taxonomy): domain Eukaryota; kingdom Metazoa; phylum Chordata; class Mammalia; order Artiodactyla; family Suidae; genus Sus; species Sus scrofa. The sequence continues at coordinate 129,404,279 of NC_139386.1, forward strand.
GAGTAACAAACCCGACTAGGATCCATGAGGATGCAGGCTCCATCCCTGTCCTCATTCAGTGGGTGAAGGATCCAGTGCTGCCATGAGCTGCGGTGTTCGTCACAGACGCGGCTCAGATCCCATGTGCACTGTGGCTGTGGTGTAGGCTAGTGGCTACAGCTCAGATTCAACCCCTAGCCTGGAACTTTCATATGCCTCAGATGTAGTCCTAAAAAGCTAACAAGAAAAAAAAAATTTTTTTTCCATCAAAAGCATTTCACACTATAGTTTTCAAAAACTATTAACTTCTAATACCTGTATAATAGTCTATCCAGTGGAAAGAACCAAATTTGATTTACTACACCTCTATTCTTAGATATGCAGGCTACCATATTTTTTTTTCTTGTTTTTTGCATTTTTCCTTTTTTGCTTTGTTTCTTGTTCTCTCTTCTCTTCTCTCCCAGGCTTTGTTCACTTGGCTGGATATAGCATCCCCTAGTTTCTCAGTTTATGGCTCCAATCAGGAGAGTAACCAGACTGAGCCTAGACCCTCTCAGTCCAAATCTCCAACATCCTAGAAAAGGGCCAATAGCCCCAAGCTGGGGTAAGTGCCTGAAGTGACTCCCACTTAAACATATGGAATGGTGTGGGGGAAGGCAGTTCCTCAGAAAAGAGGGTGTAGAGTCAACAAACAACATGTATTCACTTCAGGAAACAATCCTGAGGAAGCAGAGAATTGCCTTTACTTATAAATCCAATATGAGTTTTTGACCATCAAGTTTAAAAAAACTTTCTTTGTAGCTTAGCAGCTTTCTATAGTCTCCCTTACTCTAAATCCAAATGACTATAAAGCCATTTCTATCTTAGATATGCCAAATTTTTTGCTGTTAAAATAAACTACAGTAAATTTTTATACATTTTATTTATGATTTATTGGAATAAACTGCTACAAATGAGTCTGCTGTATAATGAAAGCATATAAATTTTTATGCATTTAGTGCAACTGTCAAAGTAATATCTGAAATAAATATTTAAATACACTGCCACCAGCAGTGTATCATTTTCACAGAAACCCTAACAGTATTAGGTATTAAGATTAAAATCTTTTTATAAATTTATTTAACAGCTTTAACATGATATCTCCCTGCTGCAATGCACACTTCTTTGTCTACTAATATGCCTATAAATTGTTGCCATTCATGTAAACTTTTAAAAAGAATCTTATTAGATGAGTGAAATTAATTAAGTTATTCTGGTATGTAACTATTAGCAGGTTCCTTACAGGAAGAAAACTACTAAAACTACACCATGCACTGAAACCTGCCACAATGCAATGCACTTGTCTGTTCTACACAAACTCCAAGTCACAAGTGTGCTATTTCCTGCGAGTTACAAAGAGTGAAATGGCCAAGGGGCTATTCTATCTAATTCTAAGGACAGTAAAAGGAGCCAGTGAGGCAAGAACAATACAGACCACTGAACTGATATACTGGATAGGACACAAGTTGGACAAGACCCCCTCACTTTCTATCTCTATGTACTACTGGCTTTCTTTTTCCTTTCTGGAAGGGAGGGAGGGAAGAAGACAGAAAAACAGACAAACCTCTATTTAACTACAGAAACCACCAAACAGTTGAAATGCTGAAAGGAACACATAGCTAACAGAAGAGGAAGAGAAGCAGTATAACATGGCTCAGCTCCACCAGAGACACATATTTACAAATTAAGGAAAAGGGATAGTTCTGTGTACAGGGGAATAAGATCTGTTCAATATCACTACTGCTGGAGACCTCCTATTCCTTTTCTCACAGATCCTTCAATTTGAGATTCAAAACATAAATTTAGTCCTTTAAATTGATCAGCCTCAAGAACTATAAACACTTTTAAGACATATTACTAGAGTAACAGCTATTGAGTTCTCCACCTAATCCCTGAGTGACATGTATAAAGACGGCAATTAGAACATGCCAATTCCTTTATACCAAAACTTTTTCATTCTCTAAGAAAAAGTAAGAGTGAAATCAAGAAATAGAACACAGCTATAACCTACCAAAAAGCCACACTGGGATTCGAATTAAAAACCCAACTGGGAGTTCCCATCGTGGCTCAGTGGCTAATGAATCCCACTGGAATCATGAGGTTTCGGGTTCGCTCCCTGGCCTTGCTCAGTGGGTTAAGGATCCCGAGTTGCTATGAGCTGTGGTGTAGGTTGCAGACGTGGCTCACATCCTGCGTTGCTGTGGCTCTGGCGTAGGCCAGCGGCTACAGCATCGATTCAACCCCTAGCCTGGGAACCTCCATATGCTGTGGGTATGGCCCTAGAAGAGGCAAAAAAAACAAAAAACAAAAAAACAAACAAACAAAAAAAAACAAAACCCAACCGATAGATACTTTAAAGAATTTATCTCTCCTTTCTACAAGAGGAAATATAAAAACACCTTAGTGCAGGCCCATTAACCCATTAAAAGGAATACCAGGAGTTCCCGTCGTGGCGCAGTGGTTAACGAATCCGACTAGGAACAATGAGGTGGCGGGTTCGATCCCTGCCCTTGCTCAGTGGGTTAACGATCCGGTGTTGCCGTGAGCTGTGGTGTAGGTTGCAGAAGCGGCTCGGATCCCGCGTTGCTGTGGCTCTGGCGTAGGCTGGCAGCTACAGCTCCGATTCAACCCCTAGCCTGGGAACCTCCATATGCCGTGGGATCGGCCCAAGAAATGGCAAAAAGACAAAAAAAAAAAAAAAAAAAAAAAAGGGGAATACCAAAAGTGGGGTTTTTAGCATGCTGTTAAAATACTCAGATTGTGAATACTTATTAATATTCATAATTTTTAAATATATAAAGCACTCTCCATGAAAGATACCTGAAAAAAACACTTTTATTTAGCAGATTCAAAGGGCATTCAGCAATTACAGTTTGCAAAAATAAAAAGCATTACAAGAAACATACCTAAACCAAACCACAACATACTTGTATTCATTTTTACTTGCACCTAAATATAACCTCGTTTTCCCATCTAAACATAAAAGAGTAATTAAGCAATAATTTTAAACCACTATTATTAATGAATATTTCTAGTACTCTAAACCTATTTAATAAGTCCTAATTCCCCAAAACATCTGGCAAATAGTATGTTCTATATACATTAGCTCCCTATACCACTTTAGACTAATAGAGGAAAGTAACAGTTAAGATGAAGTCCAAAGTGTTACTTGTTTTAGTAGCTAAAAATTTTTTTTCAAAGTTCTTAGAAAGGTCCTAAAAAGAATTTATACATGTGCATCAGAATGTATACATCTGCCCTCTAATCTACCAGTAATTCTTGTTCTTATGGTTTATAATACAGATTATAACTCTTTGAAGACTATGAAGAATACTGATTTAGCCTCTCCTCAAAACTGATTCTGAGTTATCCTAATACACTGTACCAAACAGACAACACTAGAAAATGACAAGCTGAAGAAAATACAATTTTAGTGAAAATCATGTCCAAGAGAAATAGTAGCACCTGCCTGTTTGAATGTCCTTCCAGAGAACCCAGGATTTAGAACTGTCTTCAAATATGATGAAGCAGCTCTGTTTCAATATGTTTATCTGAAAAACAGAGGGAAACTTATGAAGATTTCTTTTAAAAGCAAAAAAACTAAAATTTAAATTTAAATTCAAGATTATTAAAAGTTAACTGCAAAAAAAAAAAAAAAAAAAAAAAAAAGATACATTAAGGAACTTGCCTTTTTGATAGTTCCAAGATAAAACAAGCCATCTGACCATCTAGCTAGGACATCCTGACCCTCTTCAAATTTACATGCTGGCTTTTTGACTTTATGTCCATCCTGTAAAGACAGCTTGGTCAAGGATGCTGGGGTCTTTTGGTTTCGGCGTAAAGGAGACCGCTTGTGGACCAGTGAATTACCTGCCCCTGTAGAGTCTCTGTTTAAGAAATAAAAAGCCATATATGAGACTAATTTCCTTATAGAGGTTATTTTATATCAATAATGTATTTCATGTATTAATCAAAAATTTTTCTTTATTAAAAATCTTAAATTTAGGGGAAAAAAAGTAACAAGTACCTCACATCACAAAAACTCCAGAAACAAAGACGTTTAAAACAAAATGGTAGCAGTTCTCAATATTCATTCATTGTTAGCTCTAAGTGGGGTCAGGATCAAGCAACTACTGCAAGGTAATATATCCAGAGCAGCTACCACCAAAATGATACCTTTAAGTTTTAAGTGGGGAGGCCATGGTCATGACCAAAGGATGCCTTAAATCTCACAGCTGGGTTTAAACTAAAAGAAGTTGCATGGCATAATTTCATAAGTACTTGATAAAGAATAAAAATGATTACGACAACAGATACACACTACTATATATAAAATGGATAAACAACAAGGACCTACTGTATTGCGCAGGTAACTATATTCTATCTTGTAACAACCTATAATGGAAAAGAATCTGGAAACAAATATATATACAAATGTGTGTGTATAAAACTGAATCATTCTACTGGACATCTAAAACACGGTAAATCAACTATACTTCAATAATTTTTTTTTTCTCTTTAGGGCCACACCTGCAGCATATGGAAGTTCCCAGGCTAGGGGTCAAATCAGAGCTGCAGCTACATGCCTACACCACAGCCACAGCAACGCCAGATCCAAGCCACATCTGCAAACTACATCACAGCTCGCGGCAATGCCAGATCCTTAACCCACTGAGCGAGGCTAGGGATTGAACCCAAATTCTCATGGATACTAGTCAGTTTAGTAACCTGCTAAGCCACAGGGGAACTCCCTATACTTCAATAAAAATTTTTTTTAAAAGATTATGCCAGGGAGTTCCCATTGTGGCACAGCAGAAATGAATCCAATGATTCGAGATGCAGCTCGGATCCCGTGTTGCTGTGGCTATGGTATAGGCAGACAGCTGTAGCTCCAATATGACCTTTAGCCTGGGAACTCCCATATGCCATAGTGCAGCTCTAAAGAGGAAAAAAAGAGAAAAGAAGATTATGCCACAAGTAGTTAAAACACACCAACCAGTGACTATGGGTAACTGGGTATATTCAACTCACTGGAAGTGTTGTCGTGACCTCCTTCAGGAATCATTACTGAATAAATCCTCATTTACTGATGGGAATATGTCACACTCCCTCAAAAATGCAGACTGGGAGTTTAAAAAAAAAAAAAGTTGAGACCACCAATTTCACAAAATCATACTCAAATGAGAAGCCAATTGTAATATCATTTACATTTTTAAGCAAATACCCCCCAAAATTACATACTCCAGAATTAACTGTAACTTTCATGTTAGTTATTACATACCACTATCAACTTCCTTAAAGGTAATAAAGCAGTATTTATTTGGTTTCATTTTCTCAATTTAGATTTGTTTTACTAATTAAACATACAATAATATATAAAACTAGATAGATGAGAGTTCAAAAGCAGCATAAAAGTAAAAACAAAACAAGTGGGGGAAAATAAAAATGTTTCTAATTGGGAATACCAATTTTCAATACCTAGAAATACACAAATTCTGGGAAATTCTGTCACAAACTACAACATGTATGAACCTGGAAGACATTATGCTAAAGCAAAATAAACCAGACAAAAAGGACAAATATTGTATAATTCCATTTACATGAGGTAATTAAAGTAGTCAAATTGATAGAGACAGAAAGCAGAATGGTGGTTGCCAGAGTCTGGAAAGAGGGAGACGTAGGAAGTTAGTGTTTAAGAGGTATAGAGTTTCAGTTTGAAAGATACACTGCATTTTCAAAATATTCCAAGGAGTAATTACTAATATCTTCCCATCTTTGCTAAAAGAACATCAATCTATAAATCCAAGAGGCTAAACAAACTCCAAGTAGGATAAATGCAAAGCGATCTACATTCAGATATACCACAGTGAAAAGGCTAAAGCCAAAGAGAAAATCTTGAAAGCAACAAGAAAAGTAACTCATCACATGCAAGGAAATCTCAGTAATATTAACTTCTCATCAGAAACAATGAAGGCCAAAAGGCAGTGAGATGACATTCAAAGTGCTGAAAGAAAAAAAAAATGTCAATCAAGAATCTTATATCCAGCAAAACAACCTCTCAAAAATGAAGGTGAAACAAAGATATTCCCAGATAAACAACGACTGAGAGAATTTGTTGCTAGCAGAGCTACTTAACAAAATATAAAGGAAGGTTGAAATCAAGTAGAAATTCAAACACACACACAGGTATACACACAATAAAAAAACAAAGAACACTGGAAAAAAGGTAATTAAGTAATTACAAAAGACAATATAAACGCTTACTTCCTCTAAGGAAGTATATGAAACAATATGTTTATGATCATATTGTTAGACCTGTTAATCTATAGGAATGTAATATATTTGACAATAGCAGGTGGTGGGAACAAAACTGTATTTAAATAATGACATCAGACAGTAGCTCTAAGCCACCGAAATAAATAAAGAAAAATGGCAATACAAGTGAAGTTGTGTCACTTCAAGAAAATATCTACTATATTACTTATCTACCATATCACCAATTCAAGTAAAAACAGGGACCCATGGAAAAGCTACTAGTTCAGCATAAATGCCTTATATATACTTCCTATTTCATTACACTTAAAAACCTAAACTCAAGATTTAGTGAAAATAATTTTTTTATTGTTTCATTAATAATGTTAAGTGAAATAGTTTTCTGTGTGTGCATTTCGTTTTACCATGAGTAGTCAAAAATGAAGAATATTGGAGTTCCTCCATTGGCTCAGCAGTTAATGAACCTGACTAGCATCCACGAGGATGCAGGTTTGATCCCTGGCCTCGCTCAGTGGATTAAGGATCCAGTGTTGCTGTGGCTGTGGCACAGGCCAGCAGCTATGGCACAGGCCAGCAGCTATGCAGCTCTGATTCGTCTTCCTAGCCTAGGAACCTCCAAATTCCTCGAGTGCAGCCCTAAAAAGATAAAAAAGCAAAAAATAAAAATAAAAACAAATAATACTACTACAGTTTGATGCCTTGTTTCATGCTAAGGCACACAGCAGTGTGACCAAACATTGTTTTTACGCCCTCATACAAATGTTAACACAGTGGAAAAAGCAAATAACACCTTAGTGTTACCATGAAAAAGAGTTTTGACCTTGCAGACCCCATGAAAGGACCCTTGGATCACATTATAAAAGCCACACTCTAAATAAACAAATATAAATTGCCATGTATTATTTCCTTTCTGATTACAAAAGTAAACATGCAGGTGGTTAAACAAATAACAAAGAAATGTATATTCAAAAGTGAAAATCCCCCACCTTACATCCTCCCACAAAAGAAAACTGTTAATCTCCTGATTTTTCTTATGCATATACTACATATGTAGATATAAATCAATATATGTTTTAATAAAGTGGAATATATTTAAGGCTCTATAGCTTTCCTCACATAACAATGTATCTTAGACAATGCAATGTCCATCTGTATAAATGTAAAGAAAGATAATCTTTCTATCAGCTGTTAAGTTACTTTCCAATTATTAACCAAGTAAGGAACATTTTAGATGTTTCCAATGTTTTACTATTACAAGCAATATAAAAAGTTCATCCTTTTACTTTTTTTTTTTTTTGTCTGTCTTTTTAGGGCCATTCCCAGGCTAGGGGTTGAACTGGAGCTGCAGCTTCCAGCCTACACCACAGCCACAGCAACGTGGGATCCAAACCGCATCCCTGACCTATGCTGCAGCTCACGACAATGCTGGATCCTTAACCCACTGAGCGAGGCTGTGGATAGAACCCACATTCTCATGGATACTAGCCAGGTTCGTAATCTGCTGAGCCACACCGGGAACTCCCATCCTTTTACTTTTTTAAAAAAATTATTGCAGATGTGGCTCAGATCCATTTGACCCCTAGTCTGGGAACCTGCATATACCTGTGGCTGTGGCACATGGCATATGCAAGTTCCCAGACTAGGGGTCAAATCGGAGTTACAGTTTCTGCCCTGTGCCACAGCTATAGCAACATGGGATCTGAGCCACATCTGCAACCTACACCACAGCTTGCAGCAATGCCAGACCCTTAACCCACTGAGGCCAAGGTTCAAACCCACATCCTCATCAATCTTAGTTGGGTTCTTAACCTGCTGAGCCACACCAGAACTCTTTTTATGTTTTATTTTTAAATTGCTCCAAACACCATATAGGATAAATTAATGAAGAATAGTTATCCTATCTAATAATCTGCACATTTTTCCTTTTTATTATAGAAAATTACAAATACATACAAAAGTAGACAAAGTATGATCAACCATCAGATATTCACCAACAGTTTCAATTATCATCTCATGAAGAGTACTGTTTCATTTAAATGTTGTTTCCTCCAAACCCATACTATGTATATATTTTAATGTGATATATATTACTGTCAAGTGAACCTCAAAAATGGTAGCAATTAACACTCTGACACTATCAGAGTAGTACTTGACGGCCCACACTTTATCCACAAGGAGTATTATCCTTTTGCTGACAACACACACGCACAAATTTCTACCTATATTTCTATTATTGAGGAGCTTTTTTTAATGTTTGTTAACAATTTGTACGTATTCTAGAAACTGCAGTTAATGTTCTTTGCCTATTTTTTAAACCGAAATGTTAACCCTTTCCATAATGACTTTCAAGAGCATCTTATATATTACGGGTAGTAATAGTTTGTTATTATACATGTTGGAAATATTTTCCCCACTTAATATACTGTAAAACTATCTTGATAAACAGATTATTTGACTGGGAAAATAGTACTTCTAGGTACTCAGCTGATTATGGTCAATAGCCACAAAGCTGTATCTCTCATCTTGCATCAAGGCTAGGCTACTCTCATGTGTATAAGTCAAACCTGAGAAATTTAAAAGAAAACCAAGATACAATAAAGGAGTTGGCCCACTTGCCCTTTTCTTAAGCTCTGTACCTTTGCTGTTGGGTTATGAATGCTCTTCCCAACACCCATTAACCCTCCAGTCCATAACTTTTCTTTTTATGGGATATTAAGCATGTCTAGAATACTCCTGCTTCTCCCAAATGGAGTTGATACAAGCTAAATTTCACAGTACTGGGTAATCTTTATTATATAAGTTCAATGCAATTCCAATTAAAACCCTAGCAGGATTTTTTGAGACCAAACACTTCAGAAAATTAACATGAAAAACTGAAAAGTCCACAGAATAGCTAAGTCAATTTTTGAAACAAAGAAGAGAAGTTCCCACTGTGGCACAGTGGTTTAGGAATCTGACCGCAGCAGCTTGGGTCACTGCAGAGGTGCAGGTTTGATCCTCATCCTGGTGCAGGACGTTAAAAGATGCAGGGTTGCCAAAGCTGCAGCTTGGATTCAATCCTTGGCCCAGGAACTTCCATATGCCGTGGGTATGGCCATAAAAAGAAAAAATAATAACAATAATAGGAAAAACAAACAGGGGAAGACTTGCCCTATCACATACTGTGACATATTCCAGAGAAAAAAAATTTTTTTTTTTTTGCTATTTCTTGGGCCGCTTCCACGGCATATGGAGATTCCCAGACTAGGGGTCCAATCGGAGCCACAGCCACCGGCCTACACCAGAGCCACAGCAACGCGGGATCCGAGCCGCGTCTGCAACCTACACCACAGCTCACGGCAACGCCGGATCGTTAACCCACCGAGCAAGGGCAGGGACCGAACCTGCAACCTCATGGTTCCTAGTTGGATTCGTTAATCACTGCGCCACGACGGGAACTCCCAGAGAAAAATTTTTCTGTACTCAACAGTAAGAAAGAATAACACCAATGCAATAGAACAGGTATCTCTAAAACAGATCCACTTACAGGAAGTTGATAAATGATAACTTGATATCACAAATCAGTACAGACAGGATGTATTATTTAATAAACATTGTTGGAGAAACTGGCTCACTTAAAGGGAGAAAAGGTTGTATCCTTAATTCACAATACACAAAAAGGTGACTCCAGATGGATCAAAGATATAAAGGAAAATATAAAACTTGAAATCTAACTAGAAAATGTAAAATATAGTTCCGATCCTAGAAGTAGAGCATACACTCAAAAATATGGAAGGATCCTCCAAATATGTTGATGGAAACAGAAACAAAATTTATAACACAATTACCATTTATGCAAACTAAGTGTGCATATATAATAACACCATGTATTTTAAAGGACACATGCATATACAAGGATGCATATTAAATATATTCATGTGGGTATGTTAAGACAATTGGTGAATGAGAGCAAGAATCTAACTGAGAATTGGGGAAACTCACATATCCTGACCAGAGACTTGGGAATGATGTAGTACCTCATAACAAACAAAACAGGTAACTGAGCAGCAGGAGTCAAATCATATTTCAAGACTACTACTACATCAAAATGGAGCTGGAGGAATCAGGCTCCCTGACTTCAGACTACATTACAAAAATACAGTCATCAAAACCATACAGTACTGGCACAAAGAAAGAAATATAGATCAGTGAAACAAGCTGGAAAGCCCAGAATTAAACCCACGCACCTACAGTCAACTAATCTATGACAAAGGAGGCAAAAATATACAATGGAAAAAAGACAGTCCCTTCAATAATTAGTGCTGGGAAAACTGGACAGCCACATGTAAAAGAATGAAATTAGAATACTTTCTAACACCATACACAAAAATAAACTCAAAATGGATTAAAGACCTATATATAAGACCAGATACTATAAAACTCTTAGAGGAAAAACATAGGCCAAATACTCTCTGACATAAATGACAGCAACATCTTCTCAGATACACCTCCTAGAGCAATGACAATAAAAACAAAAAATAAACAAATGGGACTTAATTAAACTTAAAAGTTTCTGCACAGCAAAGGAAACCCTAAACAAAATAAAAAGACAACCCACAGAATGGGAGAAAATTTTTTTTTTTTCTTTGTCTTTTTTGCTATTTCTTGGGCCGCTCCCACGGCATATGGAGGTTCCCAGGCTAGGTGTCTAATCGGAGCTGTAGCTACTGGCCTACGCCAGAGCCACAGCAACGCGGGATCCGAGCCGCGTCTGCAACCTACACCACAGCTCACGGCAACGCCGGATCATTAACCCACTGAGCAAGGGCAGGGACCGAACCCGCAACCTCATGGTTCCTAGTCGGATTCGTTAACCAGTGCACCACGACGGGAACTCCAGAAAATATTTGCAAATGAAGTGACTGACAAGGGATTAATCTCCAAAATTTATAAGCACCTCCTGTGGCTCATAACAAAAAAAACAAACAACTCCATCAAAAAATGGGCAGAAAATCTAAACAGACAATTCTCCGAAGACATAAAGATGGCCAAAAAACACATGAAAGATGTTCAACATCACTATTAGAGAAAAACAAATCAAACCACTATGAGGTACCACCTTATATGGGCCAGAATGGTCATCATCAAAAAGTCTACCAACAATAAATGCTGCAGAGGGTGTGGAGAAAAGGGAACCTTATTACACTGTTGATAGGAATGTAAACTGGTGCAACCACTGTGGAAAACAGTATGGAGATTCCTCAGAAAACTAAAAATAGAATTACTATTTGATCTGGCAATCCCACTCTTGGGCATCTATCCAGAGAACCATGACTCGAAAAGATACATGTATGTACTCCAGTGTTCATTGCAGCACTATACACAATAGCCAAGACATAGAAACAATCTAAATGCCCACTGACAGAGGACTGGATAAAGAGGATGAGGTACGTATACACAATGGAATATTACGCAACCATTAAAAAGAAAGGTGTAACAGCATTTGCAGCAACATGAATGGATCTAGAAATTATCATGCTAAGTGAAATTAGACAGTGATACATCAATGTCATATGCTATCACTTATATGTCGAATCTAAGAAATGGACACAGTGAACTTCTTTGTAGAACAGATATTGACTCACAGACTTTGAAAACCTAATGGTTTCCAAAAGAGACAGGTTGGGGGATAGAGGGATGGGCTGGGGGTATGGGATGGAAATGCTATAAAACTGGGTTGTGACGATAGTTGTACAACTATAAATGTAATAAAATTCACTAATTTAAAAAATTAAAAAAATAAAAATTAATAAAATAAAAAAACTCCCCCTGCCAAAAAAAAATACATCACTATTTGCTTTTATTATTTGACAACACATACATAAAGACTATTTTTATCTATAATACCATTATTATTAGAAAAGCATTTTTTCTCATCAACACTACTGAGATCCATATCTTGAAACAAACTGCCAGGACAAAGAAGTTTCTTCCCTTGAAATTAACTGACAGACCAAGGGTTCTAGCCACTTCTTCCTTCTTGGATTACTACTCATACAATAAATAAGACCAGGACTCAAGAACTTGAGAACCAGGTGCATAATTCAAACAGTGTGGTTTTTCTCCCTCACTCATTCCCCAGTTTATCCCCCCAGCTCACTAGCAAACTATCAATGTTACTTGGTGAGACCACACAGAGTTTTTCTTTTTTCTTTATTGTCCTTTAATCTATTTACCTTTGTGATAGGCTTATTTCACTTAGCACAATGTCCACAAGTTCATCCATATTGTAGCATGTGTCAGAATGTGCTTCCTCCCTTTTTTTGTCTTTTTGTATTTTCTAGGGCTGCATCTGCCGCATATGGAGGTTCCCAGGCTGTGGCTCTGGTGTAGGCTACAGCTGCCGGCCTACACCAGAGCCACAGCAATGCGTGATTCAAGCCACGTCTTCGACCTACACCACAGTTCATGGCAACGCCAAATCCCTGGCTCACTGAGCGAGGTCAGGGATCAAACCCGCAACCCTATGGTTCCTAGTCGAATTCGTTAACCACTGAGCCACGACAGGAACTCCACAGAGTTTATTTTTTCTGTCTGAGATAATCTGAGAACTACTACAAGGCTAATATTAAAATACAATGTGTTAAGAATTTAATTTCTCAAAAATAATGGAAGAAAAAAAATTTTTTTTTTTTTTTTTTTTTTGGCTTTTTAGGGCTGCACTTGCAGCATATGGAAGTTTCCAGGCTAAGGGTCAAATTGGAGCTCCAGCTGCCAGCCTACACTACAGCCACAGCAACGCCAGATCAGAGCCACACCTATGACGTACACACACCAGGGCTCCTGAAGGCAATGCAGGATCCTTAACCCACTAAGTGAGGCCAGGGATCGTACTCGCATCCTCATGTATACTAGTCAGATTTGTTTCCGCTACACCCCAACAGGAACACCTGATAGAAGAAGTATTAAGAAACTCAACTCACTTTCAGGTTAATGATTTTTTTTTTTTTTTTTTTTTTTTGCTTCAATAAATACTTACTTAGTACCCGTTTTAAGCCTGGTGAATAAGACAGTCCAGGTCCCTATATTAAGGGCCTGAGAGTTTAGTAGCAAAGTCTGAGTTAGACCTTCCTTCTTAGGGCTCCTTTCCCAATTCAAGCACAACCACTAAATTCAGGCTAGATGCTCTCTTAGCATACTTTAGTTCTCCCATCATTGTACTTCCCAAACTGTGCTCCATTTGCCTACTAACCTATCCTTACGTACTCCTCACCCCCTCAACAGTTGGTACTCTGAGAGGATACAATACTGTCCATTTTTGGTTCACCCATTACACAGTGCTTAGAATGCAGTAGGAACACAATAAATGATCAGTAAATTACCAACAGTATCTGTTAATTAATAGCAGTCTCTGGGAGCTAAACAAAGGATTCATCTCCCTAGTATGAACTTTTGTCCCTCTATCACACTGCTTAAGGTTTCCTTCCTCTTCTCTAATAAGCCTAGTAAACAATGACAGATCCACCACAGTCATGTCTCTAGCACTCCTGCCACTAGTCTTCAACCCATGAAGTATCACTTGGCAGCAAAGAGAAGAAAGGCAGTAAACCCTAGTCCCAATTCATACTGCCACCTCTCATTAAGCACTCCCACCCTCTCACTCACCCCAATCCATAAAGTCAAAGAGTATGCAATAGCAAGAAAAGACCAACTCTCCTAAAGGAAAAAGAGAAGAAAAAGACCTATTCTGCTATCTTTAACGCCATGCATCCATCACAGGCCCCGATCAATCACATCTCACCTTAAAGAGCAAAAGCTATCATCTTTCCAGGTTCTTTCCCACAATTTCTTCCCTTCCCTGGGAAAGAGAGTGTGGGTGAGTCACAAGTGAAGAATATAATGTAACCTAACAACAATCACACTTTTGGTGGGAACTTTCACAAAGATATGGTCAAATTCATGATGCCAAGAAGGGCCAGAGCAGAGCCCAGGTACAATGGAAGCAGAAGGAAGTCTACAGATTGATCCTGCATTCAATCAATGGGAGAGAAATTCTCTTTTATCACTTGAGGCAAGTATAGAAAAACGCAATCTGAAACTAGCTGCCTTCTTTCTGACTGTGGTTTCACTGAAAGTAGAACATCTAAGGGAACTAAGGCCAAGACTAGAGGATAGAAAACATAAAGAAAGCAGCTTAATGGCTGCTCTACTCAAGTCCTTACATTTAGAAATAATAAAGACAAAATAATGCATATATTTGTAAAATCAAGTAGTACAGAAAGGATTAAAATGAAATGCAGGGTTTTTCCACCGATCACTTCCAACATTCCAGTTCTGCTCTTCTGAGGCTGACCCTTTCAGCTATTTCTTCTGGGAAATGCCACCATATTTCTGAATAATGTGCTCATATTTCTTTCCTAATTTATCAATTTCAGATCTATTTATTATAAAAGATGATAATCACCAACTCCCTCTATAAATCTTACTGGACTATTATCATTAAATCAATGAAGTGGTTTACTTAATTAAAACTGTAAATATTAATCATCACAAAACTAAATGGCATACACTTAATATCTTTTCTGCTTCACTTTTTATTTTTCCCAAAATTGCTGGAGAATATGTCCCTCTTGACTCTTTGTTTCAAATTGTCAGGGACAATGTCAAACTTTTCTTTTTTCTAATGGTAACTCTTACTTCTAGAGCTCTCCATGTTCTTACACCAGCCAGGATTAATTTGAAGTTTCTCTTTGTTTTCCAGATCCCATATTATTTTTCCGGAGCAGTGGCTTGCAATAAGAGGATGTGAGCATGTAAATTTTCTGACTCTTTATCTAAAATAATTTCAGTCTTATTCTCACATCTGATTAAGAGTTTCCTGGATACAGAGTTACATGCTGAAAATAATTCTCCCTCAGATGATTGACGGTATTCCTTTTCTACATTCAGCATTCAGCACTGAAGAAAAATCTGATGCCACTCTGATTTTTCCTCCTTGGTAGGTTACTGCTATTTTTCCTTTATCAATGATCTTCTTTTATCATTAATGCCTTCAAAATTCATAAGGATGTGTCTACTCTTTCAATAGTACTTGTTCAGCTTTCAGTAAACCCTTTCTATTATCTACTTACACAGGAATCGTTACTTCTGTTTCTCCTGGGCTCTCCTTTCACGCAGCAGGTTTTCCTCAAGTATTCAGTGATCCTTAGTTGTCTACTTTTACTTAAGATTGAGGTTAGGAGTTCCCTGGTGGCCTAGTGGTTAAGGATTTGGTAGTGTCACTGCTGTGGCTCAGGTTAATCCCTGGCCCAGGAACTTCTGCATGTGTGGGAGAGGCTAAAATAAGTAAATAAATAAATAAGGATTGAGATTATAAGAACTTGTATGAGAATTCTTCATATTTGACACAGGACTTAGTAATGCTCTTTGCTTTAGGCTTGTTAGTTGGAAAGGCAACACTTAAGCTGGAAACCTCTAAATGCCAAAATATGAAGGTCTTCAGAACTCCCTCCACATTCTTTATCTGAAGGGTCAGACAAGTAGGTGTGAGTGAGTAATGTTCATCTGTTTAAGATACACACATCTTACTCCTATCAACTGTATATGTTATCCTCCCATTCCTCACCTGGCCAGGATTGCTAGGATTTGCTACTAGTGGCTCAGAATCAGTAGACACCTTAGTCCTACAGCTGTACAACACTGATAAGAAACATATTCAATGAGAGCACAAGCTTAAATTTTGAAACCATTAAAGTAGATAAAATGTATTAGGAACACTGCAAGTAAGTGACATGACAAATTACAGACAGGCTGACTTGGAACTGTACTTCCCATTTATAATGGATTACAGGCAAAATGCAGCTTTATTATAAACAACTTACTCACACACTTTGATCTCCCAAGCTGCTAATAGCTGAAAATTGGTATCTTAGAATGAATATACTTTTTAATTAACTGGATTATTTGAGCAACCAAAACAGTCTCATCCCCAAACCATTTTGAAGAAGAGGCCAATGAATGTTAAGGAAAACATTTAAATTGTATGGCTGTGGTCATTCAACAAATATTTGTTGAATGCTGCTATGTGCCAGGTAATAGGCTAGGTAGTAAGAGAGAAAAATAAGAAAGAACATATGACAAAACACCAAGGAACAAGGACTAAGTGGGGAAACAAATTATATAACATAATTCTATAATGAACAGACTCAAAACACAATTTCTAATTATCCAGCAAGAAGAGAAAAGGTGAGTAAAGACTTCATCAATACTCAGCTATTAACCCGAAAGTAGTAAACTTTCAGATGAACTTAAAGAGGGCTTTGCAGTTCTAGGGAACATGTGTAAGCAAAGTCCCAAGACAATACACACTTTTCTAGGAACAAAACTTCAGTATAGTTACAGCTCAAGGAGTTCCCACTGTGGCTCAGCAGAAATGAACCTGACTAGTATCCATGAGGATGTGGGTTCAATCCCTGGCCCTGCTCAGTAGGTTAAAGATCCAGCATTGCCATGAGCCGTGGTGTCAGAATGCAGAAGTGGCTCAGATCAGGCGTTGCTGTGGCTGTGGCATAGGCTGACAGCTGCAGCTCCAATTCAACCCCTAGCCTAGGAACTTCTATATGCCATAGTTGTGGCCCTAAAAAAAAAAGTTACAGCTCAATTTATAATAAAGGAAGTAGCAAATATCTTTGGACATCGGACAAATAAAAAAGACCCAAGCTATGAAGGCTCAATCAAAGAGTTTGCCTCTCTGTCTAGTTCACTGCTATTTATTCCCCTGTATCTGGCACATAATAGGTTCTCAACATTGGCTAAATGAATAAACATACAAATAAATAAATGCTATCAAAGGAGACAAAAGATGAAAACCCTAATAAACCTGCTACACTCTATGAACAAGAAAAGAGTAACATGAATCAGGGCCGTGAAGAAGTTGGAGTAGGTTAAAAGATAAAAAAAAAAAAAGCCCCATGTACTAGGGCTGAGTAACCTAGTTTATATACTTAACATTTTCCAA
Organism: Sus scrofa; assembly: GCF_054392235.1. NCBI lineage: Eukaryota > Metazoa > Chordata > Mammalia > Artiodactyla > Suidae > Sus > Sus scrofa. The sequence goes on from NC_139386.1 coordinate 129,421,566, forward strand.
GATTTTTATTTTAATAAACACAGAATGAGTCATATTAAGAAATAATTCTAAAAGTGGAGTGAACAAGTATCAAGAATTAACTTGATGTGATATTAAAAGCAAAGGAGGAATTCAGAATAACTCCTAGGTTTTCAACTTGGGAAACTGGGAGAAGAGTATGAGGGGAAATTAGGAGGAAAACAGTATCATGATTATCTGTGTTTCATCAAAGAAAGCTATTAGACAAAGGATTTTTATGAACACTGATCATATACTGAGCCATAAAACACCTCAACAAGTTTCAAGCTATAAAATCATATTGCTTATGTTCTCTGACTGCAATGACATAAAACTGAAAATCAGTAAGAAATATAACTTAAAAGTTTAAAAAATCAAGACAAGTACTTCTAAATAACTCAAGGGCCAAAGAAGCAATCATAATGGAAATTACCCAATATTCTGAACTGAACAATTACACCATACATTAAAACTTTTAGGATGCAACTAACACAGTACTTATGTCTTAAAATACCTACATTAGAAAAGAAAATAGAATTATTTTGTGGCCTAACATATAAACCATCCTGGAGAATGCTCCATGTACACCTGAAACACATTATGGAAGAGAAAAATGTGTATTCCATTCCTTTCAAATCAAATGTTCTGCAGACATCTATGAAGTCCATCTGGATCATTTAAGGCCAGTGTTCCTACATGATTTTTTGTCTGGATGATCTATTCATTGATGAAACTGAGATATTAAAATCCCTTATTATTACTGTATTGCTTTCTCCCTATAGGTGTGTTGATATTTGCTTTATATACGCAGGTGCTCATATTTGGGCGTTTCACTATTTACAAATACCACATCCTCTTGTTGTACTGACTCCTTTACCATTATGGAATGCCCTTCTGCGTCCCTTAGGATAGTTTTTTCCCACTGCAATGGTATAAAACTAGAAATCAATTACAAGGAAAAAAACTGGAAAATTTACAAATTATCTGGAGATTAAAAAACATGCTACTGAAAAACAAATAGTTCAAAAAAGAAAAAAACAAGAGATGTCAAAAAATACCATAAGACAAACGAAAATGGAAATACAGCATACCAAAACTTACGGGATGCAGCAAAAGCAGTTCTAAGAGGAAAGTTCATACCAACACAGGTCTACAAAAACAAGAAAAATCTCTAATTAAACAGCCTAATATTACACTTCAAGAAATCAGAAAAAAAAACAAAGGCCAGAGTCAGAAGAAGGAAGGAAATAACACAGATCAGAAAAAAAATAAATGAAATAGAGACTAAAAAGACAATAAATTAGATCGATGAAACTATGAACTGGTTCTTTGAAAAGATAAAATAGACAAACCCTTGGCTAGACTTGACTATAAAAAGACTCAAATAAATAAAATCAGAAATGAAAGAAATGTTACAACTGATACCACAGCAATACAAAGGATTATAAGAGACTACTATGAATAATCATATTCCAACAAGATGGACAGCCTAGAAGAAACTGATAAATTTCTAGAAACATACAACCTACCAAGACTGAATCACAAGGAAATATAAAAACTAAACAGACTGATTTCCAGTACAAAGACTAAGTAATTTTTAAAAAAATTCCTAACAAACAAAAGTCCAGGACCAGATGGCTTCACTGGTAAACTACTGAGCATTCAAAGAATTAATACCAATCCATCTCAAACGCTTCCAAAAAAAGAAGAGCAGGGAACCCTTCCAAACTCATTTTACAAGACCAGCATTTCCTGATACTAAAACCAGTCAAAGCTGTCACAAGAAAAGAAAACTATCCCGGATGGATACAGATGCAAAAACTCCTCAACAAAATATGAGCAAACTGAATGCAATAATATATTTAAAAGATCACATACCATGGTCAAGTATGATTTATTCCAGAGATGCAAGGATGATGTAACACGCACAAATCAGTCAACTTGATACACAGTATTAACAAAGAATAAAAATCATATGATCAGGAGTTCCCGTCGTGGCGCAGTGGTTAACGAATCCGACTAGGAACCATGAGGTTGCGGGTTCGGTCCCTGCCCTTGCTCAGTGGGTTAACGATCCGGCGTTGCCGTGAGCTGTGGTGTAGGTTGCAGATATGGCTCGGATCCCGCGTTACTGTGGCTCTGGCGTAGGCCGGTGGCTACAGCTCCAATTCAACCCATAGCCTGGGAACCTCCATATGCCGCAGGAGCGGCCCAAGAAATAGCAACAACAACAACAAAAGACAAAAAGACAAAAAAAAAAAAAAAAAAAAAAAATCATGTGATCAGAGTTCCCGTCGTGGCTCAGTGGTTAACGAATCCGACTAGGAACCATGAGGCTGAGGGGTTCGATCCCTGCCCTTGCTCAGTGGGTTAATGATCTGGCGTTGCTGTGAGCTGTGGTATAGGTCGCAGACCCGGCTCAGATCCCGCATTGCTGTGGCTTTGGCGTGGACTGGCAGCTGCAGCTCTGATTCAACCCCTAGCCTGGGAACCTCTCCGTATGCCGTGGGTGTGGCCCTAGAAAGACAAAAAGACAAAAAAAAAAAAAAAAAAAAAAAAAAAAACCCATATGATCATCTCAATAGATGTAGATAAAGCATTTGACAAAATTCAAAATCCATTTATGATAAAAATTCTCAACAAAGTGGATATAGAGGGAATGTACCTCAACATAATAAAGGCCATATACAACAAGCCCACAGCTAATATCACACTCAATGACATTCCTCTAAGATCAGGAACAAGACAAGGATGCTCACTCTTGCAACTTATATTTAACATAGTATTAGAAGTCCTAGCCAGAGCAATTAGTCAGGAAATAAAAAGTATCCAAATTGGAAAAGAAGAAGTAAAACTCTATTTGCATTATGACATGACACTAGAAGAGTAAAACTCTATTTGCATATGACATGAAAACTCTAAACATTCTACTATAAAACTGCTAGAACTAATAAATGAATTCAATAAAGTTACAGGATATAAAATCAACATATAGAAATCAGTTCCAGGAGTTCCCATTGTGGCTCAGTGGTAATGAACCCAACTAGGATCCATGAGGACATGGGTTTGATCCCTGGCCTCACTTAATAGGTTAAGGATCTAGTGTTGCCATGAGCTGTGGTATAGGTCCACAGACACAGCTTGGATCCCACATTACCGTAGCTGTGTCTTAGGCCAGCAGCTGCAGCTAGGATTCAACTCCTAGCCTGGGAACTTCCTTATACTGCAAGTGCAGCCCTAAAAAAAAAGCTAAATAAATAAAAACAAAAACTCGAGTTTATATATACAAATACAGAACTAATCAGGAAGAGAAGTTTAAAAACAAAATCCCATTTACAATTAATTCAAAAAGAATAAAATACCTAGGAATAAATTTAACTAAGAAAGAGAAAGACCTGTACACTAAAAACTCTAAGACACTGATGAAAGACACTGATGACACAAATATTCTTTTTTTTTCTTTAAGTCTTTTTAGGGCCACACCCATGGCATATGGAGGTTCCCAGGCTAGGGGTCGAATTAGAGCTGTAGCCACTGGCCTATGCCACAGCCACAACCACACCAGATCCAAGCAGCATCTGCAACCTACACCACAGCTCACAGCAACACCCAATTCTTAACCCACCAGCAAGGCCAGGGATCAAACCTGCATCCTCAGATTTGTTTACGCACAGCCATGATGGAATTCCTGAAGACACAAATAAATGGAAAAATATACCATGTTCATGGATTAGAAGAGTTAGTACTGTGAAAATGTCCCTACTACCCAAAGCAATCTACAAATTCAATAAAATCCCTATCAAAATTCCAATGGCATTTTTCACAGAAATATAACAAACAATCCTAAAATGTATAAGGAACCACGAAAGACCCCAAATAGCCAAAGCAATTTTAGGAGGAAAAAACAAAGCTGGAGGAATCACACTTCCTGATTTCAAGCTGTGTTGCAATTATATTACAAAGCTATAATAATCCAAACAGTATGGTACTGGCATAAAAACAAACACATAGATCAATGGAATAAAACAGCCCAGAAATAAACCCATGTACATATGGTCACATAATTTACAACAAAGGAGCCAAGAATATATAATGGGGAAAGGATAGTCTCTTCAAAAAACAGTGTTGAAGAAAATGGACAGCCACATGCAAAAGAATGTAACGGGGCCACTATCTTATACCATACACAAAAACTAACTTAAAATGGATTAAATACCCGTAAGACCAAAAACTATAAAACTCCTAGAAGAAAACAGGGGCTGTAAGCTCCTTGATATCAGCCTTGGCAATGACTTTTTGGATTTCACACTAGGAGCATAGGCAACAAAAGCAAAAATAAACGAGTAGGACAAAAAAGCTTCTGTACAGAGAGTTCCCATTGTGGCTCAGTGGTAACATTTCCGACTAGTATCCATGAGGGTGCAGGTTTGATCCCTGGCCTCACTCAGTGGGTTAAGGATCTGGCATTGCCGAGAGCTGTGGTGTAGGTCGCAGATGTGGCTCAGATCCTGTGTTGCTGTGGCCGTGGTAGAGGCTGGCATCTGTAGCTCTAATCTGACCCCTAGCCTGGGAACCTCCATATGAAATCATCAAAAGGAAAAGGCAACCTACAGAATGTGAAAAAATATTTTCAAGTTATATATCTCATAAGAGATTAACATGCAAAACATATAATCAACTCAAACAACTCAACAGAAAAACAACAAACAATCTGATTAAAAACTGACCAGAGGATCTGAATAGACATTTTTCCAAAGAAGACATACAGATGGCCAACAGGTACAAGAAAAGGAGCTCAACATCACTAATCAGCAGATAAATGTAAATCACACAATGAGATATCACCTCACACCTCTCAGAACAGCCATTATTGAAAGGGCAACAAATCATCAGTATTGCACTGTTAATAGAAATGTAAATTGGGGCAGCAACTATGGAGAACAAAATGGAGGGTCTTCAAAAATTAAAAACAGAACTACCATATGACCTAGCAATTCCATTTCTGGGCATTTATCTGAAGAAAATGAAAACACTAACTCAAAAAGATGTATGTACCCCCATGTTCACTGCAGCATTATTTATAACAGTCAAGACAAGGAAGCACACTGAGTGTCCACTGATATATGAATGGATAAAGAAAATGTGGGGGGGGGGGGTGTAAAATGGAATACTGTTCAGCCATATAAAAGTATAAAATCTTGACATTTGTAACAAGGATGGACCTGGAGAGCATTAGGCTAAATGAAATAAATCAGACAAAGAAAAACAAACACCATATGATCTCAATTAAATGTGGAACCTAAAACAACATCAACAACAAAAAATCAAGAACAGATTAGTGGTTGCCAGCTCTGAGGAGTGGGGTTAAGGAAGGTGAGAAAATGAGTGAAGGGGATCAAAATACAAACTTCCAGTTATAAAATAAGTCACAGGGATGCCAAGTACAACACAGTGACTATAATTAATAACACTATGCATTTTTTTAAATTGTTGAGAGAAAATCCTAATAGAAACAAGTGTTTATAACTATGTATGATGACAGATGTTAACTACACTTATTATGGTGATCATTTTGGAATACATATAAATACTGAATAATAATCTTGTACACCTGAAACTTGTGTGTTATATGTCAACTGTATATCAAAAAAATAAAAAAAACCCACAAAACCGAAACCAACCCAGTAGTGGATGCAGGGTCACACCAGGAATTAAAATGAGAAAAGTTCTAGTTGTCATTTTTATTTCACTAGTTGTAAGTTTTCTGCTAGTAAAAGGTGGAGCAGATCAGGGGGTGGCGGGGGGGAGACAAACTTATTAGGTATCCATCTTGATTTGAAGTGGGCAGGGGAGGACAATAAATGCACAAAAACTAAATGAAAAAAGAACAGAATTTTAAAAAAAATTTTACTGGAGTAGAGTTGACTTACAATGTTGTATTAGTTTCAGGTGTATAGCAAAATGAATCAGATAAACATATATCCATTTTCCCCCCATATAGGTTATTACAGACTATTGAGTAGATTTTCCTGTGCTAAACAGCAGGTCCTTGTTAATTATCTATCTCATATACAGTAGTGCATATATATGCTATCCCATCCTCCACCATCGCTCCCCCTATGGTAACCATAAATTTGATTCAGAAATCTAAGTTTATTTGTTTTATAAATAAATTCTTTCATATCTTTTTTATTAGATTCCACACACAAGTGATGTCATATTTGTCTCTGCCTCACTTACTTCACTGAGTATGATAATCTCTAGGTCCATCCATGTTATTGCAAATGGCATTTCACTCTTTTTTATGACCATGCTATTCCATCGTATATATATACTACATCTTCTTTATATCCATTCCTCTGCCTATAGACATTTAGGTTACTTCCATGTCTTGGCTATTGTGAATAGTGCTGCTACGAACATATAGGTGCATGTACCTTTTCAAATTATTATTTTCTCTGTATATATACTCCTGAGTGGGACTGCTGGATCCTATGGTAGTTCATTAGTTTTTTAAAGAACCTCCACACTTTTCTCCACAGTGGTTGCACCAATTTACATTCTTTCATTTCTGTTTTTTATTGTTGTTGTTGTTTGCTTTTTTCAATACTGCTTTGGCTATTCGGGGATTTTTGTGTTTCCCTAAAAATTTTAATTTCTTTTTCTGCCTTTTTAGGGCTATAGGCACAGTTTACGGAGGTGTGGAGAAAAGGGAACCCTATTACACTGTTGATTGGAATGTAAATTGGTGCAACCACTATGGAAAACAGTATGGAGATTACTCAGAAAACTAAAAATAGAATTACTATTTGATCCAGCAATCCCAGTCCCAGGCATCTATCCAGAGAAAACCAAGACTCAAAAAGACACATGCATTCTAATGTTCACTGCAGCACTATATACAATAGCCAAGACGTGGCAACAACCTAAATGTCCGTTGACAGAGGAGTGGGTAAAGAAACTGCGGTACACATACACAATGGAATATTACTCAGCCATTAAAAGGAAAGCGATAACGGCATTTGCAGCAACATGGATGGACCTAGAAATTATCATGCTAAGTGAAATTAGTCAGACAGTGATACACCAATGTCATAGGCTATCACTTACATGTTGAATCTAAAAAACGGACACAATGAACTTGTTTGTAGAACAGATATTGACTCAGACTTTGAAAAACTTATGGTTGCCAAAGGAGACAGGTTGGGGGGTACAGGGATGGGCTGGGGGATTGGGATGTAAATGCTATAAAATTGGGTCATGACAATAGTTGTACAACCATAAATGTAACAAAATGTAAAATTATCATATTAACATGTTATTTACTTCTAGTAAAATAAAAAAAGAAAATCAAGGGTAAAGATAAGATACTATGCTTAGAAAAGAGGAAAAGGTGGAGTTCCCATTGTAGCATGGCAGGTTAAGGACCCTGCATTGTCTCTGCAGTGGCTCAGGTCGCTGCTGAGGTACAGGTTAGATCCCTGGCCTGGAGCAGCAGGTTAAAGATCAGGCATTGCTGCAGCTGTGGCTAAGAATCGATCCCTGGCCTGGGAACTTCAATACATCACAGATGTGGCAAAAAAAAAAAAAAAAAAAGGCAGTGGGGGAGAAAGAAAGACAACAAAGAACTGAGAATGGTAATGACATTATCATTACCGCAATATTAGAAGCTAAAAGACAGTGGAACTATTCATTTAAAATACTGAGTGAAGGAGTTCCCGTCATGGCTCAGGGTTAACGAATCCGACTAAGAACCATGAGGTTGAGGGTTCGATCCCTTGCCTTGCTCAGTGGGTTAAGGATCTGGCATTGCCGTGAGCTGTGGTGTAGGTCACAGACGAAGCTCAGATCCCACGCTGCTGTGGCTCTGGCGTAGGCGAGTGACTACAACTCCATTTAGACCCCTAGCCTGGGAACCTCCATATGCCGTGGGAGCGGCCCAATAAATGGCAAAAAAAAAAAGACAAAAAAAAAAAAAAAATTCGGAGTGAAAAATAAACTGAGTGAAAATCAACTTTTTTTTTTTTTTTTTTTTTGCTATTTCTTGGGCTGCTCCTGCGGCATATGGAGGTTCCCAGGCTAGGGGTCGAATTGGAGCTGTAGCCACCGGCCTACACCAGAGCCACAGCAACGTGGGATCCGAGCCGCGTCTGCAACCTACACCACAGCTCACGGCAACGCCGGATCGTTAACCCACTGAGCAAGGGCAGGGATCGAACCCGCAACCTCATGGTTCCTAGTCGGATTCGTTAACCACTGCGCCACGACGGGAACTCCCGAAAATCAACTTTTAACCAACCAAGTTATCAACCAAGAGTGAGGGTAAAATAAGTATATTTTCAGGTATACAAAGTTCATGATGACTTATCACCCAAACACTTTCTTTGGCTCCTGACAGAAGATACCAAACAGAAAGAATAAACCAAATAAAAGGCAGACATAAGATTGGGCGGGGGGGGGGTGGTCAACACAGCAGAAAGGGAAAAGGATGGTTTTGAAGACAAGTCCCAAGACAACATCTTCTAGAGAGCTATGAGTCCGGATTAGAGCAAGAAATGAGAGTATCTCTAAGAAAAACAAATGTAGTTGATAAATTCTACAACAGACTGACTGAAGTAAAGTACAATGCAAGACATTTTACAGAGTAGCAGTGGAAAGATGTGTAAAGATTTCAATGTTCAAAGAGAACTAAATTTTATTTTTAATGAGATAATTTTTAAACCTAGTTGTATAAAAAAAGAAACAGAATCCTAGAGATAACAGCTAAAAACAGTTGTTTGGATTGTTCTAAGTTCTTTGAATATATTAACTAAAGTTTCACCATTATTTTGCCACAGCATATTGTATGTAGCTCATATGTAAACTATTATTATATAATCATAAAGGGTTTGAAATTGTTTGTATAACCATATTGAAAGAATAGAAGATTTACAGAAACTCCTCATCTAACACCACACGAAGAAATGCTTAAAACTGATGAATCAAGACAGTAATATTTTGTACAGAAATATAAAGAAAAAACAGGGAGTTTCCTGAGGGATCAGCAGGTTAAGGATGTGGCATTGTCACTAGTTACTGCCGTGGTGCAGGTTCAATCCCTGCCTGGAACTCCAACATGCTGCCAAAAAAAAAAAAAAAAAAAATAGTTGCCTCTAAGAAAGGTAGAGGGAACAGATAAAGAAACAGCATCTTTTTTATTACAAGTGTTTTAATCTTATAACTATTTGATACTTTATACTCAGCAAGTAATATTTTGATAAATATTAACAGTTACCTTTAAAAAGACAGACAATGATAAAAGTGAAGTAAAACCCTTGCTAACATCAACATCCATAGCAGTGTTTCCCAAAGGGTATCCTCTGGAATAACAATTCCACAGACTATCAATAGTTGCTATTGAATGGGGGGGTGTGGTTCACAGAGGATTGCTTTGAAGCCTTTATTTTAATATGTTAAAACACACTTCACAGTTTTTCCCTAACACAGAAACTCCCCACACCTCCCTTCCCACAAACCAGCTCCAAAACCTGTTTTAAGTCAGTGGTTCTCAAATGTAATTAAGTCCATAGATCAGTGTCAATCTGTAACAAAGTAAGAAAAGCAAGGACACTGTATTGAGTTTTAAGTTAAAATTAATCACCTTACAGACCATTCTGTTTTTTGTTTTTGTTTTTGTTTTTTTTTTTTTTGGCTTTTTGCCTTTTCTAGGGCCACTCCCAAGGCATATGGAGGTTCCCAGGCTAGGGATGTAATCGGAGCTGTAGCCACCGGCCTATGCCAGAGCCACAGCAACACAGGATCCGAGCAGTGTCTGCAACCTACACCACAGCTCATGGCAACACCAAATCCTTAACCCACTGAGGGAGGCCAGGGATCGAACCTGCAGCCTGCAGCCGCATGGTTCCTAGTAGGATTCTTTTCCGCTGCATCACAATGGGAACTCCCCATTATGTATTTTGAGAGCACATTCTTCTTACACTTCTAGAGTTGAAATCTCTCTTCTTTTATGAAATAATGGTGATACGTGGCAGTTTTTCAAAACATTTTTACTTTCCAAAATAAAAAGCTGGTAACCCCCTATCAGTACACTACCCCTAATCCACCAAGAAAAGCTAAAGGGTTGTGAAAGTCAAATCTGGGAATCCTCAGAAAACTCTTATTCAAATGTGAGCAAAAGAATCCTCCAAGGAGGGAGTTCCCGTCGTGGCGCAGTGGTTAACGAATCCGACTAGGAACCATGAGGTTGCGGGTTCGGTCCCTGGCCTTGCTCAGTGGGTTAACGATCCGGCGTTGCCGTGAGCTGTGGTGTAGGTTGTAGACGCGGCTCGGATCCTGCGTTGCTGTGGCTCTGGCGTAGGCTGGTGGCTACAGCTCCGATTCGACCCCTAGCCTGGGAACCTCCATATGCCGCGGGAGCGGCCCAAGAAATAGCAACAACAACAACAACAAAAAAAAAAAAAAAAAAAAAAGAATCCTCCAAGGAAAGGTGTCACCACAGAAATAGAAAGATAGCCCAGAGAGAAATATTATTACTAAAAAAAAAAAAAAAAAGTTCCCGTCGTGGTGCAGCGGTTGGCAAATCCGACTAGGAGCCATGAGGCTGCGGGTTCGATCCCTGGCCTTGCTCAGTGGGTTAAGGATTTGGTGTTGCCATGAGCTGTGGTGTATGTTGCAGACACGGCTCGGATCCTGCATTGCTGTGGCTCTGGCGTAGGGCGGCGGCAACAGCTCCCATTCGACCCCTAGCCTGGGAACCTCCATATGCCTTGGGAGCGGCTCAAGAAATGGCAAAAAGACAAAAAATAAAATAAAAATAAAAATAAAAAAAAAGACAACTAAGAAAAAAGAGAAAGGAGTATATCAGATATACCTAACAGGTTAGGTAAAATGAGTGCTAAAAACTGTTTATTGACGATTCCAAATCTAGAGTTTTATTAACAATTCCGAAGTCACCTATGATCACTGAGCTTAAATCCCTAACCACATATGGTTTAGAAGTAAGGACTAACAGGCTGAGTTTTGCTTATTCTTTCTAAAAGCTCAGCTCCTTAAGGAGGTTACAGGGTGGGGGAAATATGAGCATTAATACAAGGTATTCGTTACAAGAATGGAAATATTGTTGAAACTAGATTATTTACAGCAAAAATTCAGAGTCTAATAAATCTACTCTCTTACATACACTGATGATTCAGTCTGAATCTCTGGTGTAAAACATATAGTAGAATCAAGCAATTTTCTAGAAATGTATGACCTTAAAACTGCAAATACATGGAATCCACATTTCAAATTACAAGTAAAAGAAAGTATTTTGCTCTCTAAAACTTTACAGTGTCTGGCACAAAGTAAGTTCTTAATAATTATCAATTGAGGAGTTCCTGTCGTGGTTCAGTGGTTAATGAATCCAACTAGGAACCATGAGGTTGCGAGTTCAATACCTGGCCTTGCTCAGGGGGGCGTTGCCGTGAGCTGTTTGCTGTGGTTGAGGCGTGGGCCAGCAGCTGCAGCTCCGATTAGACCCCTAGCCTGGGAACCTCCATATCCAAAAAGCCAAAAAATAAAAAATAAAAATAAAAACAAAACAAACAAAAATCCTGTTTAAAAAATAATAATAATCACTTGAATAAATTAATGATAGCCTATACTTACCAATACACATACTAGTAAATAAACCCTCCACCTATCAAGTAAACATCACTATCCTATAAATACACATTCTAGTACACAAAAAGCCAAAAACGTTTTTAAAATTGCATTTAGTTTCACCTCTATTGACGACTGAAACTAAAAGCAGAGGTAAATTATCCACCCCACCTCAAGTTTGGCCTGAGCCATCTAGAATTAGAGTTTAACCACAAAAAAGAAAAAAATATACAGCTTAACTACCCAAGAGGTAAGGCAATGATGGAGGTGTTTACAAGTTCAATGAGTGTGACTTTGGCTCTCTTCATGAAATTATAGAAAATATATTCAAATACCTTAAAATTTAGGATAAAACATCAGTTTTATGGAACACTTCTCCAGGTTCAAGGTTTTGCAACAAGTACAAAATATTCTGTGATCACAAAAAGATTTTTATAAACTATTTTAAAAAATCAAAACTTCTTAAAAAAAAAAGAGTAGTGACACTTAAATATAATGTATCAGAAGTTCCCATTGGGGCTCAGCAGGTTAAGAGCCTGATGCTGTCTCTTTGAGGATTTGATTCAATCCCTGGCCTTGATCAGTGGGTTAAGGATCCGGAATTGCCACAAGCTGCAGTACAGGTTGCAGAAGCAGCTCAGATCCTGTGTTGCTGTGGCTGTGGCGTAGGCCTGCAGCCGCAGCTCTGATTCTACCCAAGCCCAGGAATTTCCCCATGCCACAGGTGCAGCATCAGGTCAATCAAGGTAGAATTAAGAATGGTAAATAAGTTTTCAGAATGGTAAATACGTATCAAACATTTAGAAATACTTTGAGATTTCAAAACTCTATTAGATTTTTTAGAATGACAATTGGTTAAACCTTTTCATCACAATATCCACAAACATTTAAACTATTTGTGCAAATAGAAGACAGAGTGTCTCCACAATGATACTTTAATATTAGTTTGCAGATCCCTGATGATATATTAGTTGTGAGATGGTTAGTTACCTTGCATATGCAGCAGACAGATTTAAAACAAAGCCAACAATGCTAATAACTTAAAAAAAAAAAAAAAAAAAAAAAAACTGTCATGGCTCAGTGGAAATGAATCTGACTAGCATCCATGAGGACATAGGTTCGATCCCTGGCCTTGCTCAGTGGGTTAAGGATACGGCGTTGCCGTGAGCTGTTGGTGTAGGTCACAGACGCAGCTCAGATCCTGCGTTGCTGTGGCTATGGTGTAGGCCAGCAGCTGTAGCTCCAATCCGACCCCTAGCCTGGGAAACTCCATATGCCTCGGGTGTGGCCCTAAAAAGAAAAGAAAAAAAAAATAGATAACTGTGATTTAAGATATAAGTACATTTTCATGTACCAAAGCTGGTATGGTTGATTACAGCATGTAAATGAAACTCCACTAAATACAGGCAAAAATCAACTGAATGAAAAGTTCAGAATTTTCATTGCAATCCTGTAGAATCTGGTCCTAACACCAAACAGAAAGAACTGAGGTACCCTTGCTGCAAGCCACAGAGTTAAAAGTTCCGATTCCTAAAAGTATGAACTGGATCTTGGGTAGTAGAACAGATTTTAAAGGGCTTGAAAACACCTTCACCTTACTATACTGTTTAAATTTCTCAAGAGCATTCACGTTTCATTTTCTCCTACTAACAATGCCATAAGAGAGGAAGAAGAGACTATTTACTTTTCCCTTTAACAAATAAGAAATCTAGAACTCAAAAAATAAGATCACTTCCTTAAAGGTCTACAGAAAGTCACACTGTCTATGAAACAGACTAAGTTATTTTAGATGTGTCCCTTTGGATCCCGATTATGAACTGAAGTAACAAAATACAGTGGGAAGGCCAAGAACATTTTCAGACATAACAAGTGGTAAAACCAAGCCATTCAATGCACTAACAAGCCTCTTTAACCACAAGGCTTCTAAAAGCCTAACTTACCAGTGATGAAATGTCTTTCTGAAGATGGTTCAAATTGGACGTTAAATTCCCTGGGACAGGTATAGCTGTTCCTGATTTTGACACAAGAAAAAAGCTCAGAGACCACTGTCCCTGGGTTTACTCTCAAATCTCTGAGTGTAACAGTCTCATACAGATAAATAAATACAAAAGGACTTCATAAATAGTTTAAACTCCATCAAAACTGGGACATGAAGATATTTACTAGGCTGAAAATGCTACAAATAAAGTACCATGTTAGTTTTCTCCTCTCATGGGAGTATTACATCGTTGCATCTCAGGATCTAGCCATACAGTCCTCCTTTCAATTCTTTAAAGCTAAGATCTTTCCACCCAAGACATTCACACACATTGTACCTACTCCCCAAACTGCCCACCCCAATCCCTCCATTGGTTGAATAGCTAATTCCTCTAGGTAGTTATATCAGAATAGCTGCACTCTACAATACTCTTTATCAGAGAATTCTTGTTCTTTAAAGCGTTTATATTTCTTTTTTCTCAATTCTTTATTTTGAAAGTTGCCAAATACAGTCAATATAATCATAGTTCACTTTTCACCTAGATTCACCAATTAATAGTTCACATTTCTCTCCCTCTCCCGCTCTAACACACACACTTTTTTGATGATCCATCTGAAAGTTACAGGCACCATGACACTTCACTAGTAAGTATCAGTACATATCCTCTTAGAACAGCGATCTTTTTCTCACATACAAGACCATTACCATACCTAGCAAATTTATTATCATCACCTGATGTACAGTCAAAATTCTCCCATTTGACACACAAAAAAATGTTTGTTACAGCTTTTTTCAAAATCTAGGATCTAGTCAAGGTTCACACACTGCGTTTGCCACATCTCTTTTGTCTCCTTTAATGTCAATTTTATCCTTGTTCTTGTTTTGTTCTGTTTTATATTTTTAACACTTGGACATTTTTTCACATCAGCTCTCTTGGTAGCATGCCACAACATTCTGGATCTATCTTATTGTGTCCTCATGATTAAAGTCAGGTTAAACAGTTTTAGCAAAAACACTACACAGGTGATAATGTGTGTTTACTTGTTTTCTATGTCTCTGTCTGTGTGTGTCTCCCTCTCCACACCCTCTTCCAAAACACTGCACACTCCACAAAAGCAGTGAAAATGTCTCTGTTGTTCCATGGTGTATCTCTAGCCTCTCAGGCTATTCCACATATAAGGTCCTCAATACTATTTGCTGAACATAAGAAAATGAATTCTCCATAGCATACAGCACTAAAGTACAGTATTTTCTTCAAGATAAGTACCCAATAGATATTTGTTGATATTAATTCATGATAAAAGGTAATGTCGTTAGGATCTAAAACTATGTTATGATAAGAATATTTTTAAATTTAGTATATACGCATTTTTAGTACTTGGTTAAGTGTTCTTAACCAAAACCGCAAAAACCACTCTTCTAATAGAGAATTCATGAACTGCCAACAAAAAATCCTCAAGGAGTTCCCATTGTCACTCAAAGGATTAAGAACCGAAAACAGCATCCATGAGGATGTGGGTTCAATCCCTGGCCTCCCTCACTCAGTGGGTTAAGGATCAGGCATTGCCGCAAGCTGAGGTGTACACTGCAGATGTGGCTTGGATCCTGTGCTGCTGTAGCTGTGGCACAGGCCTGCAGCTGCAGCTCTGATTTGATCCCTAGCCCAGGAACTTCCATATGTCACAGGTGAGGCTATAAAAAGATAAACAGTAATAATAATAATTAGGATAAGCAATGAGATCCTGCTGTATAGCACAGGGAACTATATCTAGCCACTTGTGATGGAACATTAATGGAAGATAATGTGAGAAAAAGAATATATATATATATACACACATATATACACATGAGTCACTTTGCTGTACAGCAGAAATTGACAGAACATTGTAAATCAACTATAATAAAGAATTTTTTAAATAAGTAAAATTTTAAAAATAATAATTATAATCATTTCTGCTATGTACACACCTTCAGAAAGAGGTACTTGTTGGAAGGTCTGCTGGGGCACTCAATTCCTTCACTCACAAGGTAGAATCTTATTTCAGAACAAACAGACACTATAAACATTAAATTCTTCAACTTTCTCCCCACCCCTTTTCCCCTAAAGCGACCCACAAAATCAAGTACCTAATATGCTTCTCTAAGAAGAATAAGCCTCTTCTCTCCAGTGTTAGAGAGAGATCTCACATCAAGAAACTCACTTTATCAATATTTTACTTTATTCTATTCTATTCTAGGCCACACCCATGGCATATGGAGGTTCTGGGGCCAGAGATGAAACTGCACCTCAGCAGCAACCCAAGCCACTACAGAGCAACACTGGATCCTTAACTTGCTATGCCACAGCACTAACTCCCCCTTTCCTTTACTTTAAATCTCCAACTCTCTTTGGTGTAAATCTGCCATAACCAAAATCAACTTAAAAACAAACAAAAACAACAAAAGTCTTCACAAGTCATATCTCCATTTTTCTCATTCTTTTCACCAATAAACTTTTATTTTTTTGTCTTTTGTGTTTTTAGGGTCGCACCTGAGGCACATGGAAGTTCCCAGGTTAGGGGTCCAATCAGAGCTGTAGCCGAGGGCCTACTCCGCAGCCACAGCAATGCCAGATCCGAGCCGCACCTGCGACCTACACCACAGCTCATGGCAACATGGGATCCTTAACCCACTGAGCCAGGCCGGGGATCAAACCTGCAATCTCATGGTTCCTAGTAGGATTCATTTCCGCTTCGCCACAACAGGAACTCCCACTTTTCACCAATGAACTTTAAAAAGCACATTGTCTTATCCATAGCAAACTGACAGTCCTGATTAACAGCTGCAACAGGAGTTCCCGTAGTGGCGCAGTGGTTAACGAATCCGACTAGGAACCATGAGGTGGCAGGTTCGATCCCTGCCCTTGCTCAGTGGGT
The DNA here is from genome assembly GCF_054392235.1 of Sus scrofa. NCBI lineage: Eukaryota > Metazoa > Chordata > Mammalia > Artiodactyla > Suidae > Sus > Sus scrofa. The sequence goes on from NC_139386.1 coordinate 129,438,096, forward strand.
TAACGATCCAGCGTTGCCGTGAGCTGTGGTGTAGGTTGCAGATGCGGCTCGGATCCCGCGTTGCTCTGGCTCTGGCGTAGGCCGGTGGCTACAGCTCCGATTAGACCCCTAGCCTGGGAACCTCCATATGCCGTGGGAGCGGCCCAAAGAAGTAGCAAAAAGACAAAAAAAAAAAAAAAAAAAAAAAAGTTGCAACAAAGACCTCCAAATGACCAAATTACAGATAATGCTCTAATTTCAATTCTCACTGTACCCAAATCATTACATAATAATTGATGATCATGACCTACTGCTTGAAATTCATTTCTCTTAGTTTCTAAGATAGCTCTCACCCCTAGTATGAGAGGCTTTTCCCACCTATCTGATATTTCACATACTGACCCCCTCCTCCTCTGCCAATCCACTGGTGGAGATGCCTAGGGTTTCCTCCTCTCGTTCTACATGTTCTGCTTATCCTTGGTGGTCATGTTCTCCTAATGCTTCACCTAATTTTTGACTGTTGACAATTTCTGTATCTTTTATCTCTAGCACCATCCTATCTCAAAAGCTTCAGGCCAGGAACTATACTGAATATTTTGTAATAATCTATAAGAGAAAAGAATATGAAAAAATAGATATATATGTAAGTATAACTGAATCACTCTGCTATATACCTGAAACTAACATAACACTGTAAATGAACTATACTTCAATTTAAAAAAAAAGCTTCAGACTTCCAACCGCCCACTAGGTATCTCAATCTGCATTTCCCCAGCACCTTTAACTTAACAAAACTACATGTTCTTCAAATTCTTCCCCTTTCCCAGTATTCCTTATCTCAGTTAATACCATTATTTTCTGACCATCTCTCAAGCTAGAAATTTATCCTTGATTCCCTCCCCACCCTAACTCTCCAAATAATCACCAAATCCTGCTGATTCTCTCTTAAAAACCACACTCAAATATCTCCCATAATGATGGCCTTATTTCAGGTCATTATCAGTTCTCATCTGCACTACTACCACAGACTCCTAACTCATCTTCCCACCAACCTCAGCTTATTTAATGCACTTTCAATCTGCAATAAGGAAACCTGTTTGGGAGTTACCTGGTGACTCAGTTGACTAAAGATTCGGCATTGTTACCACACTGGTTCAGGTTCGATCCCTGGCCTGAGAAATTCTGCATGCCATGGACTCAGCCAAAAATAAATAAATACATAAATATACAGACTAGATGATCAATAAATGTTTTTATTTTACTCATTCCTTACTTACAAAGCTCCCATGGGCCATAAACCTAGAGCAGTCATTAACTTAAGGACATATATAATTTTCACATTTTGACTCAATGAAATGCAGATCTGTCTCACCATCTGTGTTACAATTGATAGTAACTTCTAATCACTAACTCGCCAAGCAGCAGAAGCAGAGCATGCCTTGTGGCCAATGCATATGCATATACTAAAAGTATCAGCATCAAAGCACAGAAAATGGGTGTCAGGAGGTACTGGGGAGAAAATATTAGAGAAAATACTGAGGCATTTTTTTATCCCTCCAAAAGCAAATGATTATGGGAGAATATGGGGTACACACAGTAAATGAGACATTTTCAGTTGGTTTCCCAAAGTGAGAATCAAGACCTGCTTTATTTATAAGCCTGCACTAGAGCCTGACACCAATTTTTACATAATTATTTTAATTCTTATGTAGATTAAAGAAACATCATCACCAATATTCACAGTGGCATCAAAACTGATACTATGAGATACAGTTCGTCAAGGTTGCAGAATACAAGATCAACACACAAAAGTCAAAAATCAATTTTGTTTCCATACACTGGCAACAAACAACAGAAAATGAAATTAAGAAAAAATTCTGGGAGTTCCCGTTGTGGCTCAGTAGTTAACGAATCCGACTGGGAACCATGAAGTTGTGGCTTTGATCCCTGGAGAATCCAGCAGGTTGAGAATCCAGCGTTGCCGTGAGCTATGGTGTAGGTCGCAGACACGGCTCAGATCCTGCATTGCTGTGGCTGTGGCACAGGCCGGCGGCTACAGCTCCGATTAGACCCCTGGCCTGGAAATCTCCATGTGCTGCAGGGTGCAGCCCTAGAAAAATACCAAAAAAAAAGAAAATATTCCATTTGCAATAGCACCAAAAAGAACAAAACACTTGGAGGAGTTTCCTAGTGGTCTAGGACTTAGCACCTTTACCACTGCAAATGGGTTCAGTCCTTGGTGTGGGAACTGAAATTCCCACATCAAGCTACTGCACACAGCAGGCAAAAGAAAAAAGACAAAATACTTAGGAATAAATTTAACAAAAAAGTAGAATCCTTGTACAATGAAAACCACACATCAGAGAAAGAAATTAAATAAGACCTACATGATTAGAAAAACACCCCATGTTCACAGATGTTAATATTCCCAAAATGACCTACAGATTCAATGCAATGTCTATCAATATCCCAGGTGTCTTTTTTGCAGAAACTGACAGATCCTAAAATTCACACAAAGCAAGAAACACAGAATACACAACCTTGAAAAGGAACAACAAAACCAACGTAAGCACTTCCCAATTTCAGAACTCAAAGCAACAGTAATCAAGACATTATGATGCAGGCCTAAGGACAGAAATCGATGAAATGAAACTGAGAATCCATAAACAAACTATTACATTTATGGTCAATTGATTTTGAAAAGATTGTCAAAACAATTACATGGAGAAAGAAGAGTTTTTTTAAACAAATGGTTCTGAGAAACTAGTATTCACCTGTAAAAAATAAAGCTGGACTCCTACCTCATTCCATATATAAAAATTAACTCAAAATGGAGCACAGGAGTAAATCTTTCTGACAGTGTGTTCAGCAAGAGTTTCTTCAATATGACATCAAAAGTAGAAACAAAAAAAAGAAAAAGGGATAAATTAAAGTTAGTCAAAATTAAAAGCTTTTGTGCCTCAAAGGACACCATCAAATGAAAAGACAACCCAAGGAACAGGAGAAAACAATTGCAAATCAGGTATCTGATAAGGCACTTGTATACAAAATACGCTTACTGCTCAACAGTAAAAAGAAGAATAATTCAATTTTTTTTAAACAGCCAAAGACCTGAACAAACAGTTCTTCAAGGAAAGTAAACAACAAGCCAATAGCTACAGGGACAAGATGCTCAACAACTTTAGCCATCAGGGTAATCTGTATTAAAACCATGAGATACTACTGCACACCCAACAGAACGATCATAATCAAAAAGACAGGCAGTTGCCGTCGTGGCTCAGTGGTTAACAAACCTGACTAGTATCCTAAGGACACAGGATCAAGCCTCGGACTTGCTCGGTAGGTTAAGGATCTTGCGTTACTGTGGCTGTGGATTAGGCCAGCAGATACAGCTCCTATTTGACCCCTAGCCTGGGAACCTCCATATGCCTTGGGTGCAGTCATAAAAAAGACAGACAGACACACACACAACACACACACACACACACACACACACACACACACACACACACACACACACACACACACACACACACACACACAAGACAGAAAACTCGCAGAGGAACTAGAATCCTCACAGTTGCTCATGAGAATATAAAGGATAAGGGATCTTAGGAAAATGGTTTGGCAGTTCCTCAAAATGTTAAAACACAGAGGTTATCACCTGAACCAACAATTCCATTCCTAGATATGTACCCAAGAGAAATGGAAGCATGTGTCCATACAAACCCTGTACACAAATGTCCATGGTAACATTATTCACGTCAAAAAGTAGGAAAAAACCCAATGTCTATCAACTGATGAATGAATAAACAAAATGTAGTATATTTCACACAATGAAATATATTTTAGCCATTAAAAAGGACTGATACATGCTACAACATGGATGTCCCTTGAAAACATTATGCCAGGTGAAAGAAGCCTAACACAAAAGGTCACAAAAATGTATGACTTTACTTGTATGAAACGTCCAGAATAGGCAAAATATAAACACAGAAAGTCAATTAGCAGTTGCCAAGGGCTGAGGAGGTAGGGGAAATGGAGAACAAGTGGAATGAATGCTAATTGGTAGGGGTTTTTTTGGGGGATAATAAAATGTCCTAAAATTAAATAGTGGTGATGATTCCACACTCTGTGAATTAAAAAAAAACACTGAATTGTATTCTTTAAAAGGGTGAATTAGAATGGTATATGGAAGTATCTCAATACAACGTAATTTTTTTTAACGGATTCAAAACAAGCAAATTTTTAACAGGAAGAAGTCATAGGAATACCTTAACCGAGTACTTTATACTTTCCTATTTATGTTTACACAAGCATGACAGATAAAGAGCTCACTTTCAATCAGCCTAAAATAAAAATTCTACATGTTAAGTACCATGTTCCACCAGGACCTGCAGCATATGGAGGTTCCCAGGGTAGAGGTCGAATCAGAGCTGCAGCTGCCAGCCTATACGACAGACACAGCAACACCAGATCCGAACTGTGTCTGCGACCTACACTGCAACTCACATCAATACCAGATCCTTAACCCACTAAGCAAGGCCAGGAATCAAACCTGCATCCTCATGGGTACTAGTTGGGCTTGTTACCAATGAGCCACAATGGGACCTCCTGACTTTTTCTTTCTTAGTGATACATCAAATAATGGCTCTAGCAAAATGAGAAAGTATCCCCAAGAAAGGAAAAAAACATGGGATGTAGCAAACAGTGTACCCAACCCAAGAGAGAAACATAGAGAAGTCCCATAATGGCAGCCATAAAAAAAAATCGAGAGAGCAATCGGTCTGCATTAGAAAAAGAAAAAGGGAAAAAAAAAGAGGGTTCCAAAGAAAGATATATCTGAGGAAAAAGGAGATTTTAACAAACCAGACAGTATGAAAAGTGTATAGGTAAGACAAAGGCAGAGGAAACATGAAAAGGTGTTAGAAATTTTAAGGTAAAAATTTTTACAAGAAAGGAACTGCAACTGTAGTTCTATCTGACACTGCAAACAGTATTAGCCAAAATCATGTAAAAGCTGCTTATTAATTTTCAACCTTTAGAATCAACCTATAAACAAAGCAGAGACAATTATGGTTAAGGAGAGAATATTAAATGTTATCAAAATTTAAAACAGAAAAGCAAAGTAAAGAGTTTCTGTCGTGGCTCAATGGAAACGAATCTGACTAGCATCCATGAGGATGCAGGTTTGATCCCTGGATCGCTCAATGGGTTAAAAACCTGGCGTTGCTCTCAGCTGTGGTCGCAGGTGCAGCTCAGATCCCGTGCTGCTGTGGCTGTGGTATAGGCCAACAGCTACAGCTCCAACTCTACCGCTAGCCTGGGAACCTCCATATGCTACAGGTGCGGCCCTAAAAAGACAAAAAATAAAAAATAAAAATAAAACAGAAAAGCAAAGTAAAGATGACAAAAATTCAGAGATGGAAGGAAGAAGAGAAACAAAGAGACTTAATACTTCCCTTACAAGGTGGAGGAATAAAGTCTAAATTTGATGGAATATGAAAAAGGGTTTAAGTTTAAGGTTAAAGATCTAATCAAGAGAAAACCCAATAATTGAAATGAGGAAAGGAGATGCTGGGTATAAGTTAACTGCATATCACAGCGGGGAAGTCTTTATACAGCAGAATGTCTAAAGTGAATAAATTAAAAAGTATTATTTAGCATTATGGACATATGACCAGAACAAAGGAATATAATATTTAAAAATAAATTCAGAGTTCCTATTGTGGCTCAGTGGGTTAAGAACCTGATAAAGTGTCCATGAGGATATGGGTTCAATCCCTGACCTTGTTCAGTGGGTTAAGGAACAGGCATTGCCACAAGCTGAGGCATAAGTAGCAGAAGCAACTTTGATCCCATGTTGCTGTGGCTGTGGCACAAGCCAGCAGCTGCAGCTTAGATTCAACCCCTAGCCCAGGAATATCCATATGCTGCAGGTATGGCCATAAAAAGAAGAAAATAAAGAAATAAATAAAGTAATCCACTTCCAAAGTAGGACTCAGGAGGCCTGAAGACTACAGCTCTTGACTTTAAATCCTTCTGTTTCTTTACTCTTTGATATTTTTTTTAACGAGATGCATTACCCCACAAAAGGAAATGTTAAAGTGTTTAACATAAATGAAAAATATGCTTAGAAATAAGACAATAAGCTAGTTCCCACGTGGTGCAGCAGTTTAAGGATCCTGTGCTGTCACTGCAGCGGCTTGGGTTGCTGCTTTGGTGAGGATTTGATCCCTGGCCCAGAACTTCCATGTGCCACAGGCATAGCCAAAAACAAAAGAAAAAACAAGAAATAGAGCAATGAGACTAAATAAAAGCATTCTGGTAGATGTCTGGCTGATATAAAGTTTTTTTAATATTTAAGTTTTCTACAATGAGTGTGTGTGTCCATGTGTGTGTGTGTGTGTGTATGTACATCTATATTATATGTTTATTAATAAAACTCTAAGGAGTTCCAATCATGGCTCAGCGGTAACAAACCCGACTAGCATCCATGAGGACGTGGGTTCAATCCCTGGCCTCGCTCAGCGGGTTAAGGATCTGGCATTGCCATGAACTGTGGTGTAGGCTGCATATGTGCCTTGGATCCCACATTGTGGCTGTGGTGTAGCCCGGCAGCGTCAGCTCCAATGAGACCCCTAGCCTGGGAACTTCCATATGTCACAGGTGTGGCCCTAAAGCCAAAAACAAACAAACAAACAAACAAAAAAAACCCACTTTAAATGAGAGCCAAAGTTGAAAATTTTCATAAAGAGCCTGGCTATGTAAAGGAGAGAAAGCTACAAACATCTGGAAGAGGAGACAAGGTTAAAGGGCATGGCTTTCTCTATTTTTTAGTATGAAAAGTATTGACCATTTTTCTCACACAAAAGGAAGGTATCAAAAGATAATTGAGGGGTTCCTGTCATGGCGCGGTGGTTAACGAATCCAACTAGGAACCATGAAGTTTCGGGTTTGATCCCTGGCCTTGCTCAGTGGGTTAAGGATCCGGCATTGCTGTGAGCTATGGTGTAGGTTGCAGACTCGGCTCGGATCCCGAGTTGCTGTGGCTCTGGTGTAGGCCGGTGGCTACAGCTCCAATTAGACCCCTAGCCAGGGAATCTCCATATGCTGCGGAAACAGCCAAAGAAATGGCAGAAAGATAAAAAAATAAAAATAAATTAATTAATTTAAAAAAAAAAGTCCCTGAGTTAAAAAAAAAAAAAAAAAGATAATTGAAAACACACGTCAGAGAAATTGAATCTTTAAGGGAAAGACTAGCCTTGAATCAAAGAAGGTACATTTCTTCTCATATGAGGTTGAGTACATTTATTGTTAATTTGATATATGTGAAGAAAGGAAGCTGAAGCAGTTCATGTTTGAGAGCCTCAAATTTTCCTCCATGAAAAGACAAAAATCCGCTTAAGGGGAGGCCAGGAATGCTAAGCACCCTGCAAAGTGCAAAACAAGCCTAACTTTCTAAAGAAACGGTAAACCAGAGTAGTAGGTCTCAAGGTATAGTTCCTGGGCATCTACAAGGTCATAGCTAGTTTCCAAAAAACATTAAGACATTATCTGCCCTTTTCATTCTCCCACAACCACAGTGGAATTTTTCCAGAGACTAAATGATATGTAATATTTTCACTCCTACGATTAAGACACATACATATTATCATTTTTAAATTTTTAGTGTAATTTCTAGTCAGTAAATATTAATAGAGATAACCCATGTAAAATTTCTTGGATCGTCAATAATTTACAGTGTAAAGGAGTCCTGAAAGCAAAAAAATTGGGAATCACTGCACTAACGATAATATAAGAATATTCTAAATTTTTAATCTTTGCAAATAACTACTTCTGTTGGGTCCTCTCTAATGAAGAGCAATAAAACTCTTAAAACAAAATGATAACATAATTTCTGCAGCCTGTTTTGAAAAAGAAAAAACTGACAGATGGATTTAGATATAAAGTGAAGACTGAGAACTAGGAAATAATTTAAAAAGGACTTGATTTGGGGAAGGATTCTATACCCCTTGATTTGAGAAAGGAGTCTATACCCCTTGACAATTCTCTTCAACCTAATGGAAAAACAGTGCTCACTGTCTTCATTAAAATCTAGAATCTTGGGAATTCCTGTTGTGCCGAAGCGGAAACGAATCCAACTAGGAAACATGAGGTTGTGGGTTCCATCCCTGGCCTCCCTCAGTGGGTTAAGGATCTGGCGTTGCCATGAGCTGTGGTGTAGGTCATAGACATGGCTTGGATCTGGCAGTGCTGGGGCTCTGGCATAGGCCAGCACCAACAGCTCTGATTAGACCCCTAGCCTGGGAACCTCCATATGCCATGGGTGTGGCCCTAAAAAGGCAAAAAAGACAAAAAAAATCTAGAATCTTATTTTAGTTGTAGAAAGTTCCTAGGTCACTTACTTCCTAGCTAATGGGGAAAAGAAAAAATCCCTCTTTATAATATTCTTGAATAAGATGATCATCTAGCCTCTGTTTGAACACTTCTCTGAAAGAATTCTCTATCTGGCAACACCTAAATGCAATTTTATAAAACATTTAACAGTTCACAAGATTCCCAGACTAAAAAGTTCCATTAACTACTTAATGTATTAATCACCTACTTAAAATATTTTTGAGATGGAAATAGTACTAAAATATTTTTCTTTTTCAGGTATGAAAAAAGAGTATGCCTATTATTAGTCTTTCGTTTGTATTGTTCTTAGTAATGTTTTAATAAGAACTCCTAAGTTTCTAATCTTGACCCGAGAACAAAAATCTAGTACTTCTTAACCATGGCTGCAAAACAAAATCAAGCGGAAAAAGTTTTTAAACATAAAAATATATAAAAGCCCACACCATACCTCTCAAATTAGAATCTCTAGGGTGAGTTCTAAGAAACTGGTCTTGTTTGTTTTAGTTCTCTTTTTAGGTTTTTAGCGCTATGAGTGCTTATCTAATGTCAAAGAGAAACTATCAGTGCTGGTCATCCCAAAACACCAGCGGTCAATATTTTGCAAACTTTAAGTAAATACGTTTTTTAAAATATTTAACATTTGGTTCAGTAACACTTCTAAATATACTCAACAGGGGACGTGGCAGTTAAATTAACATGTTTGAAGTTTTAATTATGAATAGGGCAAAATAAATTATTCATCAGTATTAGACTTATCCAGGGAAGGTTGTACAGGGTGTTTTTAGTTCATAGGCTTCATCACAGGTATACATGGTTCTCTTGTTCTATATATAACTCTTCTGGAAAAAGATTTTGGAAAATAACACTATACAATTATACTGCACCTAGAATTTATAAAGTGCTTTCTCCTTTATTTTCCTCCTTGACTCTCCTAGCAATCCTGTGAACATAGGTAAGTAACATCCCGCACCTATGTTATTTTAAAGGTAAAGAAACCATAACTGATGCAGAGCTGACAGATTAAACAAAGACCCAAAGCTTCTGAGTATATATTCAGTACTCCCCAATAGACAACTATGTCTTTCCACTCCACCCCCTACTACAACCTAAAAAATTGTGGGCGCTTCTTCTCCTATATAAAATTCACTAGTAAGGGTAAAGAAAAACAAAAGCTCATCGTTAGTTTGTTTTTTAGAACCTGAGTGAAAGCAAACAAATTGAACATGTTCTTGCTACACCTGCTTTGGTCCACTTTGTTCCCCTAATTTTTATTTTTTAATCAACATTTTAGTCTGAGATAATTGTAGATATGCAATTGTAAGAAATAACAGATTCCATATCAATATACCAATATTTCCATCATTACAACAATCCCTCACATTGTCCTTGTTCCCCTAATTTTTAAATCTTCATCTTGGGCAACATGTGGAAGTAAATTCACATTGATTCCCTACTCAATTTCTTCCATTCAAAACAAGAGAACTTATTTCACAAGCCATTATAAAAAAGCTTATGTAGGGTTCTTGTTGTGGCTCAGCAGGTTAAGAACCCTACATAGTATCCATGAGGATACAGGCTTGATCCTTGGCCTCTCTCAGTGGGTTAAGGATCCGGTGTTGCTGCAAGGTGTGGCACAGGCTGAAGATGTAGCTCAGATCCGGTGGTGCCATGGCTGTGGTGCAGGCCTGCAGCTGCAGCTCTGATTCCACGCCTAGCTGGGAACTTCCATATCCTGCAGGTACAGCCATAAAAAGAAAAAAATAAAAATAATACATAAATAAAAATAAATTTTAAAAAACTTATATTACATAAAATACTGGTTAGGATAGTGACAGCATAATGTAAGATTCTTAAGCTACTACTACAATATCTGAGGCAGAAAGGGATTTTTTGAGCTAAGACAGCAGTGCTAGTTTTATGAAACAAAAATGTTAATAGATATGCATACTGCATGATTCCAGTTATATAAAGTTATATTCAAAATTAAGGTGAACAGTAGTAGTTAGGGAAAGGAAGGACTGAGAAAGGCTACATGTAAGCTTCCTAGAAACAGTGAAGTATTCTATACCATGATAGGTGTATGAGATATGCAGTTACATCCATTTGTGAAAACTGTTCTAGAATTAGACAATGGATTCTCAGATATATCAAAAGCACAAGCAAAAAAGAAAAAGGGATAAGATAAACGTCATAAAATTTAAAAGCTTTTGTGCTTCAAAGGACACATCAAGTGAAAAGACAACCACAGAACAAGAGAAAAAAATTGCAAATCATACATATGATAAGGCACTTGCATCCAAAATAAGTTTTGTGATGCAGGTTGTAGATGTGGCTCAAATCTGGCATTGCAATGGCTGTGGCACAGGCTGGCAGCTGCAGCTCCAATTTGACCCCTAGCCTGGGAGTTTCCATATGCCACAGATGCAGGCTTAAAAAGAAAAGAAGAAAGAAAAAAACCGACACAGTGTCCACCAGGATGCAGGTCTATCCCTGGCCTCACTCAATGAGTTAAGGATCTAGAGTTGCCGCAAGCTGTGGTATAGGCTGGCAGCTACAGCTCGGTTTCAACCCCCAAGCCCGGCAACTACCATATGCCACAAATGCAACCATAAAAAGAAAAGAAAGTGTGTGTGTGTGTGTGTGTGTGTGTGTGTGTGTGTGTGTGTGTAGCCTACTACTCAACAGTAAAAGGAGGAATAATCCAATTTTTTTACATAGGCCAAAGAACTGAATAGACAGTTCTTCAAAGAAAGGAGACAACAGGCCAATAGCTACAGGGACAAGATGCTCAACAACTTTAGCCATCAGGGTAATCCGTATTAAAACCATGAGATACCGCTGCACACCCAATAGAATGGTTATAATAAAAAAGACAAAGATGCAAATAACTGGAACCCTCACAGTTGCTGATGAGAATATACAGGGTCTTTGGAAAAGGGTTTAGCAGTTCCTCAAAATGTTAAAACACAGAGGTTATCACCTGAACCAACAATTCCATTCCTAGATATGTACCCAAGAGAAATGGAAGCATGTGTCCATACAAACCCTGTACACAAATGTCCATGGTAACATTATTCACGTCAAAAAGTAGGAAAAAACCCAATGTCTATCAACTGATGAATGAATAAACAAAATGTAGTATATTTCACACAATGAAATATATTTTAGCCATTAAAAAGGACTGATACATGCTACAACATGGATGTCCCTTGAAAACATTATGCCAGGTGAAAGAAGCCTAACACAAAAGGTCACAAAAATGTATGACTTTACTTGTATGAAACGTCCAGAATAGGCAAAATATGAACACAGAAAGTCAATCAGTGATTGCCAGGGGTAGGAGTAAAGAGTAGGGAAGAATGGAGAGTGACTACTAATGGATACACTTTCACTTTGGGGTGATGAAAATGTTCTGAAATTAGATAACGGTGATATTCACACAACTCTGAGTAGACTAAAAATCATTGAATTGTACCTTAAAAGGGTTACATACATGTGAATTATGTGTATATAAATAGAATACTGCACTATATCTCAATAAAACTATTTTATTAAAAATGTAGATTTAAGATTTGTGCATTTCAACATGCCAATTTTACCTCAAAAAAAAAAAAACATAAAAAATAACATAAAAGGAGTAGGAGTAGAGATGAAACAAACATGGATATAAAACAGTTGATTATACTACCATTCACTTTGTACATGTTTAAAATTTCACGTGTAAAAATAACAAAATAATTTTTTAAAATATCAAGGTAAACTAATTCTTCTTAACATGCATTTCTGTTGCCTTCTGACAAAGGAAACAGAATCTTCTATCCTAAAAAGACCAGAGACCTTCGTTATTCTTTCCCAATGGTATGTGGCAAAAATGAAGAATATTTCATCTTAAAAATGTACAAAGAGAATTTGAATCACCTTAGTTCAAAGATCTTAGTTCAAAGATCCTTACCCTTGGGCTCCTGTGGTTTCCATGGTTGATGGGGGTGACAATTCCTAATAAATGGATGCAATAATAATGTACTGTCCAACACAACAAATACAAATGGCCATTCAAGTTTTAGTTTTAAGAAAGTAAATTATAAATTCAAATTTTAGTCTCACCAGTTACATTTCCAGTGTTCAACATCCACATGAGCCTATGGCTATCATACTAGATGGAGCAGACAGATAACTATCATCACTGCAGAAAGTTCTATTTGACAACACTACTCAAAAATATATGTAAAAAAACACCCATGGGGAAACGTCCATATTCCAACTCGGGGTTGTATTTTGCCGCAAGAAACAAATCCTGAACAACAGGGGAAACAAAATATAAAAATACCAATCAAGGAATTTCATGGAAGTTTAGACTAAAGCTGCAGTTAAATTTTACTTTCGGAACCACCAAGATACAGATGTTGGTCATGGCAACTCCTCAGAGGCCAATTTCCCCATCTGTTAAGACAGATTATCACTAGACTGCCAGTTTCCTAAAGTCAGATGTAAAGATTATCTGAAATATAAGCAAGTTATCCTTTCAGTCAAAGACCTAAAGAAAAGGCATATTTATAATCCACAACATCAGTTTATGACCCATAGCAAAATACGCAGAATAAAATTTCTTTCCTAACTGAGCTTTCAGGTAGTAGGCATAATTAAAAGCGTAATTTAATATTTTGTTCTATCTAGAAAAAAGTTTAACCAGATGATTTCTACACTTCCAGCTCTAAAATTGTGTGTGCATTTCATCCTGATAGGTATAGATTTCCGTTAATGCCCATTAACACGAATACGCAGTATCAGGAAACAGGTGCACTCTTAATTCAAATATTTCAGAATATTTTTAGTACTTACAAAAAAACTGAAGGTGAGCAAATTTAAAATATGAATTCAAATAGATTTTTATATTTAGGAACCTAAAAAAACAAAAACAAAAAGTTTCACTTTGCACTCCCTTTGCAAGCTGTCACTACAAACGCTTGGAGGGTGAACAACATTCCAAATCTCAAGAATAAAAAAAATTTCTGTCTCTTTCCTTGCCAAAACTACTGGGTACTTAAAGCTGTTAGTCAAAATGGCTCCACTTAAAGAACTTCAAATCTTTGAAAAGGTTACTCAATAATTTATGTACATTTTACTTTATTCACGTTAAATACTTTTAAGTTCACTGTCTTTGCATTCGACTACCCAAAAAAGGAATTCTCAAGAGAGAAAGAACACATGGAAATTGAAACCAGCCTGTAGGCAAGGTGTACAGAGGCTCACATGGAATCAATCTGAAGGAGAAAGTTACTACTACCGGAGCATCTGGAGTCAAATTAAATCAGGCACTATTTACATATTTCTAGTTCTATACCGACCTCACATGGTGCTTTCTGATGTCATCTACAGGCCTACCTAGGTTTTCATACTCCAATGAGTAAATGGTTCTCGCCTTAACCAAAGTCCCACGTTTTAAAGAACAGAACAGCATTCCATATCCCTTTTTCCATTGTTCGGGAACCCTCACTGTTCGTCACATCACCCCGATAATTCCATCTGTTCCCTCCAGTTGCTTCCAAAGAAAAATTCTCGCAACCAAGGACGCCAGATTGTAAAACACACACAGTTAAGAGTTCTGGCACTACTAAAACATGTTCAGAAATCTTGGCAAATTAGCTAAAAATCCCTTCAACTGTAATTACCTCAGGGATAAAAAAAAAAATGACTACAATACAAAGCTACATCCGAGCGAGCACAGGAGTTAGATTTATTTAAAGAGAAGAATTGCCCCAGATTTTCGGTAGGCTCCTCTCCCGCATCTCTCACTTTCCCTCCCACTTCTTCCCTTTAAGCCTCATGGCTTGCTCTCAGGCGCTACTTATCCCCATCCTTACTCCCCCTATCCCCACACTCCATCCTGCCCGTCTACTCTACCCCCGTTCTCCAATTCTGTACAATTCCATCACCCTCCGGTTCCAAGCTGCTACTTCCCTTTGCGCCTCCCAAGGTCCCAGGCAACCCCTTCGCTCTGGTCCCCACATCTCCCTCGCTCCCCGTTTCCTAACGGCTCCTCCCCTCAGTTCCCCACCCCCTCATCACCAGGTTCATCCTGCCCCTCCAACCGTCTCCCGCCCCCAGGTTCCTTCCTGCCCCTCCAAACACAGCTTCCCCGTCTCAACGTTTCGTCTTGTTCCTCCAACCGACTTCCCCAACGCCCTGCTCGCTCCTTTAGTCCCTATTTGCTCCAACACCCAACTGACTACTCCTTTCCATCCATTCTTTTCAACATGTACATGCAGGCAAGGCACCCCCATACACGTACTGGAACCCCCACCCCCACCTCGAGCCTCCATCTTTCCCTTTTATACTTGCTTCCTTTCTTTCTCCTCCCCACCCCCTCCACCTCCTCCGGAAGAGCCTGGTTCCCAGGCCAAGGTCTCTCACCTCATTCGGTCACTTCAGTGGTGCCAACCGCTTCATACAGGAAAAAAGAACCAATCACGACCCCGTGGGGGCTTCCCCTGCGAGTCCGAGCACTTACTGGGCACCCGCCCCACCGGGCACCCCGCACAAACACACGCACAAACCGAGGTCCTGGGGACGAGGGTTGGGGGCAGAATGAGCGTTCTAAACCGGCCTCAAACACAGCCCACTTCGCTACAACCCTTCGCCATTTTGGTTTCCCGCGGACTGCCGGTGCATTCTGGGAGCGCGGAGCGACTCCCAGCCGAATGGCAGCTCTCCAGGGCCGCGAGGGGGCGGGGACTGCGGCGCGAGCGCGGAGGAACACCGCGCCCTGCGTCCGCGGCCGGGGCTGAACAAAGAAGGACTCTTTAACTTTGCGGTGGGGCCAAGTCCTTCCGCCGCCGGCGCTAACACAATAGTGAGGGCTGCGCTCCCGGCCGTCGGCAGCCCTGCCGCAGCGGCTGCTCCAGGGGGGCAGGTCGGGTCCAACTTGGCCCGGGCAGGTTCTGTTCCTGAGAAGTGGGACGGTGCTCCCTGCGTCTTGGCCCGCTCATTTCTTTTCTGTGGAGAAAATCGTAGATTAAGCGCGTTTCTTCTCTCTTCTCCCTGAGGCCTGCTGTTGGAATTTCATTCAGCGGGGAAGAGACCCTGGATGTCAGAATTGTATTTTGCTCGGCCCCAAATTCCTTCCTGTCAGGAGCTGCTTTCGGACTTTTTTTCCCCTGCGGGTGAAAGGTGTCTCTGCCTGTGTGCTTTGCAGATCCTTACCAATTGTGATGAAATCTGAGAATACTCTCGTGCCAAGTGGTTTCTGGTAGGAGGACAGAACTTTTTCGTACCAGGGCAGACCCTGAGCCTGCTGCCGATAGAGGTCCCAAGTGACAGATTGCGAGCGTGTCTCTGTGACTTCTACGTGGATGAAACCCAGCTCCTCTTAGTCGCCGCGTGTGGTACCTTTGTTTATAACGTTGTCAGAATATTTAAAAAATCATTTTATATTTTCGTCTCATATAACAGCGCAGGGATAATTAGTACCGTGTCTTTTCTTTCTCTGAAAAAGTACCTCTTGTGGTCTAAACTCACTTTACTCCTATTTCAAAAGGAGTTCCCCTCAGCCTAAGGTCTCAGAATTTGGCAAATTCACATAGTCATTTTATTCACACCGTTTTAGTCATACCCTTCTACTCCTTTGCCTCTCCTGAAATCCTAATCAAAATTTTAGTCTGTTAAAGAAGACAGAGTGAGCTCTGTTACCTTAATTTTATTTATTTATTTTTTTTACTTTTTTTTTTTTTTTTTTTTTTTGTCTTTTTGCCATTTCTTGGGCCGCTCCCGCCGCATTTGGAGGTTCCCAGGCTAGGGGTTGAATCGGAGCTGTAGCCGCCGGCCTACGCCAGAGCCACAGCAACGCGGGACCCGAGCCGCGTCTGCAACCTACACCACAGCTCACGGCAACGCCGGATCGTTAACCCACTGAGCAAGGGCAGGGACCGAACCCACAACCTCATGGTTCCTAGTCGGATTTGTTAACCTCTGCGCCACGACGGGAACTCCTCTGTTACCTTTAAATTTCACTTTGAATGATAACATGATGTCTCATAAATTTGTCTTCAATGCCCTTCACTTTTGGTTGAATAGAGCTTGACTTGACAAGTATAGATGCAGTCCAAAAATGGATAAATATAGTACAAACAGGTGTACTTGTTCTGCAGCTAAGCCTAATCATGAAACATCAGTTTTAGAGGAGTTCCCGTCGTGGCACAGAGATTAACGAATTTGAGGAGGAACTATGAGGTTGCGGGTTTGATCCCTGGCCTTGCTCAATGGGTTAAGGATCCGGTGTTGACATTAGCTATGGTGTAGATCGCAGACGCGGCTCGGATCCTGTGTTGCTGTGGCTCTGGTGTAGGCTGACAGCTTCAGCTCCGATTAGACCCCTAGCCTGGGAACCTCCATATGCCGTGGGAGCGGTCCTAGAAAAGACAAAAAAAAAAAAAAAAAAAAAATCAGTTTTAGAGAATTATTTGGTTTAAATTCTCCTCATTTATCTTGACTGTTATATCAAGTGGTCATCAAGCCTCAATTTCAAAATCTTTGGTGGTTTGACACCTCAGAGGCAGCCAATGCAATTGCACAGATGCTAATTAGAAAATTATTCCTTATGTAGATATATAGTCTGCCCTTCTATAATTTCCATTTATTGGTCTAACTTTTGGCCTCTTTAGCCACATGAAAGTGTTCTAATCTCTTATATTTTAGAGAAGTCAATGATGCCTGCCTTTTGGAAGGGGGAAAAAGAGGCTTGCTGTTTTCCTATGTAAACATAGAAGTACAAAAGTGTAGTCATCCAAGTTAAGGAAGCCAGGTGCTCAGGGAGTCAAGGGCACTAAGGGAGTTGCAGTAAAATGCAAAGAATGTCTGTAACTGTGTTCTTAGAAATTTCTGTTAACTAAGCAACATGCAGTGGATGAGAACCTTGAGAAGAAACATTCGTCAAGCTCCTGGAAGTGCAAAGCAAAATAACTCCAGAGTAAACTGTACCCTTTATTGTTATGTATTTCCGTTATAGTCATAAGGGTTGTTTACAAAAATTCTCATTCTCCTTTCCTCCAGACACAAAGTGAAAATGCAGTCTTTTGCACCGTTAAAGCTAGGTATGGCCATGTAACTTGCTTTTACCACTAAAATAGAAGGGAAAGTGAATCACTCTCTAGGAAAATCTTTAAGAGACAGAGGCACCTTCTCCTCCCACCTGCTGTAGTGATCATGGAAGCAAGTGTTGAAGTAGAACATCTATCAGTTTGGGTCCTTAAATGACAACAAGCAGTGACTATAAGAGTGCCATCCAGTTTTAGAACATTTCTACCATCCTAAAAAAATTCATTATGCCCATTTACTCTCAAGACCTGGTCCGACTCCCAATCCCAGGCAATCTGTTATTTGTCTCTATAGATTTGCCTTTTCCAGCCATTTTATGTAAGTGGATTCTTATAGTCTGATTTCTTTCACTCAATATGATGTTTTTGAGGTTCATCCATGTTATACCATGTGCCTCTAGTTCTTTCTTTTGTATTGCTGAATAGTACTTCACTGTGTGAATGTACCATATTTCGTTTATCCATTCACCAGTTGATGCACATCTAAATTGTTTCCAGTTTGGGACTATTATGAATAATGCTGCTATGAACATTTATGTACGAGTGTTGTGTAGATACTTGTTTTTATTTTTCTTGGATAGATTCCTGGAAGTGGAATTGCCGCATTGTATGGTAGGTTTATGTTTAATTTTTTAAGATACTGCTGAACTGTTTTCCAAAGTGTGAGCAATGTGGGGGTTCCGATTTCTCCACATGCTCATCAATACTTGTTATTGTCTATTGTTTTTATTTTTACTCACTTTAGTGGGAGTAAGTGAAGTGGTTTCTTATTGTGGTTTCAATTTGTATTCCCCTAATGGTTAATGATGTGGAATATCTTTGCACGTGCTTATTAGCCATTATTTTGTCTTCTTTGGTGAAGCAGGTATTCAGATCTTTTACCCACTTTTTAACTGGGCTGTTTGTCTTCTTTTTATCAGGTTATAAGTAGTCTTTATACTTCCTGATACAAGTTCTTTATCAGATACTTAATTAGCAAATATTTTCTTCCAGTCTATAGCTTATCCTTTCATTTTCTTAATGGTGTCTTTTGGCGCGCAAAAGTTTCTTAATTTTGATAAAGTCCAATTTATCTTTTTTTAACTGCCATATGCTTATGATGTTATATCTAAGAACCCTTTGCCTGACCCAAGATCACAAAGATATTCTATGATGTTTTCTTCTAGAAGTTTTATAAGTTTAGCTTTTACATTTAAGTCTATGATCCATTTTGAGTAAATTTTTGTGTGTACTGTGAGGTATGGGCCTTTACTCATCTTTTTGCATATGGATGTTTAATTAAAGGAATAAACTCTGGTTGTGTTAAGCCAATGCAATTTGGAGTTAGATATGTTAATGTATAACAGAACTCAATAACAGCATTGAACTCCATACCATAATCAAAACCAAAAATGAAAAATATAAAAATTTGAGGAGTTTCCATCGTGGCTCAGTGGTTAACGAATCCGACTAGGAACCATGAGGTTGCAGGTTCGATCCCTGGCCTCGCTCAGTGGGTTAATGATCCAGCGTTGCCGTGAGCTATGGTGTAGGTCGCAGGCACAGCTCGGATCTGGCGTTGCTGTGGCTGTGGCGTAGGCTGGCGGCTACAGCTGCGATTAGACCCCTAGCCTGGATAACTTCCATATGCTGTGGGTGCGGCCCTAGAAAAGACAAAAAAAAAAAATATATATATATATATGTATATACATATATATATATATATACATAATTTTGACCAGAATATTCAAAATATTAGGTAATTCTCAAATTTTATCATCAACAAGTCACAGGGAATGTTATAAAATACCATTTATAAATCTGTAAGCTCCCAAGTATTAACTAGTATTCTCTGTGAAGAAAATCTGAAAGACCTTTTATGTTGTTCATTGTGCAGAGATAGAAATACAAATAATCAGAGAGATCAAAGAAAGACACTCTGTGTTCTTAGAGAGTTTGCCTTCATTGGTGTGAAAAGGAAAATAGATCTGAAACAACAACAACAAAAGAATGTTTTGGTGATAATAAAATCAAAAGGGTTTGTTTAAATCGCTTTTTTTTAATCCAAAGCTTAAAAGTCCATATACAACATGATATTGCTTGTTAAGCCCAATAATGTGGTGTAAAAAGTATACATAGCAAATTTACACCCTTGTAAAATAAATCTTAAAAAAAATAATTGTGCCCATTATCAATTTATTCCTTCTCACTTCCAAATTCACCCTCTATTACTTGTTTGGGAATATGAATGTGGACCCTGTAAATATTTTTTTCCTCACTAGCTGGCAGAATGTTAAGTTTTTTCAGAGGATAGTTCTAGGGAGACCATGCATTATAAAGCAGCTTTCCTTCCTAGTTTCAAAGTGCACTCCTGCACTGTGCACAGCTTTATCAGAGCTGGGATCCTGTGGCACAGACACCTTCCTCAGCCTTGTCAAATCGCCGTCCTCTACCCTAATCCCAGAAGGATTTACATGTGCTTCCATCAACTGATATTTGTGCTTTCTTGGCAGTCAAAAATTTAAGGTGAGTGAGAAGTGCGTGTCCAGTCAAAACAAACTACTCAATTAAGAGTCCTAAGAACTAAGTTCCAGTTCATGCTTGTGACATACCCTGCTTATGACACAAGCTTTTAAAGATTAAGTCACCAAAATCTGGGGGGAAGAGGATGAGAGAGAGAATGAATCATCCAATGGTAAGAAAAATAAACCATCTTATCTGCTTCACTCCGCTGTTCTGTCCACTTAACATTCAAATATGTGGACAAGCTAAGAGAGGAAGCATGAGGTGAATCACAGAGTAGCAGAGGCAGGAACCCAGGAGGACAAAGGACTTCCATTACTGGCCAGCCTCTGTCACTTGCCCTAAGGATCTTGGGCAAGTTTTCTAACCTCACAGCCTGAGCTTCTTATCAGCTCATTTGGGAGGATAAGAATACCAACATTAAAACTTTAGCATTTGGATTAAATTAAACAATATGTGTAAAAGTGCTTTATTTTTTTTTCTCTTACAGCAATTATTACATGCTTAACCCCCTCGATTCAGCTGTGAGCTCCTAGAGGGTAGGTGGATATTACTATTCTTTATATCCCTATTCCTAGGAAACACATATGGACCATAGGTCTGCCTTTATGTAAATAAAATTTTATATGGATATTTATTTATTTAACAATAAATAACAGAAGAACCATGCTGTATAGTGTTCAGGACAGGGTACAAGCATTGATAATAAATATATAACCACAAAGTGGGCTGAAGGCTTGGAGTCTGAAGACAGTGACATTAGTAAGTGATTAAGATATAATACAGGAGTTCCCGTCGTGGTGCAGTGGTTAATGAATCCGACTAGGAACCATGAGGTTGCGGGTTCGGTCCCCGCCCTTGCTCAGTGGGTTAACGATCCGGCGTTGCCATGAGCTGTGGTGTAGGTTGCAGACATGGCTCGGATCCCGCGTTGCTGTGGCTCTGGCGTAGCCGGTGGCTACAGCTCCGATTAGACCCCTAGCCTGGGAACCTCCACATGCCGCAGGAGCGGCCTAAGAAATGGCAAAAAGACCAAAAAAAAAAAAAAAAAAAAAAAGATATAATACAAATGTATAGCGGTATGAAAGGGTGTGATGTATGCTAGGAGTGAGAAAAAATCAGTCAAGACTTTTTTTTTTTTTTTTTGGTTTTTTAGGGCCACACCCGTGACATGGGAATTTCCCAGGCTAGGGGTTGAATCGGAGCTACAGCTGCCAACCACAGCCACAGCCACAGCAACGTGGGATCCAAGCTGTATCTGCAACCTACACAACACCACATATCAGGGCAATGCCAGGTCCCTGGTCCACTGAGCAAGGCCAGGGACCAACCCGCATCCTCATGGATACTAGTCAGATTCATTCCCACTGTGCCACAACAGGAACTCCAAGACTTTTTTTTTGATTGCAAGGGTCATGACTACAACCAGAGCAAGCCTTGGAAGGGTGCCTTGGTGTTGCCTGAAAAGAGGAACTAAAAAGATTCTAGGGCCCTTCATCTCTCTCTCTCTCTCTCTCTCTCTCTCTCTCTCTCGGTCTCTCTCTGTGTGTCTCTCCATCTCTGTCTCTCTCTCCCTCCCTCTCTCTCATTTTTGCTCCGCTCTTAATGATGTTTCATTCTCTTCAGCAGTTGGCCTTCTCTGTTTAGTGGAAAACACAGTTTTTAGGGAGGTTACATTTTACTATAGATTAAGGAAAGAGAATTTTCTCCCTCTAACTTCTTCCCCTATTCCTACTCTCACCCTTAGAGTTCCAGCTGAAAAAAATATCTGGGGAGCATTCCAATGGGCTAGGCTTGGGTTGCATGCCCAACCTGAACCAGATGTCATAGGCAAGAAGATGAGATATTCAACAAAAAAATGGATCAATGCCCACCCATAGCCAAATAAGTGAAGTCTTTTATTAGCTGCCACCACAAGAAGCACATAGTTGGAGTGAGAAAGGAGATGTTTTCCCAAAAATGGGGTTGCTATTCTGAGCTGTCAAAATATTTTGAGGCTACTAACATGCAATGAAGTTTGAACTCCCATTATTATAAAAATAGTAATAATAATAACATTTATTGAATGTTTACCCTCTGCTAAGACATGTGAAAAAGTACTTTACATATGTTATTTGATTTAATATTTTCACCAACCCTGTGAAGAAGATATTATTAATTCCTGTTTTACAGGTAAAGCGACTGAGGTACAGAGAAGATAAGCAAGTTGTCCAGGGTCACACAACAGTAAGTGCAGATTTGAATTCAGTTTTGTTTGACTCTGGAGATTACTTTTTTTTTTAGTGATTTTTATTTTTTCCATTATAGTTGGTTTACAGTGTTCTGTCAATTTTCTCTATGTAGCAAAGTAACCCAGTCACTCACTCACACACTCACTCACACACACACACACACATACACATATACATTCTTTTTCTCACATTATCCTCCATCATGCTCCATCACAAGTGACTAAATATAGTTCCCAGTGCTATACAGCAGGATCTCATTGCTTATCCACTGGAGACTACTCTTTAACCATTAACCTATTTAGAAATAGAGAACTGGGGGGTTCCCATCTTGGCTCAGTGGAAACAAATCTGACTAGCATCTGTGAGGACAAAGGTTCAATCCCTGGCCTCGCTCAGTGTGTTAAGGATCTGGTATTGCTGTGAGCTGTGGTGTAGGTCACAAACATGGCTTGGATTCCATGTTGTTGTGGCTGTGGTGTAGGCCAGCAGCTGTAGCTCTGATTCAACCCCTAGCCTGGGAAACTCCATATGCCACAGGTTCAGCTCTAAAAAGACCAAAAAAAAAAAAAAAAAAAAAAAAGAGAGAGAGAGAGAGAGAACTATCAGAGAATATAAAATAAATCCACGTTTTAGAACTATCTCTCTGGTGGTAGTGTGGAAATTGGATTCAAGACAGGAAATACTGCAAAATAAAGAGGCTACTGCAACTATCCAGGTGAGTAATGGGTGAAGGCCTGAACAGAGAGGGAAAGAGACTTCAAAGAGAGAAGGAGATACCAAAAAACTTGGCAATCACTGGAAAAGATAGGTGAAAGAATGAATTGATTTAAGGCTAATCTTTGAGGGTTGTGGCTTGAGTGAGATGAGAGGTGATGACTGTATTTCTTTGTTTCTTATTTCTTCTTTTTTTTTCTTTCTTGTGGTCTTCATTTTTGCAAAGATTGGGTAAGGGAGTTGATGTTCAACTTAACCAAGATGGATAATAAATAAAACATGTGGGAAAATTTGAGAGGCAAATTAATAAAATAGGTTCTGAACAAATTGAGTTTAAGGTACTCTTGGAATATTAAAATGAGATGTCCAGTATGCAGCAGGAAATGTATCTGGAGCTCAGTAAAAGAGAGGTCTGGTATTAGATGGAGAAGTACACACTTAATCAAGCTTTGGTATCCAATCCAGTTTGTTTCACTAGTGTTCTTCCCTGTCTCTCCTATGCCAGAAACAAGGGCTTGGCACAAATAGTGGTTAGAACTGAATCAGAATATGTTTAATTATATAATCTTAGGAATTCAAATTTAGTTTCCTCATGGAGTTTTCCCATGGCTCAGTGGGTTAAGGACCTGACATTGTCACTTCTGCAGCTTGGGTGGCTGCAGTGGCATGGGTTTGATCCCTGGCCCAGGAACTTCCACATGCCGAGGGCACAGCCAAAAAGAAAAAATTTTAATTTCCTCAAATGTGTACATTAAATTGGACCATTCAAGGATTGCTGACCAAAGAAGACAGGAATGAATAAATAGGGTCCATTTGTGGATCTTGCTTCCCCGTTGTCATTAGTTAATGGTTGTCCCTCTGTGGTGAGATTCTTTTCTTCTGTATGTGTCTATTTCATAGTTTTTATACCCTTGTAATATTTAAGAGGTTATTTAAAACTCATGTAGTGCAGTGGTTTAGGTTTCTAGTCCAATAAGAAATGTAGATGCTCAGGTAGGAGGATTTGGAAGCCCTAGCCTGTCAAAACAAGGACTCTTTGGGGAGCTCTCCAGGGTACTGGACTGCCTCTCCTGAAATTCTGATCAGTGCACCAGATCTTTAATCTTTTCTGAACTAATTTGCCTTTGGTCTACCCTGAATCCTACTCTTCTGATCAGCTGGCTGTCTTAATATGTCTTAACTGGCAACTTAGTTCTCCGGATGTGTTCCCCACAGACTTTAACTGTTAATTTTTTGCTGATGCCTTCAAAATCTGTAGAACCAATAGCTTTCTTCCCACCCAACCTCATCTGTTCCATT
The DNA here is from genome assembly GCF_054392235.1 of Sus scrofa. Lineage (NCBI taxonomy): Eukaryota > Metazoa > Chordata > Mammalia > Artiodactyla > Suidae > Sus > Sus scrofa. Next base: position 129,462,310 of record NC_139386.1, read on the forward strand.
CCGTTACCATTAACCTTCCTTAATTTATTTAACAAAGAGTATTGAATGTAAGCAGGAATGTAAATTGCAAAACTGTAAAGCTTCCAGAAGATAGTATAATAGAAAATCCATGTGATTTGCTTTGGCAATTCATTTTTAGATGCAAAACCAAAATCATGCTCCATGAATTTAAAAATTGATAAGTTGAATTTATGAAAATTAATTTCACTCTGCAAAAGTCACCACTAAGAGCATGGAAATAAAACCAAGGGTGGTGTGAAAATATTTGCAAAACACATAGCCAGTAAAGAGCTTATCCAAAAAATACAAAGAAGTTTTAAAGCTCAACCATAAGAAAACAAACAACCCAATTAAAACTGGGCAGAAAGCATGAACAGACAACTTACCAAAGAAGATATACAGATAGCAAATAAAGCATATGAAAATGTGCTCAACATCATATATCACTGGGGAATTGCAAATTAAAACGATGGACTACTACTACACGTCTATCAGAATGGCTAAAATCCAAAATGCTGGTAACACTAAATGGATATGAAGGTGTAGAGCAACAGGAACTCCCGTCATTGCTGAAGAATGGAAGAGACACTTTGGAAGACAGCTTGGCAGTTTTTTACAAAACTAGATATAATCTTACTTTGTGATCTAGGAATCACAGTCTTAAGGTGTTTACCGAAAAAGAGTGTAAATATGTCCACACAAAATCTTGCCCACGCGACTGTTTATAAATGTTCGTAGCAAAATTATAAATGACCGGAGTTCCCGTCGTGGCACAGTGGTTAACGAATCCAACTAGGAACCATGAGGTTGTGAGTTCGATCCCTGGCCTTGCTCAGTGGGTTAAGGATCTGGCATTGCCATGAGCTGTGGTGTGGGTCGCAGATGTGGCTCGGATCCCTCGTTGCTGTGGCTCTGGTGTAGGCCAGTGGTTACAGCTCCGATTAGACTCCTAGCCTGGGAACCTCCATATGCTATGGGAGCGGTCCTAGAAAAGGCAAAATGAAAAAAAAAAATTATAAATGACCAACATTCCTGCAACAGGTGAATGGACAAACTATCATATATCCATACAATGGAATATTATTCAATGATAAAAAGAAATGAGCTATGATGTCACGACAGGACATGGAAGCAACCTAAGTGCATATTGCTAAGTGAAAGAAGCCAATCTGAAAAGGCTACACACTGTGTGAGTTCAACAATATGATATTCTGGAAAAGGCAAAACAATACACACAGTAAAAATACCAGTAGTTGCCAGTGGCTAGGGAGGAGAGGGAGAAATGAGTAGAAAGAACACAAGCTTTTTAGAGTGATGAAACTATTATGTATTATATACTGTAATGGTAGATCATGACATTATTCAGTTTTCAAAACCCATGGAAGAGTTACTCCTGTGGCTCAGCAGGTTAAGAACCCAACATAGTATCCATGAGGGTACAGGTTCGATCCCTGGTCTCCCTCAATGCGTTAAGGAGCCAGTGTTGCTGCAAGCTGCAGTATAGGTCACAGATGCAGCTCAGATCCGGTGTTGTTGTGGCTGTGGTGTAGGCCTACAGCTGAGGCTCTAATTCACTCCCTAGCCCAGGAACCTCATATGCCATGGGTGCTGCTGCAAAGAGAAAAAAAAAAGTTATGGAACTGTACAATAGGAAGAATGAACTCTAATGTAAACTATGGACTTCAGTTAAAGCTTCATATTGGAAGTGTTGGGATATGTGAGTATAATTTTACATGTAGGAGGAACACAAATCATTAGAGGCCAAAGGATAGACCATAATAGTTGGTTACACTGGCAGCCCCCAGGGAACCATGTCTCCTGACATTCATGCCACTGTGCAGTCCCTCCACTTGAATGTAGGCTGACTTTGTGACCTTTAACTAACAGAATTCGGCAACAACATTCTGGGACTTCCGGACCCAGATTTTTTTTTTTTTTTGTTTTTTTTTTTTTTTTTGCTATTTCTTTGGGCCGCTCCCGCGGCATATGGAGGTTCCCAGGCTAGGGGTCGAATCGGAGCTGTAGCCACTGGCCTACGCCAGAGCCACAGCAACGCAGGATCCGAGCCGCGTCTGCAACCTACACCACAGCTCATGGCAACGCCGGATCGTTAACCCACTGAGCAAGGGCAGGGACCGAACCCGCAACCTCATGGTTCCTAGTCGGATTCGTTAACCACTGCACCACGAGGGGAACTCCCGGACCCAGATATTAAGAAGGCTTAGCAACTCCCACATTTGTGTTCTGGGGGAAACTAGTGGTCATTAAGAAGTCTAAGTATACTGAGACTACCATGCGTGAGAGGCCCAACCTTGCCACATGGAGAGACTATATGGGAGATAAGCAAGGCCCTTCACCAGCAATCCCAGCTTCCAATTTATAGCACCAACTTGCCAACATGTTGGTGAGGCCACCTTGGAAGTGTATGCTCCAGCTCCACTCAAGCCACTCTAGCTGATACCACGTGAAGTCAATGAGCTGTCCCCATCAAGCCCCAACCAAATTGCAGAATTATAAATAAATAGTTTTTTAAGTCAGTAAGTTTAAGATGTTTTGTTACATAGCAATAGATAACTGAAATGGCCTCTCTAAGGCTCAGTTTCATTTACTGTAAATTAGAAATAATTGTAATGCCTTCCTTAGATCCATTGTAAGGATAAGCTAAATAATGCCTGGCATTATAAGTACTCGTATTGATATTATTATTCTGGTCATTGCCAAAAAAGTGCTTGATGGTTGATAATTTTATTGTATAATATTGATTAATCCTGTTAATATTAACAGAGCAATTGTCACCTTCTCTGACTGCCCTATACTATACTGAACCTCTCGGGCACTCTGCTCCCTTTTTTGCTTTAAAATATATTTTTATTATCTCTCTCCACACTAGAATATTAATTCCATGAGAACTGACTTTGTTTAGTTCATTGTGATAATCCTAGTGCCTAGAACAATGCCCTGTCCACATGTGACCAATAAATATTTGCTGAATGAGTAAGTAAATGAATATTATTAATTAATTTTTATGTTAATTATTTATGATATAGGAGAAGCATAGACTGTAATAGTCGGTTACACTGGCAGCCCCTAGGGAACCATGTCTCCTGGCATTCATGCCACTGTGCAGTCCCTCCACTTGAATCTAGGCTGGCTTTGTGACCTTTAACTAACAGAATATGGCAAAAACAATATTCTGGGACTTCTATAGTTGCCTACTTATATTCAGCCACTTTTTTTTTTTTTTTGGCTACACCCGCAGCATGGGACAGTTCCCGGGCCGGGGGACTGAACTTGATCCACAGCAGGGACAATACTGAATCCTTAACTGCTAGGCCACCAGGGATCTCCTCAGTCAGTTTAATTCATGAAGCTTTAGGATCTAATTCTTCAGCTTTTATTCTTTGGCTTACTCTCACCTATGTCCCAGATCTTTAAGATATTCAGTGAACTTTAAACTTCAACCTTTCTATTTTCTTTTTTTTTAAGTTTATTTATTCTTTAGACTTTTTAAAAACTGTAGTTGATTTATAATGTGGTGCCAGTTTCTGCACAACAATGGGTCATGGAAGTGACCCAGTCTTACATATATATATACATTCTTTTTCTCCTGCCATCCCTCGTCATGTTCTGCCTCATTGCCCATCCACTCTAAATGTAAGTTTTCATCTACTAACCCTAAACTCCCAGCTCATCCCATACCCTCCCTGTCCCCCTCGGCAATCACAAGTCTATTCTGCATGTTTGAGGCTTGTTTCTGTTCTGTAAATAGGTTCATTTGGACCATATTTTCGATTCCACATATAAGTGATATGATATGATATTTGCCTTTCTCTTTCTGACTTTCTTCACTTAATGTGAGAATATCTAGTTGTAACACCCTTCGTTTTTTCTTAGACATACCTACTCAACCATGGAATCAGCAGTTTCTTCAGCTGAGGTTTGGCCAGGATACTTTATCAAGAACACTTCTTCCTAAGCACACATAAATTTAGCTCCTAAAATGCTTCTCTTCTACTCTTCTTCTGTCAAAACTTTCTAAAGTTTACCTCTAATAGATTTGATCAGCGTGACCTGAAATCTGATCTAATTTTTTAAAAAAGCTTCTCCATTCCCCTCCCCCCAACCTGGTTTACCTGTGCTGATTTATGTAGCTAGAGCCCTGGAGACAGATGTGTCGGTCTTCTGTGGGGCAAAGATTGGGGAGTGGACATCACCATCCCTTTAACCTGAAAGGCCCATATTTGACCTGGCAGGTGGTACAGGTTCTCATGTATTGGAAGGCATTATTATGCATGACACCCCAGATCTCTGCAGTCTGTATTCAGGCTATTGAATGGAATGTGGCAACTTGGCTGAGAGCTGCAGTGATTGAGGGCTGCTCTTTCTTTCCAGTACAAACAGCCAGGAGTTCTGATAGAGAATCTGCCTCTTCAAGACTTCAGAGGATTTCACTGGATCACTCTGGGTCAGTCAAGTGTTAGAGTATATAAGCTGTTTCCATGTCGAATTGTTACTTGTTGTCCATGTTGAGTATTGCACTTCATGTACAAAAAATCACTAAGAATTAAAGACAAATATAGGAGCTAAAACTGTAAAACTCTTGGAAGAAAACATCTAAGATTTTGGATTAGGTAATTTTCTCTTAGATATGATACCAACAGTACAAGTAAAGAAAAAAATAAATTGGACTACATCGAAATGAAAAAAATATACTTCAAAGGACCCTGTCAAGAAAGTGAATGGGAGGAGTTCCCCTCGTGGCTCAGTGGAAGTGAATCTGACTAGTATCCGTGAGGATGCGGGTTCGATCTCTTGACTCACTCAGTGGGTTAAGGATCTGGTGTTGCCAAGAGCTGTGATATAGGTCACAGATGCGGCTCGGATCTGGCCTGGCAGTGGCTGTGGCTGGCAGCTACAGCTTCAGTTTAACCCCTAGCCTAGGAACCTCCATATGTCTCTGGGGCAGCCCTGAAAAGCCCAAAAAAAAAAAAAAGTGAATGGGAAAAAATATTTGGCAGTCATATATCTGATAAAGACTTTTATCCAGAATATATACAGACCTCTTACAACTCTTTTTTTTTTTTTTTTTTTTTTTTTTTTGTCTTTTTAGGGCTGCACTTGCAGCCTATGGGGTTTCCCATCCTGGGGTCAAATCAGAGCTGCAACTGCCAGCCTACACCAACCACAACCACCACCACGGCAACGAGGGATCTGATCTGCATCTGCAACCAACACCACAGCTCATGGCAACGCTGGATCCCTTAACCCACTGAGCAAGCCAGGGATCCGACCCACACCTTCATGGATTCTAGTCAGATTAGTTTCTGCTGAGCCACAACCGGAACTCCATCTCTTACAATTCTTATAAAAAGACCATTAACCTGGAATTCCTGTCGTGGCTCAATGGTAATGAACCCAACTGGTACCCATGAGGATGCAGGTTTGATTCCTGGCTTGACTCAGTGGGTCAGAGATCTAGCATTTGCGTTGCTGTGAGTTGTGGTGTAGGTTGTAAACACAGCTTGGATCTGGCATGGCTGTGGCCGTGGCGTAGACTGGCAGCTGTGGCTCCAATTCTGCCGCTAGCCTGGAAACTTCCATATGCTGCAGGTGCGGCCCTAAAAAGAAAAAATTAGACCAATAACCTAATGGAAAATGAGCAAAGGATCTGAATAGGAATTTCTCCAGGAAACATAGGCAGTATGCCCTTTGATATTGGCTTTTAACAATTTTTTTTGAATATGTCTCCTCAAGCAAGGGAAACAAAAGCAAAATATAAACAAATGAGACTAGATCAAACTATAAAGCTTTTGCACAGTGAAGGAAACTGTCAACAAAACAAAAACACTGCCTATTGAACGGGAGAAGATATTCGCAAATAACATATCCAGTAAGGGGTTAATATCTAAAATATACAAAGAACTCATAAAACTCAACACCAAAAATTTTAAAAAAACTCAATTAAAAAATGGGCATAAGACCCAAACAGACGTTTTTTCTGAAGAAGATGTACAGGTGGCCAAAGGCATGTGAAAAGATGCTTAACAGATTAGTGAATCATGAGGGAAACACAAATCAAAACAGTGAAATACCACCTCATACCTGTCAGAATGGCTGTTATCAAAAGGAGAAAAAGTATTGGTGGAGAAAAGGGAGCCCTTGTGCACTATTGGTGTGAACGTAAACTAGTGCAGCCACTATGGAAAACAGTATGAAGGATACTCCAAAGTTTAAAAATAGAGCTGCCATACAATCCAAGAGTCCACTGGGTGTATTTCTGAAGGAAACAAAATCACTAATTTGAAATAATATATGTTCATTGCAGCATTATTTACAATAGCCAAGATATGGAAGCAACATAGACATTGATAGACAAGTAGATAAAGAAGATGTGGTATATGTATACAATGGAATATTGCTCAGCCATGAAAAGTAATAAAATCTTGCCATTTGCGACAACATGGATGGACCTAGAAGGTATTATGTTAAGTAAGATTAATCAGACAGAGAAAAACAAATACTGTATTATTTCACTTATGTGTAGTATCTAAAAAACAAAGCAAATGAATAAGTATAATTAAATAGAAAGAGGGTCATAGATACATAAAACAAACTGGTGGTCGCCAGAGGAGGGGTGGGTAGGGGATGACAGAAATAGGTGAAGGAGATTAAGAGGTACAAAATGTCATGGGAATGAAGTGTTCAGTGTGGGGAATATAGTAATATTTTTGTATAGCATCAGATGGGAATTAGACATATTTGATGATGATTTAAAATGTATAGAAGTATCAAATCACTGTGTTGTACACTAGGAATTAACATAGTGTTGTAGGTCAATTATACTTTTTTTTTTTTGTCTTTCTGCCTTTTCTAGGGCCCCTCCCGCAGCATATGGAGGTTCCCTGGCTAGGGGTCGAATCAGAGCTGTAGCCATGGTTAATCAGATTCGTTAACCACTGTGCCACGACAGGAACTCCCAATTATACTTTTAAAACAAACAAACTTGGGAGTTCACGTTGTGGCATAGAGGAAACGAATCCCATGGTGGAGACAAATCCAACTAGGAACCATGAGGTTGTGGGTTTGATCCCTGGCCTCACTCAGTGGGTTAAGGATCCAGTGTTGCCATGAGCTGTGGTGTAGGTCATAGATGTGGTTCAGATCCTGCCTGGCTGTGGCATAGGCTGGCTAGTTGTAGCTCCGATTAGACCCCTAGCCTGGGAACCTCCATATGCCGTGGGTGTGGCCCTAAAAAACAACAACAACAAAAAACCAAACTTACAGGAAAAGAGATGAGATTTGTGATCATTGGAGGTTGGGAGTTGTGGGAAGGTGAACTGAATGAAAGTGGTCAAAAGCTACAAACTTTAAGTTATAAGATAAATGAGTCCTGGGAATGTAACATACAACATGATAAATAACACTGCTATATCTTATATATGAAAGCTATTAAGAGAGTAAATTCTAAGTGTTCTCATCACAAGGAAAATTTTTATTTTTCTTTTCTTTTTTTCTGTGTGAGATGACAGTGTTCACTAAACTTATTGTGGTAATAATCATTTTATGATGTTTGTAAGTCAAATCATTATGCTCTATACCTTCAACTTACACAGCGCTATAGGTCAATTATATCTCAATAAAACTGGAAGGAAACGTAATTTTTAAAAAGAGCTTTGAAAACTATAATTCTTTCAGAATTCCTTATTCACTTCTAGCATAGGACAGATATTGTGTTAAACCAAGAAACATATTTAATCATGATAAAGCTTTGGATTTCCTTTGTCATGCATGATCTCATTTGATCTTTTCACAGCTTTTTTGTTCTTCTGCTTAAAACTCACAAAGGTTAGGAGTTCCTGCTGTGGCACATTGTATTAGGAATCCCAGCTGCAGGGCTCCAGTCACTGCAGAGGCTTAGGTTTGCTCCCTAGCCTGGCACAGTGGGTTAAAGGATCTGGTGTTGCTTCAGCTGCAATGTAGGTCACAGCTACAGCTCGCACTCAATCCCTGGCCTGAGAACTTCCATATTCCACGAGTGCGGCCATTAAAAAAAAAAAAAATTTCACAAAGGTTAGTCATGAAACCTAAAGTCATTTTGAGCAAGGACTCTGGAGAATACCCTGAGAATAATTTGCTTGAAAATACATGAATTTACTCCTCATAGAATCAGATTTTTTAGTCCCTGCTTGGCCTTTAAGTCTAAGTCTTTAGACTATGGAATGGCTTATGCCAAGGCCTTTGATGCTTGATTGTATTAAGAGTCCATGATCATTCAAGAAAGAAGGTTGGATTGAAACACTGTATACCATGCTCAGATTTTTTATAATTTTTTAATTTTTTTGTCTACACCCACAGCATGCAGAAGTTCCCAGCCACAGCAGTAGCAACACTGAATCCCCAACCTCTAGGCCATCAGGGAACCCCAATGCTCGGATTTTATTTGTGCAATCTTGAGAAAATAACTCTCTGTTCCTTTATTTCCTCTTCTGTAAACCAAATAGATTGAACATCATTACTGACTTCTTAAAAAAAAAATTTCAGAGTTCCCCGTCATGGCTCAGTGGAAACTAATCTGACTAGTATCCATGACAATGCAGGTTTGATCCCTGGCCTCACTTAGTGGGTTAAGGATCTGGCATTGCCATGAGCTATGGTGTAGGCCATAGATGAGGCTTGGATCTGCCGTTGCTGTGGCTGTGGTGTAGGCTGGCAGCTACAGCTCCGATTGGACCTCTAGCCTGGGAACCTCCATATGCTACAGGTGCGGCCCTGAAAAGACCAAAAAAAAAAAAAAAAAATTCTCTTAAGGTAATCTACAAATGGCCAATAAACACAACAAAAGATGTTCAATATCATTGGCCATCAGACCCCCTTACTTTGGCAGGAGACAACTCTGAAGGGTTATCCTGTCTTCAGACCTTCCCATGGAGTCAGCTAAGCCCTTGTTGTGACTATACTGCAGGCAAATTTTCCCTCTGCCCAATCTTTCTTTCTTCACTTCCTCCATAGGTGTTGATTTCAAGGGATTCCATAATAAACTTCTTGCGTGCTAATTTCTGTCTCAGAATTGGCTTCCCAGAAAACCCAACCTGTGACAAACTGTGCCTTTAGCCAAAGCTCAGGTACCTAATAGGGGTGGCTGTATGAGAGGTAGATTATGGTAACGATAGGGATAAAAAGATGGCCAAACCAAGGACTATGGCTTAGTGGATTCCTAAACTAAGCCAGTCAGGAAAGGCATGGTGCTTGTGCTTTCATTCTTCTCCTGTGCCAATGCTGGGCTGACCTTGGGAAGGGAGAGACCCAACCCTTTGGGATTTTCTGTCACCACTAGGCTAACTCTAATCTCCACCTTAATTGTAGTTACTTTATTAATGTCTTATTTCAAAGGTCCATATATTTCCCATTAGGAGCTCATTAACATTAGTTGGGTTTATATTCATTAAATTGACCATATTTTATCAAATGAATATTTTAGAAATTGTACTGTATGTGTTCCCTGGTGGCCTAGCAGGTTAAGGATCTGGCATTGTCACTGCTGTGACTAGGGTCGCTGCTGTGGCGTGGGTTTGATACCTGGCCTGGGAACTTCTGTGTGCCATGGGAAAGGCCAAAAAAAAAAAAGAAGAAAGAAATTATACCGCAAATTTCTTGTCTTCATGTGCCATCTTGTCTGTATCAAGGCCTGATTAAAATATTTTACTCCGCATAAGCAACAAGGGCTGCAGACAGGGATAGATTTTGTCATTTTCATTTCTGCAAGGTTTTGAAGTTGACACAGGCACTTTGACCCTAGGCTTCAACATTCAGACATTTTCCCCAATAAAGCCCAGGCCTCTGGAGTGAGAAATGAGTACGATACAACTTTCGTAACCATCTTTCCCCTAAGGGAGAGGAGGATGATCTAGAAGCAGGGTTGGGGTAGGAGAGGGGTTGAAGAAAACAAGCGCAACAATAAGGAGCTGCTTTTCAAAGCCCAAGGAGTTAGATGGAGCCTGGCACATATCTGCATTTATATCTCAGGTCAGCGTAAATTGCCAGGGATGTCTAGATAGCAGGCGCCTGAGAGATCCCTTTGTCATCTCTGATTTCTAGCATCCACACAGTGTCTGATGTTTGTCATATCAATGCGTGGATAAGAGATGAGTACGTTCATCCTTCTTGCCGTCACACTCCACAGTCTAGATCAGCATTTCATAAAAAGTGATCTGAGCATGAAAGAATCTGTATTTTTAACTTAAAAAAAACGTCAAGCTTCAGCTTCCTTTGAACAAGTCGGTCAGTTCCATCTGGGCCTTCCTTAATTCATTATTTATTTCTAGAACTGAAGTAAGCAGACCTTTGTGTTTTGTTTGTTTGTTTGTTTGTTTTTGTCTTTTTGCCATTTCTTGGGCCACTCGTATGGCATATGGAGGTTCCCAGGCTAGGGGTCAAATTGGAGATGTAACCACTGGCCTACGCCAGAGCCACAGCAACTCGGGATCCAAGCCATGTCTGCAACCTACAGCACAGCTCATGGCAACGCCGGATCCTTAACCCACTGAGCAAGGCCAGGAATTGAACCCGCAACCTCATGGTTCCTAGTCAGATTCGTTAACCATGGAGCCACAACAGGAACGCCTGAATTTTTTTTTTTAATGGCTGCACTCGTGGAATATGGAAGTTCTCAGGCCAGGGATTGAGTGCGAGCTGTAGCTGTGACCTACATTGCAGCTGAAGCAACACCAGATCCTTTAACCCACTGTGCCCAGCTAGGGAGCAAACCTAAGCCTCTGCAGTGACTGGAGCCCTGCAGCTGGGATTCCTAACACAATGTGCCACAGCAGGAACTCCTAACCTTTGTGAGTTTTAAGCAGAAGAACAAAAAAGCTGTGACAAGATCAAATGAGATCATGCATGACAAAGGAAAGCCAAAGCTTTATCATGATTAAATATGTTTCTTGGTTTAACACAATATCTGTCCTATGCTAGAGGTGAATAAGGAATTTTGAAAGAATTATAGTTTTCAAGCTCTCTTTTTTTTTTTAATTCAAAGCCAATTTTATTTATTTATTCATTTGTCTTTTCCAGGGCCTCACCTGCGGCATATGGAGGTTCCCAGGCTAGGGGTTTACACTGAGCTGTATCTGCGGCCCACACCACAGCTCAGGGCAACGCCATATCCCCAACCCACTGAGCGAGGCCAGGGATCGAACCTGCAACCTCATGGCTCCTAGTCGGATTCGTTAACCACTGAGCCACAATGGGAACTCCTCAAGCTCTTTTTAAAAATTACGTTTCCTTCCAGTTTTATTGAGATATAATTGACCTATAGCGCTGTGTAAGTTGAAGGTATAGAGCATAATGATTTGACTTACAAACATCATGAAATAATGAAGTCAGCAGGATAGGGTAGAATAGATGTAGGTACCATTGTAGTTTGCACAAGAGTAGAACAGTGTTTCCAACTTCGTTTTACATTTAATTTTTTGGTGATGCTCAATCTTTTATTGGTGGGTTGGCTCTAATAGGTTGAGGATTAGTATCTGACAGAAGTAGTTAATAATGATTTACCATTATCCTCTAAATGTATTTTAAAGAAATGTCCCCTTATGTTCATTCAAGCTGAAACTCACCTGATGTTTTTGCCCATCCTCACTGTTTTACCACAGCTTCCTCTAATTTATCCTCGTGCATTTGGGTTTTCATTACAAAGAAAAGCTGTCACCTACATGTCACTTTCCCCATTTAAGTTTCATTTTTCTTCATCTGTGAACTAGGATAATAACATATTACTCATAGGATTGTTGGCAATATTAAGTAAGAAACCCTTGTAAAATGCTTAGCAAGATGTCTGATAGTGGCATTCAAAGAATTTAAGCTCCTCTTCCCTCTCCATGAGCTTCCTTGACATTGAGCCCCTGGACTGCTTCCATTTTTTGTTGTTGTTAGAACAGGTCAGGAACTCCCATTGCGGCTCAGCAGGTTAAGAACCTAACTAGTATCCACAAGGATGTGGGTTTGATTCCTGGCCTCGCTCAGTGGGTTAAGGATCCTCAGGCCACAGGTGCAGACAGAAAAAAGTTATAAACTGTAAAGATTTCCCCTATCCTATGCTTATGTTTTTTAGGTTGCATCTATAATCCCTAGAGGTTTTGCTTTCAAATCGTTTGGTTTTGTTTTTGAATCTTCAGTCCTTGAAAAAAATTTAACAAATCACATTGTGCTATGATTAAAAAGAAACAGTCAAATAGAAATGGAAAGGGAGGCCATAAATAGCAACCAACAGCCGTACTTGATAAATTTGGGGCATTCTCGGTCTATGTAACTTTCTTAAATCGAACCCTGGAGTCTCAATTGATTTCATTTAGGATTTTTGTCAAGTGGGTGATGATAATGCCTACATAGATCTCATTCTTACTTTCCCAAGCTTTTGACTGTGCAGTGAATTAAGTGTGGGGTGATGAGTATATTAGATTTCACAGTAATGTGGAAATTATTGGGCTGAATTTTGTTCTAGAGCACCAACTGTTGTGGTATTTACTTCTGTTTAAATCAATTATAGTGCATAATGTCAAAACAATAACATTGGAACCAGTAGCTCTTAGGGTAAAAATGATCCATGTACAGATGGTGAAAAGAGTGATCACTTAAACTCTAGACGTATAAATACCATGTACGTATTCAGAGTTGTGAATGGAATAAGGATTCCCATAGTATTAGCCCACCTTCAACAAGCTGCACAAGCTGTTTCACTCATAAAGAGAGTGAAATGCAATAGGTTCTGTACATTTTTCACAACCTCAACTGCTGTAACATGAGAAATCTTTTCTTAAGGATAGAAACCCTCAATTGCTTTTAGACCACAAAAGTCCCTCCATTTTCAGCTGGACTCTTCTATCCACTCAGAATATTTGCTATTCTTATGAACAAAGTCCCACTGGTAGAGTTAATAGACTTTGTATCTTTGGGAGTAAAGTGCTTTTAAGTCATGACGTGACTTTTACTTTGGCTCTTAATTTTCCTTTTATTTCTTCTAAAAAAATAATTTTCGGAGTTCCTGTCATGGCTCAGCAGTTAATGAATCTGACTAGTAACCATGAGGCAGGTTCAATCCCTGGCCTTGCTCAATGGGTTAAGGATCTGGTGTTGCTATCAGCTGTGGTGTAGGTCACGGATTCAGCTGGGATCTGGTGTTGCCGTGGCTGTGGTGTAGGCTGGCGGCTACAGTTCCGATTCTACCCCTAGCCTGGAGCTTCCATATGCCGCGGTGCAGCCCTAAAAAGTCCAAAAAATAAGGTGTATCTCTAAGGTGAGGAAAATCATTGAGAAGTAAAGTTTAAAAACCATGGAATTGGGAGTTCTCGTTTTGGCTCAGTGGAAACAAACCTGATGAGTATCCATGAGGATTCAGGTCCAATCCCTGGCCCTGGCATTGCCATGAGCCGTGGTGGAGCTTGCAGACGCAGCATAGATCCCTCGTTGCTGTAGCTGTGACGTAAGCTGGCTTCAGCCCCTGGCCTGGGAACTTCCATATACGACAGGAGCGGCCCTAAAAGGCCAAAAAAAAAAAAATTTTTTTTTTTTAAATAAAACCCATGGAATTTTACAACACAAAGACTAAACCTTAGTATAAACTATGGACTTTAGTAAATGTTAATGTGTTGATACTGATTCATCAGTTTTAACAAAAACTATACCACACTAATGCAAGATGCTGGTAATGGGAGAAACTGAAGGATTAGGGGACGGGGTATATGGGCACTTTGTACTTTCTGTTCAGTTTTTCTATAACCCTATAATTGCTCTAAAAATATTTTTTAAGATTAAAATAAGAAGTAAACTAAAGTAGTAGGAATCTTCAAACCTCAGCACTTTTCTGATGGACTTTCTACCTGCATATTTGCTGATTCCTGTTCCTCTGCTTAGCCCTTAAATCATAACTACGACACCCCTTCCTCTGTCCTTTTCCTTTTTGTTCTGTAGTCTTCTTTTCCTACACTCGTTTATCCACTTCCTACCTTCAAGTTACTTACCACCTATCACTTGTTTCCTCCCCTTCTACTAAAAACACCCACTATCCCCGTGTTCCCAGCTTGGCTGTACACCTACCATTTTCTATCTGTTTTGTTTTTTCCACTTGCACTGTGTTTTCACTTACCTCTCTGCCTTTTTGCATGCCGTGCCCACTGCCTGGAATACTCTTACCCTCTATCACATCTTTCCATATCTTATTCATCCTTTGATGCCTCGAGCCAATGTTACTAGTTTTGTGAAGCCACTCCTGACTCAATCCTTGTATTAATTTAGCAGTTGCTTGTAACTGCAGTTGGGGCTTTAAAAAAGGAAAAAAAAAAAAACATGACACAGTCTGGTTTCTATTGTCTCGATGTATGGTTTTGTTGTTGTTGTTCTTGTTTGGCTTTTTAGGGTCACACCCATGGCACATGGAGATTTCCAGCCTAGGGGTAGAATCAGAGCTACAGCTGCCAGCCTACACCACAGCCACAGCAACACCAGATCAGAGCCAAGTCTGCGACCTACACCACAGCTCACAGCAACGCCAGATCCTTAACCCACTGAGCGAGGCCAGGAATCGAACCCACAACCTCATGGTTCCTAGTCGGATTCCTTTCTGCTGCACCACGATGGGAACTCCTAATTGTACGTTTTGCTTATTTCCTTCACTAGATTGACTTCTTGCAAGATAGGAAGTATGCATTACTCAACTTTGTGTTGCCCCATTACCAAATATAGTATGAGGAGCATAGACGATAATAAATACTTCAATTCATGATAATCAAGCTTTGAGCAAAACTCTGACTCTTCTGCTTTCATAAGGTAACTCTTGAACTAAATGGAAACTTTGATAAGGTTGGTTTCTGCAAAAAACATCCCCAAAATATTAAATTCTACAATTTAATGTTAGTAAGCTATTAGTGTAGAGAATAATATAGTTCTTGCTAAATCATCAAGAAGCATTCAATTTAAAATATAATAAAAATTATTTATAAAATAGAGAATTATAAAAGCCTGTTGAAATGAAGAAAAACTGGTAGCATCATTTTTTAAATATCACCAAAAGAAATTGAGTCTCAAATAATCCAGAAAGAGTAAAGTTGGTAGCCATCATTTCATTGGTATTTCTCTAGAACTTTTCAAGGGAAAAGTATCTGGATAGCTCAGTGTGACTATTTCACTCGGCGTAAGAGCTATAGTCTTAGGTGAAACATCAAATATTCACAAAGAACATAAAGGAGGGATGTCATAGCATGGCTGTGTTTTTGTTTTTGTTGTTGCAAGAGTAGGAGTTTCATTACACTCTGAGTTTCTGGTCACTAACATACACACAAATAAAACTCTGTATACCCAGGAGTTCCCATTGTGGCTCAGTGGTAATGAACCCAACTAGCATCTGTGAGGATGTGGTTTCAATCCCTGGCCTTGCTCAGTGGGTTAAGGATCCTGTGTTGCCGTGAGCTGTGGTGTAGGTTGAAGATGCAGCTCAAATCCAGCATTGCTGTGGCTGTGGCTAAGGCTGGCAGCTGTAACTCCAATTGGACTCCTAGTCTGGGAACTTCCATATGCCATGGATGAGGCCTTAAAAAGTAAAAAAAAAAAAAACAAAACAAAACCTAAATATGCCGCACTGATAATCAGCAAATGTACTTATTAATTTAGACTAGAAGAATATAAGTACTTGAACTCTTTGAGTTAATTAGCGTGTTTTAAGGTAGAGAAGAAGAGTGTAACAACATAGAGTACAAACCCCATTGCTTAAACACGTATTAATAGAGGAGGGCTGAAGCAGAACTTCAAGATCAGCATCAGGTACAAAAATAGGAAAATATGGCATATGATCAGGAGCAAATCCCTCAAACCGTGCTAGAAGCTGGAGATGTAGAAAGAAACAAATCTTTATGACTCCTATTCTCGTAGTTGAGTGAAGGAAAAAGTGAATAAACAATTGCAGCGCAAATTAAATGCTATAATAGAAGAACAACATTCTGTGGGGGAGGAATAGCCCGTAATTCCGCACAGGAAGAGAGGAGGGGAAAGTAAAACGAGTGCAAAGACGGGTGTGTGGGGGGGATGGAGGATGGGGAGAGGCGGCGGAAGTGGGGAGTTTCTGCCTTCAACGAGAGAACAACATGAAGCGACAGATGGCAGTTGCGGAGTGCACCTCTGAGAGGGTGGTGTGCGGTGAAGCGGGAGTAGAACAGGTGAGCGAACAAGGAGTTTCTCTTGGAAATAGGGGGATGTAAGTTTAGAAATATAGGCAGCAAAGGAAAGTTTGTACCTCGGAGCAAAGCCCTGGGAAACATAAAGTAAAACTGTTTGTTAATGCGTTACCATTGTGAGGATGGGCATTTGTCAGGGGTGTTTTCATCCTCCAACCTGCCATCAGGGCTTTGGAAGATGAGGTCCTCCAGGGGAGCGTGAGAGAAGAGCAAAAGGAGCCCCTCCAGACTCCTCTAGAGTAGACTAGACAAGATAAATTACTCTCTTCCCACCTCTCCTCCTCTCTCTCCTTACCCTGTATTGGTTAGCTCCCAAACAGAAGCAGTCTGGAAAAATAGGGGTTCCCTGGTGGCGTCTTGAGGATGGAGCACTGTCACTGTGCGGTGCAGGTTCAGTTCCTGCCCTGGGAATTTCCACATGTGCTGGAGACCAAATAAATAAATAAATAATAAAGGAGGTGCATTACTCATTGGTAAAGGGTAGCAAATTAAAGAAGACTAATTTCTGTCTGTTTCTTGATAGCAGAACCTTGTGTTCTTTTGGTATAACAAGTTTGAACCTTTTATCCACCAATGAGAAAATTACTACAAACAAAATAGTTTAGTTAAATATCATGTCATAAAATAAGCATGCAAAAATCACTGGCTTTTTTGTATACAAACAAAAACCAGCTAGAAGATATAATAGAACACATTTACAAAGAAAAAAAAATACCTAGGCATGAATAAACCCAGAATTTATACATATAAGGAAAGTCATACAATACTATTGAAAGATACAAAAATAAACTTGAACAAATGGAAAAACATACCATTTTTGAATAGTAAAACTTGATATTATAAAAATGTCAGTTCTGGGAGTTCCCTTGTGGTACAGCAGGCTAAAGACCTGGTGTTGTCACTCCTGTGGCTTGGGTAGCTGCCATGGCTTGGGTTCAGTCCCTGGCTGGGGAACTTCCACATGCCACAAGTATGGTCAAAAAAAAAGTCGGATCTCTCTAAATGATTTAATAAATTTAATTCAATCCTCATAAAAATACCTTAGTTTTTGTTGGTTTTGTTTTTGTTTTTACTGGAACTAGATATTGCTTATCATGTTCATTTGTAAGAACAGGCAAGAATAAGCAGAAAAATCTGAAAAAAAAAAAAAAAAAGAAGCAGTGAAAGAGGGCGCTAGCCTTACCAGATATGAGAACGTATTACCAATCCTCCATAATTAAAACAATGTGGCATTGGCACACAAATAGGCTGACAAACAGAACATGGCAGAAAATCCGGAAATAGACCCAAATGTATAAAGAAATTCAGTAAATGATAAAGATAGCACTTTGAATCAGTGGGCAAAATGTGGACATTTAAATAAAGGATGGTAGAATAAGAAGATAATCACATGGTAAAAGACACAGTTGGACTCAAGCCTCGTATCGTATACCAGGTATACCAGATAAATTCTAATGGAATGAGAGTTTTTAATGTAAAAAGAGGAAAATACAGTGAATTTCTCTATAACCTGAGAATGGTGCAAATGATCCTATCTGGAAAGAATAAGGAAAAAATTAAGAAATTTGATTCCATAAAATAGTTTAAAATGATGTAATAAAAAGCGCAATGAGCAAAATTAAAAAATTCCAAACTTTGAAACTTTTTGCAATATTTATCATAGATAAGGGGTTCATATCGCAAGCATATAAAAAGCTTCTAAAATATAAAAGACCAAGAGTCCTACAGAAAAATTGGATTAGAGATATCACAAAAAAATGTTGACGTCTCTCAACCACATGAAAAGATGTTTCAATCCTGTTAATAAGAAAAACAATGCAAAGCAATATTACCATGAGATATCATTTCTCACTTACAAGATTTTTGCCAGTCTTACAAAGAAAAATCCCCAAATTTGACAACACTCTTTTTTTTGATGACAAATAATATTTTATTTGAAAGATAAGTATAATATAATATAATAAATAGATTTCTTGTCATATATATATTTGTAAAATATTGACCAGATGCTTTGTGATGAAATATTATTATTTTTATTATTTGAGATGTTTAATTACTGGGAACTTAATATTTGCTGGTTACTTTACCTTCTCAACAACTCTATGAAATTGGTAGAGTTATTAATATTTTATAGATGGAAAATTTACTTCAAAAGGCAAATAACTTTTTTTCATTATTTAAGCTGAAGCCTTGCTGATAACAAAGGGTGTGCTCTTTCTACTAACCTACCACATTTGAAATCTGATGATATTCACTCTTATTTTTTAATTTCTTCTTAAGATCTTTTTACCTACTTTTCATTAGTTTCTCTAATAAAATATTACAATAATACTAAGAAGATAAATTAATGGTTTTCTCCTAATAAAAATGATTACTCTGAATATACTTTACTTCCAAAATGCCGCCATGTTTTTTGCAGTAAAATCACATCTTAGTTTGACCAGTTTTGAATTTCCTAATCAGTTTTGTTTTAGGACAATCTTATACTGAACTATATATATATATTTTTTTTTTTTTAATTCTGAAATTTTATTTTTATTTTTTACAGAATAAAATACATACATTTAAACACAGTTACATTCACATAGATTATTATATCATGGATCTTAAGAAACAGATTAAGTGACTCCCTCTGGAGAAGTGGAATGAAAAATATGCTGAGACAAATAGGAAATTTATTCTATACTTTATCCCATTTTGTATGGCTTTCATCCTTACTATTAAGTTTTATCTATTACATTTCAATTTTTCTTTAAAAATCAGCATTATGTTAAAATTGTTATATTATGCAACTAAAATTTATAAAGAAGAAAGCCTTATATATCATTAAATATTTTATATAGGATAATAAAAAGAATAACTGGTAAGAATAACAAAAATAATATATGCTCTGAAAATAAGTAAAATATAAAATGCATAAATTGGTTAAAAAACAGTGTAACTATATAAACATGTCCTCACAATTTGTTACATCTGGGAGTTCCCGTCATGGCTCAGTGGTTAACGAATCCGACTAGGAACCATGAGGTTGCGGGTTCGGTCCCTGCCCTTGCTCAGTGGGTTAACGATCCGGCGTTGCCGTGAGCTGTGGTGTAGGTTGCAGACGTGGCTCAGATCCCGCGTTGCTGTGGCTCTGGTGTAGGCCAGTGGCTATAGCTCCAATTCAACCCCTAGCCTGGGAACCTCCATATGCCGTGGGAGCGGCCCAAGAAACAGCAAAAAGACCAAAAAAACACAAACAAACAAACAAAAAAAACCAATTTGTTACATCTTATTGATTCTTCAATATAGGCATTACACTATTCTAGGTGATGTGATAAACAAGACATTACAGACTTTACATTATACCATGGAGAGAAATGGTTATTAATAATGCAATTGTAGAGCTGTATTATTTAATTATACAGTTGCATTATTTAATTATAATTATCATAAATTCTTTGATGGATAGGAAATCAGAATCAGATGTAAGAAGACTTCAGCATTCCAAGAATGATGTCAAATGACCCACTTCATGGTGGATTATGCACTTATTTACTATGAGATATATTTCTTCTTCAGAGATTCCTTGTTTGTGTATCAATTGTATTTTTGGTTTGCAGTTATTCTGAAGTTTTGATATAAGAGTCTATATGTACATGAGATTGTTTTAAGTTGGTGTTCTCTTAATTGCAAGTTCATCTCCAGTGTCCTGCATTTGTACCCACCTCTTCTCATGATTTCTGATTTGGTGGTATAATTGTGCATGGATGATTTCGTATCTTTACTGTATATATACCTTTACTGGTGAGCCTTGTCATGTGTGTAATTTTTGTTTCCTGTTGCTGTCTTTTCTTTTCTGCCTAGAGAAGATCCTTTAGTATTTGTTGTAAGGCTGGTTTAGTGTTGCTGAATTCTCTCAGATTTTGCTTATCTGTGAAGGTTTTGCTTTCTCCTTCAAATCTGAATGAGAGCCTTGCTGGGTAAAGTAATCTTGGTTGGAGGTTTTTTCCTTTCATCACATTAAGTATATCATGCCACTCCCTTCTGGCCTGCAGAGTTTCTGCTGAAAAATCTGCCGATAACCTTATTGGGGTTCCCTTGTATGTTACTTGTTTCTTTTCTCTAGCTGCTTTCAAGATTTTCTCTTTGTCTGTAATTTTGGTCAGTTTGATTAATATGTGTCTCGGGGTGTTCCTCCTTGGGTTTATTTTATATGGTACTCGTTGTGCTTCCTGGATTTGAGTGAGTGATTCCTTTCCCATGTTAGGGAAGTTTTCGGCTATTATCTCTTGGAATATTTTTTCTGTCCCCTTTTCTCTCTCTTCTCCTTCTGGCACCCCTATAATACGGATGTTGGTGCGTTTCATGTTGTCCCAGAGTTCTCTGAGACTCTCTTCATTTGTTTTCAATCTTCTTTCTCTTTTCTGTTCTGCATCCGTAATTTCCACTAATCTGTCTTCCACCTCACTTATTCGTTCTTCTGCCTCCTGTATTCTGCTGTTAGCTGCTTCTAGTGAATTTTTTATTTCAGTTATTGTATTTTGCATCTCTTCTTGTTTGAGTTTTGTATCTTGTATCTCTTTGGTCAGTGTTTCCTGTAAGTTATCCATCTTTGTCTCCAGTTTATTTCTAATGTCTTGCAACATCTTCAGCATCAACAATCTGAAGCCTTTTTCCTGGAGGCTGAGAATCTCCTGATCACTTAGCTGATTTTCTGGGGGTTTTCCTTTCTCCCTTATCTGAGTTATAGTTCTCTGTCTTTTCATTTTTATAGATTTTTGGTGTGGTGACCTTTTAGAGATAATAGAGTTGTAGCCTCTCTTACTTCTGGTGTCTGCCCCCCTTGTGGCTGAAGTCGGTATGGGGGGCTTGCTGTAGGCTTCCTGATGGGAGGGGCTGATGCCTGCCCACTGGCGGTGGAGTGGATTCTAATCCCTCTGGTGGGTGGGGCTTAGTCTCTGGATGGGATTAGAGGCGGCTGTGTGCCTGAGGGGTCTTTAGGCAGCCTGTTTACTGAGGGGCAGGGCTGTGATCCCACCTGGGTTGTTGTTTGCCCTGGGGCTTCTCAGCACTGACTGATGGGTGGATCCAGATGTTCCCAAAATGGCCACCTCCAGAGAAAGGCAGCTGCTGGATATTCCCGAGAGCTTTGCTTTCAATGTCCTTCCCTCACAACAAACCACATTCACCCCTGTTTTCCCAGGATGTCCTCCAAGAACTGCAGTCAGGTTTGACCCAGATTCCTATGGAGACCTCGCTCTGCCCTGGGACCCAGTGCACGTGAAAGTCCATGTGCGCCTTTTAAGAATGGGGGTCTCCATTTCCCCCAGTCCCGTGGAGCTCCTGCACACAAGCCCCACTGGCCTTCAATGCCAGATGCTCCAGGGGCTCTTTCTCCCAGTGCCGGATCCCCGCACGTGAGGGTTTGATGTGGGGCTCAGAACTCTCACTCCTGTAGGTGAGTCTCTCTGAACCAGTTAGTTTCCAGTCTGTGGGGCTTCCCACCTGGGAGGTATGGGGTTGTTTATATTGTGAAATCGCCCCTCCTACCTCTTGATGTGGCCTCCTCTTTTTCTTCTGGAGTAGGGTATCTTTTTTAAGGTTTTCGGTCCATTTGGGTGGAGATTGCTCAGTCTTTAGTTGTGAATTTTGTTGTTTTTAGGAGAGAAGTTGAGCTCCAGTCCTTCTATTCCACCGTCTTCGACAACACTCTTTTGGTAAGGCTGCTTGGGACATGGACACTTTCATATATTGCTTGTGTGACTGTGAAACACCACAACTGCTAATGGCAGGGAATTTGGCAGTATCTGACAAAACTAATGTGCCTTTGGAAGTTCCCATCGTGGTGCAGCAGTTAACAAACCCGACTGGCATCCATGAAGACATGGGTTCCATCCCTGCCCCTCTCAGTGGGTTAAGGATCCAGCGTTGCTGTGAGCTGGGGTATAGGTCCCAGACACGGCTCTGATCCTGTGTTGCTGTGGCGTAGGCCAATGGCAACAGCTCTGATTGGACCCCTAGCTTGAGAACGTCCATGTGGCATGGGTGTGGCCCTAAAAAGACAAAAAAAATAAAATAAAATGTGCATTTGGCCCAGAAATCCCACTCTAGGAATCTATCCCAAACATTTACTGGCAAGAATAAGAACAAAAGTTTGCATGGGGCTACTCATAACTATATTCTTTGCATTATTGAAAGACTGTAAATAATCCAATTGTCCATTAATAAGGGAAACGTTGCATAAGTAGTGATATATGTACACACTGTAGAACTATAAAGCTATAAAAAGAAATGAGAAACATCTTTATATATTAAAATGACACAGTCATCAGGATGCATTAAGTGAAAACAAGGTGTAGCAAAGTGTTTTGATATGACACTGTTTATCTACTCATGGATAGAAAAAAGTGATGTTGGAGTTCCTGTTGTGGGGCAGCAGCAACAAATCCGACAAGGAACCATGAGGCTGCGGGTCCCTTGCTCAGTGGGTTAAGGATCTGGTTTTGCCATGAGCTGTGATGTAGGTCGCAGATGCGGCTCTGATCCTGTGTTGCTGTGGCTGAGGTGTAGGCCGGCAGCTGTAGCTCCAATTCATTCCCTAACCTGGGAACCTCCACATGCCATGGGTGCGGCCCTAAAAAAAAAAAGCAAAAAAAAAAAAAATTGACATATATATATATTTGTCCATATATTTTTTTTAAGTGAATGGTAAATCACACAATTTTTAAAATAGTTACCTGTGGAAGAAAGAAGGATGCTTAGGGAACAGAGAGAGAAGACAGATTTGTTTAATTGTCCCTTCTTTTAGTTTAGTCGCTGAAACAATGTAAATATTTAATATAGTTATAAAACAAAAGGAAACATTTTTTTAAATCTCAAAAAATTGAAAGCAAGAAACCAATTGAACTTAACCACATATCCAGTTGGTGGTGTAACCACACAGGCAGGAGCTATTCCAAATTACTATAAAACACAGCACTTTGACTATAGGTTCCTATTGGGATACACCCTAAGGAAAAAAGAACTGCAAAAACAAAAGAAAACAAACGAAACCCTTAATCTGTCTTCAGTTTCAGTATTCACATTGTTGATGGAGGTGTTGGCGTTACCCTGAGGTTCTTATATGTTGTGAGATAAAGCAAATTAGCAATTATACTGGTATCATGGAGAACTGGGATTTCTGTCATGGGAGAAAGGAGATATAAATGTAAAAGAGAAGAGGAAAAACCCTGAATTTGTATTGAGGATATCAATATGATCTCAAAATAAATAGATATTTATTTTTATCTTTAAATATATAAGTAGATGTTTCCTATCTCTGCCTACCAAAATGGTTTAGAAACAATGATGAACCAGAAGTAATGAGCAACCTCAGTGCCCAGTTCGTAGGCTGTATGTAGCATTTCTCAGCAAAATAAATCAAGGATCATGTGAGAAATGGCTGATCTCGTCTAGGGCAGAAAATATAAAAGAAAAGCTTAGAATATTTCGTAATATCGCAAAGCAAGAAGGCAAATCAAAGACCATTTGGGTCATTTCAAAAGGACTCAGAAGCCAACTGACTAAAGATAGGGTAGTTTAAATATTAATAATTTATTAACAAAGAAAATAACTGCAATGGATTGAAAAACATAAACTTTATTTAAATTCATGAATTCATTATGATTAGAAGAAACTAATTAGTCACATTTAGAAAATTCTAGAGAACCAACCCTTTATTTTGAAAGCCAGTTTTAAAAAGGCAGAAATCAAGTCCTTATTCTATCTTTCCTATATGACTATACCAAATAACCAAATAGTGCATGAGAGAAAATTGATATTATAGAAGAGTTTCCCTTGTGGCTCAGTGGGTAATGAATCCAACTAGGAACCATGAGGTTGCGGGTTTGATCCCTGGCCTCACTCAGTGGGTTAAGGATCCTGCGTTGCAGTCAGCTGTGGTGTAGTTTTCAGACTTGGCTCAGATCCCCCATCGCTATGGCTATGGAGTAGGGCAGCGGCTACAGCTCTGATTCTACCCCTAGTCTGGGAACCTTCATATGCCGAGACCCTAGAAAAGACAAAAAAAAAAAAAAAAAAAGAAAGAAAAAAAAAAAAAGAAATATTCTAGGAGTTCCCATCATGGTGCAGTGGTTAACGAATCTGACTAGGAACCATGAAGTTGCAGGTTCGATCCCTGGCCTTGCTAGTGGGTTAAGGATCCGGTGTTGCTGTGAGCTGTGGTGTAGGTCACAGACACAGCTCAGATCTGATGTTGCTGTGGCTCTGGTGTAGGCCAGCGGCTACAGCTCCGATTAGACCCCTAGCCTGGGAACCTCCATATGACGTGGGAGCAGCCCTAGAAAAGGCAAAAAGACAAAAAAAAAAAAAAAAAAAAAAAAAAAGAAAGAAGAAAGAAAGAAATATTCTAGCTAAAAATGCAGGACTTATGGACCTAGACTAGGATTAGATATTACCATTTTTAACAATTTCTAATGAACTATTAGATGCATTAATTACATCTGCTAACATTACAAAAAGACATTGCATGCCTTTTAAGTGTCTAACACTACATATGAAGTATTCTTGCCCCCCAAAAAGAATCTAACTGAAATCTAAGCAAACCTAGCTTAGCTCTAAACTGTCAATTTATAGGAAATATAAAGGACAGAGGAATATACTAAACAACATCATTCAGAATGACTCAGCAAATCCAGACTGTAGAAACACTATAGGGCCAAAATACGGTTTTGCCAACAAATAAATTTCAAATTAAGGGGGGCAGGGTACAAGGGAATCAATAGATTAAAAAAAGCTTAAAAGAGGTAGCAACCAATTGCAATGTATGGACATTATCTGGATCCTGATTCAAACAAATACTGTAAAAAGCTTTGTGAGACAAGGATATTTGAACACTGAATATTTGATGATATTAAGAAACTGTTTATTTTTTAGATGTGACAATAGTTTTGTGATTATGTTTTTTAAACATATGTTTTTATGTTATTTTTTGCTCTTTAGGGCCCACCTGCAACATATGGAGGTTCCCAGGCTAGGGGTCTAATCAGAGCTATAGCTGCTGCAGGAGCTACAGCAACATAGTATCCAAGCCACAGCTCACGGCAATGCCGGATCCTTAACTCACTGAGCCAGGCCAGGGATCAAACCTGCAACCTCATGGTTATTAGTCAGATTTGCTTCTGCTGTGCCACAAGGGGAACTCCAAATCCATATCTTTTAGAAATACACATTGAAATATTTAAAGATGAAGCCATTTGAAGTCTGAGATTTACTCCTAAGAAATGATGAAGGCAGGGAGTTCCCTGGTGGCTTTATGGGTTAAGGGTCCAGCATTGTCACTGCTGTAGCTCAGGTTGCTGCTGTGGCCCCAGAACTTCTGTATGCCATGGGCGCAGCCAGAAAAAAAAGAAAAAAGAAGCAATGAAGGCAATAGGGAGCTAAAAGATCGAGCAAGATTGCCCATGGGTTGATAATTATTTAATCTGGTGACAGGAATTCTTTATTCTATTCTACTTGTGTAAATATTTGAAATTTTTCATCAAAAAAGGATAAAAAGTGTAATCACCTGGTAGCAGAACTCCTCTTTGTTTGGGAAAACCTTTGATACTTTGGAAAGATGAGACCCTGTATCCTTGAAAAGGAGATAGGTCACCAGAGGAGGGAAGGAGAATATTACTGGTACTGCAGATATTTCAACACATTTGCTGTGTAGATCAAGTTGCCATTTGAGAGTGAGAACTTGAAAATACAAGAAAGTGAGGATAGCTGACAGATCAAGGGCTTATTTTATTAATTAATTGAGCTCACCTATTTCTCAAAGAAGTTTTAAAAATAAATTTCTTCCTCGCCAACATCTCTTTCAATATTCTGTCCTTCAAAGATCTCACATACTATTGAAATGTCAACCCTCTTAACAAATGTCTTCCAAATCAGTACCTCCAGCTCTGTCCCTTCTTTGCTTTTGAGTATTTCCCCTTGGATATCCTGTGATTTTCTCTAACTCAGCATGACCACAAACCAACTTCTCTAACTGGATACCCTTCTGACTGCTGTGCTCATGTCAGTAGGGCCACAGTTCCCAAAGTCACCAGCTGGCAAATCCTCTAAGTCCTCTTAACTACTTCCTTACCCTTGACATCCTAGACCTGATCAACACATTTTTTTTCTAGGCCTCTTACTTGTCCTTTTCTTTCCATTCCCATTCCCGCACCCCTATAACATTGTCTGCAGATCACTCATTCATTCCAACAAATATTTACTGAGCCAACTATGCACCAAGCACTATTCTAGATTCTGAGGATACGTTAATGAAGAAAAACATCGGAGTCACTGTCTTCATGGATTTTTGCATCCTCATGGAACTCACTTTCTAGAAATTCTATTGTCAAAGAGGGTAGGTCCTTAGTTGCAATAACCCAGCAACTGGTAGAGCCCTGTCATCATCTTTGGGAATTATCTCATCTTGATAGTTCAAATAAAATAGAAGTTTGGCTCTATCCTAGATAATAAAAGTTATCTGGCTCTGACCTCCAACTGTGGTGGTTTTTTGCATGACACTATAGAGGGAGCTGTTGTCCAGGTCCCTTCCTCTGAAAACTCCCACTTGGGCAACAGAAAATGAAATTTAAGTAGCCTTTAAATATATAAAAAGGTGTTATCATAAGATAATTGCAAATTAAAACTAGCTAAAATAACATCCTGCACCTTTCAGATTGTTAAAAGTGAAGTGTGACTACATACTCTGCCGATGAGATTACAGAAATAAATAAAAAGCTGCTGGGAGTATAAAACCCATAACCTCTTAGAGAGCATTTGGAAATCACTTCAATTACATTTATGCTTTGACCCAGCAATTTCACCTCTGGCAGTTTATCCTAAAATATATTTGCATTTATACAACACAACGAAGTTACAAAGTTATTTGCTGAAGAATTGTTTGTACTGGCCAAGAATGGGAAGAGCAGGGTTTCTCAATTCCAGTCCTAAGGGATATTTTGGACCAGATCAACTCTTTGTGGTGGGACTGTCCTGTGCATTATGGATTGTTTAGTAGCATCCCTGGCCTCTACCCACTAGATGCCAGTAGCATTCTTCCCTCCAAAGCAAAATGACTTCAGATTTGGCAAATGGCTCTTGGGCTGAGGGTGGGGGACACAATCTTTCCCACTCCTCTGATGAAAACCACTGATTGATTATAGATAACTGATTAAATAAACACTGGTATACCCATAAATGGAATACTATGCAGCTGTAAAAATAGTAAGGAGCACTCAGTGTACAGATATGGAAAATTGATTGGATAATTAAAAAATGGAAACAAGAGAAGGAAGAAGTTGCTGTTTTGATTGCAACAAGGGTGCCAAGGGGAGACAGAGGGGAGCATGTGTCCCCATTATCCATATACTTTTTTAAAAGTTTATTTGATTTGATTTGATTTTTTCCTTTTTTAGCCACACTTACAGCATATGGAAGTTCCTGGGCCAGGGATCAAATCCGACCCACATCTCTCTCCTACTCCATGGCTGTCACAATGCTGGATCATTAACCCATTGTGCCACAGCAGGAACTCCCAAAGTATATTTTAGATGACTTAAATTTTCAGTTCCATGAAAAGTAAGGCTAATTTTTTTTATTGTTGGTCACATTTACTTATAAAAAGTGTTTCTTAAAGTATGTAAAAAGTGGAGTTGTGGCTCAGTGGGTTAAGAACCTGACTAGCACCTCTGAATATGAGGGTTTGATTCCTGGCTTTGCTCAGTGGGTTAAGGATCTGGCATTGCCATGAGCTGTGGTGTAGGCTGAAGACACAGCTCAGATCCTGCTTGCTATGGCTGTGACATGGGCCAGGAGCTGCAGCTCTGATTCGACCTCTAGTCCTGGAACTTCCAAGTGCCACAGGTGCAACTCTAAAAAGAAAAAAAAAGTATAAAAAGAAAGTGTTAGAAGACTGATTGCACTTGCTTTTAGCTTAGGATCTTGTGCTGTTATAAGGAATTGCTCATAAATTCTAGAATCAATTAATAACTATAAACTGAAGCTATAAAGTTATATTTTTCCAATTATTTTACTTTTTGTTTGTTTTGGCTGTGTCTGTGGCATGTGGAAGTTCTATCAAAAGAGAACTCCCGGGAGTTCCTGTCCTGGTGCAGCAGAAACTAATCCGACTAGGAACCTTGAGGTTGTGGGTTCGATCCCTGGCCTCGTTCAGTGGGTTAAGGATCTGGCGTTGCTGTGAGCTGTGATGTAGGTCTCAGACAAGGCTCAGATCCCAAGTTGCTGTGCCTGTGGCATAGGCCGGCAGCTACGATTCGACTTCCTAGCCTGGGAACCTCTGTATGCTGTGGGTGCAGCCCTAAAAAGACAAAAAGACAAAAAGAAAAAAGAAAAAAAAAAAAAAAAGAGAGAGAGAGAGAGAGAGAGAGAGAGGGAGAGCGAGAACTCCCAGATTTTAACTTTCTTTTAAAGATACTTTATTCTTTAAAGTCCTAAGCCAGAAAAGAAGCAAGCTTCTGCCTTTATGTTGCCAAGGATGTAAAATCATCCTCCAGCTGTGACTCAAAAATAGCTACCGCACGAGAGAAAAAAATATATCCTGCTGGGAGTTCCTGTCGTGGCTCGTGGTAACAAACCCGACCAGATACCTAAGGATGTGGGTTCGATCCCTGGCCTCATTCTGTAGGTTAAGGATCTGGTGTTGCCATGAGCTGTGGTGTAGGTCGCAGACGTGGCTTGGATCCCACGTTGCTGTGGCTATGGTGTAGGCTGGCAGCTGTAGCTCCAATTTGACCGCTGGCCCAGGAACTTCCATTTGCTGTGGGTACAGCCCTAAAAAGCTATATATGTATAAAATGTGTATCAGTGACACTGTCCCACAAAATCCATCTCTAATTGATCTTTCAACTGACCCCTGATCTCCATGGAGAGCTGTTCATTTCTCCACTCATTCAACATCATGATTGAGTGCCTGCTGTGTGCCAAGCATTATGTTCCATACTGAGAATACAGTGATAGCCATGCAGAATACATTTCTTGCTTTCGGGGAGTGAAACAGTCCTTAAAAACACCATGTGTACAGAATATTATGAAATATTCAGCGCTTAAAAATGCCACGTGTACAGAATATTATGGAAGTATAGAGAAGAAGCACAGAGGAATTAGTTTATGATTTTGCCTTGTGTTATTCTTTATTTTTATTTTTATTTTTATTTTCCTGAAGCATATGGAAGTTCCTGGGCCAGGAATCTAACCCATGCCACAGTAGTAACCCAAGCTGCTGCAGCGACAACACTGAGTCCTTAACTCTCTGTGCCACAAGAGAACTCTGTTTGATTCTTTATATTGCTCACATCATTCCTCGTGGCTATAGTAAGTGCCTTGCTCTTTCATTGCCTACATAAAATGTACCCTTTCTATAGAATTTAGTTTAGGTTAGGAGTTCCCATCATGGCTCAGTGGTTAACGAATCCGACTAGGAACCATGAGGTTGTGGGTTCTATCCCTGGCCTTGCTCAGTGAGTTAAGGATCCGATGTTGCCGTGAGCTGTGGCGTAGGTCGCAGATGTGGCTCGGATCTGGCGTTGCTGTGGCTCTGGCATAGGCTGGCAGCTACAGCCCCAATTGGACCTCTAGCCTGGGAACCTCCATATGCCGTGGGAGCAGCCCTAGAAAAGGCAAAAAGACAAAAAAAAAAAAAAAAAAAAAGAAAAAGAAAGAAAGAAGAATTTAGTTTAGGTTCTACAAAGTTCTACAAAGTTCCACTTCCTGTAGAAGACTTTGTAGATGTCTTCCTGGACCATCTCCAAAACATCACAAGTATGATAAATAAATATTTGTCATTTATTGATCAAATACTATGTGCTAGGCCTTATACATGCAATCGTTTTATTATCTTCGCATCAATCTTTTGAGGAAGTGATTATTGTGCTTACTTTACAAGTTAGGGAAATGGAGCTTGAAAGTTTAACTTGCTCAAGTTCTCCCTGCTGCTAAATGGTTATATGAGAATTTGAAAAAGCGACACATTCCAAAGCCTGTACTCGTAAACATTGTGCCTAATGGTCTAGTATAATTCTCCTCTGAACTCTCATAGCATTTGTCAACTATGCTCCTTGCTCATCTATTCATCAAACATTAAGTATCTATCATGTACCAGTCACAATAAATGACATTTGCTGCTTAGGCTATTGTTTGTCTCTTTGCTGCATTGTATGTTGTGTGTTTGTGAGAGAGAGAGAATGTGCATGTCATTATCTTGCCTTCTCAACTTGATTGTAAACTTCTTACGGGTGAGGATTTTTATAGGCTCTACGATGTAGCTTTCACCTTGCATTTGACTTACATCAGCTGATCCTTTTTTTTTTTTCTTTTTACAGCCATACCTGAGGCATATGGAAATTCCCAGGCTAGGGGTTGAATTGGAGCTATAGCTGCAGGCCTACACCACAGCCACAGCAACACCAGGTCTGAGCCGCATCTGTGACCTTCACTGCAGGTTGTGGCAAGGCCAGATCCTTAACCCACTGAGCAAGGTCAGGAATGGAACCTGCATCATCACAGACACTATGTTGGGTTCTTAACTGGATGAGCTACAGCAGGAACTCCCCTAAATCCTTTTGATTCTTCCTTGAAATACCTCTCAGATCTTTCCTTTTTCTGCTTCTCATTGCTCGAGCCTTAGCACACTCGTATCATCTCTTCCCTTGTCTCTAACTAGACCATGCGCCAACATTTTCTTCTTGCTGCAAAACTTCTTCTTCGCTTGCAGTCCAGATTTGTCAGTCTAAAATATACATCTTTTCATATCATTTCTGTTCTTAAAACACTGCTGATTCCACAGGACAAAGGCAATGTTCCCGAGCCCTTGGCCTGAGGTCAGACCCTCCTTTCTGCATCTCCCCCGCACGCGCCCCACTCTCCCCCTTTCCCGCATCTCCCCGGTACACGCCCCACTCTCCCCCTTTCCCGCATCTCCCCGGTACACGCCCCACTCTCCCCCTTTCCCGCATCTCCCCGCTACACGCCCCACTCTCCCCCTTTCCCGCATCTCCCCGCTACACGCCCCACTCTCCCCCTTTCCCGCATCTCCCCGCTACACGCCCCACTCTCCTCCTTTCCCGCATCTCCCCGCTACACGCCCCACTCTCCCCCTTTCCCGCATCTCCGCGGTACACGCCCCACTCTCCTCCTTTCCCGCACCTCCCCGGTACACGCCCCACTCTCCTCCTTTCCCGCATCTCCCCGGTACACGCCCCACTCTCCGGGCCATCAGTTCTGTCGCACTCCCCAAACAGAACGTGCTCTTCCACAGCCTTGAGTCCTCGGCCAGGCTGGAATGAACTTCCCTTCCTTTTTACGTAGGGAGTTCCTCCTCATTCTTCAAAGACCAGTTCAGATGTTCTAGCTCTTAGTCCCATTAGTGCCAGAATTGAAATCTCCTTCGGTGCTTCACTTTTTTCGTATTTCTGTGTTTCGGGTTTCACAGTATAGTTTACGTAGATATTGACTCGCTTCTTCCTTTTATTCTGAGCTCCTCGAAAAGAACGAACTGTGTGTTTTCCCTGTATGTTCTACCATAGAGCAGCCTCACCGTATAAATAGCTGACAAATCAACAGTCAGATGAACAGAATTCCTTTTTTACTTCTCTTTTTTTAACAGCATTTCTTTTCTGCCTATGTTTTTTCATTAGCATGTCTACGTATACCCATAAAAGATTAAAAAACAAAACAAGACCAAAAAACACAATGTGGATTGTTTGATATGTGTTTCTTTCTCATAAGATTTTTTTTTCTCAAATCTGTAATGGCAGGGAACCCAGGAATCTTATTCAAGGGTGTCCTGAGACCATGCATCTTCAGTCCCCATTCATTCGGTTAAATTCTGTAGGATTAAAGGCACCTTACTCTTGAGCCATATAGGTTCTTTTTGATTCAGACTAATGTCCTAGTCTTTTTTTCATTTGAACTATTCACCAATCAACTGTGATTTATTTTAATGTCAAACATTAGTCACAACAGAAAGAAAAAAATCAAATAAAGTCACTACACTGGTTTTTACCAAAATTTAAATCCTTTCTCTCCCATCTTCAAGGGACAAAGGCACCTGGCAGCCTCATAGGCTGGGTTTCTGTGGTCCTCATCAGCGTGGTCCTTATTTTAGAGAAAAGGCTCTGCATTTATCAGCCCCCAGGGAGTCAGTATTTCATGAAGTTGACAATGCTGACCCCAAAAGTTGGAGCACAGTTCCATGGAGAAGTCCCTGTCCAGGTCTAACTATCCTCCTTATCTTAAAGTGTTTCAGTGCCACAAACACGTTTAATATTATAACTTCTTTGAAATTAATGATCCAAGTTATGACATGTATTTGATTGATTCTTGCTTACCACACTGTAGACCGCTTAAGAGCAGGCACTGTCAATTATAATATCTTGGACAGAGTAGAAACCTAACAAATATTTCTTGGATTAAGTAAGTTGAAACCAGGGCTGGCTACATAATTTGCTGAGCCCAGTGAAAAAAAAATTAAAATACAGACCTCCTTGTTCAAAAAGTAGGAAAAAAGCGACCTGAAATTATTAAAATATAATGTTGATAGCAGCATTATTCATAATAGTCAAAAATGGAAATACCCCAAATATCCATGAACTGATAAATGGATAAACTAAAGTGGTATTTCCATATTCATTCGGTTATAAAAAGGAATGAGGTATTATACATGCTGCAATATGAGTAAACTTTGAAAGCTGTATGCTGAGGAAAAGAAGCCAGTCACAGAAAAGACCACATAGCATGTGTGATTCCATTCATGTGCAATATCCGGAACAGGAAAATCTACGGGGCGGAAAGGAAGGTAGTGGTTGCCTCAGGAGGCAAGAGGGAGGGGGACTTGCCAGGGTAAGAAGAGGGGTTTTCTTTCTGAGGCGATGACAATGTTCTAAAATGACTGTGGTGATGGTTGTACCGTCTGTGATTATACTGCAAACCCATTGACGTCTACGATTCTAAATTGTAATGTAAATTGTATGGTCTGTGAACTATATCACCTGTGTGTGTATATATATATATATATTTTAAGCATATCCCCAGATCAATTACATGGGAAATTCAATACTTTCTTCCTTCCTTCCTTTCTTTCTTTTTTTTTTTTTTTTTTTTTTTTTTTTTTTGCTTTTTAGGGCCATATGGAAGTTCCCCGGGTAAGAGTCAAATCAAAACTTCTGCTGCCGGCCTACATCAGAGCCACAGCAATGTGGAGTCTGAGCCACGTCTGCGACCTACACCACAGCTCACAGCAACGCCGTATACTTAACTCACTGAGCGAGGCCAGGGATCAAACCCAAGTCCTCATGGATACTAGTTGGGTTCATTACCGCTGAGCCACAATGGGAACTCGTCAACTTTTCCGTTTTTAAAATATTTATTTGTTTACTTCTGTGGCTGCGCCCACAAAATGCGGAAGTTCCCAGGCCAGGAACTGAACCTGAGCCACTGTGGTGACAACGCCAGACACTTAACCAACTGAGCCACACAGGAACTCATGTTTTCTGGGGGAACATAGCTGACAATATTATGTTGGTTTTAGGTGCACTACGTAGTGATTTGACGTCCGGTATAAAAATGGTCTCCTGATGTGTCTGGCAACCGTCTGGTCCCAAACAAATCTATCACCATATCACTGACCACATTCCTTATGCTGTATGTTACATCCCTGTGCGTATTTATCTTACAACTGGAGGTTTTTACCTCTTCGTTTTGTTTTTTAGATTCCACATATAAGTGAAATAATGCAGTATTTGTTGGGGGGTGGTGGTGGTGGTGTTGTTGGCCGCATCTGTGGCACTTGGAATTTCCTGGGCCAAGGATGTACACCACAGCTGTGGCAACACTGGATCCTTAACCTGCGGAATCATAGTGGAACTTCCGAAATCGTACAGTATTTGTCTTTTTCTGTCTTATTTCACTTAGCGTAAAACCCTCCAGATCCATCCATGTTGTCACAAATGGCAAGATTTCATTTTTATAAACTATATCTTAAACTGTTTGGAAAAAAGGTGCTAAAATGTAAAGTTTTGCTTTCTTCTGAGGTTCTTTTCTAAATTTGCAATGGTTTTTTTAATTTTATGTTTAATGTCATTCTAAATAAATAAAAATTAAAATTTTAAATTTAACATGAATTTTAACGTTCATCTCTGTATTGTGCAATGCCTTTTTAAAATGCAAGTATAAGAGCATTTAACTCATGCAGAATTGCCGAAATTGCACAGTTCATATATTATAGCTTATACACACACAGATATTTCGTCCTTATCAGAGCAGTGGAAACACTGCACAAAAATACCTCAACTGTTTTTATTTTGCTTCTTGATATGCACACATCCTACAAGCACTATCTTCAGTTTACTGATGAGTAAGAAAGAACTGAAAGGAAAAGAACTATAGGTCACTATCTTTCCCTTTCCTTCCCTGTCATTTTCAGTGTAAGTAGTTGGCTAATACAGGAAATTAACACAAGTAAGAAAGGGCGTGATAGCATTTTTCAGTCATTTGTGTGTTTTAGGATGCCACTGCTTGCTTTCTACACTCAAAGCAAGTTCTGGTGTGAATGGAAAGCACAGGGTCTCAGGGCTATCAGGGCCCCACTTAGTTTTGGACATAACACGCTTACCTTGTACTTGTTTTGTGTCTTACTGAACGCAGGCATTTTGGATCTCCACCAGAATTCAGCATTCCTGGGCAAATCTAGAAAATTACACGCACATTCGGCAGTGAATAATGGAGAACACTTAATCTCCTCTGTTCTTGCACAGGCTACGTTTTCCCATCAGACTTCACTTACAAAATATAAATTCAAAGATTACATTATTTGGAATTTCAAAACGAAGACAGCAGAGCAGTAAACCAAGCGCGGGGCATTTTTAAGTCTGGACCCTGTGTGAACTCCATGGGTTGCACGCCCATGAATCCAATTCAATAGAAATGTTTGATTTCTAAGTGATTTTAGATACAGCTTTGGATAAGCAATGTATCCGAGGGCATAAAATTTCCTGAGTTTAGTATTTTTTCCAGCTGAGTGACTTTGAGCAGTGATGTTTTATTCTGTAGGCTCTCGGGATCTAATTGCATGATTTCATCTCTCCCCTATATACCGTCCTGACCTAAGCAAGCTAGAAGTGGGAATTACTGAGTCGTTTGTCTTAACGCTTCCAGATTCAGTTTAAAGAAACATTCAGTGAGGAGTTCCCACACGGCTCAGAGGGTGAAGCAGCCGGTGTTGTCACTGCGGTGGCTCTGGCTACAGCTGTGGTGCAAGTTTGATCCCTGGCCCGGGAACTTCTGCATGCCTCAGGCACAGCCAACAAAAGGAAAGAAAAAATTTCAGTGACAATGTCTGCTGTGATCTCTTGGATATCTAGGCATGAGTCTAAGTGGGGGAGAGGTTGCCCTGCACAACAGGTTTTAACCCCAGGGGGGGCCTTGGGTTGACTGAGGAACAAGGGAGGGCTGTGCAGTTGGATGCTGTGGGGAGCATGATTGTGGTTAGCTGGGGTATTCATCACAGTTCACTGGGTGCATCTGGTTTGGGTGTGCATTAGATAAGCCAACAGGGTTCTGAGTGAAAGCCCATTGGCTCCCAACTCTCTCTAGTACAAAGGAGTAGAAAGGTGGTTTGTAAAGTAAAATTGCAAATTCTCAAAAATAATTTTTTCTTTTTTGCCTTTTAGGGCTGCGTCTGCAGCATATGGAGGTTCCCAGGCTAGGGGTCTAATCAGAGGTATAGCTGCCAGCCTATGCCACAACCACAGCAATGCCAGATCTGAGCCACGTCTTCGACCTACACCACAGCTCATGGCAACGCCCGATCCTTAATTCACTGAGCGAGGCCAGGGATTGAACCCACAACCTTATGGATCCTAGTTGGAGTCATTTCCACTGCACCACGACAGGAACTCCTGAAGAGTTTTTTAAAAGCATAACTCCACTAAAGTAAAATCTTCACAGGAAACAAATACAGAATAGATAAAAATGAAATGGCTTTGGTGAAGGTGGGAGTAAACAAAGACACAGCCAGACTCCTCGAGGCCTTTCTAGAGCTCAGAGCACTATTGACCCAGGTTGATAAAGCTTTCATTAGGACTCACTATGTGCCAGGCATTGTGCTAAGAACTCTGTAATCTATTAGCTCGTGTAATAATCAGCCTTTTAGGAGGAATAATCCCTTATTGGCCCCACTTGACAGATTAAGAAGTGAAAAGCCAGAGCTGCCCTTTGTTGAGTTAATTAGTGATGACACGTGGTAAATAATGGACTTGACACCAGGTTTCCTGACTCCAAAGCCCAGGCTTTTAACTGCCATGGTATTTGGCCTTCTGGGAAAGGGTGTGTGTTGCAGGTGTCAGATGTTGGGCAGTGCAGGGAGGTGAGAGGAAGGAGGGTAGCATTGTGCTCACTCAAAGCAGCCCAAGCCCCAAAACACCCGTCTAGCCACGGTACCCTGGATTGACCTACATCTGCTTCCCCAAGTCTTATCTCCTTCTCTTTTCTCCTCCTGCCTCTCTTCCTTTCCCAGCTACTCATCTGTGGTTTCTCTTTGTCTCTGGCCTCCCCAGTCAAGTTGGGCACCTTGTGGTTAAACACAGGCTTTACTCTATAATGTTCCCATTGCATCTCTGATTGAATCTGACATGTCAGCTAAGAACCCACACATCTGTCTTCAGTTTTGTGATGACCCAGGTGTGGCCACCAGAATGCCAGATGGGGGCAACTGTTGGTGCATGAAAATGAGGAGGGTAAACATCAAATGGATTCTGTTTCTTTTACACAAAAACACAAGACACATTTTGAGGTGGAATTAAGTGCTCTAGTTCCCACACTTATATGTGAACATCTTCCTTCTGAATACTTCGCTAGCTTGAGCTCAGGTATTTCAACATTGCTTTGTAAAGAAAACGTTGCTTATTCCATACCGGCATGCAGTCACCAAAGAAATACTTGTAAGAAATGTGAGAAGCTTAGGAGTTCCCATGATGGCTCAGCAGAAACAAATCTGACTAGTATCCATGAGGATGTGGGTTCATTCTATCCTTAGCCTTGCTCAGTGCGTTAAGGATCTGGCGTTGCCGTGAGCTGTGGTATAGGTCACAGACACAGCTCAGATCTGGCATGGCTGTGGCTGTGGTGTAGGCCAGTGGCTACCACTCCAGTTCAACCCCTAGCCTGGGAACCTCCACATGCCAAGGGTGCAGGCCTAAAAAGACCAAAAAAAAAAAAAAAAAAAAAGGAAAGAAAAAGAAAAGAAATATGAGAAGCTTAACTGCTTTTTTTCCCCCTCACATCATATATATAATGTAGATATATGAATATATAAAATAGTCAATGCCTCAAATGCAGTAGGAAATTAATATCTGTATAGAGTAAATGCATAGAAATGCTCTGTAACAATAAGAAGATGTGTAAAGAAAAATGTTTACTTTTGCAAAAAGAATTAGAAAAAGTATTTTCACTGTATTCCTTCCAAAGTTCTCTCCATGATATGGTCCAAATGAACTATGAGTTCCAAAAGTTTGGACTGCTACAGAAGCCTAACCCTAAACCTAACCCTAAGTTTGGATTGCTACAGAAGTCTGCTCTTGGCTTTCATCACATCAGCCTCCTAGAAAGGAGCCCTGCAGAGAGCCAAGGTGATGAAGCAATAAGACTGCATCTCCGGGAGTTCCCGTTGTGGCTCACCGGGTTAAGAATGACTAGTATCCACAAGGATGCAGATTCGATCCCTGGCCTCACTCAGTGGGTTACGGATCCAACGTTGCTGCAAACTGCAGCGTAGATCACAGATGCAGCACAGATCCAGTGAGGCCCTAAAAAGACACTCACACACACAAAAGACTGCACCTCTGCTTTATTCAGAGCCAGTTGTCATCTGTAACTTTCGTCAAGGGATAATGTTTTTTCTTTCTTTTTTGTCTTTTTAGGGCCGCACTTGCAGCATATGGAGGTTCCCAGGCTAGGGGTCAAATTGGAAATGTAGCAGCTGGCCTATGTCACAACCACAGCCACAACTATGTCAGACCTGAGCCATGTCCTTCTTTTCTTTTTTTTTCTTTTGAAGGCCGCATCTTTGGCATATGGAAATTCCCAGTCTAGGGGTCAAATCAGAGCTGCAGTGGCGGCCCTACACCACAGCCACAGCAACGCCAGACCTGAGCCATGTCTTCAACCTACACCACAGCTCATGGCAACACAGATCCTTAACGCACTGAGCAAGGTCAGGGACCGGACTTGCATCCTCATGGATACTAGTCAGATTCATTTCTACTGAGCCAGGACAGGAGCTCCTGGGATAATGTTCTTTCAAGCCACTTCAGCTCCAGTGTCCACTCTGACTTCAAATACCGTGTAGCTCCCTAGGCCCAGGGAAGTGCTTTCAGCTCTGGAGAGATTCGAGAGCTAGGGAAGCACTGCCCTTTCTGCTGGGTTTCAGTTGCATAATCAGAAATAATTCCAGGGTAGGAACTAACTAATCCAGAGAAAGACGCGGGAGTCGGGCAGCTGGAGACCAAAGAATCACTTAATTATGGATAAAGGCTGGTTTGGGGGATGTAGTTTAGCCGAATAACTGGGCAGATGGACCCACACACCTGCAGGCAGCACTGGACAATGCCAAGCCCATCCCTGTAAACTTCACAACACAGAGGAACCACCAGAATGTTCCTCTTTAGGAGCGTAGAATCCTGAGAGAAACAAGGAAGAAGCATGTTCATCTTCAAAATTTACCCGTCAAATAATCGAAACTGCCTACCGTGGGATGACGTGGAAGGAGACGTCTGTGTGGAGAATATGTAGAGCCTTCCGGCCGTGACCAATGGCCTGACCACACGCAGGGGGGTGGAGAGAAAAGGACTGAAGCCTCGAAACGAGGAACACAGGCTTGAAAGGACATAGGGAGAAGCACAATGTGCAAAGATTTTATATCAAGAGTTAATGCCGGAGTTGCTGTCGTGGTTCAGTGGTCAATGAATCCGACCAGGAACCATGAGGTTGCGGGTTTGATCCCTGGCCTTGCTCAGTGGGTCAAGGATCTGGCGTTGCCGTGAGCTGTGGTGTAGGTTGCAGACGCGGCTCGGATCTGGTGTTGCTGTGGCTCTGGTGTAGGCCGGTGGCTACAGCTCAGATTCGACTCTAGCCTGGGAACCTCCATATGCCATGGGAGCGGCCCTAGAAAAGGCAAAAAGACAAAAAAAAAAGAGTTAATGCCTCCCATGGAGTTCCTGCTGTGGCTCAGCAGTAACGAACCCAACTAGTATTCATGAGGACGCAGGTTTGATCCCTGGCCCCACTCAGTGGGTTAAAGGATCTGATATGGCCGTGAGCTGTGGTGTAGGTCGAAGACATGGCTCAGGTCTGGCGTTGCTGTGGCTATAGTGTAGAGCCTCCACTGCAGCTCCGATGTGGGAATTTCCAAATGCCGAAGATGCGGCCCTAAAAAGAAAAAGAAAAGAAAAGAAAGAAAAAAGTTGGTGCCTGCCAGAAGCATCCATCACCGAAGTGCTGAACAAAGTAGACACAGTTCCTCAGCTAATTGTGTTGGCCAGCCATTGCCATTGTCAAGTCTGGAACAGGCACAATGGGCACGTGAAGAGACTGGCTACAGTGGAAGAGATGAAGGCTGTGTATTGGCCCCGAAACATCAACTTCTGCTTCCCAGGATCAGGCTAAGTGTCGCTGCCTCTGAATGTCCAAATTGTCAGCAACTCGGACCGACACGGGGGATCCTCATGTGGAACCATTCCTCAAAGAGGACAACTCAAAGATCCCTTCCAACCGAGAAGAGCCAGTGGTTCATCCTTACAAGGATTGACATTTATTCCAGGGATTGGTTTTCCTTTCCCACTCACAGAGCCGCAGCCAGCACCATTTTCTGGGGCTTTTGGGAAGCTTGATGCACAGGCATGAAATCCCACTCCACATAACTGCTGACCAGCGGGTCCATTTCGTAGGGAAGAAGGTGTGGGAATGAGTTCATGACTTCCTTTCTTGTTCGAATGGTGTGGTCAGAAAAAAAACTTAGGTTTTCATTTGGTGTTACCTGAGTAGATATTGTGGATTTGTTACATTTGGCTTTTATGATATGCTGTTATGGACTGAATTGTGTCACCTGCAACATTCATGTGTTGAAGTCCTAACCCCCACGGCCAAACAATGTGATTGCATTTGGGGAGAGGGCCTTTAACGAGGTAATTGAGGTGAAATGTAAGAAAAGGTAAAATGAGGTCCTTAGGATGGCGCTAATCCAAAGTGACAGGTGTCCTTATGAAAAGAGATTAGGACACAGATGTGCACAGAGGCAAGACCTTGTAAAGACACAGGGAGAAGATGGTTATCTACGAGCCAAGGCGAGGGGTCTCAAAACGAAGTCATTCCCGCCAACACCTTGATCTGGAACTTCTAGCCTCAAGAACCGTGAGAAAATATAGTTCTGTTGTTTAAGCCACCCGCTCTGGGGTATTTATTATTGCAGACCTAACAAAGTAGTACACATGTTAAGCTAATAATAACTTTTATAGTGGTTAGTGTTACAGTTTACAAAGCGCTTTCAGTTGCGCGTCTTAATTGAATCTCATCGCAACTCTGCGAAGTACTTGGGTAGGTGTTATAATTTTCGGTTAGGAAAACTGAGGACATGGGAATCCCTAAGATACGTAGTAAGTGACAAAATTAGGTCCTGAGTCCAAGTGTTCTGACTCCAGCTCCTCTCTCTCCAGTGGGACCTTCTCTATTTAAAAACCGTCAGTGGCCAAGGTCTTGGGATGGTGAACAAGGTCCCTCTCAGGCAGGTGTCCTGTTCCATCTCCTGTCACTCAGCCCTTTCATCCTGTGCTTTATCAACACGGAATTACCGCTCTATAAATCAAATATACCTCGCTCTGCCATGCATTGTGTGAACTGCTTCTCCAGCTGGGATGCTTTTGCTGCTTTCTCGACCTGAAAAATTATGACATTCTTCAAAACTCAGCTCAAATACCGCCTTGTCTGTGAACCCCACCGTGACTCTCTCTCCCCTGTACTCCCATATTTTGTGTATTTTTCTGCAGTTGCACTTACCTCGTGAGTTGGAAAGCAAATTAACAGAGCAGAAAAAGGCCATGGCTGTGGAGCTGTTCTCGAAGGTTAGGTTTTTGTCTCATCACAGAAGGAATTTAGAAACGAGATGGGAATTGGGAAAACTGAGGATTTATTTCGGTGAGAAATACCCCTCTTAAGGAGAGGCGGGCAGAGAGACGAGTGGCTGCTCTGCTCTTTTTTGGCACACCGTTTATATGGGGTCTCTAATTTGATGGGTGGGATATTCACTGGGAAGGTGGGGTTTGGGGGTCATGCTCCTTAATTTTCACCCCTCTTCACCTTCCCGAAGGGAGGAGGGATTTTTTTGTCCTTATTTAGTTTTAACGGAAATGTCATGACGTCGGTGTATGATGGGCACTTCTTATCTGCACAGCTAATTTTATTATGATTTTATTATAATGAGGGCATCCTGGGCAACAGGTTGCATCCAGACACTGGAGATTCATGCTCTTCTCCACCTTTCTTTGGCTGCCCCCAGAGCACTTATCCCCCCAAAAGGTATGGTTTCCTATCTGTCTGGAGGTTCTTTATCCACCC
This sequence comes from Sus scrofa, assembly GCF_054392235.1. NCBI lineage: Eukaryota > Metazoa > Chordata > Mammalia > Artiodactyla > Suidae > Sus > Sus scrofa. The sequence goes on from NC_139386.1 coordinate 129,504,165, forward strand.
ATGGGCCCTGCTGTTTGCATGACATGTGGTTTCCTGCCATCTGGCCCCATGTACCCTTTCTCTGCTCATGCCTATCTGTCTGCTGCAACAGAGCGAAGCATGTGTAGGGTCAAATCCTGACTCTGCCATGTTTCAGTCAAGCTTTCATCAAGTATGAATTAGATGAAACACACTGAACCACGTTCTTGGAATATAAAGATGGCAAAACTTACTCACCCTGAAGGAAATTCAATCCAAATGCCATCTCCTTGAGGATTCAAACAGGAAATTAAAATTTAGAGAGACAAGTGCGCTGCTGGAGAGAGGTACAGGGAGCACCAGGCAAGGCACCGACCCTTCCCTGGGTCAAGGAAGGCTTTTGAAGGACAAACAGGAATTAAATGAAGGGGGGTAGAAGATTTCAGGCAGAGGAATTAAATGTGCAAAAAAGAAGGAGAGAATCACTCTCAAAACCTCAGTCTCCTCCTCGGCAAATGGGGAGATGTACACCTATCTCTTAGGGTTGGTGGCAGGATTAAATGACACATCGTACGCAGATCATCTAATGAGGTGTCTGACATTGAGTGAGTGCTCACAGCATTGAGGCAGTCGTCTTATGCTGTGGTTATATCTGTCTGCCTCTCCGGCTTCACTGCAGGAGTTCCTGGAGGGCCAGGAGTTCCTTATTCACTTTCAAATCATTAGCTTCTGACACTGTGCCTGGCATGTGCTGAGCGCACATGATGTATTTGTTGAATAAGCGGATGAATGCCTGAAGGTCTGAGGATGTGTTCCAGATCTTCGCTAGTCTAAGACAAAAGTAAGACGGAACCAAACAATCGTAGCAACCCTAAAAACCCTGCAAACTTCTCAAAACTTTTCCTTTTTCAATTAATAGAATGAGTAGGGCTTCCTTCTGTGATTTATGTCTCCTGATTTACCAGAAAGTACCAAACGTGCCCCCTTAAAAAAAATCAAAGAGCAACAGCTGTAGGATGAGTTGATTTTGATGTGAAAAGGAGTAATAAAAGGGCAGGTCAGACCAAGTATAAATTCAAATCCCACGACCTTTTCCCCTTCAGCTGTTACCAATACTCCTCTACAGAGATTTAAAACATAGTTCATTGAAAAGCTGGTCAATGATAGAAGGCTAGGAGACCAATGTCTCAAGAACTCTTTTTCTTTCACCTTGGTACGTCCTAAAATCCTGGAATATGATGAGAAACATTGTGTCAATGCATTTTACACATACTATGTGTCTAAATAGAAATTTTAGGTCTCCATTACAGCCATTCTTTTTAGCACCAAAAAATTGCTATACGGTAAATAGACATCAGTTATCAAGGTCAGATTCTCTGGAAACAATCCCACGCTATTAGCTATGAGAGTCATTAAACTGCAATTTAAGCACATTTTAAATAGCCTAACGGACCTTTGTCAGGTCGAGCATTCCTAGAGGAGATGCTGTACTTCCAGATTAATTTTAGAGATGCTCCAGCTCCATACGTGTAATCTGAATTTACTCTCCAAATTCCCAAATCCAGATTCTACGCCTCACTCTTCAATTTATTTTCTTCAGTTTGTATGCAGATTACACCAAGCAGGTGGTCTGTAGCTTGCAGTTGACAACACTTACCAGCTGTTAAATTTACACATCGCTCTAATTTAAATGCTTAATTGCTCTCAGTGCGCTCAATTTACAGCTCATAAACCCCTCCCAATGGCCCCCAAATCTCTTTGCCTATGATAGATTCAAAGTTAAATGAACCATAGTGTCCCTTGGTAGAAAAATAAAATATTGAATAATCCTAAACTCTTTAAATGTTTGTAATTATTTGCTGGAAAAAAAATAACATCTGAGCATTTTCTTTAAGTTACTTTTGGAGAGGAGAGGTTGGGTTCAATGATTGCGAAGTCTCCTCCTAGTTCTTTACCATCCTTGCTCTTTGAAGCTAGAGTACAAGTGTAGTACCTGCCTTTACAGGTATAGAGCGTCCAGAATGATCAGGGAGGATCAAAAAATATTTAAAACCTTGTGGACACTGTATAATGACAAACTGTTGCAGTCTCAGTGGCGTCTAAGTTACGTATACAGATGGTGTAAGAGTCACAGTCTGGTGGGAGAGTCTGAGGGCTTTTCTGTCTACCTACTCCTTTAGCCAGGAAATTGAATGTTGATTTTGAAAGCACTCCTCTCATTCAACTTCATCGTTTTCCGGATGAGGACGCGGAGCCCCAGAAGGTTTAAGTGGTTTGCTCAGTTAAGCAGTAATGGGAGAGTAGGACAGGAATTTCAGGTTCTTGCCTTTTGGGGCAACATTTGGACCCCTTGACCCCCAGCCTCTCCTGTCCCCCAGTTTGTTGCAGAAAGGGAGTAAGCCTTTTTTAAACCTTGCACAAGACACAGAAATGGATTTTTCTGAATGAGTAGTACCAAAGTGCTTTCTGCTTTAAGCCAAACCATGTATGAAAATAGGAGATGTACACTAGGACAATAGGTAAGGTGTGCTCCTTAACCTAATTTACAAGGATTCATCCTTAGATTGTTGTAAATATCTAGGTTCCCTGCTGAATCTTAAAGTTGGCCTATGCTAGTCTCAAGAACTTATCTATTACATAAATTATTCATTCAAACCAATTAGCAAGTGTTTAAAAGAATAATAGTCCCTTAGTGTACACTGAAGATACTAGAATCAAATCCCTTATATATATATTTTTTCTTTTAACAGCTGCACCTGCGGCGTATGGAAGCTCCTGGGCTAGGGGTCACTTCAGACATGTAGCTGCCGGCCTACACCACAGCCACAGCAACACCAGATCCGAGCTTCATCTGCTCCCTATGCCACAGTTTGCAGCAATGCTAGATCCTTAACCCAATGAGCAAGGCCAGGGACCTTGCAGTCCTCATGGACAGTATGTTGAGTTCTTAACCCACTGAACTACAGCAGGAACTCCCAAGTCCTTTATATAAAATGGAATAGAATTTCATATAACCTATGTGTGTGCATCCTTCTGTATACTTTAAATCATCTTCAGATTACTCTTAACACCTAATACCATGTAAGTGCTATGTAATCAGTTGTAAGTATAATGTAAATGAAATGTAAATAGTTGCCTTTGCACAGATTCAGGTTTTCTTTTGGGAACTTTCTGGAATTTTTTAAAAAATATTTTCTATCCATGTTTGGTTGATTCAGCGGATATGGAATCCAAGGATATGGAATGCCTAACACAGAGTCAGGTGCTATACAATTTTTTGTTTGTTTGTTTTGGCTGATCCTGTGGCATGTGGAAGTTCCTGGGCCAGGGATCAAACCCATGCCACAGCAGTGACAATGCCAGATCCTTAACCCACTGCACCACCAGGAAACTCCTACAGTTTTTAAAAATAATAAGCACAATATAAGTGGTGTTTCCTGTTGACAAGGAGCTTGCATCTTAGGAGCATAAGACAAACAAATGAAACAACTTGAAAACAAAATAGTATATAATGAAGTGTTAAATTGTAGAGTATGAACCAAAAAGAAAACAAAAAGACTACTTACAGAATGGGAGAAAATAGTTTCAAATAATGCCACAGACAAGGGCTTAATCTCTAGAATATATGAGAAACTTACATAATTCAACAGCAAAAAAGCCAATCGACCAATGGAAAAATGGGCAAAAGACCTGAATAGACTGTTCTCCAAGGAAGATATACAGATGGCCAGCAAACACATGAGAAAATGCTCAACATCGCTGATTATAAGAGAAATGCAAATCAAAACTTCCATGAGATACCACCTCACACCAGTCAGAATGGCCATCATTAGTAAGTCCACAGATAACAAATGTTAGAGGGGTTGTGGAGAAAAGGGAACCCTCCTGCACTATTGGTGAGAATGTAAACTGGTACAGCCACTATGGAGAACAGTTTGGAGGTACCTTAGAAATCTGTACATAGAACTTCCATATGACCCCGCAATCCCACTCTTGGGCATATATCCGGACAAAACTCTACTTAAAAGAGACACATGGAAGTTCCCATCGTGGCGCAGTGGTTAACGAATCCGACTAGGAACCATGAGGTTGTGGGTTTGGTCCCTGCCCTTGCTCAGTGGGTTAACGATCCGGCATTGCCGTGAGCTGTGGTGTAGGTTGCAGATGCGACTCGGATCCCGCGTTGCTGTGGCTCTGGCGTAGGCCGGTGGCTACAGCTCCAATTGGACCCCTAGCCTGGGAACCTCCATATGTCTCAGGAGCGGCCCAAGAAATAGCAAAAAGACAAAAAAAAAAAAAAAAGAGGGACACATGCACCCGCATGTTCATTGCAGCACTATTCACAATAGCCAGGACATGGAAACAACCCAAATGTCCATCAACAGATGATTGGATTCGGAAGATGTGGTATATATACACAATGGAATACTACTCAGCCATAAAAAAGAATGACATAATACCATTTGCAGCAACATGGATGGAACTAGAGACTCTCATACTGAGTGAAATGAGTCAGAAAGACAAAGACAAATACCATATGATATCACTTATAACTGGAATCTAATATCCAGCACAATGAACATCTCCACAGAAAAGAAAATCATGGACTTGGAGAATAGACTTGTGGCTGCCTGATGGGAGAGGGAGGGAGTGGGAGGGATCGGGAGTTTGGGGTTATCAGATACAACCTAAAATAGATTTACAAGGAGATCCTGCTGAGTCGCATTGAGAACTATGTCTAGATACTCACACTGCAACAGCACAAAGGGTGGGGGAAAAAATGTATACATGTAAGAGTAACTTGATCCCCATGCTGTACCGTGGGAAAAAATTAAAAAAATAAAATAAAAAATTGTAGAGTATGAAAAATTTGTAGGATATGGATAATAAAAAGACAAATGAAAAATTTTGTAAGACAAACATCTCTGTATTAATTTTTTGTGTGTTATTTTCTGTTTATTCATGTACTGGCAAATGAAAACAGGTTGAAAACAATGCAAAACAGAAACCATGTCCTCTACTCCCGTTAAAATAATTTGGCAGGTTTGTAAGAGCCTTGGTGCCCCCTCGTGGCCAGCTGTAATAGTATTGTCTGTCTGCACTTAGTGTTCTGCAACTTAAGATGCCAAAAACAGTGGGGAAGACTTCAATTTAAAACTACTTGTCAGGGAGTTCCCTTGTGGCTCAGTGGGTTAAGGGTCAGATGTTGTCACTGTAGTGGCTAGGTCACTGCTGTGGTGTAGGTTCAGTCCCTGGCTTGGGAACTTCCTCATGCCAAAGGCGAGGACAAAAAATAAAAACTACTTTTCAAAGTTTTCTTTGAATAATACACTTATAGGGTAGTGTTAACTCAATCTCTGGAGCTAGACCACCTCAGTCCAAACACCAGCTCTGCCACTTACTAGCTGTTTGAGCCTGGGCAAGTGATGCTGAATCATTCCATGTCTCAGTTCCCTGTGTGTAAAATGAATAATAATAGTACTCTCTTCATGACATTTTTACAAGAGTTAACTGAGCTAGTATTTGTAAAGCACTTGGAACAGAGCTTATCAAATAGTAAGCTTAATATAAATATTTGCTAAATAAATTAGAGCAAATCACAATATAGATCATTCTTATATTTAGGTTAGGGTGACAATAATTTTTCTAAGCTCAGGAAATAACTTGACTTCTTTGGGCTTAAGTTTCCTTAATAATAAATAATCGTGTGTCAGGAAAAAAATTTTTTTGGCTGCACCCAGTTTTTCCTATTACCATTCTAATTAGTATGATACATTTGCTATCATCTGTGACCAAATATCAATACTTCATTAACTGAAGTTCACAGTTTATTCATATTCCCTTAGTACTTACGAATATTCTTTTACTGTTCTAGAATCCCATCCAGGATACCACAGTCCATTTAGTTTTCATAGCTTCTTAGGCTCCTCTTGACTATGACAGTTTTTTAGACCTTACTTGTTTTTGACGACCTTGAGAGTTTTGAGGAGTACCGGTCAAGTATTTCATAGACTGTGCCTCAATTGGAATCTGATGTTTTTCTCACGATTAGATTGGGCTCATGGGAATGGGAGATCACGGAGGCAAAGTACCAGCTTCATCACATCATATATACTATCGTCATAACTTATGACTGTTGACGTTGACCTTGATCACCTGGCTGATAGAGACTTTGCAGGTTTCTCCACAGCAAGGGTATCTATTTCCTCCTTTTCTAGAGTCTTTGGAGGAAAGTCCCTATGTGCAGCCCCCACCTAAGGAGTAGGGACTTAATGCTCCCTTTCCTTGAGGACAGAGTATCCATATAAACTACATGAAATTCCTCTGCATAGGCACTTTGTCTCTTTTCCATTTATTAATGTATTCAATAATTTGTTCACAGTTTGGAGAGTTCAGGGTGTTTTGGGTGCACCTACTCCTTGCATGGCCTGCAATAACCCTTTCTCTGCTCCAAAAATAATAATTTATTTATACCAGTATTAACTCATAAACATTTTATGCTTTGAGTTATTACCCAATTTTACTTGTATTTATTTTTTCCAAATTGTTCCACCTTTGGCCATTGCGAACTCTTGCAGCTGGCTTCTCTGTCCCTCTCTCATACCCTCACCAGTGTGATTTTATTTATTTATTTTGTCTTTTTGCCTTTTCTAGGGCCGCTCCCCCAGCATATGGAGGTTCCCAGGCTAGGGGTCCAATCGGAGCTGTAGCCGCCGGCCTATGCCACAGCCACAGCCATGCCAGATCTGAGCCGCATCTGCGACCTACACCACAGCTCATGGCAACGCCAGATCGTTAACCCACTGAGCAAGGCCAAGGACCAAACCCACAACCTCATGGTTACTAGTCGGATTCATTAACCACTGCGCCACGATGGGAACTTCAAACTTTTTTTTTTTTTTTTTTTAATCAGTGTGATTTTATAGGAGAGCACATCCTTACTTTCTGTCATTACAGCACGTTCCAAGCTCATCTTGTGTATTTCCTGCCCAAGTCCTAGAATCAACCATTTCTCCAAAAAGCCCTAGTTCCTTTTGTTAGAGATGTAACATTGATATAACACTCTTTCTTTTTTTTTTTTTTTTTTCCATTTAGGACCACACCCGCGGCATATGGAGGTTCCCAGGCTAGGGGCTGAATCAGAGCTGCAGCTGCCAGTCTACACCACAGCCACAGCAATGCCAGATCTGAGCCACGTCTTTGACCTACACCACAGCTCACAGCAATGCCGGATCCTTGATCCACTGAGCAAGGCCAGGGTTCAAACCTGAGTCTTCATGGATACTAGCCAGATACATTTCTGCTGAGCCACAATGGGAACTCCAGATATAATACAACACTCTTTTTGATCCACTCATCTGTCGATGGACATTTAGTTTGTTTTCATGTCTTGGCTATTGTGAATTGTGCTGCTTTGTATCTTTTTGAATTATAGTTTTGTCTGGATATATGTCCAGGAGTGGGATTGCTGGAGCACTTGGTAGATCTATAGTTAGTTTTCTGAGGAACGGCCATACTGTTTTCCATAGTGGTTGTACCAATTTACATTCCCACCAACAGCGTAGGAGGGTCCCCTTTTCTCCACACCCCCTCCAGCATTTGTTATTTGTGGACTTATTAATGATGGCCATTCTGACTGGTGTGAGGTGGTGTCTCATTGCAGTTTTGACTTGCATTTCTCTAATAATCAGTGATGCTGAGCTAGCTCATGTCTTTTTATCTATTAGTAATATCCCATCGGATAGATGTACAATTTATCTTGTAGACGTACAAGTCAAGCAGTGTTTTGGTAATTGAAAATGCAGTTATAAAAGTCATCCTTACCCCAGAGAAGTTCCCTGCCCCTGGAGTTTGTGCATGAGAAGAACTGTGTTACATGTATAAGCAAGGTGCTGTGGGCACCCATGGGAGAAAGTGGACATCCACCTAGGAATGTGATAAGGTGTAATGCAGAGGTAAGTGGCATTTATCTCAGGTTTGAAAAAAGAATAGGCATTTAAGAGTGAGAAGTAAGATGACTGGTGAAAATGAACCTGCCAATACACATACATCCGAAGATACAGAAGAACTCTATCATTCTCCCCGTCGGAAGCTGATACTCCTGATGGTGATTGCTGTTCAAGTGGGTGGGGTGACTGAAAACACGCTGGTGTGTGTAGAGAAAGCCTACCTGCCCTTTGATGTCTTCTTGTAGCTGCCACTTTCAGGCATTCCTCACCCCAGCTCCTTGTCTCTAAACCCCAAAGCTTTAGAAAACCCTTGCATTACCATTTCCTACATTCTGTAGGAGTGACCACCTCCTCTGCCTTCTGCAGGCATCAGGTCTCGAGATCACCTTTTCAGAGTTCCCACTGTGGCTCAGCGGGTTATGAACATGACTAGTATCCATGAGGAAGCAGGTTGGCTCAGCGGGTTATGAACATGACTAGTATCCATGAGGAAGCAGGTTCGATCCTTGGCCTCGCTCAGTGGGTTAAGGATCTGGCATTGCCATGAGCTGTGGTGTAGGCCACAGATGTGGCTTGGATCTGGTGTTGCTGTGGCTGTGGCATAGACTGGCAGCTGCAGTTTGATTCTACCCCTAGCCTTGGAACTTCCACATGCTGTAGGTAAGGCCCTAAAAAGCCAAAAAAAGAAAAAACCCACCTCATTTTCCCCTACCTCTGAAATGCTATATTTACCTGAACAATTCCAGAAATGAACCGTGACAGGAACTTGGATCAGAATTAGAGGACATCAGGACTTTCTTTTATGAAGGTAGCAAACTAGGGTCCACTTTCTCCTGACTCTGCTCCGTGTAAGCTTCTTGAAGAGAGTCAACGCAAATCTGTTCATCTATATTTAGGCTGCCTGCTTCCTCCTTGAGCATTCAGAACTGCACTTTCCTCTCTCCTGCTGACTCTATAATGTGTGGCAAGGCCTTGAGATTGGGCCAACGCTCCCTGGAGGCACAGCACTCTTCTGGAATAGAGTTCTCCAGGGAAAAGAGCTGTAAAAATGTGGAAACTGGAAGAGTAAGAGCTGCTTTAGTTCTAACTCTGTTTGATAATCATGACTCTTAGCACTGAAAGATGACATGCCAATTTATACCAAGAAATAAATTACAGTTTGGGATAATCTTTAACAAAGACGTGGCAACCCTGTTGACACTATAAATCTTTTTTCCTATTTCAGCCAGTGCAGCCCTCCAGGGAATATGTACTGAGTGACACTTCACAGAACGAAACAGAAAGCAGTGGTTAATTTGACCCACTACAGATGACAGAAACGGAACCAACCGAGTGACCGATGACAATTATTTCCAACATTTAAAATACCGGTAATTAAGTTTCCTGTATTCATTTCCTAAGATGCAAACGTTTCCAAGAACTAAACTCAAGTTTGTTGTAGAATAATATTTCAGAATCTAAGAAAGTATGAAAACCACTGTTGCATAAATACAAATATGTGTCCTTATCCACATTTGGCTAGATAGTATTTAGCTTATGATCCTTATAATTTTATCAGTATGGTAATCGTACCTTTCTGTTTAGGAAAAAAATTATTTTATTCAAGTTAGATTAGAGGTGGTTGTATATATAACCAATTCTGCTACTAGACTGAAGCATCCTGAAGAGAGGTGTGTGTTTCAAACATCCTGTACCCTCCATGCAGCAGGAACTTCCAGCTGTCCTCCAATATTCATACCACTATACTCCCCTTTTTGTTTTTTTTTTTTTTAATGATTTTTGTTTTTTCCATTATAGTTGATTTACAGTGTTCTGTAAATTTCTACTGTACAGCAAAGTGACCCTAATATATATATGAGGCATATATATACATTACCTCATTACCCTCCATCATGTTCCATCACAAGTGACCGGATAGAGTTCCCTGTGACCCCCTGGATTTTAAGTGGGTTACATCATCACTCAGAATAAAGACCATCTTTCCTCAGGCTGCCTTCAAACAAAGAATATGTAAGCATAAGTGTAAACCGTCTCTAGAAACCTTCCTTAAGTTAGCTTCCTTTTCCAACCTTTATTTTTCCTGCTGGCTGGATGGTGGTTCTGATGGCTAGAGGTGAGCAGCTGTCTTTGACCATGAAATGGTCTTAGATGAGAGGCCAGTCCTGGCAGAGTAACTTCATGGAGGCCAAATCACACCAGTCTGGCCTGGCTCACCCTGGACTTTTATGTGGGATCAACTATCTTATTCAAGCTGCTGTCACTTGCAACAGGACATAATTCTAACCTTTAAAATCTCTAGCATATGTTAATATCACCAGTGCAGAATATATAGTGATAAAAGTTTGTTGAATAAATGTTGCAAATTTTTGGAGTTCCTGCTGTGGCACAGTGGGTTAAGAATCTGACCAAAGCGGCTCGGGTTGCTGTGGAGGTGTGGGTTTGATCCCGGGCCTGGCGCAGTGGACGAATTGATCAGGCGTTGTGTGGGTTGCAGCTGAAAATGTTGCAGATTTTAGGGTGTCCATTATTTTTGTTGGCTCAGAAGTTCATGGGCTGAAATAGGAAAACAGTGAGGTCATCCCAAGGTCAGAGGAAAATGAGATCTAGGAATCTAGGAGCTCAAGCAATAGGAGATCAGCTATGGTCTGGCAAATAAAGGAGAACGAGTCAAAGCTAAATCTCAGTGAAAGAGACACAGCTTAGTCTGGGGGACTAGGAATCATCTGTCTCTGTGGCCTGAAGGATAGTGAGCAGGTAGCTCAGGATCTATGTCAAAGGGTCTCATCCAGGGTTAGTTTAGCTCCTCAGGGGACTGGGACTTTGGCAATACCTGGAGCTGTCTTTGGTTGTCACCACTGGTCAGGGGAGGAGTGGTGCTGAGGGCGTCGAGTGCATAGAGGCCACAGATGCTGCTAAAAATCTTGCCATGAACAGAACGGCCCCCTGTAACAAAGAATTATCTGGCCCAAAATGTTGATAGTGCTGAGGTGAAGAAACCCTGGTTTAGCTGACTATAGCTGTAGAGGTTGGACCCCAATCTCCAGTTATTCCTGGAGTTCAGGCCAGAGGTGAAATGGATCATTTAGCCAGCCTGCATAACAGCTTGGAAATAGATGATCCAGACTTTCATGTTCAGCATCATTAAGCAAATTTCATGACTAAGCTTGAGTACCTGCAAATTGCTCCCAGAATGCTAAATAGCTTATACCTCAACGTTCCTCTCGCACCACAAAGATAATTGTGCTCTGCCTGAGGCTGAGGCTGTGACATGCTCACAGCCCTTAGGAAGAGTATGGAATATAAAACAGGAATGTATTGGGGCCCTAAGATCTCAGCTGGAGAAGCCCCTTTCCATTCTGAATGTGGGGAGAGGAATCAACTGGACAAGCAAAGGCTCCTTTGATGTGTGTCACCTGTGTCCTAAATGTGGGAATTGTTCCCACATTCCCAATGCCAAGGCTTGTGCAAAAGATCCGTGTCAGAGAGGCTAAGAGGGCAGATCTATTTTCATTTATGCAGTTGACTTGCTCTTTGAACTGAAGTAACCCTCTGACTTTTCCAGGTACCAGCGTTCGTACAGTGTGAAAGTCAGAGTTGTCATTAGCTGCAGAATACTTTTCCAAAGCAGTGTCTCCGCTTTCTTGAGCGGACTGCCTGTCTCCCATCCCTTAGTTCTGGAATTATATCTTGTTGCTTTGTCTGGCACACATTCCTCTGCCGTCTCATTTTGTCTAACTTGCTATTTGTATTTTTATTTATGTGGTGGGTTAGTTCTGGTTCTCGACCTTGGAGAAGTGACCCTCAGTAGATGCCCAGTGCGTCCCAGCAGTGCCCCCACTCTTGTCACTCAAGGGTCGGGCGCTGGCTGCTCCCAGGGTAGGTTCTGACCTATGTTTGCAGAAGCAGTTCCACAGGCTGTGGAATCATCCTTTTCTTGCTCCTGGTGTCTGCCCCCTGGTGGGTGAGGCTGATCTGGAGGCTCGTGCAGGGATCCTGGGGGAAGGGCCCGTGCCTGCCCACTGGTGGGTGGAGCTGGCTCTGGGGGAAAGGTGGTGTCTAGGGACAAGTTTAGAGGTGGCTGTGGGCTCAGGAAGTCTCTAGGCAGCCTGTCTGCTGATGAGTGGGGCTGTGTTGGGCGGGGTCAGGACTTGGTGTTAGTGACCCAGGACGTCAGCCTCCAGGAGAGGTCATGAAGATGAATATGCCCTCATATGTCTGCACCAGTGTCTGCATCCCCAGAGTGAGCCACAGCGGCCCCCTACCTCCCCAGGAGACCCTCCAAGACCAGCAGGTAATCTATGAAATCACTGCTTTTGCCCTTGGTCCCAGTGCACGTTGAGACTTTGTGTGTGTCCTTTAGGAGTGAAATCTCTATTTCCCCCAGTCCTGTGGAGCTCCTGCAATTAAGCCCACTGGCTTTCAAAGCCAAATGTTCTTGGGGCTCCTCTTCCTGGTGCTGGACCCCTGGGCTGGGGTGCCTGACATGGGCTCAGAACTCTCCTGCTGATGGTGTTCCCATCATGGCTCAGCAGAAACAAATCTGACTAGCATCCATGAGGATGCAGGTTTGATCCCTGGCCTTGCTCAGTGGGTTAAGGATCTGGTGTTGACGTGAGCTGTGGTGTAGGTCACAGACATGGCTCAGATCTGGCGTTGCTATGGCTGTGGCTCCAATTCAACCCCTATCTTGGGAACCTCCATATGCCACAGGTGCAGCCCTAAAAAAGACAAAAAAGACCAAAAATAAAAATCAAAAAAAAGAAAGAAAGAAAAGAACTCTCCTGCTGTGGGCGAACCTCTACAATATAATTATTCTCCAGCGTGTGGGCCACCTCGGGGGTATGGGATTTGATGGTTTTGTTTAGCAAGTTCGCCCTTCCTACTGTCTCATTGTGGTTCCTTCTTTAGGTCCTTAGTTATAGAAGATCTTTTCTGATAGGATCCAGCCTTTTTCATTCATGCTTGTTCTGCAGTGGTTGTGATTTTTGTGTGCTTATGAGGGGAGATGAGCTCAGGGTCCTTCTTGGCTGCTTTCAAGCAGTATCTCTTTGAACAGCAAAACTGGGGACTTTTTTTAAGCTAAGGACATGCATATTCATGAAGGGCTTTGTTAATTGACGGAGTCCAAGCTCTACTAGGTCTCAAGGGTCAGAAAAGGTCAGCATCATCAGGCCTCACATTTCAGTTGGTCTAGTGGTTGAGCACTTGAGGCTAATCTTTATCATTGAAACAGAAGCGGGAGTCTTTGCAACTGATATATTATCTTTGCTATTATTACTTTTCTTACATGATAACAGTGATTTATTTCTGCATTCTTTTGTTCCCTTAGGATCGCTAATTACTGAGACCTGTTCAAGGGCAAGCATTGTGGCCAGGCTTAGATCCCAAAATGGTTTAGGCCACAAATGGCTTCTCTTATTCTAGAAAGCCATGCCTGGTTCTCTTTCTCTGGAGACCCCCTACCTTATCTGCTTACAACAGTGCTATAGAGACATAAATATTATAGGTCCACTGGGGATGGAATAATTAATTTCGTTGGAAGAAGTAGGTCCAGTCATTCATTATTTTGTTTAAAAAATATTTACTGGGGCGTTCCCATCACAGCTCAGTGGTCAATGAACCCAACTAGCATCCATGAGGATGCAGGTTCGATCCCTGGCCTCGCTCAGTGGATTAAGGATCCAGCTTGCCATGAGCTGTGGTTTAGGTTGCAGACTCCACTTAGATCCCACGTTGCTGTGGCTGTGGTGTAGGCCAGCGGCTACAGCTCTGATTCGACCCCTAGCCTGGGAACCTCCATATGCCACAAATGCAGCCCTAAAAAGCAAAAAAAAAAAAAAAAAAAAAAAAAAAAAAAAACAACAGGGAAAGCATGAGCAAGATGTCAGGGTGCCTATCAGCTTGTATCTCATCAGCCTCGGCATATTTCCCCATCACTACCCAAATCCCAATCCCACCCAAAATCACACCTATTAGACTTATCCCTGAGCCCAGTCTCGAGTGTAAATCTCCCCTGAGGAGGTTTTTAACGTATATCAGTATTTTATGGCCAAATAACACACTAGTACACCAAAATTTTTAATCCATTCATCAGTTGATCAATATGTGAGTTATTTCCACTTTGGGGGCATTACAAATAATAGCTGCTATGAAAATTTGTGTACAAGGTTTTGTGTGGACATCATTTTTCAGTTTTCCTGGTTATGTACCCAGTAGAAGTAGAATTTCTTGTCCTCAAAAACATTCAATCTTGGAACAGAATAGAGCACCTAGAAATAAACCCATGTACATATGGTCAATTAATCTATGACAAAGGAGACAAAAATATACAAAGGGAAAAAGACACTCTTTTCATTAAGTGGTGTTGGGAAAACTGCATAGCTACATGTAAAAGAAGGAAGTTACAGTATTTTCTTACACATGTACAAAAATCAACTCAAAATTGATTAAAGACCTACATGTTAAGACCAGAAATCATAAAACTCCTAGAAGAAAACAATATACTCTTTGACAAAAATCTTTTTTTTTAATGAGAGTTGCAATGTTTATTTCAATGTTCTCTCTTTCTCTCTCTCTTTTTTTTTTTTTTTTTTTTTTGCCACACAGGCAATATGTGGGAATCCCTGGGCCAAGGATTGAACCTATGCTGCACAGCAGCAACCAGAGCCACAGTGGTGAGAATGCAGGAGCCTCAACCCGCTAGGCCATCAGAGAACTCCCCCTTTGACAGAAATCTTAGCAATATTTTTTTGATATGTCTCCTCAGGCAAGAGAAATAAAAGCAAAAATAAACATATCGGACCTAATCACACTTTCAAGGTTTTAAACAGCAAAGGGAACCATCACAAAAAAAGAGAAAAAGACAACTTAATAAGTGGAAGAAGATATTTTCAAATGATAGTCCGATAAGGGGTTAATGTCCAAAATATGTGAAGAGTTCATACAATCAATATCAAAAAAAACCAAACAACCTGATTGAAAAATGGACAGAAGATCTGAATAAACATTTTTCTAAAGACATACAGATGGCCAACAGGCATGTAAAAAGATGGTCGGTATCAGTAATCACCAAGAAAATGCAAATCATAACCATAATGAGATATCACTTCACACCTTTCCCAATGGCTACCATCAAAAAGACAACAGCTAATAATCATTGCCAAGGATGTGGAAAAGAGGGAAGGAACACTAGTACACTGTGGTTGGGAATGTAAATTGGTGCAGCCACTGTGGAAAATAGTATGGAGGTTCCTCAGAAAATTAAAAATAGAACTATCACATGATCCAACAATTCCACTCCTGGGTATTATTCCAAAGAAAATGAAAGCTCTAATTCCAAAACATACGTGCACCCTGAAGTTCATAGCAGCATTATTTACAATAGCAAATTTGGAAACAACTTCATTCATCAACAGGTGAATAAAGAAAGAACATGTGAGATTTCATACACACACACACACACACACACACACACACACACACTAGAATAATATCAGCCATTAAAAAGGATGAAACTTTGCCATTTGCAACAACATGGATGGACTTTGAGGATATTATGCTTAGTGAAGTAAATAAGACAGAGAAAGACAAATGCTGTTTGTTTTATATGTAGAATCTAAAAATTAAGACAAAGGAATATAACAAAACAGAAATAAGACTCTTATACAGAGAAAAAACTAGTGGTCACCATGGGGTGAGGGTTGGGAGAGGGGCACGATAAGGAAGGGGGATTAAGAGGTAGAGACCACTAGGTATAAAATAAATAAGACACATTAAAAATTAAAAATTAAAAAACTAAAAATAAAGGTTTTTAAAAGTTAAAAAATAAATAAGATACAAGGATGTAATATACAGCACAAGGAATATAGCAACTATTTTATAATAACTAAGTAGATTATAATCTATAAAAAATCATTGAATCCCTATGTTATACACTTCAAACTAATATATCATATTTCTCTTTTTTTTTCTTTTTAGGGCCACACTTGTGGCATATGGAAGTTTCCATGCTAGGGTCAAATCAGAGCTGCGGCTGTAGGCCTATGCCACAACCACAGCAATGCCAGATCCAAGCCATGTCAGTGACCTACACCACAGCTCACGGCAACACTGGGTCCTTAACCCACTGAACAAAGCCAGGGGTTGTACCCGTGTCCTCATGGATACCAGTAGGGTTCTTTACAACAGGAACTCCCTAATGTTATATTTCAGTTGCACTTCAATTAAAAAAAAAGATTCAGGAGTTCCTGTTGTGGCTCAGCAGAAATGAATCCTACTAGTACCCATGAGGATGTGGGTTTGATCCCTGGCCTCGCTCAGTGGGTTAAGGATCCAGCATTGCTGTGGCTGTGGCCTGCCTGCAGCTGCAGCTCTTCTTTGACCCCTAGCTTGGGAACTTCCATATGCCACATGCACAGCCCTAAAAAATGCAGGAAAAAAGATTTCAATCGCGAGGTCAAGCCTCCAAGGAAGCTTTTTTAAAAATAGAATTTCTTTTTTAAGGGCAGTCTTAGGTTCACAGCAAAATTGAGAAGGTATAGATTTCTCGTGTACCCCCTGCCCTCACGTAGGCATAGTCTCCCGCATTATCAGCATGAGGAAGCTTCAAAATTGTCCCTATCTCAGTATGAATGGCTTCCAGTAGCCAATCAGATTACTCTCTCCTAGCACCTTGGAGAGCAATTTTAATTAGGAAGCAGGAGTTGGGGTGAGTATAATTTTAGAACGTAGAGCAATGTGGGGGAAGATATTTATATTAGAACACTTCTTATCATAACAGACACTGACTACAACTGGTCAGGCAACCAGGGAGATAGCAGCCTGTAACTACTGCAGAAGAGATGTAGCTGGAACCCAAGGAAGCCTGGAAGCAGGGAGGCAGAACCACTATCTTTCTCATTTCTTTGCTTCCCTCAGCCTAGTTTCCCACTGTGCTCTCACAGCTTTATCTCTAGACTGAATTTTTTTTCTCTAAATTCCAAACCAAAAATATCCCCCAAAATCCCGAGGATGGATGCTAACTAACTTGGCTTGTGATCTGACCTCGTTTGACCAGGTTATGAAAGACGCAGGTTGGCTCAGTTTGGGTCATGTTTGCACCCACAGACTCATTGATTGTGAGCAAAGGCAGGAGTTGTAAGAACTTGGCAGCGCCTTTGCACTACACGGTGGTAGTTGGAATAATATGCCTCTGAAGAAAAGGGTGCTTTTCTGAGGCCAGGAGGCTTGTGGAAGGACACGCAGGCTAGCTGTCCACCAGGGGGGCACCCCAGGTGGTCTGGCAAGGCCTTAGCCCAAAGTTTCAGAGAGAGGTTTAAGTATAACAACAAACTCTTAATTACTTGCAAATTTTTCCAAGGCCCCGGAAGTCCTAACAGCCCCACATAGTGCTCAAGTCATCTCTGGCTTATGCTTCTGGTCATCTAGTGAACCGAGTATAGAATGAACTGGATTCCTCAGAGACCTCTTATGTTCTGCTACACAGATAGTTGGGGAAGGAAACGTACCCAATTCTGTCTATTAGCATTTCTTCCCTAGTGGATTGGGTTGTAACCGACCACAGGGTACCAAGGTGGCCGATCATGTCAAATATCACACTGATTTGTTCTGAATCCCTCGCTCACCGTAGTCACGTCAGGGTTTCCTCTCCAGAGACGCCTCCTCGACCCACCCAGACACCTCCTCTTCTGTCTTCCTGCCTGACGCTGTTTTTCTCCATCGCATTGATCACTACCTGCTGTTCCCGGTCTCATTGCTCATTGTCTGTCTCACAGAATTAAGGCTCCACGAGGTCAAGGGCTTTGTTCACTGTGGAACCCCTGCATATGGAGCAGCACCTGTCACTCTGTGAATAATTTTTGCCCCATGGCAACACCTCTGATAGAGCAGTGGTCTTCACATTCATTCAGGGTGAGATACTGGGAAATCATGATATCATGCTGGGAAAATAGTTTATTTCATCTTAGGGAATAGAAACTGTTTTTTTGTGTTTTTTTTGGCCATGTGCAATGGCTTGATGTGGGATCTCAGTTCCTAGACCAGAGATTGAACCTGGGCTGCAGCAATGAAAGCACCAATTCCTAACCACTAGACCAGCAGGGAACTCCCAGAAATAATTTTCTTACAGGAAAATGACCATATGCATATACTTTCAGTGGAGCTTTCAGCTGGGCCTAAACTATAATTCAGACATTCATCTAGGCATGTGGATTCTACAGCCACCTCCCCAGGACTGGCATTGGGTAAGTGGCCTGAGGATCCATTTGAGAGAGAAAGAGAGCGAGAAATAGATTCATACATACATAAATGCACACATACGTGTATATATATATATATATGTGTATCTATATATACACGTACTCGTCAAATTAAAAACAGTGTTTACCTCTGGGAACAAAGAGGGATAACATTCATAAAGGGACTTTAGCACTAGTCGAATGTTCTAATATTTTAGAATATTTTGAGTAGAGAGGGAGAGAGAAAGAGAGAGACAGAGAGACAAAGACAGAGACACAGAGACAGGGATAGAGAGAAACATTTTTAAAACCACTATGAACATGAAAAAAGGCTGAAGGCAAATATGCCAAAATATTAAAAGGAGTTGATTTTCAAATGGTAGGAATATGGCTGATTTTTTTTCTTCTTTATTCTCTTATTTTCAATTTATCTGCACTAAATAAAACATGATGTAAAACAGAATTAATCATAAAAATGGAAGAATTAAACTACTGCTAAGAAGGCTTTTACTGAAATAAACGGATAGAAACACTTAACCATTTTTTCTGCAATGCCAAACTCACATCCTTGCACCTTCGGTTCCTAGGCCTAGGATTTCTCCCTTTTCTTTTTTAATACTGTGCTGATATTCTGAAAATCTGTGGAGAGGAAAGATGTGAGTATGACCTTGTGTCATGTCTCTTCTTTCCAGAATCATTTGCGATTCAGAACTGGTTACATATTATTTCTAACCAGCAGAGTGGTTCATTTCTTTGAATGAATAGAATTTTAATGTCTCTTTCTATTAATATCTTGCTTTTTTTTTTTTTTTTTGTCTTTTTGTCTTTTTAGGGCTGCACCGAGGCATATGGAGGTTCCCAGGCTAGGGGTTGAGTCGGATCTATAGCTGCTGGCCTATGCTAGAGCCACAGCAATGCGGGATCCGAGCTTCGTCTGTGACCTACACCACAGCTCACGGCAGTGGTGGATCCTTAACCCACTGAGCGAGGCCAGGGATCAAACCTGCATCCTCATGGATGCTAGTCGGGTTCGTTAACTGCTGAGCCACAATGGGAACACCAAAATCTTGCATTTTTAATATGCTTTGTAGAGTTGATTAGTCTTAGAATCCACAAACTCTATGGTAAAAGATATTTGATCACAAAAGTCTTTACTGGAGCCAATAAATGCTCTGCGTTCCCCCCCCCCATTTTTTTTTTTTTTCTTTTTATGGCTGCACCTGCAGCATATGGAAGTTCCTGGGCTAGGAGTCGAAGCTGCAGCACCCTGTGGCTTATGCCACAGTCACAGCAATGCCAGATCCAAGCCTCATCTGTGACCAATGCCGCAGCTTGTGGCAACACCAGATCCTTAACCCACTGAGAGAGGCCAGAGATTAAACCCAAATCCTCGTGGATACCATATGGGATTCTTAAGTCACCAAGCCACAAGGGCAACTCCTGCATCCCTCATTAGGCCTTGGAATTTTTTTTATTTTTTTGTTTTTATTTTTATTTTTATTTTTTTTGTCTTTTGCCTTTTCTAGGGCCGCTCTCGAGGCATATGGAGGTTCCCAGGCTAGGGGTCCAAATGGAGCCGTAGCCGCCGGCCCATGCCAGAGCCACAGCAGCGCACGATCTGAGCCGCGTCTGCAACCTACACCACAGCTCACAGCAACGCCAGGTCCTCAACCCACTGAGCAAGGCCAGGGACCGAACCCGCAACCTCATGGTTCCTAGTTGGATTCGTTAACCACTGCGCCACAACGGGAACTCCAGGCCTTGGAATTTTAGCAATCACATGGCTAATGTTATCTGAGTTAGAGAATTATCCAGGGCAGGTATTTATGTCTGCTTTGTTCATTGCTATATATTTCCCCAGTTCTTAGCACAGTAGGTAGGTAGCATAGAAAGTGCTCAATAATTGTTTGTTAAATAAATAAATGGGTTTGAAGCATTGAAGAAATTCTTATTTGTGTGTTACTTAAGATTTGGTCTACTTTCTCTCCACTAGGGTCCCACGTGACTAGGAGGGTGGGGAGGGGAGACAGTGTTGGGACTGGGGTGGCAAGAGTTCTGTTAAGGAAGGGGAGTGCAGTTACCGAAAAGAATAGGAAATAGGTGTTTGGGAAACAAAACCAACAGCTGTCCACAGGGTAGCCCATGAACTCATCGTAAACTGTTCATTCACGTTAGAAATTTCAGAAAGAAAATGAGAAAGAAGGAGAAAACACTAGATATTATGGTGAGGGGTGGACAGAGGTGGGAGGTACAGAAGGGAGGCCAGAACGAGGCGGGTAGGGAGCCCTTGGACAGGAAGAGAGAGAAGTGGGCACATCCGTGATATGACCCATGTATGTTTGGAAAGGGTTGTTCCAGTAGCTGTGTGGAGAAGGAACACTGAGAGGTGGCAAGAGCAGAGGTTTGGAGACCTGCTAGGAGCTTATGTCAACTACTCAGACGAGTGATGCGGATGCTCAGGCCAGGGAGGAAGTGGGCGAAGTCACCAGACATCGAGTGACTGTGCACACAAATGACTGATTTTAACTGGGATGTGTGCCGCAAAAGAGAAGAATGGGGGATCTTGGTCTGCTCGGAGGGGCGGAAGCGCGTCCAGGCAAGGTTTCTTTGAGCGAATGGCATTCACGCTGAGACTGGAAGGGTGAGGGAAGAAGGAAAGGAACAGAAAACTTCTAGAACAGGACATACAAGTGGGAAAGCTTCGAGGCCAGAAGCGCACAGCTCACTCTAGGAACTAAAAGGAGGCCCATGTGAACAGGAGGAGCCACTGGGTAAGATGAAGCTGGCAAGGTCAGTGGGAATCAGATATTATAGGGCCTTTGAAGCCTTGTGTGCCTTGTAAGACTGTTGACTTTTAGCCTAAGAGCACTAGGAAACCACAGAGGGATATTAAGCCTGAGGGGAACGTTACTTGTATTTATTAAACGTGATCTATCCGGCCATCATCTTCATGATCCGATGCATAGTTTACAAAAGGTACTTTGATTGCAATATGGGAGATGGATCAGAGGGAGGAAGGGCAAGTGCAGAGCCCTAGTGGGTGAGATTCAGAGGCTGACAGTGGGAGGTGGCGGTGGTGTGCCCTACGGAGGTGGCAGTGGGCATAGAGGGAGAAGGATGAGGTAACGACTGGCAGGTTGGGGAGCAGGGATATGGAAGAGGCTGAGATGAGCACTGCACAAGAGACATTGGCAAATGGGGTTCATCGGAGGGTTGGGACGTTGTCTTAGAGTCAGTCCCTCCTTCTCACCCCAGAGTATCTTAGAGTGTCCTTAGAGGACTGTGATAGAACTTGCAGGATAACCAGCAGAAAATAGATGTTGTACTAAGAATACTTCCAAGTGAGCTTATTGATGAAGAGTTGCTTATAAAATATGGGCAGGGTGCAGGGGAACCACAAGAATAACCTCAGGCCCCAACTAGATGGGACGAGAGGAGAGAGAAGTAACCAGAACGCAGAAGGTCACTTTAACCTGTACTCTTTGGTCAAGGAATTCACAGGGAAGAAGCCAGGGGAGTAGAAATTTCCCGTCGCACTTTTCTTTCTCCCATGAGTCCACTGCCTGGGACCCCCATCGGTAAACCCCAGCCAGGAGCCAGGGGGCTTGGAAACTGTGGTGTGTTTAAGTCAGCCTCCAGGTGTGAGTGCGGGTGAAGGGCAGAGAGTGGACAAACAGAAGTCCCTGCTGGAGCTCAGCCAATCACATTAACAGTTCAGATTCTCACCTCTTAGCCCGCATAGGGATAGGATTCCAAGCATTTTCATTTAATTTAATTTTTTCTGTGCCCTTGGCATTCGGAAGTTCCTGGGCCAAGGATCAAACCTGTGCCACAGCAGGGACCCAAACCTCTGCAGGGACAAAGCCAGATCCTTAACCCACTGTGCCACAAGAGACCTCCTCAAGCATTTTAATTGAGAAATAAAAATAGAAGAAGGAAAATGTTCTCTACTGTTGGAGGAAGTCCCTCCACCCCTTCCTCCCTGCTACTCAGGATATTTAGTTGTAAATTCTGATAAAAATAACCTTTTGAAATCTGAAGCTTTTGCCAAGCTTATAGCAAGATCTTCTAAGATACAGAGAAGACTTTTGCAGTGAAGTTCAAAGACGTTTGCATTTGCAGTGAAGTTCAAAGACATTTATTTGCATCCTGCACAAGTGACGGTTGTTTTCTGCAACCTAGGCAACTCCTTGGAGCTTGAATGCATCAGAACCAGAAGATCTGGCCAGATAAAATTATTTTGCCGCATCATGAATCTGAGCTACGGAAGCTTTCTGCCTTTGTTTTCCCTATTACCCAAGTTACAGCAGATTTGTTTTTCTAAGCACATTGTCTTTTTAAAATCCATGACAAGTCGTGGAAAATTCATCATGCTTGCTCAGAATTCAGCTGGTCAGCACATTTTTCCATCTACAACCTAGTAAAACAGGTTAGCCAGGTATCTTATTTCTTTGCCTTCTAAAATGTTATGATCCTGGAACAGGCTTTCCATATTTTTCTTACTGGCTCTGGTTTCTACGGCAAGTTAACAGTGATTATTTGTGGTCTGACAGTTCCCTTGGCGTTACACCAAAAACAGGAGCAAGAAAGCACATTCTTAGTCAGGGAGGTTTAGCGTCGAAGCCAGATATTCAGCTGTGAATCCACATTCCCTTCCCTTCTGTACCCCTTCTCTCCTTTGAGTGAAAATATCATCTGGCAGTTTCTTTGGTTTCCCAGCTTCAGACAGCTACTGGAGCCCAGCAATTCCCCAAAATGTCACAGCATTTTCAAGTCTGTATAAATGTCGATCTGATTTCTTAAGTAGAATACTCGTCTCCAAGTTAAAAGAAATGAAGTGTTTTTCCTCTCTGCTTTAGAAAGCTGGTTTTTCAAAGATTGGGGCAGAACTGCCGCCTGAGCTTAGTAATGCGGACGAGTCAAGAGCAAGAGTGTGAGGGGTGCACAAAGACAGTGGAAGCTGTCCTTTCCCGCTCTTCTCTTCCGGCTCTGCCCCTGCCACCGCCGCCCCACCTACAAAAGTCCTCTCTGAAAAAGAAGT
Organism: Sus scrofa; assembly: GCF_054392235.1. NCBI lineage: Eukaryota > Metazoa > Chordata > Mammalia > Artiodactyla > Suidae > Sus > Sus scrofa. Next base: position 129,527,348 of record NC_139386.1, read on the forward strand.
GAGGATGGGGTAGGAAAAGCTGTATGAAGAATTTGGGAAAGCTTGGCTGCCGAACGCTTTAACTGTCAACATTCAGTAACTACAAAAATGTTTCAATTAAAAACCTTAGACCCCAAAGGCAACTTAATTTTGCCTTTTTGTTTTAAAAGAGAACAGAAAATTCTATTTAATGAAAATACGATTGAACTAAAAAAATCCAGTTCTAAAGTATAATTGTTTAAAGGCGAGAAATGATAGAAAAAACAGGAGAATGAAGAGATGGAGGGAAAAAGAGAAATGACCTTAACGACTGTCAAATTCCTGAGAAGCACAGGTTTAATATGTTCATATTAGTGCTAAATTTTTTTTTTTTTTTTTTGTCTTTTTGTTGTTGCTATTTCTTGGGCCGCTCCTGCGGCATATGGAGGTTCCCAGGCTAGGGGTCCAATCGGAGCTGTAGCCACCGGCCTACGCCGGAGCCACAGCAACGCGGGATCCGAGCCGCGTCTGCAACCTACACCACAGCTCACGGCAACGCCGGATCCCTAACCCACTGAGCAAGGGCAGGGACCGAACCCGCAACCTCATGGTTCCTAGTCGGATTCGTTAACCACTGCGCCACGACGGGAACTCCTAGTGCTAAATATTTAATACCATTCTTTTCTGCATTAAAAATTTTAATTTATAACTTAAATATAACATTTTTCACAATTTTGAGCATTTTATGAAATGTTTTGTTTTCATTTTTAATTAAAATTACATATTTTAGTGTAACATGATGATTTGCTATAGATTTATATAATGAAATTATAACTACCGTCAAGCTAGTTAATATATCATCTCCCAACACTCACCATTTTTAAAGTGATGAATACCTGAAATCTATCTCTCAGCATATTTCTAGTGTTCAATAGAGTATTATTAAGAATAATCAGAGTTCCCTTTGTGGCTCAGCGGTAATGAACTCAACTACTATTCGCGAGAACTCCGGATTTGATCCCTGGCCTCGCTCAGTGGGTTAAGGATCTGGTGTTGCAGTGGGCTGTGGTGTAGGTCATAGACGTGGCTCGGATCTGGCGTTGCTACGGCTGTGGTGTAGGCTGGGAGCTGTAGCTTCAACTCAACCCCTAGCCTGGGAACTTCCATATGCCATGGGTGTGGCCCTAAAAAGACAAAAAATAAAAATAAATAAAAAATAAAATAATAATTATCATGGAGTTCCCTGGTGGCCTAGTGGTAAAGGATTCCTTGTTGTCACTGCAGTGGCTTGGGTTTGATTCCTGGCCTGGGAACAAACACAGGCCACGGACGTGGCTAAAAACCAGAATAGTCATCATGCCTGTTCATGGCATCTCTAGATTTCTTCACACCACATATTTTCTCCTTTTTTTTTAGATTCCACATATAAAGGAGATCAAACAGTATTTGTTTTTCTTTGTCTGGCTTATTTCATTAGCATGATGTCTTCCAGGTTTCTCCTGATAGGACTCATTCTCTGCCCACACGCTCCTGTGCGGCCAAATCCATCTCCACACTCCCAGAGCCTGCCCAGTGTCCAACCCGACCTCTGAAATCCACATCTCCCTAACTTCAGCTGGCCTGGTTTATGCTTTATAATACCTTGCTTTGCTCTGGCCTTTAATTTGTGTGGGCATCTGGATAAAACATTTATTGCTGACTCACTGCCTTGTTTATGAAGTGATCCTTATCTTTTTCTGAGCAATAGCTCAGGCCTTAAAATTAGGCCGATCTGAGTTTGGATCCCATGCTGCTAACTTACCAGCTGTGTGATTTTGCTTCAATTAATTGACTACTCTGGGCTTAAATTTTCTGTCAGATGTGGGCCATGGGGGTCAATATGAGGATTACTTGAGACTTCATATGTTAAACAAGTAACATGAAAGGTGGCAGATAGATATATATTTTTCATTTCCTTCTTTCCAAAACATCCAATAGGGGAACACGTGAAGGGAAGAAGCTATGGGTTTATGGGTTTTATATTTTTCCAAGAAGAGAAGTGAGATTCTTTGGGCTTATGAGCAATAGAAAAACTAAAGTTCCTGGCAACAGATGAGTCTCCTAACGTCTCAGTCTCAAGATTAAGAGTCCCAAGAACAGTGACGTCTGCAGCATCAATGGCTTTGTTGAACACTCTTGCAAAATTTCAGTCAAATCTCAGCAGTGATTTTTTTTTTTTTTTTTTTGCAGTCGGCCTTCTTTTTTCTTGGCAAACTATCTTGACCTAATTTTTAGAAAGGGACATGGATAGAAAAAGGAAAACCGAATATTAATCACTTCCCATATTTATAAATAGTAAACAGAATTAAAACTGCCTGATGAGATCAATCTACTATTAAAAATCATTTTTAATAAAAACAAAAAGTATTCTAAAAAGGCCAAAAAAAAAGTTAGGCATAATGTGCCTCTAAGGAAATAATTTTTTTTTCAAGCAATAAAGGCGATGGCAGAAAAACCATGGCTAATTAGTCAGAATAAATGGTTTAAAAAAGCTATTTCATAAAGTAAAAACCAGGGAGTATAGAGGGTAGAGGCAAAGATTTAGTAGTAGATAATAAAAATGATTAAAGGGCTGACATTAAAGAAAATAAGTGTTTGTCATAAATGAATCCTGACTCAGGAAAAATGCTCAAAGATGTAAACTATGGAGACAGTCCCATGACACCCAGATCTGCTGAATGACAGGCACCTGGGGACAGCAGAGAAACAGTGCTGGAAAATAGGCATCTTGGCATCCCCCTGGCTCGCCTATGCAAAGATTTTTTTCCAGGCACAGAATAGAGGTGTCACTGGGCTAAGCTTGCTAACATCCGTGTGCTCCTCCAGATCCTTCCAGAGTATCTGAGCCTTGGAATAACTAGCCTAAGATGCACCTCCCCTCCCAGAGCAACCCTGGAGCTCTCCTTAACCCCCTCTCCTGCCCCAATTCCAGGACATTAAAAAGTGCCTGATCAGGAGTTCCTGTCATGGTGCAGTGGAAATGAATCCAACTAGTAACCATGAGGTTGCCGGTTTGATCCCTGGCCTCACTCAGTGGGTTAAGGATCCAGTGTGGCCGTGAGCTGTGGTGTAGGTTGCAGACACGGCTCGGATCCCCCATTGCTGTGGCTGTGGTGTAGGCTGGCAGCTGCAGCTCCCATTTGACCCCTAGCCTGGGAATCTCCATATGCTGTGGGTGCAGCCCTAAAAACCAAAAAAAGAAAAAAAGGTGGCTGATCAGGTAAAAAACACAGGGGTCTGGCCAGCTCCTGATACAGCGGAGTCAAGAAATGATCTAAGCTTTGTGTCTACCTATGATTGCCTCCTAGAGTCATGGATTTTTGTCTGCCTCGGGCTTCTTCCGTTCCACCTGAACTGACTTTAACTCACAGTGTAATTCTCTGGGCAGCCGGCCTAAACTCCCAGTGCCCCACAGGGTTAAGGAAGGAGTGAGAACTGGCCTGCTCCAGGTGAGGCCAGAGGACACAGGCCCAACGGCTGGAGCCTGTGCCCTTAGGACTGGCCTAAAGCCAAGTTCCAGGTTTGGGCACCACTCACCAAAGTATTTGCTTTGTCATGGTACTGAGACCAAAGGCCAGGAAGATTACATTATTAGGGCTTAAGGCATGAAGCTTACCTTCCTGCCTATTCTGCGGTGTGTTTGCCGGTAATCTCACTTCTTTATTGGGCAGTATCAATGGTGAGGTAGGTCGTGGAGGTATAGAGATTTTATTTTATTTTATTTTATTTATTTATTTTTGTCATTTCTTGGGCCGCTCCTGCGGCATATGGAGGTTCCCAGGCTAGGGGTCCAATTGGAACTGTAGCCGCCGGCCTACACCAGGGCCACAGCAACGCGGGATCCGAGCCGTATCTGCAACCCACACCACAGCTCATGGCAACGCCGGATCATCAACCCACTGAGCAAGGGCAGGGACCGAACCCGCAACCTCATGGTTCCTAGTCAGATTCATCAACCACTGCGCCACGACGGGAACTCCGGTATAGAGATTTTAAAGGGAGAGGCACAGCGGTAGGCGGTTGAGAAGAGAGATACAGCAACCACTCGGCCCCTCGCTCCTTACCTCTCTCGAACACATCTCCATTTCTTCCGAAAAATTAAGGTCCTGGTTTCATGAACATTGAGATTTCATAGGTTGTGTCCTTCTTCCCTATGGACCTTGCAAGTTTTAAAAATGGATTTAGCTGTTTTCCCACTGAGAGGAACCCTAAATGCTACAATGCCAAGCTGAGCATAAACCCTGAAAACCCTGCTGAGAAGGCGGATACGCTTCTACATCTCTTCTCTCTGCTTCTGTATCTCTTCTCGCTCGGTCTCCTGGCTTTTGCATCCTTATCTGGCACCACAGGAGAGAGCTGCCCTTAGAGCCCCAGCTAGAAGGCAGCATCCTGCTTTCCCACCTCTTCCCTTCTAGTCCATTTCCCAGGAGCTGGGTCCCATTCTCATTCCTCCATTACTTTCTTTTTCTTTTTAGGGACACACCTGCAGCATATAGAAGTTCCCAGGCCAGGGGTTAAATTGGAGTTGCAGCTGCAGGCCTACGCCACAGCCACAGCAGCTCTGGATCTGAGCTGCATCTGTGCCCTATGCCACAGTTTGCAGCAACCCGGGATCCTTAACCCACTGAACAAAGCCAGGGACTGAACCTGCATCCTCATAAAGACGTCAGGTTCTTAACCCACTGAGCCACAACGGGAACTCCATCCCTCCATTGATTTTGAGTAGATTACCCTGAATGACACTACTCTGTTAAGAATTGCTGAAGACAGGCTACATGTGAATCCCATAATCACAGTCTTACCTTTTTTTTTTTAATTGCAAAATATGTTCCTTGATCAGAAGCAATGTGGTATGGTATACCATGATGGTGAACGCAGCATTAAGCAAGTACATGGATAACATTTCTGGAAGACATATGGTAGGAAGAAAGATTATCTAGAATAAATTTCTGTTGCAATGAGGACAAATTACTAAATTATTCTTTCTGAACACCAGTAGAAAGGGGCGGTAGAACCAACCTGCCACCAGGTGGCAGTGTTCTGCTGAGTATAGTGCTGAATTGAGGGCTCAAGACCATGACTAAAACGCTGGTAGTAGCCAGATTAGCTTTGTTGAGGAGAGCCCTATATTACATCTATGAATAATCTGCACCCCTGACACCACGAATCTTTCCATGAGTCTGTTTTCAAGTACTGACATGTTTGGGTAAAGAATCTGAGAGCCTCAAAACGGGTAATTTTGTCCACCTGACTCTTCAGAATATCTCCTACTGCAAAGGCTATCTGATGGGCATTCACAAAGGACACAAATAGTCTCACATTCTGGAATCATTCCCAGGTGTTCATTCATATATATCCTCCCTAAACCTCCAGCAACCGACGCCTTGGTGTTCTGTTCTTCCTTCCAAGTTTCTGAGCATGTGACTAAACCCTTAGCCCCTGTCCTTGAATTTATGTAAATCCACATTTCAATCCATCTCTCTTGGCAAATGGACCATAAGATGTACTGTCAAAGTTATGCCCAGTGGGGTGAATTTGTCTTTTTTTCTGTCTGTTTAGGGCTGCATTCGTAGCATACAGAGGTTCCCACTTTAGGGGTCAGATTGGAGCCAGAGCTGCCTGCCTACACCAGAGCCACAGCCACAGCAACACCAGATCTGAGCCACATCTGTGACCTATGCTGCAGCTTGTGGCAACGCAAGATCCTTAACCCACTGAACAAAGCCAGGGATTGAACCTGCGTCCTCATGGATACTAGTCAGGTTTGTTATCCCCTGAGCCACAACAGGAACCCCCAGTCTGATCTCGAACATGCCATTTCTCCTTGGTGATGGAATGCTTGGCTCACCAAATTCACAGTTTTGTGGCTCAGACCACTGCCAGTTAAAATGGGCAACTCACTGCGTATTGGGTGTCTTGTGGTCAGGCGGAGGTAGCCAGGTGCCTTGGTGAGACACACGCATTCCAGAGTTGGGAGAGAAATTCCACAAAGATTCAGAGACCAGTCAATTCCGTTTTTAGGAGTCCAGTGGTAAAGGGTTACCAGAACAATCCCTTCAAAGTGAAATACAAATTGTAACATCTTTCACCATCACCATGAAGATGGAAGCATAGAGACTGGAAGTCTCTTTGGGTTCTGGAGGCAACATATTGCTCCTGCCCATATGTTGGATGGCATGGAGGGATGTCAGTTTTGAGGGGGCTCAGAGCAGAAGAATATACTCCAGCAGGTCCAAACTGTGGCACCATCAGCCCTGCCACATGGGTCATATGATCCAGCAGGCCCTATGGTGTTGGAGGTGGTAGTGGTATCAAAAAAATGCAGTAAGGGCCTTTGGAAAACCCCAGCAGGAGAATCACATGGTTGGCCCCTGAGACTTTGGAGAAAGGTCATGCTATCCACAGCAGAGAATTACATATCATTTGCAAAACAGTTCTTGGCAAGTTGCAGAGGGCAAGTTACTTTGGTAAAGGCAGAATGCTTGACTATGGAACGTCAAAGGACTTATGCATCTAGAATTTCCCCTCAAAGCTATGTTCTGTCAATTACACCAAGTCAAAGCGCTGGATGGGGGCGTTCCCGTCATGGCTCAGTGGTTAACGAATCCAACTAGGAACCATGAGGTTGTGGGTTCGATCCCTGGCCTTGCTCAGTGGGTTAAGGATCTGGCATTGCCATGAGCTGTGGTGTAGGTCAGAGATGTGGCTCGGATCCCACGTTCTGTGGCTGTGGCGTAGGCCGGCGGCTACAGCTCTGACTTGACCCCTAGCCTGGGAACCTCCATATGCCACGGGTGTAGCCCTAGAAAAGACAAAAAAAATTTTTTTTAAAGATTGCTTAGTAGCAATCCTCTGTAAGATGGAAATAGAATATCCAGACTCAAGTTCAGGCAGGATCAGAGGGCACAAATAAGCAGTATGAGCAAATGTCTCAGACCCTCATGTTACACCAGTTCTCCTCCCATGGCTTGTACCCATGGCCTAGTGAAGGGTTCCAGATGAACAGGTAAAGCTGAGTGAAAAGCCCAAGACTGGTTTATAGATGGGTCAACACATTGAGTATATACAGGCTAGAAATGGTTGGCTGTATTATAGCCACATTCAGAGTTGGTCCAGGAAGACAGTGGAGAAGGCATATCTTCCCAAATGACAGAGCTGGGAACAGAGTACCTGGTTATCTCTCTGATGGAAGGAGAAATGGCCTGAAACAAGAATACGTATAGATTCGTGAGTTGTGGGCAATGACTTGGCTGTTTTGTTGGAGGCCTGGAAGGAGAAACACTGGAAAACCAGAGACAAAGAGTTCTGGGCGGAAGACTGTTATAAAAATGCGGGAGGAGGACAAGTGTGAAGATCTGTTTGTTTGGGTTTTGGGGGGTGGGAGTGGGGGGCTTAGCTGCGCCTACAGCATGCAGAAGTTCCCTGGCCAGAGATCAAAACTGCACCACAGCAGCGACCAAGCTGCTGCAGTGACAACACCAGACCATTAACCCACTGAACCTCAAGAGAACTCCACGAGTGTGGAGATTTTTGTATCACATGTCAATACCATCAGAAAGCAGGCACCAGACGCTAAACAACCTGTAGACAAACTGGCTCAAGCAGTTGATGTGGATCAGACATCACCAGCAGCAATCCCAGAGTGATATGATGGCCACGTCAATGGAATAGTCATGTGGCAGGTGGAGGCTACATATGGTGCTATCAGCACGAGCTCATGTTTAACAATCTAGTTACCAGTGCCTCTGAATGTCTAATGCGTCAGCAACAGAGACCAACACTATGCCTCCAAAGTAATATTATTCCTCAAAGAAATCACCCCGGACATTGGAACGCTCCTATTCTTAAAGCGCTAGTGGGTCCCTCTTACAAAGAGAATACCTAATCCAGGAATGAATTTTCCTTTCCTACTAATAGAGCTTCAGCCAGGACCAGAATCTAGAGGCTTTTGAAATGCTTGAGCCAGAGGCATAGGGTCCCAAACAGCATGATACCTGTTCAGGTGATTTACTTTAGGGCAAAGGTGCAGGTATGAACCTATGACCGTGGATTCCACTGGTCATATCAGATGCCACATCATTCAGATGCAGCCAGGCTCAAAGAATGCCAAAATGACCTCCTAAAGGGCCAATTGAAGTACAGATTAAGTTTGTTTATCTGCGTGTCTATATTTATTAATTTGTTAGATTAACAAACTAAAAATGTTAACAGATTGTTTCCATATGGTAATTTTAATTTTCTTCTTTTTGTTTATCTAAATTTCTACAGTTTCTGAATATGATAATGTTAAAGATGAGAAAGTGGAAAAAAACTCCTGTTTTTCATCACACCGAAAAAGAGTTCTCCATCTTTTGAGCTCCAGAATCTTTGCTTTTTATCTCTTGAACTCTCTAAAATCTGTGTAGCTCTTTTATCACTATTTAAAATAAAAAACAAAAAACTCCAGCACTTCCCTAGAACTACAGAACCACTTATCAAAGAACTCTGCATCACTGAAGTGTCTTTCCCCCGTTGTCCCTGGACCCTCCAAACCTGTCATAGCTTTTCCATCAATATTCTGAGAGCTCCTTAGAGAGTCTTGCTAAGAAGTTTACCTTGGTACCATCTGAGTTCTAGAAACCCACTCTTATTTATCTCAAGTCTCAGAAACAATTTCACGATGAATCTGTATTAGCTGTCTATTGCTGCATAACCTATCACCTTAAAATTAGCGGTTAAAGCAACATTTATTATTTAAGCCAGTTTCTAAAGGTCAGAATTCTGGAACAGCTTCGCAGGGCGAATCTGGCTTGGCATCTCTTATGATGCTACCGTTAAGATGTCATTTGAAGCCTTAAATGGAGCTGAGGATCTGCTTCCAAGATATCTCACTCACACGGCTGCTGGCTCAGGTCCTTGTTGAGTGGATCTTTCCCCATAACATGGTAGCTGGTTTCCCCCCAGAATGAGCGATCTGAAAGAGACTAACTTAGAAACTGCAATTGCAAAGTCTTTTATGGCCTAATCTTGAATGGACTTGTCAGTTATGTCATATTCAGTTTGTTAGAAGCAATTCACGAAGTCCAGCCAACACTCAATGGAAGGGAGAGTCTTGTAGGGGAGAATATTGCAGAATTTTTGGACACATCTTGTTTGTTTTTTAGGGCTGTACCCGTGGCATATGGAAGTTCCCAGACTAGGGGTCAAAATGGAGCTGCAGCTGGTGGCCTACCCCACAGCCACAGAAACGCGGATCTGAGCTGTGTCTGTGACCTCCACCACAGCTCATGGCAAAGCCGGATCCTTGCATAACCCACTGAGTGAGGCCAGGGATCGAAACTGTGTCCTCATGGATGCTAGTCAGGTTCTTTACCTCTGAGCCAAGACAGGAACTCCTGCCCTGGACTTATCTTAAATGCATCACAGACTCCAGCTTTAGATTTAGCAGGATCCATCCATCCTCTTGGTCTCCTCTGAGTTCTAAGGCTATCCCAAGAGAATAGTCCACATTTCAGAGTTCAGCTGAAACTGGGTACTCAGAACCCTAGATAACATCACTTGTTATTCCTTGAGCTATGGAATCCATCGCTTATTCCCCAGAGTACATGTGGATAAACCCTAGAGTGTCATTAGATCCTTGGAATTTAAAAAAGCATAATTTATTCACTTGAATTATCAAGCATGCTGTTATTTTCCTCAATCCCCAGAAATACTTTGAGCTCTAAGATCACAAAATACAAAGAAAGGCCATAATATATAAAAAGGAGAGGTTTTTCAGTGAAAAACAACCATTAATTCTAATTTTGTCCAGAGAAACAAATGAAAAACAAGCAAAAAACCCCAATTTACTGGTCTGATGCCTAGTTGACAATACTGGTATCAAATGGCAGATCTGGAATCTGGAGACCTAAACAACACACAGAAGGAAAGATCTAGGTTCTATGATCAATAAAACTTTGATGAAGAGCTAATTACCATTAACTAAATCTGACTTCTGTTTTCATGCATGATGGGATACACAAACTAGATTTACTCTCCGAAACAGCAACAACAAAAGAGAAAAAAAGACCTTTGAAATTTAAGAAACTACCTTAAGAAACTAGAAAATGAAGAGCAAATTAAACCCAGAGAAAAGAAAAAGGAAATAATAGAGATAAAAATGAATATAAATTGAATACCAAAAAAGAGGAAAATCAATAAAACCAAAAGCTAGTTGAGAAGATCAATAAAATTGATAAATTAATAAATCTGTAGCCAGATTGGTCAGGGAAAAACAGAAATACAACTCTGAGAGAAATACAAGAAAGAAAAACAGAGAAATACAATATCAAGAATGAGAGTGTTGACATCAGTACAGATTCTATAGTTCTTAAAAAGATAATAAGGGAATATAATAAATAACTTTGTACCTAATAACTCAACAGCATAGGGATGAAATATACAAATTCTTTGAAGGACACAAACTACTAAAATTTACTCAGAAAAGGAATTAAATAGCTCTATATCAATTAAAGAATTAAATCTGTGGTTAAAAACTATCCTACAAATAAAAGTCCAAAAGCTCTCAAGGTCCATTTGTAGGAGGAAATAGAATGGTCAGTCTTCTAAGACACTAGACACATCCAAATAAGACACTGAATGTTGCAGTCTGCCTTGTAAAAATTTTTTAAATGAATGAATGATTTTTTAAAAAAGGAAAAAAACTCCAGGCCCAGATTGTTTCATTGGCAAATTCTAAACAACATAGAAGAAAGAAATAATACCAGTTCTGCACAAACTCTCTCATAAAATTGAAAAGTGGAAAGTTTTTCCCAGTTTAATCTATAAGGCCGGTATTATCCTAATACCAAAAACAAAGACATTCCAAGAAAACTATATATAGACCAATATGCCTTGTGAACATGGTGAAAAGATTCTAAAAGTATTTTTAGCAGATAAAATTCAACAACATATAAGATAAAGAATACATCATAGCCAAATAAGGTTTATTCCAGGAAGGCAAAGCTGGTTTAACATTTGAAAATCAATCAGTGTAATATACAATATTAACAAACTGAAATAGAAAGTAATATGATTATCCCAATAGATGGAGGAGTTCCCATCATGGTGCAATGGAAACAAATCCAACCAGGAACCATGAGGTTGCAGGTTCTATCCCTGGCCTCACTCAGTTGGTTAAGGATCCGGCGTTGCCATGAGCTGTGGTGTAGGTCGCAGATGCGGCTTGGATCTGGCATTGCTGTGGCTGTGGTATAGGCCAGCAGCTACAGCTCTGATTAGACCCCTAGCCTGGGAACCTCCGTATGCCATGGGTGTGGCCCCCAAAAGACAAAAGACCAAAAAAAAAAAAAAAAAAAAGATGGAGGAAAAACATTCAACATCCCTCATCCTTTGCCAATCAAAACTCAACAAACAGATTAGAAGGGAACTTCCTTAACTTGCTGATGGCCTACATCAAAAACCTATAGCTAGGAGTTCTGTTGTGGTTGAGCAGTAGTAAACCGACTAGTATCCATAAGGATTTGGGTTTGATCCCTGGCCTTGCTCTGTGGGTTAAGGATCTGGCATTGCTGTGGCTGTGGTGTAGGCCGGCAGCTGCAGCTCTGATTGGACCCCTAGCCTGGGAACTTCCATATGCAGCAAGTGCAGCCCTAAAAAGACAAAAAAACCAAAACCAAAACCAGAAAAACCTAACAGAACTTATAGCTAACATCATACTTAATGGTGAAAGATAGAATGCTTTCTACCTAAGGTTAGAAACAAGAGAAAAATATTTATTCTCGCCACTTAACTTCAACCTAGAGGTTCTAGCCAGAGCAGTATGTTAAGGGGGAAAACATCCAGATAAGAAGGAGTAAACTTGTCTTTATTCACAATAATATTTATATTATTCGTAAAATAATAATATATGTACAAAATCTGACAGAATCTCTAAAAAACTGCTAGAACTAATAAGTTTAGTAAGGACACAAGATTAACATACAAAAAATTGACTAAATGCATATGTATTTGCAATAAACAATTAGAAATTAAAAGTTTTAAATACCATTTCCAGTTGAAAATGTGTCCAAAAATTTGAAATACTTAGGGATAAAATCTTACATAAGATGTGAAAGACCCATATACTGAAAACTAGAAACATTGTTGAGGGAAATGAAAGAATAAATGGAGATCTATACCTTGTAATGGGTCAGCAAACAAAATATTGCTAAGAGGTCAGTTCTTCCCAGTTTGTTCTAATGAGTCAATGCAATTTCAAACAAAATTTCTAAAGGCTTTTTCATAGAAATTGACAAGCTGACTGAAATTCACGTGGAAATGCAAAAATCCTTCAGTGGCCAAATTTTTTTTTTTTTTCCTTTTTAGGGCTGCACCTGCGGCATATGTAGGTTCCCAGGCCAGGGGTCGAATCGGAGCTGTAGCTGCCGGCCTCCGCCACAGCCACAGCAACGCAGGATCTGAGCCTCAACTATGACCTAAAATCAAGGTTTACGGCAATGCCAGACCCCTGACCCACTGAGCAAGGTCAGGGATCAAACCTGCATCCTCATGGATGCTAGTCAGATTGTTTCTGCTGTGCCAGAATGGGAACTCCCCAAAATATTTTTAAAAAGAGAAAAAAAGAACAAATTTGGAAGCCAGACACTACCTGATTTTAAGGTAATATAAAGCTACATTATTCAAGACTATGTGGTATTGGTGTAAAGGTGGATAAATACGTTGATACAATAGAATAGAGACTGAGAAGGAGACGTGTACATGATGGACAACTGATTTTCAACAAATGTGCAAAGCAGACTCTGTGGAACTCAGTTACAGCCTGTTCATCTCATCCGTTCCCCTTAGAAAAAAAAGAGAGAGAGAGAATCATGCTATAGTGTTAGTGGCATCAGGTCCTGGAATCCTCAGGGATTTCCTCAAGTTGGTCACAAAGGTCAGGAAGGAGACACAGGAAGGAGACACGGGAAGGAGACACAAGATGCCACCCCTGGTGGGTACCGAGGGGCAGGGAAAACGGGGGGAAGGGTAGGAGACGTTCTCTGTGGTCTGAATATTTTACAAGCATTTATTATGTTGTAATTAAAACTCTTTTTTCCCCAGCTAAGACCTCATGCCGTATGCCTGTTGTGTGTGTGTGTGTGTGTGTGTGTGTGTGTGTCGAGAGGATCCTCCAAACATGTAGTCCGAGGAAGACCTTGGCCCTGCATTTTCTCGCCCACGTCCGTGGGAAAGGCGGGTGGCTCTCTCTTTAGGTGTGCATACTCGTTAGGCGCTGTCCTTCATGAAAGCTGTCAGTTCCTGGTTGATTTTGCTTACTTACACCATAGACCTTCAGCACGTCAGGCTCGTCTAAGAAAATGCAACCTTGAATTAGCTGATGCTGAGTTATTAATGACAGTGCACTTGTAGAAATCATGCTCAGGGGGTACGGCCTGCTGGGAATAGACCCATTCTCGAGTCTTTCGAAATTTTGTCAGGTGCGGGGACAGATCCTTGGAGAGATGTCTTGGGACACATGTTCCAACACCCTGCTTCCTCATGACATGGCCCTTTTCTGACCTACATTTTAGCATTTTGCCTTGAGTCTACACTAAGAAATATTTTAAGAAACAGCTACATTACGGTAGTCACCGCGCTGCAGTAGTGTAGAATCATTACTAAGAACAGTATCTAGACACTATGACAACATAGGAAAAGCTATGTTTCTTCCTGAGTATCTGGTCTTTTTTTTTTTTTTTTTTTCTTTTTAGGGCCACACTTGCAGTCTATGGAGGTTCCCAGGCTAGGGGTCAAATCGGAGCTATAGCTGCCAGCCTACAGCACAGCTACAGCAATGGCAGATCCAAGCCTCATCTGTATTTCTATAAACCACTCCAAATCCTTTTTTTAAACAATAAATAGCACTAAGGGTTCGCTTTATCTTTGTTTTTTTTTTTTTTTTTGTCTTTTTGTCTGTTGTTGTTGTTGTTGCTATTTCTTGGGCCGCTCCCGCGGCATATGGAGGTTCCCAGGCTAGGGGTTGAATTGGAGCTGTAGCCACCGGCCTACGCCGGAGCCACAGCAACGCGGGATCCGAGCCGCGTCTGCAACCTACACCACAGCTCACGGCAACGCCGGATCGTTAACCCACTGAGCAAGGGCAGGGACCGAACCCGCAACCTCATGGTTCCTAGTCGGATTCGTTAACCACTGCGCCACGACGGGAACTCCTTAACTTTTTTTTTTTTTTTTTTTTTTTCGCTTTATCTTTGGCACACATAATTTGCTAGACCTCACATGATACAAGCCAGGATTCCACAGTCTTCTATAAGGGTTCTGATGATACCATATTAATACCAGTGTCCTTGATAGTAACATCAAACTCTGGTGTCACAACTCTAGGGTGACCATGAGAGTCACAGAACCTTATAAAGTCAATACTGTCCAGAGCAAGCTATTGTGTTTTGGGCTAGTGAAAAATGGTGTGAGATTTGAACTCCATGTCCAGTTAGTTTATTCATTCATTTGAATATTTATTGTAAGTTTACTATGTACTGGGTGTACAGTTAAGTTCTGTGGTTATGATGGTAAACAAAAAATAGACACAGCCTGAGCTCTCAAGTGGTTTATGATCTAGAAGTGATGACAGGCACTCACCAAATAATCTCACAAATGTAATTACAGGCCATTGTAGGCTTTGGGAGCATATGATGTGGACTCAACTTGCCTTGGGAGTCAGGGAAGACTCCTCTGAGCTGACATGTGCAGGATAACTAGAAGTTTGGGGAGAGGACAGGAAGAGGCAAGAAGCATTTTGGGGAGTGGGAAAAGCGTGTGCAAAAGCCATGGGGCGGGAAGGAGCACAGTGCAATGGAGAAACTGAAAGAGGAGTCCTGGGGTGAAATGCAGGCTTCTGAGGGATGGTGGTGTAGCTGAGACTGTACACCCGCAGACAGGTGGAACCCAGTGAACCATGTTAAATAGTGACTGTGTGAGCCAGGATAAATGATCCAGCCTCTCTAAGCCCATTTTCTTGGGTGTGAAGCCATGGTCCTTAAGCTCATGGTAATGCTACCAATCCAGCTACCATTAAAGCTACAAGGGGATTTAAGCTAAACTTTCTCTCGGTACCAGCACTCTGGAAATTTCCATCTACTCAAGAGGAAAGCCATCTGTAGAAAAAGGGCCCTTGGGGAGTGGTGTGTTTTTTTAAAAAATAAAATAAAATTATGCACTGTGAAAGAAGAGTCTCAAATGCAAATAAATCTGAAGGCTACTCTGCGGGGATCAGTGTTGGCCCCTCCCCTCCAGGTACCAAGGCTTTTACCTAACGTCTGTGTTACTCTCCACAGAAAACTTGCAACATGCAAAACACTTTCGGATGTATTATTTTGTTTAATTCACACAACAAGCCTGGGACTTAAGTTTTTTTTTTTTTTTTTTTTTTTTTTTTGTCTTTCAGAGATGAGAAAACTGGCAACAGAAAAACTGGATAATTTACCCAAAGTCATTTCTCTAGGAAATTATAGAGCTGGTACTCAATCTCAGGCCATCTGATCCAAATCCATGTAAATAACAGTTATCCCAGGAGTCTGTAAGAATGCATGTGGCCAGCAAGTCCCTGACCTTACAGTGACTGTGAACATGAGTGGGGGGAGGGAAAACTGGATCCATTGGTTCTCATTCTATGAACCCAGTGTACGAGGAATCTTATTTTCTAAGGAAATAAACTCAACTTCTGCTATCAGCCTAGTCAGGTGAGACAGAAGCACGAAGTCATTTAACTATCAGCGTACACCTGACCCCTGGTGTCTGCCAGGGATTGGTTGCAGGCCCCCGAGGATAACACAGTTCACAGCTGCTCAAGTCCCTTCTATAACATGGTGTAGTGTTTGCATATAATCTCCACACCTCCTCCTGTAGACTCTACGTCATCTCTAGATTACTTACAATACAGAATACAATGTACATACTATGTAAATAGTTGCCTTCACATTTGTAAATTTAAGTTTTGCTTTTTGGAACTTTCTGAAGTTGTGTTCGAATATGTTCATTCTGCTGTTGGTTGAATCTGGATGCGGAAACCACAGATAAGGAGGGCCAACTGTATGTAACTATGTGAGATGATCCCCAGCTGAAAAAGAGGAAGCGAAACGGATACACCCTTATGCCTGTAGAGATACAAGATTCTGCTTCCCCAGATGGCCTCAGCAGGGGTGGGTTCTGTGAGACCTGCTTTATAAAGAGAAGGGCAATGTCACCAGACTCATATCTGTGGAACTCGGTTAGCATTCTGTAAAGAGGGAGCCGGTTACACCGTACCAGCTGTCAATACTCCTGTTTTAATAAGAAAACCACTTTTGGAACAAAATCGGACCGACACTGGGATAGACTAGGATGGCGTAGACACAACAAGTACTAACTTGGTGTGGGATTATTAAGACGCAAGCTCCCCAACCCAGCTGAGTCAATGGGCAGGATCCCTTTGCAGTTTTCAACTTGTCCTGAAATGCTGTAAGCCTCCTGCCACGTGGAATCAGGGCAGTGTCTTTGGAAACCAATGAGGACCGTCACACCACCCAGGAAGAGAGCGGCGGGGTGCTGTGAACGGCTATCTGTTTACGCGTGTCTGGCAGTGAAAAGACAATGGCTTCTAGCCATAGAGTCAAACCTTTTGATTAACGAGGGAAAGGGAGGACCTCTTCTGTTTGGACCAACTCAGCATTCCCTGGACAACTAAGTTTCCTTTTTTCTGCCTCTCCTGACAGTCCTGAGAGGCGGCTTGGACCGTCTCGCCTGGTCGCATGACTTCTGCTGTCCAGATCTGCACAGGCTGCCCCTTTCCTCCTCGTTGCTCTCTGGGCTCCTAAACACCAGGTTGGCTTTGGGCGCTCCGGGTCTCCTAAAGCCTTCCTTTGGGACTTCTGGTCAGCTCGGTAGCTGCTAGTTTCTAGCACACTGAATTTTGCCTGCCTTTGGCCTCTGGATCACTTAGTTGTTTGTTTGTTTTTTCCCTTTGATTCTTGTGTACCACACTCCTCTTTTTTTCATGCTGGCTGGCCCATTGCCCAGCAGACATCCATTTCCAACTTTCCTTACCTGTTTGATTTTGTTTTACCTGTTTCTGCAAAGCACTATCATGACTCAGAATCCCAGAACTGACATTTTTGATGGAGCCGTCAAGAGGAAATGCTTTTTGGAAAGAGGAAACGCACAATTAGAGGAGAAGATGGTTTAGCCTTCTTTAGATTTGAGTCTCAGGAAGGCAACAATAGAGACAAGAAAGTTTAAAAGATCTGAATTATAGCAGAATGCCATTTGTTGTTGTAATACATGTAAAAAAATAATAATTATCTCAGAATAATTTGAAATAAGAAACCGGATAGATCATTGATCCTTAATAATAGCCAATTTTTCTTTTTCCTTAATTTTTTTGACTTTTTTTGTTGCTCAAATGAATTTATCACATCTGTAGTTGTATAATGATCATAACAATCTGATTTCACAGGATTTCCATCTCACAGCCCAAGCACATCCCGCCACCCCCCAAACTGTCTCCTCCAGAGACCATAAGTTTTTCAATATCTGTGAGTCAGCATCTGTTCTGCAAAAAAGTTCAGTCTGTCCTTTTTTCAAATTCCACATGTCAGTGAAAGCATTTGATGTTGGTGTCTCATTGTATGGCTGACTTCACTTAGCATGATAATTTCTAGGTCCATCCATGTTGCTACAGTTGCCATTATTTCATTCCTTTTAATAGCTGGGTAATATTCCATTGTGTATATGTACCACATCTTCTGAATCCACTCCTCTGTCGATGGACATTTAGGTTGTTTCCATTTCTTGGCTATTGCAAATAGTGCTGCGATGAACATTGGAGTGCATGTGTCTTTGCGAGTTGTGGTTTTCTCTGGATGGATGCCCAGGAGTGGGGTTACTGGATCAAATGGTAGTTCTATTTTTAGTTTTCTGAGGCATCTCTATACTGTTTTCCACAGGGGTGCTACCAATTTACAATCCCACCAACAGTGAAATAGGGTTCCTTTTTCTTCACACCCTCTCCAGCACTTATTGTTTGTAGACTTTTTGATGATGGCCATTCTGGCTGGTGTAAGGTGGTACCTCATAGTGGTTTTGATTTGCTTCTCTCTAATAATGAATGATGCTAACATCTTTTCATGTGTTTTTTGGCCATTTGTATGTCTTCTTTGGAGAATTGTCTGTTTAGATCTTCTGCCCATTTTTTGATGGGCTTGTTTGTTTTTTTGATATGGAGCTGCAGAAGGTGTTTATAAATTTTGGAGATGAATCCCTTGTCAGTCGATTCACTTGCAAAGATTTTCTTCCATTCTGTGGGTTGTCTCTTTGTGTTGTTTAGGGTTTCCTTTGCTGTGCAGAAACTTTTAAGTTTGAGTAGGTCCCATTTGTTTATTTATTTATTTATTTATTTGGTCTTTTTTTTTTTTTTTGCTATTTCTTGGGCTGCTCCCACGGCATATGGAGGTTCCCAGGCTGGGGGTCTAATTGGAGCTGTAGCCACCTGCCTATGACAGAGCCACAGCAACTCGGGATCCGAGCTGCGTCTGCAACCTACACCACAGCTCACGGCAACGCCGGATTGTTAACCCACGGAGCAAGGGCAGGGACCGAACCTGCAACCTGATGGTTCCTAGTCGGATTCGTTAACCACTGCGCCACGACGGGAACTCCCCATTTGTTTATTTTTGTTTTTATTATCAACACTCTAAGAGGTGGATTTGAGAAGATGTTGCTGTCATTTATGTCAGAGAGTATTTAGCCTATGCTTTCCTCTAAGAGTTTTATAGTATCTGGTCTTATATCTAGGTCGTTAATCCATTTGGAGTTGATTTTTATGTGTGGTGTTAGGGAGTGTCTAATTTCATTCTTTTCCATGTGGCTGTCCACTTTTGCCAGCACCACTTATTGAACAAACTGTCCTTTCTCCATTGTGTATTCTTGCCTCCTTTGTCATAGATGAGTTGGCTGTAGGTGTGTGGGTTTAATTCTGGGCTTTCTATCCTTTTCCACTGATCAATAAAAAATACGAAACGCTTCACGAATTTGCGTGTCATCCTTGCACAGAGGCCACGCTACTCTTCTCTGTATCATTCCAATTTTAGTGTATGTGCTGCCGAAGCGAGCACTTCCTTAATTTTTTATTAGAGTATAGTTGACTTACAGTTAGTCTGTTTTTCATATCAAGAAAACTTTGTTCCTTTGAACTGTATGCTTTTAGTTTATGAAAAAAATTTGAGCATGTGAATTTATGTATTGTTTTAAATGGGTAAAACTGAATTGTGCTATTTTCATAAGGATACATTGGTTCCTTTTGAAGGATTTACTCTTAGATTAGGAGTTTACGAGAGTTAAATTTTTGTGGCTGTCCTCACAGCATGCAGAAGTTCCCCAGCCGGGGACTGAACCCTTGCCACAGCAGCCTTCCATGCCACGGCAGTGACACCAGATCCTGTAACCATGAGGCCACCAGGGAACTCCATGAGAGTTAATTCTTAAGGTATTTATATTCCTTACCGGCAATAAATTATGTAACTCTAGAATTGCACAGTTGGACTTTGAAATCAGAAAAACAAATCCAGCTGTTTTTGCGTTTTGTTTTATTTTGAAGTGAAGAGAGCAAAACAGCAGAAATATGTAGAGAGTCAGACAGCCTGGGATAAAATTCCAACTGTGCAGCCTCACAGTAAGACCTAGGGCAAATTACCCAATGTCGCTTCACCTGAGAAAGATTTTTTTTTTTTTTTTTGTCTTTGTTGGGGCCGCTCCCACAGCATATGGAGGTTCCCAGGCCAAGTTGGAGCTATAGCCGCCAGCCTACACCACAGCCACAGCAACACAGGATCTGAGCTGCACCTGCGACCCACACCACAGCTCACGGCAACGCTGGATCCTTAACCCACTGAGCAAGGCCAGGGATTGAACCTGAAACCTCACGTTCCCAGTCGGATTCGCTAACCACTGAGCCATGACGGGAACTCACACCTGAGAAAGATTTTTAAACAATTCTACCTCCATAGTCTGTGACCTTGGATCAAGTCATCCTTGCCACTGGTTTCACCTTGATAAAGATTCTAAACTCTACCTCTCTTCATATGTTCCTATTCTAATAGTTGGGCCTTTGCCTAGGCCTCTATTCCAATTTTATCTTCCAGTTGCCTGTGTGGCACAGTTGATCACTGCTAGGTTGATTACAGATGGTGGCCGTACACAATGATGGTCTTGAGACAGGCCTTCCAGATACCCCTTCTGACCTGCTGGTCTGAGTTCCAGGGTGCTCTCTCCCCCTGAGCTGTTTGATTTTCTGTCAGTTGAACTCAATGTTCAACTGCTGCCTCGGGCTTCTCATTGACAACTGCTCTCATGAACTATGGCCTGATACCTTGAAATAGTTTGAACACATGTCCATATTGCCAAGTTCTGACCCTATCCCTGTGGATATGTTCCCAGTGGTTGGTTCTCTTCCCCTGTCTGCTATGAAAATCCATACTCAGCCTACTACTAAGGGGCCAGATATGTGCCTGTGTAGTCTTCTACAGCACTAAGAAATTGTTAAATTGGGGGTTCCTGTTGTGGCGCAGTAGGTTAATGTAGGCTTCTCTCTGTGGAGGTGCCAGTTTGACTCCTGGCCCAGTGCAGTGGGTTAAGGACCTGGCATTGCTGCAGTTGTGGTGCGGGTCGCAACTCTGGCTCAGATTCAACCTCTGGCTGGGGAATTTCCAAATGCCAGGGTAAGACAGAAAAAGAAAAAAAAAAAGTGAAGAAATTGTTAAATTGAGTTCATTATAATCTATTTAACAACATTAGGACTGGGGTGCCACAGTTCAAAATGATCTCAAAAGTTTTATAAGAGTTGGCATTTAAATGGACTAGGTTTGTTTACTAAGAAAATTAATTTGTGTGGAAAAGCTTATTCCTCCAAAAGAATAAAATGAGTTTTTACCTAAAGTTTTTTGGGAAGGTTTGTTGAAGATGCTGAATGACCATGAAGTTGTACAATTAACAAATTTCACAAAAATGGTTGTAAACAAATCTACTTATTCAATTGTACCTTTGAATTTTAAAAAACTCCTTTTGTTTTTCCTTTTCATTAGAAAAAGTACCCCTACATGGCCTCCCGCATGGCATTTTTGCCATCTCTGTGTATGTAGCGCTTATTCAGTGCTAGGCATTTTGCTGAGAACTTCATAACATAACCTCGTTTAAGCCTCACACGGGTTTATTAACCTGTTACTAAACAGATGACATTGACGCATGGAGATTTTAAGTAACTTGCCTGATGTCACACAACTCGAAAGTGGCAGAACCAAACAGTTTATCTGTCTCCAGATAGCTCTTAATCATTACATGGAAATAGGAAACACTTAAAAAAAAAAAAAGAAAGAAAGAAAGGGGGAAAGAACTCAGAAAAAGATAAGGCGTATGCTTCACATGGAGTCTGAACCCTTATGACATTTTCTAAATGGGTTGGTGATAACTGGATTTTACTCTGGGTAATCAGCGAGGAAACAGATGGGTTCTCTTAAGGGCTCTGCTATCATCTGAGAGAATCGGCTGTTTCCTGGATTAGGATGGTTATTCTTGTGTTCAAGAGAATTGGGAAATATTTAATACTGGTCTTCAGAAGGAAAGACACACTACAAACCACCCAATGAACTGTGCTCTGGCAGGGCTCCGAGGTCATCTCTTGCTGCATTATGTCTCTAAGCAGTTTTCCCCTTTGGGAGAGAGCACGGCATGCCTCATAAACTAAATGAAGGGGGTAGTCAAACTGAACTGTGGAATGCTGTTTGAATACTCCTGTATTAGAGTCTGTCTGTATACAACTTAGGGACTGGGAGAAAATATTTGCAAGTGATGCAACTGACAAGGGCTTAATCTCCAAAATATACGAACATCTCATACAACTTAATAACAAAAAACAAACAACCCAATCAAAACATGGGCAGAAGAACCTAGATAGACATTTCTCCAAAGAAGACCTACAGATGGCCAATAGGTACTTGAAAAGATGCACAACATCGCTAATTCTTAGAGAAATGCAAATGAAAACTACCCTGTGGTATCACCTCACATTGGTCAGAATGGCCATTGTCAAAATGTCTACAAATAACAAATGCTGGAGAGGCTGTGGAAAAAGGGAACCCTCTTACACTGTTGGTGGGAATGTAAATTGTTGCAGTCGCTATGGAAAAGAGTATGGAGGTTCTTTAAAAAGCTAAAAACAGAGCTGCCATATGATCCAGCAATCCCACTCGTGGGCGTATATCCAGACAAAATTGTAACTGGAAAAGATACATGCACCCCAGTGTTCATAGCAGCACTATATACAGTAGCCAAGACATAGAAACAACCCAAAACTGTGTCCATTGACAGAGGATTGGATAAAAATATGTGAGAATATGAACTATTACTCAGTCATAAAAAAGAATGAAATAACGTGATTTGCAGCAACGTGGATGATGGACCTAGAGAGCATCATACTAAGTGAAGTCAGGCAGAAGGAGAAAGACAAATACCATACAACAATCACTTATATGTGGAATCTAAAATATGACACAAATGAACTTAGCTATGAAACAAAAACAGCTTGTCACAGACATAAAGGACAGACCTGTGGTTGCAAGGAGGAAGTTAGGGGAGGGAGGGATACATTGGGAGTTTGGGATTAACAGATGCAAAACTACCATATCTATAATGGATAAACAATAAGATCCTACTATATAGCACAGGGAACTATATTCAATATCCTGTGATTAAACCATAAAGAACATAAAAAAGGCTAGAGAGATATATGTGTAACTGAATAACTTTGCTGTACAGCAGAAATTAGCATAACATTGTAAATCAACTATACTTCAATTTTAAAACATGAACTAAATTTTAAGAAACAGTTTGTCTATATGAAAACCTGAGACTGTTGCAAGAAGCTAAAAACATTCTGTCTCAGGACAAGTTCACATCTTGCTATAGACCATAACCCACTATAATCATGTGATCCCTGCAATTACTCCCATGTGACAGGTTTTATATGACCATTTCTGACACACTTGCTGTCATTACTGTGAATTCTCAATATAAGTCTGTACTGAAACATTTTCATTAGGGGGAATTTCAATTTCCAGGATTTCAGTGCTATGCTTCAAGTCAGACAAAATCCTAGCACCAAATTATTATAGTCTATTCCTTTTCTTGAGGAACTATTCCTCAAAAATGTCTTCAGTGAATGTACCCATGAGAATAAAGAATGGAATAAATGATTCTGTTTCTTTCAGGTTTTGGATGTTGTTTTCAAGATAAAATCATCTTAAAAATCTATTCTATTTTTATACTCCTTATCCTCCTGGCAGCCTCATTTATTCATTCTTTCAACAAATGTTTATGGATTGCCTTTCTAAATGCTAGGTATCGTGCTAGGTATGAGAGACATAACAATCCCACAAATTCTAAATATTCTTTTTTCTTTTATGAAGCATTCCATTTTAATGCCAGATACACAGAATATCTGCCCTACTTCATATTAAGTTTCTGTGTTCCATACTCTTTTTTGGGGGGGGGGTCTTTTTAGGGCTGCACCCATGGCATATGGAGGCTCACAGGCTAGGGGTCCAGCTGGAGGTGTAGCCGCCGGCCTACACCCCAGCCACAGCATCGTAGGATCCGAGCCTCATCTACTACCTACACCACAGCTCACAGCAACACTGGATCCTAAACCCACTGAGCGAGGCCAGGGATCGAACCCGAAACCTCATGGATGCTAGTTGAGTTCATTAACTGCTGAGCCATGATGAGAACTCCTTTTTTTTTTTTTTTTTGTCTATCTATGTTCCATACTCTTAACATAATTTTACAACATTCTGGACATAAAGGATTCATATTACTTGTTGGCAGTGTTAGTGGAAAATTGGAGAATCATTTAATTTTTTTATTCCAACATCAAATTTGCCTGTTTACAGAAGATAAAAGAGAGCCCTGACTCTCATTTTAGTCTATGTTCTCATGCCTAAAACACAACAGACTTCATTTCACCTGGAATACAACTTCAGTTAACCCTTTGCCTTATCAAAACTCTACGCCATCTTTTGGATATAGGCTAAGCATTGCGAAGAAATAATT
Organism: Sus scrofa; assembly: GCF_054392235.1. NCBI lineage: Eukaryota > Metazoa > Chordata > Mammalia > Artiodactyla > Suidae > Sus > Sus scrofa. The sequence goes on from NC_139386.1 coordinate 129,551,456, forward strand.
TGTTTGTCCCTCTTGTTCTCTGGGGAATTTCCAGTAAAACATGGGTTCTTTTTTAATTGCACTGTTAATCCAGAGCTTAATTTCTTCCCTCTATTCTCTTCATCAGTTCCTTTCTTACCCCCCCCCCCATTTTGAAGCTTCAAAGAAGCTCCGGATTGGAGCCTGCTTTCCCAAATCACTCACTATGGAATTAACTCACAGGTTGTAAGGTCATATGCCTACAGGGACCAGACTGGAAAAATAAATAAGTGCTGGGAGTTGGGGCAGGAAAATTACAGAGCGGGGGGGGGGGGAACTGGGATTAATTTCAGAGCACAAGCCCCCACAAAGAGGAGAATGCGGTGCTCAGCCAGTTCATTGTTGCTGTGTGACTGCAAGGCTAGTTAGCTGAGCGTCTGATTTTCAAGAGTCAGAAATCTGGACCTTTATATAAAATCTCCTGATCTGTAAATGCTGGACCTGTCAAACAAAGAATGCCTGGCCAGGGCTTCCATTTGCAACCTCTGCTCTCCTTGGTGTTGAATTCGAAGAAGTAAAAACACCTAGGTTTCCAAAATATCCTTGAAGAATGTGAGTTGAGTCCTGTGATCCAGCCCTACTACCAAGAGAAAAGGGGAAGAAAGCATTCTTATCAGGAGTGTGATTTGATATTGCTCTAATTGGTACATTTTCATTAATACTAATTAGTAGATTGTCATTCCGCAGTTTTTAAAAACATGTAATAAAGTAATACATCTTCTATAAGAAAAGGGGGATGAAATATACATACAATTGCTAAAATTTTTTTGGCAGTGCCCGTGGCATGTAGACGTTCCTGGACCAGGGATCAAACTCGAGCCACAGCAGTGAGCAAACCACTGCAGTGACAATGCTGAATCCTTAACCCACTGTGCCACAAGAGAACGGCTATATTCAATTTTTAAAATACGTTAAATTTTGCTTTTATTTATAGAAAGGAACACTGGCACTGGAAGAATACATTAAATATGATTATCTATGTGGGTAGGGACAAGGTAGAAAGGTAAGAGTGTGAGAATAAAACTTCTCAATGTATTTTTTTTAAGGTTTTATTTTTGAACGAGGTGAGAGTATTATGTATTCAAAAATTAAATGTAAACATTAAAATAAAAGGCATTGAAATACTTTTTTTTTTTACAGAGAAATATGGTAGGTTGAAAAATAGATTCGAATGCATAAAAACATATAAGGGTAAAATTCTGTAAAGGAGGAGGAATTGTAAAAGTTCAAGACCAAGAAAAGAGAATGATGTTCTGAGAGCTAAAGAAATAATGTTTCATTAGATAAGTGATACCCTCCAAGTTGTATTAAATTGTGATATTTATATTCCACTGACATACTTAAGAGTTAGTTGTGTGACTCTTTTATTTTTAAATGCCGATGTTTACAACATAATGCTGGAAATAACTTCTTTTACAATTATTTCATTTTATGAGAAAAAAGATTTGGATGCTGACATAAAAACGAGGAAAGGATACATGTATTTTTCAGAATTCTTTTGGGAGTAGGTAAACCAAAAGTGTCAAAGACCACGGATCTTTTTCCATATTTAAAACCACTGGGGTTTAGCTTCTGTCTCTGGGAGGCCAGTGATCCACCAGGACAAAGAGGCCGCCTCTGAACACAGCCACGTGGATTAGCTACACAACGTTTCTGTTTTGGATTCTCTCCTTTTTCTTAGAAAGACAGAAACTCTTAAGTTCCATAAGAATGGGTGCTTGGTAAGCGGGTAAATTTAGATGTTGGTCCAGGGCATGACATCAAGAATTTGCAGGGCACGCTAATGAGAGTGTGAAAGAGAGCCAGGTCAAGAGACAGTGTATTTCCTACCCAAACGTGCCCCACGCAACCTGCTTGGATTCATCTTGGGACTCATACAGGTGGATTTAAAGCCCAAAGTGCAAGTCCAGGGGTACGAGGGCTCATCAGACCCACCTACAATGAGGTTCCCAGCCTGGATCCTGAGGGGGTGCTGCCCTCCATGGGATGACAAGAGAAACTACCCAAGTGTGAAATGAAAACCATCTCAACTACTTTTCTCCTTTCAGATACGAAAATGCTAACTACCTTTAATCTTCCTTGACCCTAAATGGAAACTGAATAATTGTTTCTTCTGATGTGGTTGACATTTTGTCCTTGTTATCCCTCCTGATATCTCTCTCTTACCATCAGAAATTCCAGACTCCACTGCGCAAGGCTTTTCCCACCACCTATGTTGAATCCCTTTACCATGCTCCCCAGTTTCTGAGACTCTTCCACTGTGTCCTCTGGAATGCACCGTCCATCTTTAGCAAAATCTTTCGTATCTTCAGTTTCTTCTCTGCATACCTCCTTACCTTAGCAAATCTGGCACACCCTCGTGTCCCCAGAGCCTTCCCAGAGCCCTTGCAGCAACTGGACTTGGAGGTAGGAGAGGGATCCTCTTCGTTCTTCACAGCTTCTATCAGGCTGGGCTCCCTCCTTCCTCTCTAACTCCTCTCCCTGCCCAGTATTTGTCTTTTTTTAACTCATGGCCTCTGATGCTGTCACTCTCCTCCATGTGGTTGTCAGCTCCTTACTCATAGATCACTCTGTCTTATGTCTCAAGGACTTGAGCTTTTGGCTACCGGCATCCTATGCAGCATCTCCCTCGTCCTAATTCTTGCTGGTTGTAATATGAACATAGATAATCCTCATGGTCCTCTCTTCCAACGACCCTACATTCCACACCCTCAGGCAGTCACTGCCACTGTCAAACTCCACCCTAGACCTCATCACTTCTTCACAATCTTGATTTCATGCATCCCACGCTATCTACCACATTGTCATGGTCACTCTGCTGAAGTGAGATAGAGTCCCTTGCCTAATTTTGTTTTGGATGTAGAGACTGATGCTGCTGCACATGTAGCAACTTTTTCAGAGTATGAACAAGCTTATTGCTCACATAAAGACGCTTTCTGGGGAGAGCAGGGCAGGCTCCTAGCTGGTCTGAATATGGCTTGAGGGAGCAGAGAGAGGAGACGGTCCTAGGTTTATGGTGGTTTGGGGTGAGGTGGGAGAACCAGGGTGAAGGGTCCATCACATAGGCTGGGTCTTGGGTTTTTGTATGGTTTGAATTTCCCATTGGCACCAAAGGAGCAAGCACCTGGTTGTTTGTTTTTTTTTTTTTTTTTTTTTTTTTTTTTTTTTGTCTTTTTTTGCTATTTCTTGGGCCACTCCCGTGGCATATGGAGGTTCCCAGGCTAGGGGTCGAATCGGAGCTGTAGCTGCCAGCCTACACCAGAGCCACAGCAACGCAGGATCTGAGCCGCATCTGCAACCTACACCACAGCTCACGGCAATGCCAGATCGTTAATCCACTGAGCAAGGGCAGGGACCGAACCTGCAACCTCATGGTTCCTAGTCAGATTCGTTAACCACTGCGCCACGGGAACTCCTGGGTGTTCTTATCAGTTTTCTCAGCTGTGGAGCACAGGGAAAAGAGAAGTTGTGGTTGTGAAAGCTGTCATCAAGAATCAAAAATGGAGCCAGGAGTTCCTGTCGTGGCTCAGTGGCGATGAATCTGACTAGCATCCTTGAGGACGCAGGTTCAATCCCTGGCCTTGCTCAGTGGGTTAAGGATCCGGCATTGAGCTGTGGTGTAGGTCACAGCCGAAGCTCGGATCCCACATTGCTGTCTGTGGCTGTGGGGTAGGCCAGTGGCTACAGTTTCGATTTAACCCCTTGCCTGGGAACCTCCATAAGCTGCTGTGAGTGTGTTCCTAAAAAGACCAAAAAAAAAAAAAAGAAAAGAAAAGGGAGCCACACCCTTTATTGTACACCTACCTTTTCACATAATCCCCTCTTATTCTTCTGACTCCTACAGTCCCTCGACCCCACAAGGACTTGTGATTCACTGATCCTACCATCTTTTCTCTTTTCTTTTTTTTTGGGGAGGGGGAGGTGAGCAGCATGCCTGAGGCATGCATTAGTTCCCAGGTCAGGGATCACACCCAAGCCACAGCAGTGACCTAGGACAACACCTGCTCCTTTAACTGCTAGGCCACCAGGAAACTCCCCCTATGAACTTTTTCTGTCCTTAATCTCTCCATATCCACTCTTCCCTCATCTTGAACTCCATGATGAATCATAATCACTTCCTATTTACAGTCTCGACTTCCTTCTCTCTCTTTGCTCTTATTTCTTGGTAAAACCTGATTACACAGGATTCTAAGCCTACTCTGAGCCTGCATCCTTGCAGTTAATTATTGCAGGAGGAAGAAAAGCACAATCACGCCGACGCATCCCAATTAAATTCATGACCACAAACTCCAGTGGGCCCTTTTAAAAAAATTTTTTTTTCATCTTTTATCTTTTTAGGGCGGCACTCGTGGCATATGGAGGTTCCCAGGCTAGGGGTTGACTCAGCGCTGTAGCTGCCTGTCTCCAGTGGGCCCTTAAGGATACTCGGCAAGCAGGTGATACTCTCCTAGTCAACTCATCTTTTCATTTTCCTGGATGACTCTCTCACACCTTGGCTTCTCTCCTCAAACCTCCACTGTGCTTCTGAATCTCCTCTCGCTTGATGACTTCACTTGCCCCGTGTCCCTGAGAAAACAGAAGCGATCCAAAGAGAACTCGCAGAGTCCCACACACCCGCCTGCCAGTTTGCACAGAGGAACAGCCTGTGCTCCTGTCTACACATGATCCTTCATGTGCGTCCTGGATTCCAAACTCTCTTTCCCTCTCAAGGACACTGCTCCAGCAATGCTCTCTTCTTGCTCCTACATGCATGCATCCTCTTCTAGATCATTCTCATGAAAAACAAATATCTATCCCCATTTTTTGCTCAACCTACTCTTGACTCCACCTCCATTGCGGGGCTTCCCTTTGCAGGATAACTTCTGGAAAGAATTGCCTGTCGTATTAGCCACCTCCAGTTCCTCTCCCCCTGTTTTTTCGTAAACCCTTTCCAATCAAGTTCTTACCCTTTTGCTCTACTGAAATATTACCAATGGGCTCCACGGTACTAAACCCAAGAGTCAGTTCTCACTCCTCTCACAGCGTTATATTCACATGGCTTCCAGGCACCTCACTCTTAGCTCACCTGCTTCACTGGCTGCTCCTTCCCAGCCTCCTTTGCTGGCTCATCCCCTCTCCTGCCTTGAAGCTGCAAAGGTTCCATCCCTGGTTCTCCTCCATTTATACTCTCTTCCTTGGTGATCTTGTCCAGTCTCATGGCTGATTATTTTTCTACTTTTTGACATATATAAGTTTCTGATGACTTTCAGATCACACCCGTGAACTGGCAAAAACTCCTCTAAGTCCTGGCTCCTCCCTTAGCACTTTAGAGCAGTTCCTCAGAGGTACCCATCTCCCTGCCTGTAGTCCTCAGTAAGGTCACCGAATAAAACATAGCTCTCATTAAAAAAAAAAAAAAATGCTGCTATCTCACATACATTGCTAGCTTAAGCCACTCTTCTAATCCCAGACTCATGTATATAACTGCCTACTCAAGATTTCCACCTGAATCTCTGATATCTCAGATGTAACAGAGTCCAAAGAGAATTCCTTATCTTTCTCCCAAACCAACTCTACCTGTAGCCTTCCTCATCTCCACTGGCTTAGTATCTTTCTTCCTTTCTTTCTTTTTGTCTTTTTAGGGCTGCCCCCACAGCATATGGAGGTTCCCAGGCTTAGGGGTCAAATCGGAGCTGTGGCTCCCAGCCTACACCACAGCCACAGCAACCTATGCCACATCCATGCAACTTGGGATCCGAGCCGTGTCTACAATCTATACCACGGCTCATGACCACGTCAGATCCTTAACCCACTGAGCGAGGCCAGGGACTGTACCCACATCCTCGTGGATGCTAGTCAGGTTCGTTAGCCACTGAGCCATGACGGGTATTCCTCTTTTTTAAATATCCTCTATCAGCTTTACTATCTTATTTGATTTTCTTATATAGTACATTTATTATTTATTGCCTGTCGCCCCCTAAAATATAGCATCCACAAGGGCTGAGATTTTTGTATTTTGCTCAGGTATATGACCCAGTCAGTTAGAACAATGGGTGCTCAATATTTACTTATTTAATGAATAAAAGAATGAATTAAACCAGTAGTATCCATTCTTATCTTACTCAGAATTTACCAAGGTCTCTTTACGCAAACTGCAAAATCAATGAAAAATGGTTTGCCAGCAGTAAAATACCACCCAGGTATAAAGCCTGTGTTGGGTTGGGGGCGGGGAGGACAGAAAAGCATCTCTTCAGAAACAGAAAGCAGGAGAACAAAGCTTAGGTAAAACCCACAGTAAGAGCGAGTAAAGATTTGCTTCTGGGGAAACCTCTTGTCAGAGCAACAAGCCAGAATAAGTTTTATTTTTCTTTTGTCTTTTTAGGGCCGCACCCTGGGCATAGGGAGGTTCCCAGGCTAGGGGGCTAATCAGAACTACTACAGCTGCCGGCCTACACCACAGCCAACAGCAACGCTAGATCCAAGCCGCCTCTGCAACCTACACCACAGCTCACAGCAGCGCTGGATCTTAACCCACTGAGGGAGGCCAGGAATTGAACCTGCGACCTCATGGATGCTAGTCAGGTTCATTGCCACTGAGCCAAGAGGAGGAACTCTCTCTCTCTCTCTCTTGTTTTTTTTTTCTTTTTTTTTTTTTTGAGTGAGTTTTAAATGAATTCCGAATGGCCACCTAAACTTTATTGGCACCACGTGAGAAGGTGGTGTGGGAGGTAAAAAGACGCAAAACCGCATCTTCCTCCATTCCAAGTCGCTAGATCTCCAGCTGTTCTCCCACTAGGGTGGCTCTTTTTTCCCTTATTTGGACTTGGCCGTCAAAAGAAAGACACCACACCCTGCGTTATGCGGTCTTAATTGAGAGGCTATATGCCACGTCCCAGAGCTCCTGTTTTCAAGACTGTATTTAATTCAATTTTTTTTTCCTTTTGAATCAATGTTCCTGGGTGGGGTCAGGGAAACTCTGAAGCTGACTGAAAACAAAACAAATCGAAAAGGTCAGACCTTTTTAAAAAAAGTACTTGGAAACAAAAAGTTTCAGGCGGTCGGAGGAGAACCGGATTTAGAGGGCACACTGCGTTCAGCAGAGGGGAGCCGGGTCGGCGTTCGCTCCGGGGATGCGCGGGTTCGCGGCTCGGGCTGCGGCAGACACCTCCTGCCGCGGTCGCACCGGCCACCGTGCGCGAGGGAGGAAAAGCCGGGCCCCGGGGAAGGCGCCCCAGGCTCTCCTCGAATTTCCGTGCAACCCGCCCAGACACGGCCCGGCTGAAGGAGCAGAGTCCACAGGGAGCGTCTGACCTGCCTGGCGGGGCAGCGGGGCAGCGGAGAGCCGGGAGCAGCCTCCAGGTCCGCGCGGGCTCAGCGCCGGGCGCTCCGGCCGCGCGGCGCACGCCCTCGGCCGGCCCGGCCCTCTCCGCGCGGAGCGTGCGACACCCCGGCTTCCGCGGCGCCCCCTCCTTCCTCCGCACGCCTCCCCTTTAAGCGCGAGGCGCAGTCGGATTTGTGTCGGCCGAGGCGAGGCGGGACTCCCCTTTACGGCAGGGCCGGCGGCAGCGGTCTGACAGCCGCGGCGGCCGGGCGAGCAGAGCAGGAGGCTGGGCCTCGGGCCGCCCGCCGCCGTCCGCGCAGCGGGGCCGGGGGGGAGCGCGGCGCGCGCCGCGGCGGGGGCGGAGGAGGGGGCGGGCCCGGCCCGGCTGGGGGCGGGGAGCCGGGAAGGCGGGGAGCCGGGCGCCCGCGCTCGGGTCCGCCTCTGACTGCGGCGCGGCGGGGCGATGTGTGATTACCATGGCGAGGAGTCTCTGTCCGGGGGCCTGGCTCAGGAAACCCCGCTACCTCCAGGTAGGCCGGCGGCGAGCCCGCCGCGCGGGACCGCCCGCCTCCCTCCTCCTCCCTGGGTCGGCGCCCGCCCGAACCCCGCTGCCCCCTGCCGTCCGGCACCTGGCGGCGCGCCCTCCCCTGCCGCCGGGCGCCGCAGCCCCCGAGCCCGCGCCGCTGCCCGCGCCCCCCGCGTCCCGGGGGCCCGGGCTCGCGCTCGCGCCCCTCGCCCCCCCGAGAGCCCCGGGACGTGACCCGGGTGCGACCCTCCGCCCCTGGCGTTCGCGGCTCGGCCGTCCGTGCCGCCGTCCTCCCCCCCGGTCCGCTGCTCTCCCCCCCACCCCTTCCCGGTGGGCCCCCGCGGGTCGGCTGTGGTCGACGCTGTCCTGAGTCTTCAGGAGGTGGTGGCAGAGGTGGTGTGTCATTCCTCCCTCTTCCAGAAAATTATGGCAGTTTGTCACATCGGTGTCTCCCCAAACCCTGGAGGAGCGCCATGTGCCTCGGGCTGAACCCCTTGGTTCAGTCTTTCCATCATCCCCGTGATTTGAACGGGAGGCAGGGCTCGGAAGCCCGAGCGAGGCGGGTGGATGTGGGGGCTTTGCTTTTGAGGAGGAAGGGGACAGTGTCTGGTGCCCATCTCAAATACCCCAACAATGCTAGCGTAATTCTCAGTCATGTCATGTGTACTGTTCGCGTGTTAATTTTTCATGATTTCCCGTTCCACCCTCTGTTCCGCTGCCAGCCTGTCTTCGAACCCTACTACTGCCTTCATGTACTTTTGGTCACCAGGGGGACCTAGCAGACACCGAGAGTAGCTGAGCGCACATCCATCACCCCAGTGGAAAAACAGCCACAAATCAATGCAATGACCCAGTGAGTGGGTCAGCAGCGCTGCCTGCATTCAGAGGACAGTATTTCTTTACAGTTTACATTGAGGCGTAAAGGTATTGATAGATTACTTGGGGATGGAAATTCATGCTCAGCTGGTGGTTTTATAAATTATTTTAAAAGTTGAGAAGAAGCCGTCATGGGGCCAGTAAATATTACATTTTTGGTTGGAAATTGCGTGTGTGAATCAGTACGCTGCAATGTGCCAGCTACTGCAAATTGGAGGCACGATTTGACAGCCCATGACGTGCAGAGTATAGGAGTAACACTTAATGCTCTTAGCAGCAGTTCCACCGGTAGGAATTGTGCCTTCAGTAACAATCGAGCCAACCCGTCTGGAATTCAACCCAGGTCAGATCCGTCTTTGTAACCCTTTATGTGGGGGGGGGGGGAATCTCTCCAGACTCTATACTCCAAATAAGTGTATTGAGAGCTTTAACATGGTTTTTTTTTTTTTTTAACTCGCTGTTTTTATTTTTTTTAGATTTTGTGGTAGACTTTATTTTAGACTGATTCATTTGGTTCTGGATGGTCTTCACAGATGTGGTTGGGACATTTTTTGGCATTATAGCACACAAGCGTTCAGATTGGCTGCGTTAAGATTAGTTTTACAAGTAGTCATGCTTCTGTTAATGATAAACAGTTGGTATTTCTGCCTTCCTGAATGTGCGTATCGTTATTGATTACCAAATTAAACTCAGATTTTAAGCGTTTCGAAAGGATTTGGGGGTATAGTGATATTGTAGTAGGCTATTTCTACATTATAAAGTAATGATTAAACGGAAATTTTATTGCTTACAGTATTGCATTTAAGATGACTACATCTAAAACTTGGGAACTCGCGGAACTGGTGTTTGAACATTGTCTTGGCTTTAGTATTTATCCTCTTTATGAATGTTCTTGTTAGCTGTCCCTCAGCATACGGTTTCAACTTAACCAGCTTTTTAAAAAGGCCTTCAGATTTCTCACACGTCCTGCCTGCCGCTGTTCTGTTGCCTAAATGCCTCGCTTTTGTCTTTAATGCTTCCTCTACTCCTGGGTACTTCAACCTTGAAATTGGTTTGGGCGAAGTCAAAATATTTTCAACTATTGTACAGCTAGCTACTCAGTTTCTCAGCGACTTAAAGTTGAAGTAGTATATAAGTACTCCTTTTTAATTGTTATTATTTTCTTTTTTCCTGAGAATAAAATTGTCTTCCTTTGGGCACAGCGTGAGGCAGGAACACGGAACTGAGTTTTGTTCATTTGTGCATCTGCTTCATTAGGACCTTGAACGAATTTTGTAACTATTTGGTTCCATGGTTTTCACATCCTCAAGTGGAGACGATCGTTTCTTAGCCCAGTGATCGCGTGAACATAATGAAGACCAGCTCAGGTGAAATTAAGTCTATTTCGTGACACCTTTACCACATTTTGGTAGAAGAGCATGTGAACGTAAATGGCGAATACACCCAGCTGAATGTGCTAGCTTGCTGCAACCAGAGGTTTCGGGCTTTCTACCATCCCCCTCTTTATTTATTGAGCATTTATTGATCTGAGTGCTTGCTATGACTTCTTTTATTGACTCCATCATTTGCTTAATTAATAAATATTTCTTGGAGGCCTCTCACGTGCCAGGACCTCCGTGAGGTGGTGGGGATCCTGCAGGAGCTAAGCAGACACCTCTGTGGGCTTCATGGAGTTTATAGTCAGGAAGACGTCAATCAGATAATCTGAGAAATATGCAGGGACAACAGTAGGGGCTCTGAAGAGAAGTGAAGGAACCAAAGACTGAGAGGAAGAGAAGAATTTCTCTCTTTTTGAAAGTATTTGACTCTAGACATCTTTACACATAAAGCAGAAAAGAATAATGAACTGTCACGTGCCCATCACTTGTCCTCAGCAATTAGCAGTATTTCGTTTCATCTCCCCTGCCCCGTATCCTCCTTCCAACTAAACTAGTTTAAAGCAAATCTCAGATATCACAACATTTCAACCAAATACTTCAGTATGCATTTCTAAGAGAGAAGGATATTTTTAGGCATAATACCGTTATTACACCGAACAAAATTAATAGCAATTCCTTATTTTTTTGTCACCCTCCTCCTAGATATGCATTACCCTCTGAGGACTAAATTTGATTTGCCGTAGGGTGGGTTTACTATGTCTTTTTTTTTTTTTTTTTTTTTCCGCTGTGCCCACAGCATGTGGAATTTCCTGGACCAGGGATTGAACCTGTGCCACAGCAGTAACTGCAGCCACAGCAGTGACAACACGTGATTCTTCACCTGCTAGGCCACTGGGGAACTCCATTTTACTGTGATTTGAGAGGGTTTCTTAGTAAAAATGAAACAAAAAACTCTGCCCTTACCAGCTTGTTCCTACCAAAAGTTCTTTGGCGGGAAGCTAATTCTCATTTTCAGGTTTTGGGAGAATGTCTTAGAAAACGTCTGATTTAGTAACATGTTGTGTAAATATAATATTGTAACAATGTGAGGCTGTAATTAGTCAGCAGATATAAAAGATCTTGTTTTATTTAGGGGAAGGGGGAGGGCCGAAGGGTCGGGAAGGACTTGCATTTCAAAGATGGGGAAGAGGTGAAGGGCCCATCAAGAGAAGGAAAGCTGCTGAGACCAGCTTTGTGTGCTTGCAGTTTTGCCGTTTGTCTTCAAGTGGGTGGAGTCAAAAAGCTGTTATGTCCCAAGGTGTTCAGGCCTGACAAGTTCCTCTTCTTATTGCAGTTTGCAGGGGAAGAGATTTAAGCAATTGCCTTAATTATAAAGAAGCTTCATTCCCAGTATTTTCTTTAATCCAGATATCACTGTGAAAATTGATCAGGCTTCTAGAGAACTGTATATTATGCAATTAATGATATGTTTTCAGCTATAGTGTGGCTTAAGTAGGCATTTATGGACTACTGTGGGGACTTAATTGCTATTTATAGTTTTGTTTATATAGCAAAAGAGATTCTACTGCTTGTGAAGAAGTGGTGTGGTGTACCCATAGAGTAGAATATTATTCAACAATAAAGAAGAATGAAGACTTGATACATGCTATAACATGGATGAACCTTGAAAACATTAAATATATTGTGGAAGCCACCCACAACTGCTCACTTCTTCTGTGGTTCCATTTCTATGAAGTGTCCCGAATAGGCAAATCTATAACGGCAGAAAAGGGCTTCGTTGTTGCCCAGGGCCGGGAGGGTTGGGGGGGGACTGATACGAGGTTTCTTTTGGGGGTAACGGAAATGGTCTCCAATTTATGCTGTGCATGACTCTGAATTGTATACTTAAAATGAATAACTTGTATGGTGTGTGAATTATATCTCAATAAAGTTGTGGGAAGAAAAGAGGAATTGAGTTTATCTCATCGGCGTGGTCTTTTCCTCTGCCTCTCACTGTAGACTCACCAGGGCCAGCTTTTTCCAGTGCAGGGGACTGGAGCAGGCACACTGGTTGCCTGGCCGCCTCTCTGTGAGCCAGGAGGGCTTGTGACCTGCCTGAAGTAGGTCAGCATCAAGCATCTACCTGAGCAACAAGTGGCTTGTGGCGGGGCATCATTCCCAGAGCACACTAACTTAGCGTTTTGAGCCTTTCTAGCTCTTTTGTTGGAGGCTTACCTGGGAAGTAGTACTCCCTGCACAGGCTAAATGTTGTGGCACATTGAACAGAGTAGAATCCTGCCTCTGAGATCAGAATCTGTGTGTGTGTTAACCAGTTTGGACCACTTTTAAGGCAGTGTTTTCCTTCCACACCCCGTTATGATGCTATTCCTTGTGGCCTGCTGGGTATGGTGACCCAGAATGACACCTGCGTTTGTCCGTTTTTAGCAGTGTGTTTTCTGCAAATTAGGATCCACTTTGTTTAGGGTTTACTCATCGTCTGAGTGGGACTGATAACACAGCATGTGGGCATTTTGTGGGATTTCGTTCCAGCCCTATAATTCGTTGGTTTTACTTCATAATACCTTCTTCCTTCTCACTGTCATTAAGTCCTGGAAGAATGAAAGTTAAGACAATTTAAGTTAATTCTCTGTACTTAGATTAGACACACTTTCCATTCCAGTCATCCTGCCTGCGTGCATGTTGCATATAAAAAGCTGGTGCGATTCTAATGGAATTCAAAGTCCAAGATTCTTGGGTCCGTCTCAGGGTTTGCAAGTCATTTAAGTCACGAAAGTTTTCAGTTTCCTAAGGCATCCTCTTAAAAATGACTATCTAATAGTTTCAATATGTAAGGCTGTCATGAATGAATGGATAGGTGGCATGCTCTAATCAGGGTGTTGGCATTTCTTTCACATTTCTGATACCCGACTCTGAGTTATAGTAGTACTATTTTTCAGTTGTGGCTGCTGGGGAGAGTTTGGTTTTTTTTTTTTTTTTTTTTGTCTTTTGTCCTTTTGGGGCTGCACCTGCAGCATATGGAGGTTCCCAGGCTAGGGGTCGAATCAGAGATGTAGCCACTGTCCTATGCCACAGCCACAGCCACAGATCCAAGCCACATCTGCGACCTACACCACAGTTCACGGCAATGCCGGATCCTTAACCCACTGAGCAAGGTCAGTGGATCCAACCTGCAACCTCATGGTTCCTAGTCAGATTCGTTTCCACTGCGCCATGACGGGAACCCCTGATAGTCTGGTTCTTTATGACCTCATGTGGGTATTTTGTGGGATTTAGCACCAGATAGGGTTACTGATACCGATAAGCTGGTAAGAGTGACAGTGATGACTGTGGTAAGAGTAATATGACTTCTTGGTCATTTTCAGCTCCCAGGATTATTTTAAATCTAAGGATAATTGGATCAGGTGGTTGTTCCCTAGTCCCCAAGGGAAGAAGGACTATGGGTGGTGTGGTTCTCATCAGCTCCCTTATATAGGCTGTTCAGAACTAAACATTTGCCTTTGCCTGAAAGGAACTATGAGACCAGTGAGTGTACAGGGAGCGTACGTAGCCCATAATGTTTTAAGTTCAAGCATAGAATTTAAATGCTATTTGATATTACCATTATTGCTTTTCTGCCTGTGTTAGAAACTCGAAAGGTGAATTCTCAGGCAGATTTCATCCGCACGATGCTTTCAGACTGTAGCCTGCACACTTGTCATCCTCCCAGTTGCCCCCGTTTTCATCTTAATGTATTCTCGTGTTGTTTTTTATTGTCTATAGAAGTTTTCTTTTTTGGACAGTTAGCATTTTAGCAGAAAACATTTAAACGTTTTCATTTTTTAAAGGTGCTCTTAAAACAATACTTAGAGCATTCTGTAAATACCGTCTTATCACATTGACTGAAAAGATAACTGCTTTGGAATTCCCATTGTGGCTCAGTGGAAATGAACCTGACAAGCATCCATTAGATCCCTGGCCCCACTCAGTGGGTTAAGGATCTGGCGTTGCCATGAGCTGTGGTGTAGGTCACAGACCCAGCTCGGATCTGGTGTTGCTGTGGCTCTGGCGTAGGCCGGCAGCTGCAGCTATTAGACTCCTGGCCTGGGAACCTCCGTATGCCATGGGTGCGATGGGTCTAAACTGACAAAAAAAAAAAAAGAGAGAGAACTGTTTCACATGTTTAACGTACCTATTTCTAGAGATTCAAATATTTTGTAAATAATTTTCCTTTAAAACTTCCTCATCTCCAAAGTACATGAGTTTACAAAGACCAGGATACTGTACAAGCAACATGTTTAAAAAACCCAAAATATTAGTGGATGCGTTTTCTTTAGAAATAAGTAGGATTTTTTTGCTATTTCATGAAATTAAATAATTTTCTTTTTTAGGTGCCATCATGCCGTTGTAGTTAAGGGGTTTATTCCTTTTTTTTTTTTTTTTTTTTTTTTCTTATTGTGGCCAAAAACACATAGCTTAAAACTTACCATTGTAGCCGTTTTTAAGTATACAGTACGGTAGTGTTAATATGTGCACATTGGCACAGATCTGTAGAACTTTTTCATCTTGCAAAACTGAAACTCTATACCTGCTGAATAACGACTCCCCATTTTCTCTTCCTCACCAGCCTGGTAACTACATTCTACTTTCTGTTTCTTTGAGTTTGTCTTCTTTAGATAAGGCTCATTCAGTGTTTGTTTTTTTGTGCCTGGCTAATTTCACTTAGTGTCATATCCTAAAAATGCATCCATGTGGTAGTGGATGGCAGGAGTTCTGTCTTTTCAAAGGTTGGGTAATATTCCACCGTGCGCGTATGCCGCTTTGTCTTGACCCAGTCATCAGCTGAAGGACATTTAGGTTGCGTCTGCCTCTTGGCTGTTGTGAATGGTGCTGCAGTGAACATGGGAGGGCTAGTATCTCCTTGAGCTCCTGCTTTCACCTGTTCTGTATGTATACCCAGAAGTCAGATGGCGACATCATAGGGTAATTCTGTTTTTATTTTTTTTTTGTACAGTTGCACAGTGTACTGTTTTCTCTTGTGGCTACACCCTAACATATTCCCACTAACAATGCACAAGGGCTCGATTTTTCCACATCCTTACTAGCACTTATTATTTTCTGTGTTGTTATTGTTTTTAGTGGCCATCACAAGGGATGAGAGGTGGTATCTCATTGTGGATGGAAATTGCATTTCCCTGATGATTCGTGATGTTGAGCCTCTTTTCATGTGCTTGTTAGCCTTTTTTTTTTTTTTTTGCCACATCTATGGCAAGTTGAAGTTCCCTGGCCAGGGATTGAACCCTCACCACAACAGCAGCTCAAGCGACAGCAGTGAGAATGCAGGATCTTTAACCCACTGAGCCACCAGAGAACTCCCTACTTGGCCATGTGTACGTCTTCTTTGGAAAAAGTGTCTTCTTTACTTATTGTTTCAGAAAGATGCTTATTCAACAGGCTTATGGATTATTGGCAACAGAGTTCCCCTTTCTTTCCCAAGAACAGTGCAATCAAGTTTGAGGTCATTATTGTAAGAGAGATTTGTAGCATATGAACAACGCTCTGAATTAATCACTACCTCTGTTTTAGACATACCTAGTGTTGGAGTCACAGACTCATAGCTCCCGCAGCCGGGACCCCATGTTTTACTTCTTGACCCCTCATTGCCTGAAAATTAGAACTTATTTATTTTAAACTTGAAGTGTTTAACAACGTGCTAGCCTCTGAACCCTTGACTGATTCCTGGATTTTATCATTTATTTATTTATTTTTTGGTCTTTTTATATTCTTCCACGGCATATGGAGGGTCCCAGGCTAGGGGTCTCATCAGAGCTACAGCTGCCAGCCTACACCACAGCCACAGCCACACCACACCCAAGCCTCGTCTGCGACCTACACCACAGCTCATGGCACTGCCAGATCCTTATATATTGAATAATATTATTGTATCAGTATTCAATTATGTCATATAGGGAAGTGTCCTTATTTTGAGAAGATATAAACTGAAGTATTTAGGGTAAAAAAGTCTCATCCTGCGTGTGATTTACGTTTAAATAGCTCAGGAAGATAGGTTTGATATACATACACAAAGAGCACGGTCACCCTGGGCGCTGCTGACATTGGGAGCCGAGCAATTCCTTGTGATGTTGGGCTGGGTATGGTAGGACTTTGAGCAGCATCTGGGGCCTCTGCCCACCAGATGCCAGTAGCACCCCCCTCCCCGCCTGGTGGTGACAATCAGAAATCTCTCCGACCCTGCCACATGTCCTCTGAGAGGCAAATTATTCCCAGCTGAGAACCACTGACAGAGAGCAAGAGGGAAAGGGGGGGATTTCAGCATGTTTGGAGAGAGAGCACAAACAAGGGTAGGACGATGTTGGCAGTTGATTAGTATGGGTGTACGTTTTCTATAAACATTGCCAAAATAAAAGTGGGGGAGAAATAAATTAGACGGGCTTTATAATAACTGCGTCTGACTATATAAATGAATGAACTCTGTCCACAGCTACCTTGACGGTTATGAAAATGAGATTTGAGAGAGCGTGTTTGAACTCAGTGATGAAAGAGAGCGTGCTAGTTTTTCACTGGTCCTGTAACAAACTGCCACAGATTTAGCGGCGTAACCCTGGTTTATTTGTACCCTTATCTAGCATTTCTGTAGGTGAGACGTCCCAGCAGCTGGCTCTTCTCTCTGGGTTTCACAAGGTGGAACATGAGCGTATCCCTGGGGTTGACTCTCTTTCTGGAGCTCTGCGAATGAACTGACTCTTTCTGGAGCTCTGCGAGTGGATTGACTTCCAGGCTCTACCGGGTTGTTCTCAGATTTCTGTTCCATGCTGTGGTAGGGCTGAGGTCTGCAGTTCCTTGCTAGCTGTTGCTGGGGCTGTTCTCAGCGTCCAGAGGCTGCCTGTGTTGCATCTTCAAAGCCAGTGACAGTGGGTGGAGTCCTTCCCGGTGCCAAGCTCTCTGATTTCTTCCTCTGTCTCAGCCCTTTCTACCTTTCTCTGCCTAGCCTCTCTGACTCCTTCCTGTGCTTTTAAGGGTTCACTGGATCCACCCGGAAAATCTAGGATCCTGTCTCTACCTTAAAGTCAACCTGAGCAGCACCCTCAATTCCAGCTGCCAGGTCTTTTCACAGCAGTGGCTAGATCAGTGTGATTAAATAACCAAGGGGGGAGTTCCCGTCGTGGCGCAGTGGTTAACGAATCCGACTAGGAACCATGAGGTTGCGGGTTCGGTCCTTGCCCTTGCTCAGTGGGTTAAGGATCCGGCGTTGCCGTGAGCTGTGGTGTAGGTTGCAGACGCGGCTCGGATCCCGCGTTGCTGTGGCTCTGGCGTAGGCCGGTGGCTACAGCTCCGATTCAACCCCTAGCCTGGGAACCTCCATGTGCCGCGGGAGCGGCCCAAAGAAATAGCAAAAAGACCAAAAAAAAAAAAAAAAAAAAAAAAAAAAAAACCAAGGGGTAGGAATCTGCACAGAAAGCCTACAACTGAATTCCGGCAGTTAGAAAAAATCGATCACTTCCTAAAATGTTTTGTTTTTTTCTCCATTACTATTGGTTTAAAGATGTTGCCATAGAGAAGATTTTATAGGAGTTATTGTAGTTATCATTCCAGCTGTTACTATGAGAGGAATCTTGGATATTTATTAAAGGAAAAAATATTCAAATAAATAGCTGCTGAGCAACCACATGTGGGGATACTTGTTTTTACAATAGATTCTATTCTTAAATCTTTTGTATTCTTAACACAAACTAAAGTAAAAATGGGAAAGTATCACTTTATGAACAGGTTCTTTAATGTTACTTTTTTTGTTTCTTTGTTTTTGTTTGTTTGTCTTTAGGGCCTCACCCGAGGCACATGGAAGTTCCCAGGCCTGGGGTCGAATCAGAGCTACAGCTGCCGGCCTACACCACAGTCACAGCAATGCGGGATCTGAGCCCCGTCTGCGACCTACACCACAGCTCAGGGCAACACCAGATCCTTAACCCACTGATGGAGGCCAGAGATTGAACCCGAAGCTTCATGGATCCTAGTTGGGTTCATTAACTGCTGAGCCACGAAGGGAACTCCCAGTGTTACCTGTTTCTGTTTATGATTAACATTGTTGTTCTTTACCCCTTACAGAAGACAGTGCTTGGTTTTAATGCGCCATCTTATAAGATTTTCAATCACACCTGATCCAGTGCAACTAAACTCGTCCCAAAAGCCTGTGTGTCACCCTAGTCTTGTCCTGTATCCTGAGCATACGGTCCTCGGGATGTGCAGCATGCTGCGGTATAGTACACATATTTTTAAATCTATTAAAAAATATTCTGTAATCACTCCAAGATGCTGAACTCCAAAAGCTCACACTAAGCACATACTTACTCTTTCTGTAACCACCACCACCGTCATACCGTCTTCGTCCTTGTCACCATAATTGAGGCCTTTGCCAACTCCCATTTCTTCCAATCTGCCAACCCTCTCGGGCTCCCCACCTTCCCCCATTTCATCAGGACCCCAAGATCTGTCATGTCAGCTACTGCTCTTTGCTCCCTCGTCGCCTCATTGCTCCCTGCTCTCCCTGGGACCCCAGCCTTCCCTGCCTCGCATTTTGTGCAGTCTCCTTGGCAAGTGCATCTCTTCACATGGCTTCCACTACAACCCAGGAACTAGTGGGTCTCAACTCCGTGTCCCCGGGCCAAACCTCCCCGCCCCAACTTCAGATGTACATTTCTAGCTGCTTATCTGATACCTACCTCTAGATAGCACTTCATAGTCAGATGTCCAAAGCTAAAGTCTGCTTCCAAATTGTTTCTTTTCCTATTCGAGTTAGTCATTCTCTAGTTACTCAAGAGAGAAATATACCCCAGTTCTTCTAGTCGCTGCCTCTTTCCTAACCCCGTGTTTAGTCCCTCAGCAATTTCACTGGTGCCTCTCCTACATAACTTTAGATTGCATCATCTCTCCCTTTTCAAAAGAAGTAATCTTACTTTTTTTTTTCTTTTTCAGCTGCCCTGCGGCGTATGGAGTTCCCACAGCAGGGATCAGAGCCGACGCTGTAGGTGTGCAACTCGGGATCCTTAACCCACTGTGCCAGGCTGGGGTTCGAACCTGTATCCCAGTGCTCCAGTGATGCCCCCAATCCTGTTGTGCCACAGCGGGAACTCCTCTTTTTAAAAAATATACCATGTTATCAGCTATAGTGACCAGGCTTTACATTAGATCCTCAGACCTTATTCATCTTATACTCTAAGGGTGTACCCTTTTATTAGCCTCTCCCTATTTCCCTAACCTTCTAGCCTCTGGTAGCCATTTTTCTACTCTCTGTTTGTATGAATTTGACTTTGTAAGACATTTTTAGATGCCACATATAAATGATACTATGCAGAATTTGTCTTTTTCTGTCTGGTTTATTTTGTTTAGCGTAATGCCCTCAAGGTCCACCTATTTTGTTGCAAATGGCAGAATTCTCTCCTTTCTCATGGCTGTATAATATTCCATTGTATACATGGACCATGTTTTCTTTATCCATTCATCCTCTGATAGACACTTTGGACACTTTGGTTGTTTCACGTCTTGGCTGCTGTGAATACTGCTTCAGTGAACCTGGGAGTGTAGCGATGTCTTTGAGATCCTATTTTCATTTTGTTTGGCCATATACCCAGAGACAGGAATGCTCGATCAAATGGTAGTTTTGTTTTCTAATTTTTGCAGAACCTCCATGCTGTCTTCCACAGTGGCTGCACCAGTTCACCCTCCTACCATATCCTTGCCGGTGGAGTTGTCTCTTGTCCTTTGGATGATAACCTTTCTAACAAGTGTGAGGTGCCGTCTCGTTGTGATTTTGATTTGCATCCCCCGATGAGTCATGATAGCGATCACCTTTTCCTCTACCTGTTGGCCATTTGTCTCCAGCTGGTACCATGAGTCTCCCCTTTCGTCTCAGGCCCACTGTAACTGCCTCCAGGAGGGCCTTGCTGCCTCATGTACCCCGTTCAGATCCATTCTCCACGTTACTTCCAGAGCAGTCTTCCCAAAGTGCCAGGCTCTCCCTGCCGTCCAGTGAGATCCTTCAGGGGCTCCCCCTTGCCCTCAGGAGACAGTGCAGAGTTCTGAGCATGGCCCGGCCCTTCCTTCCTGCTCCCCTCTGTCTTGCTGATTCATTCCCCTGTGGCATCTCAGGCACGGTTTGCTCTAGCCGTCCAGGAAGACTTCAGGTTCCCAGCAGGCCATGCTCTGTCTCACATGTCAGCATAGCTACTCCGCCTCTTCCTCTTTGTCCCAGAGTTCCCTTCCTCCATTTCTCTGCATCCCTCTTCTCCTGATTTGTTCTCAGTTTTCTGCTTGTCCGTTAGGTTTCACCTCAAAGAGGAAGTGACCTCTGGGCAATTCCTCCCCTGCCACCTGACACACTGTTGGTGTACCTCTTTTGTGCCCCAGGCTCTGAGCTCTTGAAGTCTAGCGCCCTTTATATATTTACATTTGCAGATGTACAAATGTTAGGGATGTGTGCTCTAAAATACAGTCCGGAGAGGTTGTACTATTAAAAAAAGCTTTGAAGCCACTGCTCTAAATAATAGACTTTGGTTCTTGATTTATCACTTCAGATATCTGTTGACTTTCCACTTTCATTTTTTAAAAGTTATTTTTTTGTTTTTAAAGTATAGTTGATTTGTGATGTTGTGCCAATTTCTACTGTAGAGCACAGTGACCCAGTCATACATATATATTCTTTTTCTCATATTATCTTCCACTTTTAAAAAGGAGTATTTAACTTTCTTACACGAGCTCTACATTGAATCATCGTGTTCTCTTCCAGTGTCTAATTTTACTTCTTCTGCTTCCTTTAGTAGTTTTAGATAATCACAACTCTTTTCTCATTTCATCCATGTTGTTTTTTTGTGTGTGTGTCTTTTTAGGGCTGCACCCGCAGTTTATGGAGGTTCCCAGGCTAGGGGTCTAATCGGAGCTGTAGCCACCGGCCTACGCCACAGCCACAGCAACACTGGATCCAAGCCGCGTCTGCAACCTACACCACAGCTCACGGCAACGCCGGATCCTTAACCCACTGAACAAGGGCAGGGACCGAACCCGCCACCTCATGGTTCCTAGTCGGATTCGTTAACCACTGCGCCACGACGGGAACTCCTCATTTCATCCACTTTTGACAGTCTGTCTACCCCCTCCTTTTAAGAGGGGGCATTAGAGCATGTTCTTTTTTTGATCTGTTTTTCCCAGTTTCTGTCAGTGACACATTGTCAAAGCTGACTACTTTTATATTTTGTCCTATTACGACAACCACATCTCCCAATAAGTTGAATCTAAAAGGTGAAAACTATAAATAGTGTTACATTATTATGACTAGTTAATCCTTCCATGGAGGGAAATCTCCCTTATGCACTTGCTATCCACTGACTGCAGCATGAAGTTCTTTTCTCCTTGTCAGGAAACTGGGTAGAATTAACAGACCAGGATAAACGCCGCTTGTTATTAAGCAAATGACTGCAAGGATTTGTCCCGTCCCAGCAGCTAGACTGTATTTCTGCCGATAGGGAAGAGAACATGTGATATTTGCACCTTGCCCATGAAAAGTTTCTTTTTGCTTAGAAATCTTGCTGCTTTGCCTTTTTGCATTCCTGCCAAAGACGAAGAACGCCAAGCCGAGGCTTTGGGCTCTGCAGTGAAGTAGCAGCTATGATGCGAGCTCTCTGAGCCCTGTTCTCCCCGAGCCATCAGTATGCTGCCTTTTTGAGAAGGGTCGCCTGGTGGTGCTCCGGAGGAGAGATGTTTCTGCCCCTCAAATCCGAGTGACCTGAGCTCATTCCAAAGTCCTAGACCGCTGGAGTAATGAGAACAGCTTTCGCCTGCAGGGAGAACACTGCAGGTAGGAACTGGCTGTCGCTTGGTGCCGCATCTGTAGAAAATAGAAGGAGAGTGAAACTTTTGGCCAGGATTTCTAGGAGGGTCCCGAAATATGTCTTGAGAGCAATCATATCACAGTTAATTCTGACCCAAGATAAAGGGCCTCTATTTTTAGTGCCCTCTGCAGTATCATTCTATATTTAGTGCCGAGCCAATTCGTGTGCTAGGATTACATTTTTTTTTCTCTCCAGGGCCAGGGTCATGAGCCCTTGGCTCTCAAAACTGTCAGATCAATAACAACTAGGTCCCCTTTTTCTCTTATTCCAATTCTTTATAGTTAGAAACATGTAAGCTTGCTCCTGCTTTGAAATATAGCTGTGTTGTGACATTTGTCTTTTTCCTTTTTAATTTTCAGGGCTTTTCTAATTGCTTTTTTTTTTTTCCGCCTGATATGCCTTTATCATAGCCTCCCTTTTCCCATATTCTGAGTTATATTTTCTGTTCTGTCGAATCCCCCACCTCATGACCAAGTGCTTTTCTAGGCAACTGCTCAGCCGTCTTCCAAGGAATTCCTTCCACTCTTCTTGCTGGCATCACTGTTCTCGGAAGCCTGTGTTCCACTGTCCTGATTTATGGCACAATTTTACTGGGGTGAATCCTGAAATAAGTTCTTTCGAAAGGATGTGTGGGAAGTAAACTTTCTGAGTCATGTGTAACACTGCTTTTATTGTACCTTTGTTTGTAGAGAGGTTGGGCATAGAATTCTGGGCTGAGTTTTCTTTAGAAAGCGTGAAGCCGCAGATTAAGTGTGAAGCCGTAGTTCCATTGTCTTCTCACATCCTCTGTTGCTGACAAGAAGCCAGTTTGGTTATCAGTCCTCTGTGGGGGACCTGTTTTTCCTGTTCAGGGTCTCCTTTTTATATTTGTGGTGGAAATGTGTGGATGTAGGTCTTTTTTCAGTTACTTATAACTGAGCACTCACTGAGCGCTTTTAATCTTAAGGCTTGGTCTTTCTCCAGCTCTGGGAAATTCTCTTATTTACTAGTTTTTCCCTGTCTTTTTTTTTTTTTTTTTTTTTTTTTGGCTGCCCCCATGGCCTGGCTTTCCTGGGCCAGGGATCAGATCCAAGCCACACTTGCAACCAAGGCCGCGGGTGTGGCAACGCCAGATGCTTTTAACCCACTGTGTGGGGTCAGGGATCGAACCTGCATCCTGGCGCTGCAGAGATGCCACCACAGCGGGAACTCCCCTGTTCCTCTTTTGAGGGGCTCTTATTAGTCAAATATTGTACCTCTTGGATTGGCTCTTTGTATCTCTTATAGTTTCTCTATTATTTCCATCTTTTTATCTATATACTTTCATTCTGTTTCTCAATTTTATTTCCCAGCTCATCTGTGTTTTTTTTTTTTTTCTTTTCTAATGATTCTTTAAATTCTGACATTTTAATTTAAAAAAGCTCTTTCAAGTTCTTTGTTCTGTTTTTGGTGTATGGTTTCCTACTTCTATTTCATGCAACACCTTCCCTCTTCCATGCAGGACCCTCTGGAATTTTTGATTATAGTAGTTTTTTAAAAAATTTCATTTTCTTATGTCCCTTAATTGTATTTGTTCCCCCCCAGCTCTTCTTTTTCATGCTGTTAGATTTCCCCATGTGCCCTGGTTGTCTATTCATATTTTAGAAAGAAGGACTGGAGACTGGTATGGATTTCCTCTGCTTTAAGAAGCCGGTCTCTTCCCCCCTCCCAGACCTGTCCCCTGAGTGGATGGCTGACTGTGCCCTCTGTGTTGGAGGGATGTGTTGGCTGGCCTGCTGGCTCTGGGGTGAGCCTGTGCTCAGGCCCTGGGGGCCCCATGTCCGAGGAGAGCTGTACCCTGGCTGGACTGAACCAGCACCAGAAGCCTTTGCTTTCCCCAGGTCGCTGGTTCCTTCAGCCATCTGGGGTTTCAACTGAGGGTTAATGCCAAGGCTGCCTGTGAGCTGCGTGGGGGTGGGGGAAGCAGATGGAGGTGCCAACCAGTGCAGTTCCAGGTACAGACCTTCAATTATCCCCACTGTCTTCAGCCCGCTTCTCGATCCTGCCCTCCCTCGTGCCTCTGGCTCAGAGCCCGGAGCCGTCAGGTGTCGGGGGCAGAGTGGCTCTCCAGGCTCCTTCTAGCTTCCAACAAGCGGTTTGCTTCCAGCTCCCTTAGGTTGCCTTGGGGAGTGTTTGGGGCCGTGACTTTCTTTGCCTGTCTGATCCATCAACACAACTCCATCTGCTTTGTGAATTCTAGAAATTTGTTGGACCTTTCATCCACTGGTGAACCCCCTATTTCCTTTTCCTTTTTCCTTTAAATTTTTTTTTATTGAATATAGTTGATTCACAGCGTCGTGCTCATTTCTCCTGTACAGCAGAGTGATTCAGTTATACATGTGCCTGTTCTTTTTCATGTTTGTTTCCATCGTGGTTTATCACAGTATCCTGAACATAGTTCCCTGTGCTCTACGGTGGGACCTTGTTGTTTATCCATTCTGTGTATAATAGTTTGCATTTGCTGGTCTCAAACTCCCAATCCTTCCTTCCCCAAGCTCCCCTCCACCGAGGCAACCACGATTCTATTCTCTGTATTTGTGAATCTGTTTCTCTTTTGTAGATATGTTCATTTGTGTGGTATTTCAGACTCCACATATAAGTGACGTCATATGGTATTTATCTTTCTCTCTCTGACTTACTTCAATTAGTATGAGAATCTCTAGGTCCATCCATGTTGCTGCAAATGGCATTATTTCATTCTTTTTTAATAGCCGAGTAGTATTCCATTGTACACACACACACACACACACATCTACATGCACTCATCTGTCGATGGATCTTTGGGTGGTTTCCACGTCTTGGCTATGGTAAATAGTGCTGCTATGAACAAAGGGCCACATGTATCTTTTCGAATTATAGTTTTATCTGGATATATGCCCATGACTGGATTGCTGGATCACATGGCAGCTCTATTTTTACTTTTTTGAGGAATCTTTCCCTTTGATATTAGAGTTGCATTGCTTCTCTTGCTTCCATTCTTTGAATGTTTTTTTGCAAGCTTTAAGTAGTAAACACATATCCTCAAGCTGTCATCTTAAACCATAAGTCTTGATGTGAATTTTAATTATCTCTTCAATATTTACCAACCCTGTTTATCTTCATGGCTGCAGTGTCTGTTTAAGTATTGCATAATTAACAAATTATTTCAATAAAATAAGGCAAGAAAATTGGAGTAAATAACTTCAGAGAGATAAAGATATAATGGCATTTTTTTTTCCAGAAAATCTTGTATAGGAGCAATATTTTATTATTTGATTTTATTCTATTCTATTCTATTTTATATTTTTAGGGCTGCCACTGCGGCATATGAATCAGAGCTGCAGCTGCCTGCCTACACCACAGCCACAGCAACTTGGGATCCAAGCCGTGTCTGTGACCTACATGACAACACTGGAGCCTTAACCCACTGAGTGAGGCCAGGGATTGAACCCACATCCTGATGGATTCTAGTCAGATTCATAAGGTGCTGAGCCACAACAGGAACTCCAAGGAGCAGCAGTTTATTTTAGTAAAAGAGAAAACTACTCGAAGATTAGAGTCTTAAAATTGGCATCTGTTTTGCACCTGATTTCTGTAGTTAGCAGGGATATCACCTGCTGTGTGTCAGGGAAGAACTAGGTTTGTAAGTTTGCAGCAGGGACTCTGACAGATCTCTGCTGTCATAGAATTTGTGTGTTGTTGAACTTGGCGTTACCCTCAGAGGGCCGTCAGTGTTGCCCACACCCCACCTTCTGGTTCTGATCATACTTCTGTCCTGTAAAGGATTTTTATATGAATGTAATGAATTGCCTAAACATTTCATCAGCTTTTAAATAGCACTTTGGTGAAACAGAAAGACTCATGCAATAATTTATTCCCCTAGGACGGAGAAGGGATAAACAAGCCTTTTTAGTCTGTGATGGCAGAATGGTTAGGTGAATTTAAAGGCCTTAATTATTATGCTTTAAGCAACAACTTAATTTGCTTCAGCCTGATTCCTAGCTTTCAAGTGGAGCCTTCCTTTGGTGTATCGCATTGCTATTTTGGTGCTTGTCATTTCGCTGTCTCACTTTTCCTCATCAAAGAGCATGGAGTGCCCACTTCTGTATAGTCCCTGGGCTTGTCCCGCTACTGTGGGCTGCAGAGGCACATTCGCTTTTATCTTTAGATGGGATGCACTTTTCAAGGAGTATGGGGCGGGGATGGTTTCGGGGAGCCCGTCTCAGCTCCTTACGTTCCCCGTGCACTTCCTGGCGGTGTCCTGGCTGAGAACCTGCCTGTGATGGAGATGCAGGGGCTGCTTCGCCACCTTCTCTTTCACGGTTGCCCTTCTCCCGCTATTAAAAAAGACAGGCCCTCTTCTCATCCATCTGGGGTCTTACGAATGTCCCTGGATGTGAAAGCCACCAGGCTGCCCCACAAAGGGCAATTGAAAACGTTGGTGTCTGCGTGGAGATAGTGAATGAATAAGTAACACGAGCTCAAGGAATGACTGGATAACAGCTCCTTTTGCAACTCAGATAGTTTCCCATTTTTTTTGCTCACAGAATTCAAAGACCTAATTGAATTGTTTGTCAATTAACAGTAGATCATGAAATATATTTTGATGATAGATCACATTTATTTTTGTAAGAGAAATAATTGCTCTCATAAAACCTCCATTTATGTGGAAAAGGTTTCTCACCACTTCGTTATGAAAATAAGAAGTAGCGATAGAATTGATACTGAGTCTCATTTGGCAATAAAAAAACAGTGTAAGGAGGAGTTGCCGTCGTGGCTCAGTGGTTAATGAACCCGACTAGTAACCATGAGGTTGCAGGTTCGATCCTTGGCTTTGCTCAGTGGGTTAAGGATCTGGTGTTGCCGTGAGCTGTGGTGCAGGTTGCAGACGTGGCTTGGATCCCATGTTGCTGTGGCTGTGGTGTAGGCTGGCAGCTGTAGCTCCGATTTGACTCCTAGCCTGGGAACTTCCATATGCCACAGGTGCATCCCTAAAAAGACAAAAAGACAAAAAAAAAAAAAAAAAAAAAAAAAAAGTCGGTGTAAAAAAAACATGAACTAAGAGTCCCCAGTGGCCTAACGGTTGTTAAGGATCTTGTGTTGTCACAGCTGTGGCTCAGGTTTGATCACTGGCCTGGGAACATCATGCTTGGCCAAAAAAAAAGAAAAAGAAGGAAAAGTGAACTAATAGAAGAAGAACAATCTCACCCATGTCTTTTTAAAAATTTTCTTCTTGTATTTGAGAATTTTAATTAATTTATTTATTTACTTATTTAAGAATTTTTACATCAAAATTTGCAGTATATTTATATTTAATTGGCTGGTAACAGTAATTATAATGAAAGCTCAAACCAGAAAAAAAAAACAACTGTTTTTGCACTTGAAGTCTTTTATTACGAAAAATAAAGAGAAATTTATTTGCAACTTATGAATAATTTCTTTGTTGAGGAAAAATGCAAAAGTGACAATAAAAGATTCTCAAACATAAAATATATTACATTAAACATTTGTTGTGCGGGGGAGTCACCTGTGTGGCTGAATTAATCAGGTAGCCGGTGGAAGGGCACGCAGAGATCAAGGGAATAGAACAGGAAACCCAGAAATAGAGCCACATTAATATGCCTAATTAATTTTTGACAAAGGATCTAAAAGTAATTCAAACGGAAGAGAGAGAGTGGTTTTTTAAAAATTTATCTTTATTTTTTTTATGGCTGCACCCATAACACATGGAAGCTTCTGGGCCAGGGATTGAATCTGAGCCTCAGCTTTGGATCCTTTAATGCACTACATCAAGCAGGCATCAAACCTTCATCTCTGCAGAAACCTGAGTAGTTGCAGTTGGATTCTTAACTCACTGCACCATGGTAAGCCTTTTTTTTTTTTTTTTTTTTTTTTTTTTAGGGCCACATCCTCGGCATGAGGAGGTTCCCAGGCTAGGGGTCCAGTTGGAGCTACAGCTGACGGCCCACGCCACAGTCACAGCTACGCAGGATCCGAGCCACGTCTGCGACCTACACCACAGCTCATGGCAACGCCAGATCCTTAACCCACTGAGTGAGGCCAGGGATCGAACCTGCCCTCATGGATGCTAGTCGGGTTCACTGCTGAGCCACGATGGGAACTCCTGGGATAGCCTTTTTAATAAGTGGTGTTGAAGCAATTGGATGTCATTGGCAAAACAAAAAACCTTGAGCTAAATCTTATACAAAAAGCAGCTCAGAATGGATCACGGATGAAAATGGAAAAACAAAACTATAACACTTCTACAAAAAAAAAAGGTAGAAAAGCTTTGGGGCCTAGGACTAGGCAAAAACTTCTTAGACTTGAAACCAAAGGCATGATCATGAAAGGAAAAATTAATGTTTTAACTCATCAAAATTTAAGCCTTTTGCTCTGCAAAAAAAACTCATTAAGAGGATAAAAAGACAAGCCACACTAGGAGAAAATATATTTGAGCCACATATCTGACAAAGGACTAGCATCTAAAATCCATAAAGTGAGAGAGGAGTTCCTGTTGTGGCACAGCAGAAACAAATTGCGACTAGTATCCGTGAGGACACAGATTTGATCTCTGGCCTTGCTCAGTGGGTTGATGACCTGCCTGTGCTGTGAGCTGTGGTGTAGGTCATAGACACGGTTGGGATTCCATGGTGCTCTGGCTGTGGTGTAGGCCGGCAGCTGTAGCTCTGATTCAGCCCCTAGCCTGGGAACTTCCATGCCACAGGTGTGGCCCTAAAAAGAAAAAAATAATTCATACAGAGGAGTTCCTGCTCTGGCGCAGCGGGTTAAGGATCTGGCTTGTCACTGCTGTGGCTCGGGTTTGATCCCTGGCCAGGGAATTTCCATGTGCCACTGGTGCAGCCAAAAAACCCCAAACAAACATCCTCCCCCCCCCCCCCACACACACAAAAAGCTAAACAGTCAACTACTGTATGATTCAGCAATTAAACTCCCTTGGCATTTACCCCAGAGAAATGAAAACTTCTTGCTGTGGGCTGAATTGTACACCCCTTCCCCCCCCTAAATTCGCATGTTGAAATCTTAACCTCCAGTGTGTGGTATCTGAAGATAATGCAAGGCCCTAGTGCTGGGGTTATGCTGTCATACGAATGAACACCAGAGAGCGTGTTCTAACTCTCTCTGCCATGTGAGGACGCCCTGAGAAGGCAATCATTTGCAAGTTACAAAGAGAGCTCTCGCTCGAACTCACCGTGATGGTACCCTGATCTTGGAGCTCCAGCCGCCAGATCTGTGAGACGATACATTTCCATTGTCTAAGCCCCCCAGTCTGTACGTGTTTTGTTATGGCATCCTGAGATGACTAGTATACTTCACAAACCATATGCAGATGTTTATAACCGCTTTATTTGTAATTGCCCCGCTGGAAATAACTCAGATGTCCTTCAGTGGATAAATGGTTAAAGAAATTGTGTTAAGTCCAAACCATGGACTATTACTCAGCAATCAAAGAGAATGAATTATTATAGCTTTTTGGGGTTTTTTGGCCACACCTGCGGCATATGGAAGTTCCCGGGCTAGGGATCAAACCTGAGTGACAGGAGTGACAATGACAAATCCTTAATTACTAGGCCACCAGGGAACTCCAAAGAATGAATTATTGATACATACAACTACTTGGATGAAACTCGAGATTATGCTTATTAAAAAGCCAATGTAAAAGTGATACCTACTACATGACTCCATTTATATAATTGTTTTATTTTGTTTTGCTTTTGTTTTGTTTGTTTGTTTTTTGTCTTTTTGCTATTTCTAGGGCCGCTCCTGAGGCACATGGAGGTTCCCAGGCTAGGGGTCGAATCGGAGCTGTAGCTGCCGCAGGCCTACACCAGAGCCACAGCAACGCGGGATCCGAGCTGTGTCTGCGACCTACACCACAGCTCACGGCAACACCAGATCCTTAACCCACTGAGCAAGGGCAGGGATTGAACCTGCAACCTCTTGGTCCCTAGTCGGATTCGTTAACCACTGCGCCACGACGGGAACTCCTCCATTTATATAATTTTTTTGAAAGAACATAATTGCAGGGATGGAAAACATTCGTGGAAGGGGTGGGGAGGGGAGGCTAATGGCTATAAAGGGGTAGTCAAAGGAGTTTGTGGTGATGGTACAGTTGTGTATCTTGATTGTGGTTACACATGTTACACATGTGATAAAATTGTATCACATTACACACAAACACCCTGCCCCACATACAATGAGTGCAGATATACCGGCTAAATATCAAAAGCTACGGATCGTATGAATGTCAATTTCTTGGTTTTGATGTTTTGCCAGTTTTAGTTATGCAAGATGTTGCTGTTGGAGAATGCAGGGCGAGGAGTACATGGATGTCATTGTGCATTTCTCGCTCCTTCCTGTGAATCTGTAAACATTTCAAATTAAGAGTTAAACGTCATTCGTGATGAAAGTAGAAAGGAAAATAAGTTCAAGAAGGAAAATGAGAGGAAATTTCTGACTATTCTGAACCGGTTGTTCATCAGTGCTTTGAAATGGATAATGGTGGCTATCAAATTGCCATAGAGTTTAAATTCCGTTTGATACATTTAAGGTAATGTAATATTTTAAAGTATCGATATTTACAATATGTTAGAAATTACTTCATTGTAACTATTTAAACTGATGGTGAATCATTTTAGATGTCAACTTTAAAATGATCAAGGGGGTGTATAGTTTTTCAAATTCTCTTGGAGGTCTACAAACAAAAAAGCTAGGTTTCAGTAGTGTAATACCCCATCGATCACATGGCTAAATTCCAAAAGAATAATTTAGAAAAATCAAAATCTTATTTACCAGAGGTAGTTGAAATATTAAAGAACTTAGGAGCTGTTGGTTAAGTGTATGATTGTAGCATCAAAAAACCAGTAAATAAGTAAGAATACAAAATATGGTTTTAGAAAGAATAAGAAAGGAAAGTATTGTACTGTATTTAGATGATGTTATTAGCCTCTAATGGCCTATTTTTTGAATCAATACAGGGATGTTTAGTTGCTGTGTTCCAAACGGGCAAGAGAAGAAAAGGAAAGAGAGACAGAAGAGGGTTGGGTTTGGGGGGGGGGTTTGCCTTTTTTGTCTTTTTAGGGCTGCATCCGAGGCATATGGAGGTTCCCAGGCTAGGGGTCCAATCAGAGCTGTAGCCGCCAGCCTACTCCACAGTCACGGCAACACAGAATCCGAGCTGCGTCTTCGACCTACACCACAGCTCACGGCAATGCCAGATCCTTAACCCACTGAGCGAGACTAGGCATCGAGCCTGCATCTTCATGGATGCTAGTCGGGTTTGTTAACCGCTGGGCCACGACGGGAACGCCAGGGGTTTTTAGCAGTTCTGTGTTAGTGGGGCATGGGGAGGGAGGCAGAGTGACAAGGATGTTCACCCCCACCGCCAGCAGTCACCCTGAAATGTATCAGGTTAACCTTTAGGTAATGCACGATTTCAGACTTCCTGTTTGTCCTCCCCCAAGAGAAAAATCTCTCAATATGCTTGATGATGCCTCAGCCTTAAGTTGGGGGTTAACCCTTCCGTTTCACCATTAGCTGACTTAATATGCAAGTACTTGTGGGATTAGGTATAGTGTAAATGAATGTCAGTCATTTGCTGTATGGACATTCTGTCTGATCATTTTCCAGGTGATGGGGTGGAATGTGAAGGAACAGCCATCATGGGACAGAAGGGGGCCTCTGGGAAGGTGGGGACATGGGCGTGAGCTTCGAAAGCCATAAATAGAAGCAGAAAGCTAGGTCTTTGGGGCTTGCTAATACATTGTTTAACATGATTTATGAATGTTTTGGTTAATATTTTAAAATACTACTGACTGCGTTATTAAGAAATTTATATCTCTGAGGATTAATTAACCTAAAATAGATCCCATTAAGTCAGATGAATATAAAAATGGCCCATCACTAGATCTGCCGAGTGAACGTAAAAGCCGTTGTGTCATGTCGACGTCCCTCCCCAGCGGTGCTAGGAATTAATCATACGAAATGATACTCTTTGGGTATAAATATCTTATGTAGGGAATATTTTTAATGAAGTGACTTTTGGATTTAAAGTGAAAAAAATGCTAATTTTGTGTGATTTTAAGATGAGTAGTATGCTTTAGCATGAGACTTCGAGCATGTGATTGGACTTGAATTGAGCCCTTTTATTTTTCTTAGCCTTATTTTTTTCATTCACTGATGAGATGATGATGAGGGTTGATAGGACATTTTTTTCTTATCTCCTTAACAAAATTTTTTTTTTTTGTCTTTTAAGGGCCGCACCCGCAGTATATGGAGGTTCTGGGGCTAGGGATCGAATCAGAGCTGTAGCTGCCAGCCTACACCACAGCCACAGCCACGTCACATCTGAGCGATACCTGCGACCTACACCAATAGCTCACAGCAATGCCTAACCCTTCACCACTGAGCAAGGCCAGGGATTGAACCCGCATCCTCATGGGTACCAGTCAGATTTGTTTCCAATGAGCCATGATGGGAACTCCCTTAACAATATTTTTGTCTTTTTTTTTTTTTTTTTTGTCTTTTGTCTTTTGTTGTTGTTGTTGCTATTTCTTGGGCCGCTCCCGCGGCATATGGAGGTTCCCAGGCTAGGGGTCGAATCGGAGCCGTAGCCACCGGCCTACACCAGAGCCACAGCAACGTGGGATCCGAGCCGCGTCTGCAACCTACACCACAGCTCACAGCAACGCCGGATCCTTAACCCACTGAGCAAGGCCATGGATCGAACCCGCAACTTCATGGTTCCTAGTCGGATTCTTTTTTTTTTTTTTTTTTTAATTATTATTTTCCCACTGTACAGCAAGGGGGTCAGGTCATCCTTAGATGTATACCCTAGTCGGATTCTTTAACCACTGCGCCACGACGGGAACTCCCCTTAAGAATATTTTTAATATTGAAAGAGGAATATTTTAGCTTCCTCATAAAATGCTATGATTACAAAAAATTAAACATTTTTGAATGACTTTCAAAAAACATACTGTGGCCTCCTATGTTGTGCTCTTCGTATTTCAAGAATTTTTTGAAGTTAGACTAGTGAGATGAGCAATTTCTTCCTTCAAATTAATTATCTATCTTGATATGTGTTTATAACTTTGGAGAAATCAACATATTTTTTCTTATCAAGAGCTGCTAACATATCCACTACCTAAAGATTTCTTAAAAATTCATATACCAGTTATTTTTGCATTTAGTCATATTGAATATAGGAATTTTCATTATTGTGTATAATGGTAAATGACTGCTTTAACAAACTACAAAGTTCCACAGATTTTTTTTTTTTTTCACTTTCAGTAAGTAAATTGGGGCTTGTTTATGTTACCTAATATGAAAAAGATTCTTCTCATATTTTTGTAGAACTCTGAAAAAGTGAGCAGTTTGAATTTTTCCTTGCAGAAAGGGCCCGGATAGACTAGTGCAGTGGAGAGAGGTCTGCGCCACCCACATCTGCTAAAGAGAGCTGTGTGCGATTTCCTTCCGCTGTGTCTATAAACCCTTTCACGGAACACGAGGCAGCAGGTGGTGGGGTGTGTCCTTCATCATCTAAGACAGTGGGTGAGGTGTAGACTCACACTCTTGCCGCCTCCGGAGAGCGGTTGGAAGGATCAGCGTGTCATCAGGAGGCCGGTGTTGGGAGAGGTTTGAGTGGGGAGCATCCCTCCGTCATCACGGGAGCTTGTGACCTTGTATGGGAAACTCTGACCGACTCATTCATTCTGTATCCAGCTCTCCGTACTGGCGAGTTTTTTTCCCTCTGTTGTAAAGAATGGCATTTAACGTCTAAATAACCTTCAAGTTGAATGGTTGAAATTCCTTCTAAATCAAGGGTGATGGAAACAACCTTAGGTCAAAGTGTGATTTTTTTCTTTTTCTGTCTTTTTAGGGCCACACCCACGGCATGTGGAAGGTCCCAGGCTAGGGGTCCAATCAGAGATGCAGCCGCCAGCCAGAGCCACAGCTTCGCCAGGTCCGAGCTGCCTCTGCAGCCTACACCACAGCCCACGGCAACCAAGGTCTGATTGTTCAGTTTGAATTGGATCTTTGACGCAAACTGACAGTTTCTTTTTAAGTTTAGGGTTTTCCGAAGTAGAATGAGATGTGAGTAGTACCGTATCCTCCACTTGGGAAATTATCCGCTAAGTGATACTTTCTGAACGTAGAGCTGTCCGACCAAAGATCAGACACCGAGTGAAGATCCATAGTCTTGGTCAATCATATTTTTTCTTCTACCCTAAACTTTATTGAGGCTTTATGAGCATTCATATCAAATAAAATCCATACTGGTCAGTTTACCTTTGGAAAGTAGCCTTCTGTGGAGGAAGGCTGAGAGAAATGCAGACATGCATGCACAATCAAGAACCTTCTTTCTCACTGATCTTAAATTTGGACAAAATTATTTTGTCTATCCTTGCTTCTAACATTAGGGCCTAAGGAGAAGCATTCAGCCTGAATTGGTCTAATTTGAGACCACCCTGCTGAGACTTCTGCCTAGTTTCCCATTTAGCCAGTTGTTAAAGCTGCCAGACACTTTTATTGCAGGCCAGCCAGTGGCATGAGCTTCCTATTTTTACTCAACACCCAGCTTTCACTCCTTAACAGTCCAGGCCCTCTCTGGGCCCTTAGAAACTCACTGTAGCCTTCTAAAGTGATTAGGCAAAAGCCAGAGAGACCTGTGGTCACCCTCTGCTGTGAAGCCCCCAGGAGGACAGGGAGGTGATAAAAACGATGATTAAGAACATCAGTGTGGGGGAGTTCCCGTCGCGGGCAGGCGCGGTGGAAAGGAACCTGACTAGGAGCCATGAGGTTGCTGGTTTGATCCCTGGCCTCGCTCAGTGGGCTAAGGATGCGGTGTTGCTGTGGTGTAGGTCATAGACGGGGCTTGGATCTGGTGTTGCTGTGGCTCTGGCGTAGGCCGGCAGCAGCAGCTCCTATTAGACCCTTAGCCTGGGGACCTCCATGTGCGGCCCTAAAAAGACAAAAGACAAAAAACAAACAAACAAAAAAACGAAAACATCCATGTGGGAGTCAGACACAGCAGGATTCAGTATGGCTTTACTGTGTACGTACTGTCTGCCTTTTCAGCACACTCAGCCGGGATCTCCTTATCTGTAAATAATAATAAAAGTATTATTTCAAGGAGTTTTGAGAATAGCTGAAATAATATATGTTAGCACACTTTATGTGTAGCTCTCAATAAAAACAATGACCAGGGAAGGGGGAAGAAAATTATTCTTTTCTGATGCCTTTAACATTTTTATTTAGTCAGGAAAGAGCAAATTCCCTCCACTAGACTGTTATGGGATCTCTAATTCTGTGAAGCTGTGAGTTTGGTAAAGGTTAATCTGCAATTAGCTTAAATCAGTTTCACTATTAGTCTTTATAGCATACTTTGACTTTTATTAAAGAGGGGCCGATTTTTTTTTTTTTAATGTGAAAGGGCAGAACCTTAACACGAAATAGCAAGAAAAAGTACTACTTCTTAACGTTGCATTGAATTGTAACATGCATACATAAAAGTACGTATATTGTCAAGAAACGGAACCATACCAGCTTTCTAGCCGCCTTCATGTTCTCTTGCTATCACCAACCACCCCGAGCGGTGGTGACCACTCTCCTGACTTTTAATGGAAAAGATGGTAGGTTATATTGTGTCTGTTTTGCCTTTTCTATAAATGAGCTCATGTCTTTTGGCTCTGGTTTCTCTGGCCTACCATGGTATTTGTGGGATTCATCCATATTGTCATGTGCAGTTGTTACCAAGCCCAAGCTGGTGTTGCTTGCCACATGACAGCCCAACAAGTCAAGAGACAGGGT
This sequence comes from Sus scrofa, assembly GCF_054392235.1. Classification (NCBI taxonomy): domain Eukaryota; kingdom Metazoa; phylum Chordata; class Mammalia; order Artiodactyla; family Suidae; genus Sus; species Sus scrofa. The sequence goes on from NC_139386.1 coordinate 129,587,258, forward strand.
TGGGGGCAAGGAATAGTGACCTTATTCAGAAAGCCAGCAGACTGAAAATACGGTGGACGAGTGCCCCAAAGAACCATCTTCTCTGAATTAAAATCCGGGTTTCTTTTATACTGAAAGGGCAGGGGGTGTGATTGGTTGCTGCAAACTTCTTGGGCCAGACTCCCTTGTTCTTATACCTGTCCATGCACCCTCCTACAAGACAAATGTTATTCTCTCTTCTGCAACTTTTTATCTCTGTATGAATGGAAAAATGTTCTGCCTTTAAAGGTCAGAGCCTAGAGAGGGGCCTCTCTGGTATATTTCAGGCTGTAGGCAACATTCTTTTAGTAATTAACTTGTAGCAAAAGCAATAGAATACAGAAGTTCCCGGAGTGGTGCAGTGGTTAATGAATCCCACTAGGAACCATGAGGTGGCGGGTTCCGTCCCTGCCCTTGCTCAGTGGGTTAAGGATCTGGCATTGCCGTGAGCTGTGGTGTAGGTTGCAGACGTGGCTCGGATCCAGTGTTGCTGTGGTTCTGGCGTAGGCCAGTGGCTACAGCTCCGATTGGACCCCTAGCCTGGGAACCTCCATATGCTGCGGGAGCGGCCCAAAGAAATAGCAAAAAGACAAAAAAAAAAAAAAAAAAAAAGCAATAGAATACAAAGGTTAAAGTAAAAGAAATAGATCCAATGTGCAGTCAGATTTGTTCTTCCCTATTACATAGTAATATATATTTATTGTCCTTGCTGAATAGTATTCTGTTGTGTGAGCACACCCCCAATTTATTTATCTATTTTACTGTTATTGGATATTTGGGTTATTTCTATTTGGGTTATTTCTATTTGGGGCTGAACAGAAATGTTGAAGCTTGGAGATTTTGGTACCTCTCTTTGCTGAATATATGTAAGCATTTCTGTTGGACTGGAATTGCTGGGTCATGAGTATGCCGACATTCAGTTAAAAGAAATAATTATATTCGATTTTCCAAAAGATTGTATCAGTTTATATCAGCAGCAGTATATGAGCGTTCCAGCTGCTCCATATCCTCACCAAGATATCTTCGTCATTTTGGACATTCTGATGTGTGTAGAACGATACCACATTGTGGGGTTTGTTTGTTTGTTTGTTTGTTTGTTTGTTTTTGGTGGTACTCGTGACATGTGGAAGTTCCCAGGACAAGGATCAAACCTGCACCACAACGATGACCTGGACACTGCAGTGACAACACTGGATCCTTAACCCGCTGCACCACAAGGGAACTCCTGTCACATTGTCGTTTTTAATTTGCATTTCCCTGATGACTAATGAAGTTAGACATCTTTTCAGGTTTCTTTGCCATTGGATGGCCTTTTTTGTGAAGTCACCGAAGTTCAAGTCTTTTGCTCATGTTTCTGTTGTGTAGTCTATGTTTTTCTTATTGATTCATGGGGATTCTCTATGTAACTCATATAATTCATGACATATAGATTTTACATAGAGAATTTATAGGAATTTTATAGAGGTAGGATCCATAGGATTTTATGTTGAGAATTCCTGTGAATTCTCTACGTAAAATCTATGTAAGTCATTTTTCAGATCCGTCATTGTTAAACCATCTTCCACTTTTGTGGGTTGTCATTTTGCTCTGTTAATGTTGTCTCTTAATGAACAGAAATTCTAAATATAATCTAATTTATCGGGGTTTTTTCTTTCATGTCAGAGTTTTTATGTCCTGTTTAAGAGGATACAAATACTTAAAATACTTTAAGGTCACAGTGATGTTTTATGTGTTTCTCTGAAGCTTTATTATCTTTCATATTTGGAATTGTGGTCCATCAGGAACTGATTTTTGTCTGTGGTGTAATTAGAGGTTAAGATACTTTTTTTTTTTCCCCTCTCAATGGGATATTCAGGTGACCTTTGCTGAGATTTTTTTTGAAAAGTGGCATGAATACTTTGGTAATAGTAGTTGGGTTATTCACTGCTAAAATGACTTCCAACCCTAGCCTGAAAGGAGGCAGAATGAGCTTTTTAAGACCTCTTTTTCTGTCCTGATTTGCCATTGGGTCTCTAGCACAATAAAGCAGGTAGGGTTTTCTGTTAATTCCCATAAGCTGAAAGTCATGTTGGCTAGTTAGGTAAAGTATAACGTACGGTAACTGTGAAGTAATACTTGCAAACTCTTCATGATGGGTTAGTTACCAGTTACGGTGCTTTGAGGAAGTTGGAGTGATTGGAGACAGATGCAGATTTGATAGGATCAAATTTCAGACTTTATATGAAAGCTTTAAAAAAAAAAAAAAAGACGCTCTATAGTAATAGTACTGCCTTGCATTTGTAGAAGAGTTTTTAAAGTCCTTTCATTTATATTGTTTCATTTTGATCCCTATGGTCACCAGCACTGCAAGGTTTTCAAGACATATGTTATTATCCCCATTTAACAGGGAAAAAAAAAAACCCCATAAAATTCAGATCAGTTAAACAGCTCGATGAATAATTTGGTAAAAACTGATAACCCAGGAGTTCCTGTCGTGGCACAGCGGAAACGAATCCGACTAGGAACCATGAGGTTGTGGGTTCGATCCTTGGCTTCGCTCAGTAGGTTAAGAATCTGGCGTTGTCATGAGCTGTGGTGTAGGTTGCGGACATGGCTCAGATCCTGCATTGCCGAGGCTGTGGTGTAGGCCGGCAGCTGTAGCCCTGATTAGACTCCTAGCCTGGGAACTGCCATATGCCACGGGTGTGGCCCTAAAAAGCAGAAACAAAAACAAAAAACAGAACAAACCCCCTGATAACCCAGTAGTCTTCTTGCTTTGATCTCAGCATCTTACAAGACTCCTCTAGGTAAACTGAACCAAAGGTACAGCGAGCCCTAAATTATGATTTATTTTCTCAAAGGGATGTAATGCTTCAGTGTTTAAAATCAGAAGAAAGTATTTTAGGTCTGATAAATGAGCTAGAGGTTGGAGGGTTTGGTCATAGAGTTTGATAATCTCACATTTTCCTCTTGTCTTCTTACAACCATCAATTGGATTTGCTCTTTACAATGCTCTAATCCCTCTTTCTAAGCACTTTATAAATGAGCTTTGTGTTTGATACCTGTTAACAAACAGACACGTGACCTAAATGCAGTTCAACTGGACATGAAAACGGTTAAGAATTTAATTTTAAAAGTGTAACTCAGAGGTCATCTAATTTGCATGATCCTCCTTAATTGTAAGCTCCTGGCAGCTGGCTGGTACGGGGATTATGTTTAGACTTTCTGGTTTTCTCTAGAGTAGCCAACTGTGAAGTGCATGCAATGAACATCTGTAGTCAGTATGAGCTAACAGTCGTCTCAAGTAGAAAAGTAAAGGTAAAAGTCCTTTCTCCTGGTGGTAATTGTTTTTTAAACAATCTACATGACCTCTTCACTAAAGTGCTCAGACTGAAATGATCCAGGGTCATCTATGACAACATTCAGCAAAGCAGTAGATCAAGGTTGTTCATATCTGGTAGTAGTGCATGCTGCTTGCTATGCTGATTCTGGCAAAACTAGACGAAAACAGCCACTCTGAGCTTCTTTTATGTTCTCCTCTATTCCACCTTCAGAGAAACTAGACGTGGGTTTTCAAAACTATCTCCTTAGTTAAATGAATGCAGAAAGATATATTCTAAATCACCATAATTTCAACTGTGCACTACCACAGTTTCTAGTAATAGCGTTCTTCTCTCTGGCTCTATGTGGAGCCAGATCAAATGCAGAGCTTTTTTTTTTATAGTGGAGATGGTATTTCCTGTGTTTTAACTTATTTAATCAAGTATGGACCAGTGTGTTTATTTCTTTGCTTTACTATTTGAACACATTATAAGATAATAAAGATAAGGTAAAGATCTTATTCTTGAGTAGTCAGAAACTTACTTCAGATGTTGCAATTAATTTTAGTCATCCAGATACAACCTGCTTGCTTATAGATAAAGAGGAAACAGGCTCAGAGTCATACAGTGAGTCGGTAACAGAGCTAAGATTTAATTACTGGTCTCATGATCCTGATTCCAGTGTGCTGCCACTTTTAAATAAATTGGGCCATAAAGACACAGACTCTTCCCAAGTTTAAAGATACAGAATTTCTTAATTATATTTTCAATCCAGTTCTAACCTCATTTTACTTTGGTGACTCTGAGACTTAAAATACACAGTTCTTTAAAAAAAACCCAAAACGCTGTTATGTATGGGGTCACAAAAGCAAAGTATATCACCATTTCTAGCAAAATATTGATGGAGAAAGAGCCTGTGACTTTCAAGTTTTTGAAATGGCTTCAAGGTTTAAGGTACAGGCAACATGGTCCTTTTCACATTGTCTATAGAGGTAGTAGAAAAGTCCACGGAACATTGAACTGAGAGTCCTGAGACCTGTACCAACTAGCTTTGCGATTTGGAGCAAATGACCTACCTTCTCTGTGCTTCATTTTGCTTGTGTGTAACATAGGGAAATAGGGCTAGAATTATATCTGTCTCTTTAGTTAATAACTCTCATGAATGCAAAATGCGAGAAGTTAGGCAGAGCAGGTTTGTTGTCAGAAGTCTTTGGACGTGAAAATGACCTGTGCGTTACATTCTTTTTTTTTTTTTAATCTTTTTTATCTTGACACCACTAAGTAAGCACAGACTCGCCAACCAGCCATCAATCTCCTTCCGTAGAACAGCCACTGCTGTCCATGTATAGAAGTCTGGAGAGGGGCCAGATTTTATTTTCGCCAGAAGTACTCTTGGCAAATCTGTATCCCTAGAGATGACTGTTTAATTTTGTGGTGCACTGCATGGTTTCGTAAAAAAGAAAAGGAATGCTGAACTCTTTCACTCTAAATGCTCTCAGAGATGACTCCTGTTCATTTGTTTCTGTACTATCTATGCCTCAAGATGTGTTGAGTGGAGGTGAGCCAAAATGAAATAAAAAGAGGAAGGTGAGAAACCATATGCACAGTATATGCTGCCTCTGGAAATGAACTGAAGCTGTGGGAGTTACATATGTGTTTACATATATTGAAAACATCTGATATATGTATATAGTGTTAAATGTCTCGCCAGATTTGTCATTTTAGATATTCTTGTACTAATGTTTTCATTTTGAACTGTTCTCCTAGTGGTAAATTGGTTTTTAAAAGCTTCGTTTTGGAGAAAATTTGCATTTTTTAACGGATATTTCAAAACTCTCTCATTATTTTGCCTTCTGGAAATAGAGATAAGAATATTTGAATTTGAATACAATTTCCACAGCTTTTTATTTATTTGTAAATATCCCAGTTAACAACTGGATGTAAAATTCAGTTTGTTTGAGAAAGTTTATTTTGTGACTGAAAGTTAAATGCTAAAAATTAAATACCTGGGAGTTCCCATCATGGCGAAGTGGAAACGAAGCCGACTAGGAACCATGAGGTTTCGGGTTCGGTCCCTGGCCTTGCTCAGTGGGTTAAGGATCCGGCGTTGCCATGAGCTGTGGTGTAGATTGCAGACACGGCTTGGATCCCGTGTTGCTGTGGCTGTGGTGTAGGCCGGCAGCAACAGCTCCGATTCGACCCTAGCCTGGGAACCTCCTCGACCCTAGCCTGGGAACCTCCATATGCCGCGGGTGCGGCCCTCAAAAGACAAAAAACAAAAGTTAAATACCTGAATTTCATAAGCTGTGGGAATACATCCTGTTGAAGTTGGTTTAGCTAAAATGTCAGTTGTGTGTTACCACTGATCTTTAGCCTTCGTTTTCTTTAGTTCTTTCAATCTTTCAGATTCCTTTAAAATCCTTTCTTCTAACTTCGGTATCCATTTATTTAAAATCCTGCTACTGTTGCTTCCTTACCATCTCTCAGATCTCACCTTTCATTCTGTTTGTGTGGGTCCATCCTCACCCGGCTGGGGCGCTGCTGCAGCCTCGAAGCCGTCTCCGTGACCTTTGTGCTCCCTTTCAAACTGTTAAACGAAAATCCAGATTAATCTTTAAACATCAGTCTTACCAGGCTGTAGATCTGCTTGGGAATCTCAAAACCTCATAATTCAGTTCTCAATACTGTCAAGCCTTTAAAGCCCTCTCTATGTGGTCCTTTCTTTTTCATGCAACTGAATTAATCCAGCAAATACTGTTTGGAGCATCTGTGTGAAAGATATCGGGCAAAGGTTAAAAATAAATAAAATCAAGTTTCTTGATATGTGTCATATCAGCCTTAACGTTAACACGTCCAGGATGTTTTTTCTCTTTAGATGCTTGTTAGGCTTCATTCCATTCCGCTTAGACTCTTCCCGCTGAGGGTGTCACTGGGCTCCTCATCGCCGCATTCATCACGCACTTTCAGCCCGGATTTGGTGCTGTGGACTGTGCCTGCTTTGTTGACACATTTTCCTTCTGCAGTGTCTAGCTATAGAAAGTATTGACATAGTCTATTTCTTCTGGGAAAATTTTTTTAAGTAACAGAAGTTTCTTTTCTTTCTTTCTTTCTTTCTTTTTTTTTTTTTTTTTTTTTTTTTTGTCTTTTAGGGCCGCTCCCGCGGCGTATGGAGGTTCCCCGGCTAGGGGTCGAATCAGAGCTGCAGCTGCCAGCCTACACCACAGCCACAGCCACACCAGATCCGAGCCGCATCTGCGACCTACACCACAGCTCACAGCAATGCCCGATCCTTAACCCATGGAGCGAGGCCAGGGATTGAACCCGCAACCTCATGGTTCCTAGTCAGATTTGTTTCCACTGCACCACAACGGGAACTCCCAAATGTTTCACTTTATTGATCTTCTTTATTTTAGGTTATTTTCTATTTTTATTAGTTTCTGTGTTTATCCTTCCTACTTGTTTGGTTTTTGTTTTTTTTTTTTTCCTGGTTTTGTTTTTCTGTTTGTTTTGCATTTGTTTTCCAACTTCTTGAGGTGTACATTTAGCTTTTTAATTTTTTAAAAATAGAATATTTAAAAATTTTTATGGAAGTATAGTGGACTTACAATGTGTGAGTTTCTGGTGTGTAGGGAAGTGATTCAGTTTCATATGTATACTTTTTCATATAATTTTCCATTATGGTTTATTATAGGATATGGATTATTGTTCCCTGTGCTATATAGCAGGACCTTGTTATTTATCTGTTTTATATATAGTAGTTTATATCTGCTAATCCCAGACTCCTAATTTTTCCCTCCATCACCCCCTTTGGTAACCATAAGTTTGTTTTCTATGTCTGTGAGTCTATTTCTGTTTTGTAAATAAGTTCATTTATATCATATTTTAGATTCCACATATGAGTGATATTATATGGTATTTGTCTTTCTCTTTCTGACCTACCTCATTTAGTATGATCATCTCTAGGTCCACCCATGTTGCTGCAAATCACATTATTTCATTCTTTTTTATGGCTGAGTAGTATTCCATTTCTGTGTGTGTGTGTGTGTGTGTGTGTGTGTATGCACTCCACATCTATATTCATCTATTGATGGACACTTAGGTTGTTTCTATGTCATAGCTCTTGTATATAGTGCTGCTACAAACACTGGGGTGCATGTATCTTCTCAGATTATAATTTTGTCTGGATATATCCCAGGAGTGGGATTGCTGGATCATATGGCAGCTCTAGTTTTAGGTTTTTTTTTTTTTTAAAGAACTCCCATACTCTTTTCCATAGTGGCTGCACCAATTTACATTCCCACCAATAGTGTAGAGGGTTCCCTTTGCTCCACAGCCTTTCCAGCATTTGTTATTTTTAGACTTTTTTTTTTTTTTTGTCTTTTTGCCTTTTCTAGGGCTGCTCTCACGGCATATGGAGGTTCCCAGGATAGGGGTCTAATCGGAGCCGTTGCTGCTGGCCTACGCCAGAGCCACAGCAATGCAGGATCCAAGCCACTCTGCGACCTACACCACAGCTCACGGCAACACCGAATCCTTAACCCACTGAGCAAGGCTAGGGATCGAACCAGCAACCTCATGGTTTCTAGTTGGATTTGTTAACCACTGCACCACGACAGGAACTCCATTTTTAGACTTTTCGATGATGGCCATTCTGACCGTTATGAGATGATACCTCATTGTACTTTTGATTTGCATTTTGATTTGCATTTCTCTAATAATTAGCCATGTTGAACATCTTTTCATGTGCTCATTGGCCGTGAAAGTCTGTATGTCTTCTTTGGAGAAATGTCTATATCGGTCTTCTGCCCATTTTGCTTGGTTGGTTTGGGGGATTTGTTTTTTAGGGCCGCACCTGCAGCATATGGAAGTCCCCAGGCTAGGGGTTGAATTGGAGCTGCAGCTGCTGGCATATGCCACAACCATAGCCACGCCAGATCCAAGCTCTGTCTGTGACCTCTACACTATAGCTCGTGGCAACGCCAGATCCTTTAACCCACTGAGTGAGGCCAGGGATTGAACCTGCGTCCTCATGGATACTAGTCAGGTGATGAACTTGCTGATCCGCAAGGAGAACTCCCTCTTCTGCCCATTTTTGGATTAGTTGTTTTTTGATATTGAACTGCATAAGGTGTTTGTATATTTTGGGTTTTTTTGTTTGTTTGTTTGTTTGTTTTGGTTTTTTTTTTTTTTTTTTTTTTCTTTTTTGCCATTTCTTGGGCCGCTCCCGGCATATGGAGGTTCCCAGGCTAGGGGTCGGATCAGAGCTGTAGCCTCCAGCCTATGCCACAGCCACAGCAACTCGGGATCCGAGCCGCATCTTCAACCTACACCACAGCTCACGGCAGCGCTGGATCCTTGACCCACTGAGCAAGGCCAGGGATCTAACCCGCAACCTCATGGTTCCTAGTCGAATTCGTTAACCACTGCGCCACCAAGGGAACTCCATGTTTGTATATTTTGGAAATTAAGCCCTTGTCAGTCACATCAGTTGCAAATATTTTCTCCTATTCCCCAGCTTGTCTTTTTGTTTTGTTTATTGTTTCCTGTGCTGTGCAAATGCTTATAAGTTTGATTAGGTCCCATTTGTTAAAAATAGATTATTTTTGAAGAGCAGTTTTATATTCACTGCACAGTGATCAGAAAGTGCAGAGTTCCAACATACCCCTCCCCCCACAACCTCCTCCACCACCCACATCCCCCACCAGAGGGGTGCATTTGTTACCATTGGTGAACCTGCCTGACACATCATTATCACCCAAAGCCTATAGTTTACATTAGAGTTCATTCTTGGTTTGGGCAAATGTATAATGCTAAGTATCCACCACTGTAGTGGCATATACGGTAGTTTCACTGCCCGAGAAGCCCTCTGTATTTCACCTGTTCATCTCCCCCTGTACCCTAAACCTTGGCAACCTCCGTTCTTTTTACTCTCTCCAAGGTTTTGCCTTTTCCAGATGTCATGCAGTTGAAATCATATAGTACCCAGCTTTTTCAAATTGGCTTGTTTCACTCAGTAATAGTCCTTTAAGTTTCCTCCATGGCTCTTCGTGGCTTTATAGCTCATTTCTTTTTAAGACTGAATAATATTCCTTTGTGAATGTACCGCAGTTTATTTATCCGGGCCCCTCTTGAAGGGCATCTTGGTTGCTTCCAGGTCTTGGCAACTATGAATAAAACTGTTATAAACATCCATTTGCAGGTGTTTGTGTGAACATACGTTTTTAGTTATTTTGAATAAATACCAATGAGCATGATAGCTGGATTGTATGTATTGTGTGGTATTATAAGAAACTGCCAAACTGCCTTCCAGAGTGGCTGTATCATTTTGTTCCACATGTTTGCCATTATTTTGTATTATTGGTGTTTTGAATTTTAGCCATTCTGCTAAGTACATATTGGTATCTCATTGGTGTTCTACTTGCAGTTTTCTAATGGCATGTGATGTGCTTACTTGCCGTTCATATATCTTCTTTGGTGAGGTATCTTTAGATCTTTTGACTCTATAATTTTCAAACATTTTCTGACCCATGCCTTTAAGACTGTAGATTTCTCTACTAGTGTTTTAGTTGCTTCTCTGTTTGTATATTCTGAACCCTTCAAATTTTGTTGAGACTTTCTTTATACCTCAGCACTAAAAAAAAAAAAAAAAAAGTTCCACACATGCTTGAAAATAACCTGTAGTCAACTGTGTTGGGTGAATGTTTTGTATTAGATCAAGTTTCTTAATCATGTTATGTTGTTCAAATCTTTTCCAATCTTACTGGGTTTTTTTGGTGTGGTCTACCTATCCTATCAATTTTTGAGAAAGATGTTTAAAATTTTCTACCACTGTTGTGAATTTGTTTAGTTCTCTTTGTAGTTCTGTCATTTTTGTTTTACGTATCTTGAGGTTGTATTATTAGGAGCCTCTTGATCTAAAAACTCTGTATCTTCATGATGCTTTCACATTCGTTCCCTTTGAAAGTTTCCCTGGAAGTCCCCTTTGTCTGATACTAATATAGCTATATTTTCAGCTATGGTGCCAGCTATAGCTACACCAGATTTCAGTTTATATTTGTTCAGTGTAACTTTTTATATTGTTTTTACCTTGATCCTTTCTATATTCTTAAATTATATGCAAGTCTTACGAATTTTGTTTTGTTTTGATTTTATCTAGTCTGAAAATCTTAGTCTTTTAACAGCCTGATAGTCTTTGTTTTTAACAGGAACATTGTTTATTCGTATTTCATATTGTTAGCCGATGTGTTTGAGTTTAAATATATTATTTTGTTTTGACTTCCTTAGTTTATGTAATGCTGCTGTCTTGGAACCAAGAAAGACAGTAGCATTTCTTTTAGGGTTTTTGTGTGTGCAGGGGGGAGTCACTTTCTGTTCACCACTTAAATGCTCATGTTCCCCAGGTCCTCGTTATTTGCTTTTTATTTTTCTTACTCTGTTTACCTGCACCTGCTGACTTTGTTCATACTCGCAATTGAACTACTGTTGAACTCACAATTGAACTTACTGAGCTCCAAGCCTGTGCATTCAGCTGCCTCCTGGACTTTACCACCTGGGAATCTTCTCTCTTCCCCAGACTCCTCATATCTAAAGCCATTCCTTCTTTTGCTCTACAACTGGTCCTCTAATCATATTCCCTGGATTGGTGAAATCACTACCATTCCTTTCTCAGTGTATCTCTGTCTTTGCTCCCTGCATACCCAGTCTCCAGGTCAGTGGCCCGTTTCCTTTCTATCTCCAAAGCCTCTGCCTTATTTTAGGTCTTTATCCCTAATTTCCCTACTTTGTTACAAGAGTCTTCTAAATGATCTCGATGCATTTATTCTTACATTACTACATTTTATTTTCCATTGCTTTCAGAATGTTGACGGGTTTTACACAGAAGGATGATATCAGACTTGCATTTTAGATACATAACCCTGAAAACGTCTGTTGAACAAGGCAGTTACTAAAGACAACTAATGTCCTTCCATCTTTAGTAGATTCTCCTGACAATGACTTTCCCACTTTTTCGCCCATAACCTGTAGTAAGAAATAGGTCTTATACCATGACCAGTACACACCCACAAGTAACAAACACAAGTTTCCTAACAGTACTTAACCTTTTCCACTTCTTTTCCTGCATTCCGCTATGCTCCTGTCTAAGCCGTTTCATTTTTTGAAATGCTGGTCAGCCAGGTTGATTTCACTACCTTTAGTTTGAAAACCTCTGTCCAAGATTAGGTCTCTTCCAGCTGACCTTAGACGAAGGAGCGTCGGCAGTCCAATGGAGAAAGGACAGCCTTTTCGACAAATGGTGCTAGAACAACTGAATATCCTTGTGCAAGAAAGTAAATTTAGACACTAACCTGACACCTTTCGCAAACGTGAACTCCAAGTGGGTCATAGACCTAAATGTAAAACACACAATTGTAAAACTTCTAGAGGATAAAAAAATACAGGCAAAAAATCTAGGTGACTTTGGGTTTGTCAGTGAGTTTTTAGATTCAACACCAAAAGCATGATCATGAAAGAAGAAACTGGTTGGACTTCAGTAAAATTTAAAATTTCTGCACTGCAAAAGACACTATTAAGAAAATGATACAGTGGGAAAATAAAAAATATTAAATGAATTAAAAAAAAAAGAAAATGAAAAGACAGCCCACAGATTGGGAGAAGATAATGGTAAAAACATATATCTACAATATACAAAGAACTCTTAAAACTCAACAATAGAAAAGAAAAACACCCAATTAAAAGCAGACAAGGATCTAAACAGACCCCTCATCAAAAAAGAGATGCAAATGGAAAATAAACATATGAAAAAATGCTCATCCTATACCTTAGGAAAATGCAAATTTAAACAATAATGAGATGCTACTACCCACCTATTAGAATAGCCAAAATTCAAAGCACTGGCTGTGCCAACTACTGGCAAGGATGTGGAACAACCAGAACTCCTGTGGCTTATGGGAATGCAAGATGATAGGGCCACTTTCGAAGACATTTCAACAGTTTCTTACAAAGCTAAACATAGCCCTATACCATACGACCCAGCAAGCATGCTTCTAAGTATTTACCCAAAGTAACTGAAAACTTATGTCCACACAAAAACAGAAACAAAGATGTTTCAGCAGCTTTATTCATAACTGTCCAAACTTGAAAGTAACCAAATGTCTTTCAGTAACTATAATAGTATCCAAATACCAGAATATTATTCAGCATTAAAAGGAACAGGCTAACAAGCCACAAAAAGACATGTAGAAAACTTAACTGCGTATTTGTAAGTGAAAGAAGACGGTCTGAAAAGGCCACATACTGTGTGATTCCAACTATATGACATTCTGGAAAAGGTGGAATTCTAGTGGCAGTAAGATTAAGAGTGGTTGTCAGGGGTTGGAGGTAGGGAAGGATAAACGAGTAACGCACCAGGGATCTTTAGCACAGTGGGCTTATTCTGTGTGACACTAATGGTAGATGCATGACATTATGCATTTGTCAAAACCCATAGACCTGAACAAAGCAGAATGAACCTTAGTATAAACTGTGGACTTTGGTTAATGTGTCAGTATTTGTTCATTAATTGTAACAAAAGTACCACACTAATATAAGATACTAATGGTGGAAAATGAGAGGAGGGAAGAGGAGTATATGGGAACGCTATACTTTCTGCTCAATTTTTCTGTAAATCTAAAAGTGCTATAAGAAATCTTTTATTTTTTATTTTTTTTATTTTTATTTTTTTTTTGTCTTTTTGCCTTTTCTATGGCCGCTTCCCACGGCATATGGAGGTTCCCAGGCTAGGGGTCTAATCGGAGCTTTAACCACTGGCCTACGCCACAGCCATAGCAACAAGGGAGCCAAGCCGCTTCTGCAACCTACACCACAGCTCACGGCAACGCCGGATCCTTAACCCCCTGAGCAAGGCCAGGGATCAAACCCGCAACCTCATGGTTCCTAGTCAGATTTGTTAACCACTGCATCACAATGGGAACTCCAAGAAATCTTCTACTTTTTTAAGTGAAGAAAAAGTATATCCCTCAATCCATTCAATCAACAAACATTTGTTAGATTGGTAATAGTTGTACACTCTGAATATTTTTTTAAAATCATACTCAATTGTTTTATTGATATATTGGTTCACAAGAGATTCTTTTTAAATTACTTAATGAATTTTATTACATTTATAGGTGTACAACAATCATCACAAACAAATTTTAAGGCATTTCCATCCCAAACTCTCAGTGTATCCCCTCACCCCCAACCTGTCTCATTTGGAAACCATAAGTTTTTCAAAGTCTGTGAGTCAGCATCTGTTCTGCAAAGAAGTTCAGTCTGTCCTTCTTTTAATTTCTATATGTAAGTGATAGCATTTGATGTTGGTGCCTCACTGTCTGACTGACTTGACTTAACATGATAATGTCTAGGTCCATCCATGTTGCCACAGTTGCCTTTATTTCATTCCTTTTAATGGCTGGGTAATATTCCATTGTGTACATGTACCACATCTTCTTGATCCACTCCTCTGTCTATGGACATTTAGGTTGTTTCCATGTCTTGGCTATTGTAAATAGTGCTGCAATGAACATCAGAGTACATGTGTCTTTTGGAGTCATGGTTTTCTCTGGATCGACGCCCAGGAGTGGGATTGCTGGATCAAATGGTAGTTCTATTTTTAGTTTTCTGAGGCATCTCCATACTGTTTTCCACAAGGGTTGCACCAATTTACAATCCCACCCACAGTGTCATAGGGTTCCTTTTTCTCCACACCCTCTCCAGCACTTATTGTTTGTAGACTTTTTGATGATGGCCATTCTGGCTGGTGTAAGGTGGTACCTCATAGTGGTTTTGATTTGCATTTCTCTAATCATGAGTGACGAACATCTTTTCATGTGTTTATTTTGGCCATTTGTATGTCTTTTTTGGAGAACTGTCTGTTTAGATCTTCTGCCCATTTTTTGATGGGGTTGTTCATTTTTTTGGTATTGAGCTATAGAAGGTGTTTATAAATTTTGGAGATTAATCCATTGTCAGTCAATCATTTGCAAAGATTTTCTCCCATTCTGTGGGTTGTCTTTTCGTTTTGTTTAGTGTTTCCTTTGCTGTGCAGAAACTTTTAAGCTTGATTAGGTCCCATTGGTTTATTTTTGTTTTTATTGTCAATACTCCAAGAGGTGGATCTGAGAAGATGTTGCTGTCGTTTATGTCAGAGAGTGTTTGGCCTATGTTTTCCTCTAAGAGTTTTATAGTGTCTGGTCTTATATCTAGGTCTTTAATCCATTTGGAGTTTATTTTTGTGTATGGTGTTAGGGAGTGTTCTAAGTTCATTCTTTTCCATGTGGCTGTCCACTTTTGCCAGCACCACTTATTGAACAAGCTGTCCTTTCTCCATTGTATATCCTTGCCTCCTTTGTCATAGATGAGTTGGCTGTAGATGCGTGGGTTTAATTCTGGGCTTTCTATCCTGTTCCACTGATCTGTATTTCTGATTTTGTGCCATTACCATACGGCTTTGATGATTGTTGCTTTGTAGTATAGACTGAAGTCCGGGAGCCTGATTCCTCCAGCTCCATTTTCCTTTTTCAGGATGTCTTTGGCTATTCTGGGTCTTTTGTGCTTCCAAACAAACTTTAAAATATTTTGTTCGAGTTCTGTGAAAAATGTCCTTGGTAATTTGATAGGGATTGCATTGAATCTGTAGTTTGCCTTGGGTTGTATAGTCATTTTGATAATACTGACTCTTCCAATCCAAGAGCCTAGTATGTTTTTCCATCTGTTTGTGTCATCTTTGATTTCTTTCATCAGCATCTTATAGTTTTCAGAGTAGAGGTCTTTTGTCTCTTTAGGTAGGTTTATTCCTTTCCTAAGTATTTTATTCTTTTGGATGCAATGGTAAACGGGATTTCTTCCCTAATTTCACTTTCTGATCATTCACTGTTAGTATATAGAAATGCAGCTGATTTCTGTATATTAATTTTGTATCCTGCAACTTTGCCAAATTCATTGATGAGCTCTAACAGTTTCCTGGTAGCGTCTTTAGGTTTCTCTAGGTATAGTATCATGTCATCTGCAAATAGTGATAGTTCTACTTCTTCCTTTCCAATTTCCAAGATTCCTTTTATCTCTTTTACTTCGCTGATTGCCATGGCTAGGACTTCCAAAACTATGTTGAATAGTAGTGGCAAGAGCGGACATCCTTGTCTTGTTCCTGATCTCAGTGGGAATTCTTTCAGCTTTTCACCATTGAGAATGATGTTTTCTGTTGGTTTGTCATCTATGGCCTTTATTATGTTGAGGTAGGTTCCCTCTATGCCCACTTTCTGAAGGGTTTTTATCAGAAATGGGTGTTGGATTTTGTCAAAAGCTTTTTCTGTGTCTATTGAGAGGATCATATGGTTTTTATTCTTCAGTTTGTTAATGTGGTGTATCACACGGATGGATTTGCAGATATTGAAGAATCCTTGCATCCCTGGGATAAATCCCACTTGATCATGATACACAATCCTTTTAATATATTGTTGGATGTGGTTTGCTAGTATTTTAATGAGGATTTTTGCATCTATGTTCATCAGTGAAATTGGCCTGTAATTTTCGTTTTTTGTGGTATCCTTGTCTGGTTTTGGTATCAGGGTATGGCAGCCTCATAGATAAGTTTGAGAGTGTTCCTTCCTCTGCAATTTTTTGGAATAGTTTCAGAAGGATAAGTGTTAGCTCTTCTCTGAATGTTTGATAGAATTCACCTGTGAAGCCATTTGGTCCTGGACTTTTGTTTGTTGGAGGTTTTTTAATCACAGTTTCAATTTCAGTTCTTGTAATTGGTGCGTTTATCTTTTCTATTTCACCTTGGATGAGTCTTGAAAGATTGTACCTTTCTAAGAATTTGTCCATTTCTTCCAGGTTTTCCATTTTATTGGCTTATAGTTGCGTTTAGTAGTGTCATGATCCTTTGTATTTCTGTGATGTCCGTTGTTACTTCTCCTTTTTCATTTCTAATTTTAATGATGTGAGTCCTGTCTCTTTTTTTCTTCATAAGTCTGGCTAGGGGTTATCAATTTTGTTGATCTTTTCAGAGAACCAGTTTTTCGTTTCATTGATCTTTTCCATGGTTTTCTTTGTTTCTATTTCATTGATTTCTGCTCTTTATGATTTCTTTCCTTCTACTAACTTTAGGTCTTATCTGTTCTTCTGTCTTGAGCTGCGTTAGATATAAAGTTAACTTGTTTATTTGAGCTTTTTCTTGTTTCCTGAGGTGGGCTTGTATTGCTATAAACGTTCCTCTTAGAACAGCTTTTGCTGTATCCCAAAGGTTTTGGAGTGTGGTATCTTTGTTGTTATTTGCTTCTAGGTATTTATTAATTTCCTCTTTGATTTCTTCAGTGATCCATTGGGTGTTTAGTAGCATGTTGTTTAGTCTCCACATGTTTGTGTTTTTTGCAGTTTTTTTCTTGTTGATTTCCAAGTCATATAGCATTGTGGTCGGAAAAGATGCTTGATATGATTTCAATTTTCTTAAAGTTACTGAAGCTTGATTTGTAGCTCAGGATGTGATCAACCTTAGAGAATGTTCCATGTGCACTTGAGAAGAATGTGCATTCTTTTGCTTTGGGATGGAATGTCCTATAAGTATCTATTAAGTCCATCTGGTCTAATGCTTCATTCAGGGCCTGTGTTTCCTTATTGATTTTCTGTCTGGATGATCTGTCCATTGCTGTAAGTGGGGTGTTAAAGTCTCCCACTATTATTGTGTTATTGTTGATTTGCCCTTTTAGGGTTGCTAGCAATTTCCTTATATATTGTGGTGATCCTATGTTGAGTGCGTAGATGTTTAAAATTGTTATATCTTCTTCTTGGATTGATCCTTTGAGCATTATGTAGTGTCCTTCCTTGTTTCTTAAAATATTCTTCATTTTAAGGTCTATTTTGTCTGATATGAGTATTGCTACTCCAGCTTTCTTTTGATTCCCACTTGCATGGAATATTTTCTTCCATCCTCTCACTTTCAATTTGTATGTGTCCCTAGAATTGAAGAGGGTCTCTTGAAGGCAGCATGTATATGGGTCTTGTTTTTGTATCCATTCAGCCAGTCTGTGTCTTTTGGTTGGGGCGTTTAGTCCATTAACATTTAAGGTAATTATTGATATGTATGTTCTTACTGCCATTTTATTAATTGCTTTGGATTTGTTTTTGTTGCTGTTTTTCTTCCTTTCTTCTCTTGTTCTCTTCTCTTGTGGTGTGATGACTATCTTTAGCGTTGTATTTGAGTTGATTTTTCTTACTTGTTTGTGTATCAATTGTAGATTTTTGGTTTGCAGTTACTCTAAAATTTTGATATAGGAGTCTATATATATATATATATATATATATACACGAGATTGTTTTAAGTTGTTGGTCTCTTAATTGCAAGTGCATCTCCAGTGTCTTGCATTTGTACCCTCCACTTCTCACGATTTCTGATTTTGGTGGCATAATTGTGTGTGGATGATTTCGTACCTTTACTGTATATATACCTGTACTGGTGAGCCTTGTCATTTGTGGTATTTTTGTTTCTTGGTTGTGGCCTTTTCTTTTTTGCCTAGAGAAGTTCCTTTACTATTTGTCGTAAAGCTGGTTTAGTGTTGCTGAATTCTCTTCACTTTTGCTTATCTGTAAAGCTTTTGATTTCTCCTTCAAATCTGAATGAGAGCCTTGCTGGGTAAAGTAATCTTGGTTGGAGGTTTCTTCCTTTCATCGTGTAAGTATATCATGCCCCTCCCTTTTGGCCTGCAGAGTTTCTGCTGAAAAATCTGCTGATAACCTTATCAGGGTTCCCTTGTATGTTATTTGTTTCTTTTCCCTAGCTGCTTTCAGTATTTTCTCTTTGTCTTTAATTTTGGTCAGTTTGATTAATATGTGTCTTGGTGTATTCCTCCTTGTGTTTGTTTTATATGGTTCTCATTGCATTTCCGGGATTTGAGTGAGTGGTTCCTTCCCCATGTTAGGGAAGTTTTTGTGTATTATCTCTTCGAATATTTTTTTCTGTCCCTTTTCTCTCTCTTCTCCTTCTGGCACCCCTATAATACGGATGTTGGTGCGTTTCATGTTGTCCCAGAGTTCTCTGAGACTCTCTTCATTTGTTTTCAATCTTTTTTCTCTTTTCTGTTCCGCATCCATGATTTCCACTAATCTGTCCTCCACCTCACTTATTTGTTCTTCTGCCTCCTGTATTCTTCTGTTAGCTGCTTCTAGTGAATTTTTAATTTCAGTTATTGTATTTTGCATCTCTTTTTGTTTAAGTTTTATATCTTGTATTTCTTTGCTCAGTGTTTCCTGTAAATTATCCATCTTTGCCTCCAGTTTATTTCCAGTGTTTTGCATTATCTTCAGCATCAACAGTCTAAAGTGTTTTTCCTGGAGGCTGAGAACTCCTGATCACTTAGCTGTTCTTCTAGGGTTTTTTTTTCTTTTCCTTTATCCGAGTTATAGTTCTCTGTCTTTCCATTTTTATAGGTTTTTGGTGTAGTGACCTTTTTGCAGACAAAAGAGTTGTAGCCTCTCTTACTTCTGGTGTCTGCCCCCCCTTGTGACTGAAGTTGGTACAGGGGCCTGGCTGTAGGCTTCCTGATGGGAGGGACTGGTGCCTGCCCACTGGTAGGTGGGGCTGATTCCTATCCCTCTGGGGGGTAGGGCTTTGTCTCTGGGGGAGATTAAAGGCAGCTGTGTGCCTGGGGACTCTTTAGGCAGCCTGTTTACTGATGGGTGGGGCTGTGATCCCACCTGGGTTGTTGTTTGGCCTGGGGCTTCTCAGCGCTGATGGGTTGGGCCAGATTTTCCCAAAATGGCCACCTCCAGAGAAAGGAATGCTGATGAATATTCCCAAGAGCTTTGCCTCCAATGCCCTTCCCCCACAACAAGCCACATTCACCCCGTTTTCCCAGGAGATCCTCCAAGAACTGCAGTCAGGTTTGACCCAGATTCCTATGGAGTCTTTGCTTTGCCCTGGGACTCAGTGCACGTGAAAGTCTATGTGCACCTTTCAAGAATGGGGTCCCTGTTTCCCCCATCTTGTGGAGCTTCTGCACATGAGCCCCACTGGCCTTCAATGCCAGATGCTCCAGGGGCTCTTTCCCCCAGTGCCAGATCCCCAGGCATGGGGCTTTGACATGGGGCTCAGAACTCTCACTCCTATAGGTGAGTCTCTGTGATATAATACTTTCCAGTCTGTGGGGCTTCCCACCTGGGAGGTATGGGGTTGTTTATATCACATAATCACCCCTCCTACCTCTTGATGAGGCCTCCTCTTCGTCTTCTGGAGTAGGACTTCTTTTTGAAAGTTTCCAGTCCATTTGGTTAAAGGTTGCTTAGCATTTGGTTGTAATTTTGTTATTTTTAGGAGAGAAGTTGAGTTCCAGTCCTTCTATTCCACCACCTTAATCCTGTCCTGCGAATATATATTTTTTTAAAACAGTGAATTGTATTCTAATTGAGTGAATTGTATGATATTTAAATTGTATTTAAATAAAGGTGTTTTTAAAAAGCCAAGGGAGGAGTTCCCATCATGGCTCAGTGGTTAACGAATCCGACTCAGAACCATGAGGTTGTGGTTTTGATCCCCGGCCTTGCTCAGTGGGTTAACGATCCGGCATTGCCGTGAGCTGTGGCGTAGGTTGCAGATGAGGCTTGGATCCCGAGTTGCTATGGCTGTAGCATAGGCTGGCAGCTACAGCCGACCCCTAGCCTGGGAACCTCCATATGCCGTGGGTGTGGCCCTAGAAAAGACAACAAAATACCAAAAAAAAAAAAAAAAAAGCCAAGGGAGAAATCAAAATGGAATATTAAAATTTTTTTCTCAGCTAACCCCAAAGGAGGAACAATGAAACAAAAACAAAAAACAAATAGATGACAGAAATAGAAAACAGATAGCAAAATGGCAAATGAAAATCCAGCCAAATCAAATGTAAATGTTGACTAAACCCTGCAATTAAAAAGTCAGAGATTGTCAAACTGGCTAAAAAGCATGAACCACTATGAGTTGTCTACAAGGCATGCACTTTTAACACAGAGACGCAAGGCTGAAAATAAAAGGATGGAAAAAGATGAAAAGATATGCTCTGCAGACACGAATCATTAGAAATTTAGGAGTGCTGTTTGAATAATGGTCAGAAATCGCATCGTGGCACAGCAGAAATGAATCCAACTAGGAGCCATGAGGTTGCGGGTTCGATCCCTGGCCTCGCTTATTGGGTTAAGGATCTGGCATTGCCCTGAGCTGTGGTGTAGGTCACAGATGCGGCTTGGATCTGGCATTGCTGTGGCTCTAGCGAAGGCTGGCAGCAACAGCTCCAAGTAGACCCCTAGCCTGGGAATCTCCATATGCCACGGGCACACGGCTCTGAAAAGACAAAAGACAAAAAAAAAAAAAAAAAAGACAGAAAAAATAGACTTCAAAACAGAGTATTATCAGAAATAAATGGGGACTTTTTTTTAAATTTTTTATTGAAGTATAGTTGATTTACAGTGTTGTGCCAATTTCTGCTATCTATCTTCCCTTTCGTATATTATCTTCTATGGTGGTCTACTCCAAGAGACTGGACATAGTTCCCTGTGCTGTACAGTAGGGTCTCGTTGTTTATCCATCCTAAATGTAATAGTTTGTACCTACCAACCCCAAACTCCCCGTCCATATACCTCTCCCTCCCCCTCGGCAGCTACAAGTCTGTTCTCTATGTCTGTGAGTCTGTTTCTGTTTTGTAAATAGGTTCATTCGTGCCATGTTTTTGATTCTATATATAAGTATTATTGTATGGTATTTGTCTTTCTCTTTCTGACTTACTTTACTTAGTATAAGAATCTCTCGTTGCATCCTTGTTGCTACAGATGGCATTATTTCCTTCTTCTTTATGGCCAAATAGTATTCCACTGTGTATATACACCACATCTTCTTAATCCATTCATCTGTTGATGGACATTTGGGTTGTTTACATGTCTTGGCTGTTGTGAATAGTACTGCAGTGAACATAGGGCTGCATGTTTCTTTTTGAATTAGTCTTTTCTGGATATAGTCCCAGGAGTGAGATTGCTGGATCATATGGTAGTCCTATATTTAATTTTCTGAGGAACCTCCGTTCTGCTTTCCATGGGGTTGTACCAGTTTACATTCCCACCACCAGTGTAGGAGGGTTCCCTTTTCTCCACATCCTCTCCAGCATTCGTTATTTGTAGTCTTATTAACGATGGCCATTCTGACCAGTGTGAGGTGGTGTCTCCTTGTGGTTTTGATTTGCATTTCTGTAATAGTAATGCTGAGAATCTTTTCATGTGCCTATTGGCCATCCGTATATTTTCTTTGGAAAAATGTCTGTGTAGATCTTCTACCCACTTTTCATTTGGGTTGGTTTTTGTTGCTGTTGTTGTTGTTGCGTTGGTATGAGTTATTTGTATATATTTTGGAGATTAAGCCCTGGTCAGTTGGATCATTTGCAGCTATTTTCTCCCATTCCATAGGTTGTCTTTTTTTTTTAATGGTTTCCTTTGCTGTGCAAAAGCTGGTACTTTTGATCAGGTCCCATTTGTTTATTTTCATTTTTATTTCTATTGAAGTAGGAACATTTTATGATGACAAACCCCCAACATAACAGGAAGACATAATTACATATGTGTATGTTCCTAGAAATGTAACTTTAAAATAGATGAAACATAAAACTGACAAAACTGAAGGAAAAAGGATTCAAATCCACAGTCATAGTTGGAGATTTTCACATCCCTTTAGAGTAATTAATTGAACAACTAGGTCAAAAGTCTGTACCGATATAGAAGATCTGAATAGCACTATTAACCACCTTGACCCAATTAATATTTATAGAACCCATTGCCTAGCAATTACAGAATATAGAATCTTTTCAGGTATCCTGAAACTTTTACCAAGGTAGACCATTTATGGAGCCATGAAACAAGTCTGAATAAGTTTCTAAACATTAAAATCTAAGGCAGTATGTTGTGTCATCACAATTGAATTAAATTATAAGTCAGTAACAGAAGGGTATCTAGAAGATTTCCAAGGATTTGGAAATTAAACAGTATATTTCTGAGTAATGCGTGGATCAAAAGAACATCACAAGGGAAACCGGAAATATTTTCAGGTGAGTGACAATGACAAACAAACATGTTAACATTTGCGAGACACAATGAAAGCATTGTTTAGAGGGGAATTTATAGCTTTAATAGTTCATATAGGCGTACCTCAGAGATACTGTGGGTTCAGTTCCAGACCATTGCAGCAAAGTGAATACTGCAATAAATTGAGTCACACAAATGTTTTGGTTCCCCAGTGTATATAAAAAGTTATGTTTACACTATACTGTAGACTGCTAAGTGTGCAATAGCATTATGTCTAAAAAAATATATGTATACCTTATTTTTAAAATTCTGCCCCCAAAAGGCTAACCATCACCTGAGCCTTCAGCAAACTGTAGTAATAACATCAAAGATGACTGATCACCATAACAAATATAATAAAGAAAAAATTTGAAGTATTTTAAGCATTACCAAAACATGACACAGAGACACAAAGTGA
Organism: Sus scrofa; assembly: GCF_054392235.1. Classification (NCBI taxonomy): domain Eukaryota; kingdom Metazoa; phylum Chordata; class Mammalia; order Artiodactyla; family Suidae; genus Sus; species Sus scrofa. Next base: position 129,610,100 of record NC_139386.1, read on the forward strand.
GCAAATGCTGTTAGAAAAAAAATGGTGCTGATAGAATTGCTTGACCCAGGGTTGCCAGAAACCTTCAATCTCTAAAAAATGCAGTATCTGAGAAGAGCAATAAAACAAGGTATGCCCATATTGGAAGGAAGGAATGGTTTCAGTTTATTTTTTTTATTTTTTTATTTTTTATTTTTTTTGTCTTTTTGCCATTTCTTGGGTCGCTCCCGCGGCATATGGAGTTTCCCAGGCTAGGGGTCTAATCAGAGCTGTAGCTGCGGGTCTACACCACAGCCACAGCAACGCAGGATCCGAGCCACGTCTGTGCCCTACACCACAGCTCACGGCAACGCCGGATCGTTAACCCACTGAGCAAGGGCAGGGATCGAACCCGCAACCGCATGGTTCTTAGTCGGATTCGTTAACCACTGCGCCACGACGGGAACTCCGGTTTCAGTTTATTTTGTGCATTTCCAGAAGCTAGAAAAATATAAGCAAAGTAAACCCATGATGAAAATTGAGATAGCAGATATCAGTTAAATAGAAAACACAGGAGTTCCTGTCGTGGCTCAGTGGTAACAAACCCAACTGTGTCCATGAGAATGCAAGTTCAATCCCTGGCCTCAATCACTGGGTTAAGGATCTGGTGTTGCCATGAGCTGTGGTGTAGGTTGCACATGCAGCTCGGATCCAGCGTTGCTGTGGCTGTGGTATAGGCCAGCAGCTGCAACTCTGATTTGACCTCTAGACTGGGAACTTCCATATCCTGCAGGTGTGGCCCCCAGACAAAAAGGAAAAAAAAAAAGAAGAAGAAAATGGACAACTGAGAAAATTAACAAAGCCAAATGAATTCTTAAAAATAAAATAAAATAAAATAAAATTGAAAAAAACCCTGAGAAGTTCATTTGTGGCACAGTGGTTTAAGGATCTGGCTTTGTCACTGCAGCTGCTTGGGCTCAGTCCCTGGCCCCAGAACCTCCACATGCCACAGGTAGGGCCAAAAACAAAAAACCTGGGAAGACACAAGTTATCGATATTGGAAGAGAAAGAGGAGTATCATCAGGCGTTCCCGTTACAGCTCAGCGCTAATGAATCCAACTAGTATCCATGAGGATTCAGGTTTGATCCCTGGCCTCGCTCAGTGGGTAAAGGAAGGATCTGGTGTTGCTGTGAGCTATGGTGTAGGTCACAGACACGGCTCAGATCTTATGGGCCAGCAGCTACAGCTCCGATTCAACTCCTAGCCTGAACGTCCATATGTCACAGGTGTGGCCCTAAAAAGACAAAAAAAGAAAAAGAAAAAAGAAAAAGAGGAGTATCATCATAGATTCATAAACTTTAAAAGAATAATAAGGGAATTCTAAGAAAAACTTACACCAATAAATTTGACAACTTGAAGCAGAAAAATTCCTGGAAAAACAGAACTTGCCCAACTAACATAAAATGAAATTAAGATCTGAAGAGTCCTGTCAAAGACTTTGTTTAAGAAACTGAATTTGTAATAACAACCTTTCCCTGGAGTTCCTGGTGGCACAGCGGTTAAGGATCTAATGTTGTCACTGCTGTGGTGTCGGTTCCATCTCTGGCCTGGGTACTTCTGCATATTGCAGACACAGAAAAACAAAAACAAAACCAAAACCCAAAAAACAAAACAAAACAAAAAAACAAAACATTCTCCCAAAGAAAACTCTAGGCTCAGAGAATATCACTGGTAAATTATATCAAACATTTATGAAAAAAAACTGTAACAACCTTACAAACTCTTTTAGAAAATAAAGAAACCCTTAGCAACTAATTTTGAAAGCATAATCCTGATACTAAAACATAGTAAAGACATTACAAAAAGTTGCAAAAAAATTATTAGAGAGATTTATGTCTTATAACATAGACATAAAGCTCACTAATAAAATATTAGCAAATTGAACCCAACAGTGTATCAAGTATTAATACAGCGTGACCAAGAGGGTTTTATCCTGGTAGTGTAAGATTGGTTTTGTATATGAAAATAAATAAACATAATTACCACATCAAGAGGATAAAGAAAAAACATCTGATCATCTCAACATGATCAACATGATGCAGCAAAAACAGTTGACAAAATTCAGCATCCGTGCTTGATACCTGGATCTGGAATTAGAAGGGCACTTCCTCAGTCTCATAAAGGGCATCTACAGAGTACCTTCAGCTAACATCATTCTAAAGGGTAAACCACTGGACACGTTCTTCTTAAGACCTGGAACAAGGCAAAGGTACCACACTCACAACTTCTACTTGACATTTTCCCGAGAGTCCTCGCCAGTGCAGTAAGCCAAGGAGAAGTCAGAGGAATAAAGATTGGAAAGGAAGAAGTAGAAACTGTTCCTAAGCACAGATTATGCATATAGTAAAAAAAAAAATTCTAATGAATCAACCAAATTATCATCAATCCATGAATTTAGCTTAGCACAGTCTTAAGATACAAGGCCTATAAAAATATTAATTGTATTTTTGCATATATATGTATATGAGATTTAAACAACAATTATATTTCAGTAGCATCAACAATAAAATACTTAAAAATAAATTTCCCTGGCACAGCTCTACACTGAAAAGTACAAACTATCACTTAAGAAATTAAAGATGCAGACACATGAAGGTACATAATTTTCATGGATTGGGAGCCTCAATATTGTTGACATATCACTTCTTCCAAATGAATCTGTAGGTGCCAGGCAATGCCAGTCATACTCCCAGCTGGTTTGTTTTGTAAATAAAAACAGATCAGCTGCTTCTGAAGCTTATGTGAGAACGCCAGGGACTTGGTATAGCCAAAATAATGTTGAAAAGAACAAAGCCGGAGAACGTATTCTCATCTGGGCTTAGTTATAAAGTGACAATAAACAATATACCATGGTATTTGTATAAGGAGAGACAAATAGAGGAGTAGAAATAGGGTTCTAGAAATACACATTATTCAATCGATTTTTGTTAAAAGCACCAAAGCAATTTAATGGAAAAAAGAAACTTCGCAAGAAATGGTGCTGGAACAACTGGCTGTCTAAAAAAAATAATTAACCTTAATGCCTACATTACACACTACACAAAAATTAATTCAAGGTGAACCAGAGACCTAAGTATAAATATTAAAACTATAAAGCCTTTAAAAGAAAATATAGGCGGTTTTTTTGCAACTTGAGAGTCAAGCAGAATTTTCTAGGGCACAGAAAGCTATAACATTAAAAGAAAATAAATTATTGCCACAACTCAATAAATGACACCTGCCCCCAAAGACTGAAAAGACCTAAACGAACACTTCTCAAAAGAAGATACTATAAGAATGGCTAGTAAGCATAAAAATACAAAACACCATTACTTGTCAAGGAAATGCAAGTTAAAATGCAGTGAAATACTTCCTATTCCCTAGAATACCGAAAACAGGAAGATTGAACATACCACATGTTGGCAAGAATATGGAGTAACTGGAATTTTCATACATTGTGGGTGGAAATTTTTTTAGTCATTTCCTAGGTAAACATACAGCTGCCCTTTAACTCAGTCATTCCACTTCGCCGTGTTTATGCAGGAGAGATGGAGACATTCCACAAAGAGACGTGCAAGAGTGTTCAGAGCATCTTTGTCCACGGTGTGTAAAACTCGCAGCATCCGCATGCCCACCACCGGGAGAATAAACTGTTGTGGTTGTGTACCGCTCCCCAGTAAAAAGGTGTGTGCTACACACATCCGCAGACGGATGACTCTCACAGGCGTAAGACTGGATCCCAGAAACCCGGTGTTAAGGAACATGCGGAATGAGTTCATGTACATGAAGTTGGAGAAGAGGCAAAAGTCATCTCTGTCGGAAAGGAACATTGGAACAGAGGTCGCCTAGGACTAGCGGTGACAAGCTACAGATCGACGACGAAGGAACACGAGAGCACTTTCTGGGGAAATGCAAGTGTTTTGTTTCCAAACGCGTCGCGGGCTGTACGGCTGTGGCCATTGGTGTCGTTGAGGTCTGCGGTCCGGCTCCCGCTCTCCCAGCCGCCGCAGCGCCCCGAGCCCCCCAGAGACGGCGCCGGGGCGGGGGGGAGCCAGCCGGGCCCGGGCCCCCCTGCGCCTCGCTGAGGGGCAATGGTGAAACACGGGCACAGGAGATCCCACGGAGCCCAGAGGCACAAAGTCCTCCTGTGCCTTCTCTGTGCACACCTGCCGGGAGGAGCATGAGCAGCGGCACCCAGAGGCGTCCGTCAGCGCCTCGGGGTTTTCTAAGATGCGCTGAGGGGCGAGGACCCAGCCTGCTAAAGAGAAAGGCAACCCCGAAGACACGGCAAAGGCCGACGGGGCCCGTGACGGAAGAGAAGACAAAGGGGACGCACAAAAAGAAGGTCAAGGGTCCCAGTGCACCCAAGAGACCGCCCTCGGCCTTTTTCTTGTGTGGTTCTGAAGACCGTGCGACAGTCAAAGGAGAACATCCTGGCCTTCCCATGGGTGATGCTGCGGAGAAACGGGGACAGACGTGCAGTGACGCCGCTGCAGGGACAAGCAGCCTTGCGACGAGGAGGCCGCTGAGCAGAAGGAAAAGTACAGAAAGGATATTGCTGCTTACGGAGCGAAAGGGAAGCCCGATGCAGTGAAAAGGCGCGTCGTCAAGGCTGAAAAAAGCGAGAAAAAGAAGCAAGAGGAGGAGGATGAAGAGGAAGAAGATGACAAGCAGCGCAGTTTTGTTTTGCTTTTTTTTTCTTGGCTGTAAAGCATTTAACCCCCTGTACAGGACGCAGTCCTTTTAAAGAAAAATTGCAATGTAAGGCTGTGTAAGATGTGTTTTTAAACTGTACAGTGTCTCTTTTTGTCTAGTTAACACATTACCGAATGTGTCTTGAGATGGCCCTGTCCTGGTGCTATTTTCAGTAGCCACTCACCTTGCCTGGTACAGTGTGGGGGGTGTGAATTGGCGTGGAAATTTAAAGCAGCTTCTTGTTGGTGCACCACGCAAATGAGGTCTACATGGGGTCGGTAGTTTTCTCATCTTCAGTGGTCTCTGATGCAGCGTATATGAAATAATTGTTGTTCTGTTAACTGAATACCACTCTGTAATTGCAAAAAAGAGAGAAAAAGTTGCAGCTGTTTTGTTGGCATTCTGAATGCTTCTAAAGTAAATATGATTTTTTTTTGTATTAAAAAAAGATTCGTGCCTTTCCATTTACAAAAATAACAATCAAGTAGAGACTGGGAGAACATGAAGCGATGTGTGGTACAAAGGCAGAATCTCAGCGTGTGGAAGCTGGATGGCGAGTGTGTAGGGGTTCGTGGTATCCTTCTCTTTATTTTGTATAGATTTGAAATTTTCCATGATAAAAAGTTGTGGGGTTTTTTGTGGTTTTTTTTTTTTTTTTTTTTTTTGAGTTCCCGTCGCGGCGCAGTGGTTAATGAATCCCACTAGGAGCCATGAGGTTGTGGGTCCGATCCCTGGCCTCACTCCGTGGGTTAAGGATCCGGCGTCCCCGTGGGCTGTGGTGTAGGTCGCGGACAAGGCTCGGATCCTGCGTGGCTGTGGCTGTGGTGTAGGTCGCGGACAAGGCTCGGATCCTGCGTGGCTGTGGCTGTGGTGTAGGCCGGTGGCTACAGCTCCAATTAGACCCCCCCCCTTTTTTTTTTTCGAGCTATAAACTTTATTTCTGTTGAAACTAATTAGAGATGGTTTTTTGACCTACCCCAGAGGGAAAGCTGCTAGATGCCAGGAATTAGATTAGGAGTCGTGCGCGTCAGCTGTACGGCTGTGGCTGCAGCAGGGGATCCACTCGCACACACGTGAGAGCATGGGGCGGTGGCGGTCCGCAGCGTCTGTCTGTTGTCCAACACTACGTCTAGATGTGTTTGTCATCCTCAAACGGAGGTCGCACAACAACATGGGGCTTGTAGAAGCTTTTAGAACAAGCGAGAGGGAACATCAGCCTGAAGACCTAAAGGAAGAGCAACTCTGAAATTATTTATTGTAAGAATTATAAGAAAGTAAAAATTTTTTCTGATATCCCTCGTTGATGCAAGAAGACAAGGCTTTTAGGAACTGAAGCCTAAAAGCATAAGGAACAAACAGGAAACAGGTTGAGATGCAAAGGAGGCAGAAGGATGGGTAGATCTAGGCAGACACCACGCAGTGGCAGAAAGAAGATACAAACTAGAGGGAGTGAGAGTGGGATTCACCTGAGGCGTGGGGAAGCGATGCTGTGGAAATCGCAGTTGCCGAGGGCGCCAGGCACCCAGGGGAAAATAAGAGAGGAAAACTGTGGGAGAGGTGGTCGCTGCGGATGGCATCAAACGTCAGCAGGGGAGCTAAAGTTTTCCCGGGAAAAAGTGGCCACGAGGGAGGCTCGGACCCTGCTGCATTTAGTTTCGTTCCTGAAGGGAACAGACATCTGTGTCTCCCAGGGTTCAGAACTGTGTGGACAGTCCACATCACCCTGAAAATCAGAACAAGACAGTGGACTGGAAAGCAAATCAAAACCAAGACCGTGAGGACTGGACATATGTCGTGAAAGGCGCGCAGACTTCCCGGAGGAGGCCGTGAGCAGGAGGCCGTGCCCAGTGCCTAGTGGCATCCTCACCCCGGGAAGCCACTGTGTTGGAGCTGAGCTCACTGAGGCATCTGCAGGCACGTGGCTGCGGTGCTTTCTGAGCTAAACTCAAAGGCAAACAGTGTCCCGAGGAGTTGACATCCCTCCCCACCCCCTCCCCCCCGGACAGAATCGTGTCATTGGGCACAAACAGCTCCTCGGGAAAACCCTCTCCCTCGGGCGCTGTTTACTCCAAGATTCAGAAGCTCAGACGGGAGTACAGGGCAATGACGTCAAAAGAGAAGAAAAGAGTAACTTCCTAGAAAAAAAGACTGAAAGGAAACTCTTCCAATTGTTAAATAAATTAAATGATTCCTTGAAGGCTCTATGATTTTTTAATCTTTGACTTTCTTGTATTCTTTAGCTTTTGAATGGAGCATGTTTTTTAAAAAATGAAAGAAAAATCAGTGGAAATTCTGTTACTAAGCAAAAAGGCATATGCAGTAATGGAAAAAGAGGCGGAAAAAATAAGATGACTGCAGTTAACCCAGAGAACGCATGTATTGTGCAAAGTGCAGTAAAAACAATGTAAAAGGGAACATTTGACACATTCATCTTTTTCAGTTTCAAAATTCTTTGCTTTTAAAAGCAGATCATAAAACAAACGGGAGGTCGCCCTGCCCTTGTGCAGTGACCTCCAACTCGAGGTGAGCAGCAAGACCCCGTGCTGGTGGCCTTCACGCCTCGTGGGTGGCCAGGCACGTGGAGAGCCGAGAGGCTGAGGACAGGGACCCCTGGTCCCCGGCCTTGTGCCCTTTGTACCCGGCTCACTTGTTCTCTTCAGTGGCCACCCTGGTTTGAGACGTGACAGCAGAGGCTGGATCAAGCTTTTAGTCCTGCCCACGCTTCGCAGGCCTCCTCTCTAGCGACTGGCCACGCACCCCATCCCCCTCCTTCTCAGGAAACTGAAGGGAGCATCAGAAACGGGCAGCCTTGCCAGCTCTGGGCAGGTCATGGGCGCTTCCCGTCTTCCAAGACTGGGCAGCGCGGGCTGAAGCCTGGGGACCGACCGCAGCGGCTCCCGTCCTGCTTGAAGATCCCTCGGCGGCGAGTTCCCTGCAGGTGCTGCTCCTGACTCAGGAGATCCTCCCGCCCCCCTCGACCCCTTGTCTGTCCGCCTCTGTAGCCCCTCACTTTGGACCCTGCTTGCCTCCCACCAGCCTCGAGCAGCTGGTCTTTCTCGGAACCGTGGTTTTGCTCCTGAGACCCTCTGCCCAAGGCTTCGGCCTGCGCTCACCCCGCCCCCTGAGTCTGGTGCCTGGGTCCCACCCCCCCATGCTCCTCAAGGACACTTAGAATATAGCAAAGTCCTTATTTTTTTAAGTCTCTGTACCACCAGGCTCTCCTCTTAACTAGTAAGCCTGTTTATAGCACCTTACTTTATTTATTTCACTTTTCTATTTTCACACAAACATTTTCTGTCACTATCCCCTGGACGTGGTCTGATATTCTCAGCCTTGCATTCTAGTTTCAGTTTCTTTTTTTTCTGGGAAGTCTTTCACAATTTTTCCATCCTCCGTGTGTATAACACTTAAAAACTAAAACACATAATTGCTTTCTCAACACTTGTAGCCTCTTGCAGGCTGGAATAGGGTCTCATACTTTTCTTATGCAACACAGGACAAAGCACGCTAGGATTGCAAATAGTGATAAACTGTCCCTAACAGCAGCAAGTAAATATTTCTCTGGCTCCACATTAGCCTCCCAATTGTGGAAACTCTGGCTTCCTTCAAACTCTTTCTCAACTAGTTCAGAGAATCTCCAGGGACGGTTCAAAGCTGCTTTGCAATACAGTTCTCCAGCCTTCTTTCCGGGGAGCTGTTTCCCCCAGCCTGTGTCCACGAGTGTGTCTCTCTGCCCCCACATCCCACACTCCTTTTCTTCCTGTTCCACTCTGGCTGTTGTGGTCACCCCAGGCTCTGATGTGCAGTGTCCTATGGGACCTAGTTCTTCTTTTGGGCTCTTCATGTGGTTCGGTTCATGTCCGTATTGCCTGTCTTTCCAACACCGACCCACTGTTGTACCCCAGCATATGTGCTAGGATGCGCTTCCCCTTACACTGAGTTCATTCCTGGGAGGATACTTGAGCCACAGAGCAAGAACCCACCAACCAAACATATTGAGACATTGTGATATTCCAGGATTGAACCCAGGGACCGTCTCCTCCAGGGAGTCTTTCCTGAGCCACACCTCACCCCCCCCAACTCACCTCCAATTAGATAATATATGTCTCTTCTTTGTACCGTGGTATTCTGAACATGTCCTAGACATAGTTTTTATCATGTTATATGGAAATCATCTTTTTATGAACCTGATTCCCCAAGTAAACTATGAGCCCTGTGCACCTTCGACTTCTGAGTGTCTGGCTTAGTTCTGGGCACTAAGATTCTATAGAATTCTAAAGCTGGGTCCCTGGTGTGCTTGTGTGTACCACAGCTGATCTGGCTCAAATAATACATTGTTTTGATTAGTGGCCGTGCTCCCTTTGATAAGAATTTCATGCCAAGGTGGCTCATTCTTTTCTCCTTTAAGATTTGTGTCAAATCAATTTATCGAACATTGGCTGAGCCCCGTGTGCTGTGAGTACTGCCCTGCCCGTGGAGTCACGGAGATGAAGGAGACCGTTTCTGCACAGAGGCGGTCCCAGACCTGTCTTTGGGTCTGTCTCTCTCCATTTTTCCTTTTTCTTCTCCCATCCTTCCTTTTCTGGATAAATTTTTACGGTGTCTGGCATTGCGTCTAATGGAATAAATACATGTAAAGAGTGTTTTCTTGAAGTCCACGTCATGGCTCAGTGGGAATGAATCTGACTAGCATCCATGAGGACACAGGTTCAATCCCTGGCCTTGCCCAGTGGGTTAAGGATCCGACGTTGCCATGAGCTGTGGTGTAGCTTGCAGATGCGGCTCAGATCTGGCATTGCTGCACCTGTGGTATAGGCCGGCGGCTATAGCTCCGATTAGACCCCTAGCCTGGGAACCTCCATATACTGCGGGTGCGGCCCTAAAGAGACAAACAGTAATAAAATACAGAGAGTTTCTTCTATACAATATAGTCTACCCCATGCAACAATAGAAGTCTCTTCCAGAGAGAGAGATGACCCAGAAGAAAGCATCGCAGAATTCCTAGGGCAGACATGGGGATCCTGGAGGAGGTGACTTCTGAGTGAGTTAAAGGATCAAAAGACACTCCAGATGCCCCGGTGGGTGAATGGTACCTTCAGGAGGCGACAGAGCTTATGCAGAGGCCTAGAGATATGAAGAAGCATTATGTGTTCCAGAAACAGTACTGCTTTGGTATCCCTGCAGCCCTCTGCTTGGGTCTTCTTTCCTCTCGTGGGCCCAGTGGACTTTGGTCAGGTCACAGGGTTTGCAAGTAGACTGTCTAAGAGCCCCGTGATCCTTAGGTCACATTCCACCCTTAGGCAGACCCAAATTTAGGAGACGATGTGTCCTAACCGGTCCTCCAAAGCAAAGATGGGGGACTTTTCACCATCTGTTGGTGTGCTTCATAAATTATTTACATTAACAATGAGTATTTGCTATTTTCATAATAAAAAGTAAAGATGACCCAATTTTGAAAAAAGAAATTCAACAGTAGGGCCTTAGGACCATTTTGGATCTATTAAGTTAACCTGTCTATCTATATCTACACACACACACACACACACACACACACACACACACGCACGGACACACACCCCATAGTGCAAAATAATATTGAAAATCTCATGCCAGTTTGAAAAGCAAGAGCCATAAAATGTTCGTACTGTACGACCCAGAAGCTCTACTGCTGAGAGACAACCCAATGAAATGATTCAAAATAAGGAAAATATGAAAATCTATGTAAAAAAATCTATTTAAAGCTTGTCTACACACAGAAAAAATGGGAGAAAGAAGACTTTAAAGTCAACATGAAAGGAAAAGTTAGGAAAATAATGATATGCAACTGGACGGCATAGTATTGCAATACTGAAAATGACTGTCATGAAAGATTATGTTAACACAGAATGTTTACAATATAATGAGAAGAATACAAAATTATATATATGCTGATTACAGCTGTGTATAAAATGCATTACATGAGGACAGTGAAAACAGTGGTTGTTCTAGTTTGGTGGAATCATTGAATGTTTTTTTCAGTAAATAAAATTGGAAAATTTAAAGGGTTTCAAATTGTCAGTTAATTCAGATTATCATTGTTCTGAGACTTGCAGCAAAAACAAGAAGACTCCAGAATTTGAACTCCTTTCCACTTTATTTCACTGGCCAAAAGAATTACCCGCCAGGAAAGAAGGAAACGTCTCCATTCTTAGAAAGTTATAAAAAGGAACATTCTCAGGGCATATGATACTGGAATGGCTTCCTGTGGGAGATTATAGTCTCCATTCTTAGAAATCTTGAAGAAAGCAGTCGTAGTTGACTTATTTATTCACATTACGAAAGATGGATCAAATCCAATAATTTTTAATAACCACTTTATTGAGACAAAATTCACATACTATACAACATCTTTTTAAAGCAAGCATTCAGTAATTTTTAGTATATTTACAGATTTGTAAAACCACTACTAGTATCTATTTTTAAAACATTTAAACATATGCCCATTAAGCAGCCATACCCCGTTCCTCCCTTCTGCCAGGCCCTGGCCACACTAACCTCTTTCTGTTTCTATGGATTTGCCGCTTCTAGACATTTCATATAAATGGGATCATACAGTATATGGTCTTTTGTGTCTGTCTTTCATCTAGCGTAGTGATTTCAAGGTTCATCCATGGTACAGCACATATCAGTATTTCGTTCCCTTTCATAGCTGAGTAGTAATTTTTCAGTGTATAATATGCTGCATTTTGTTTTTCCGTTCATCAGCTGATGGGCATTTGAGTTGTTTCCTGTGTGTGTGTGTGTGTGTGTGTGTGTGTGCGTGCGCGTGTGTAGCTGTTGCCAGTAATGCTGCTACAAACTGGGTAAAAATTTTTGTGTAAACATTTGTTTTCAGGTTGTTTTTTTATATGTGTATGTGTGGAATTACTGGGTCTTAGGATGATTCTATGCGTAGCTTTCTGGGGAACTGTTTAAAGACGAAAGAGTCCCTGGTGACCGATTGGCATCCCTTCCTGTTCTTAACGCAGTGCCCGATGTGAGTAAACGTTGGTTAGATGCCCCTTATTCCTACTGATTGTGTCATCGCTGTTATTAGAGAAAACTGGAAATTGCCTTGTGTCCAGTGTCTCTAAGTAAAATCAGTACAGTCCATCGTCCAGTGGAGCGTTTCCTTCATCAGGCAGTGGTTTGGCTGTTTTTACCCTCAGTCATTAGTGATGTTATGTATATTTGTCCCTAATTATATTTTCTAGAGAGAGATTACAAATGTGTGTGTGAATTTCCTCCTTTTCCTTCAATAAGCTGCTCTGACGTGGTTCCGAAGTGTGCAAAGATTAAATAAATACAAAACCCAGGTATTTCAGGCACGCCCTTTTGTCCTCCTGGGTCCCCAGGCCTGCCACCCTGGATATAGGTGGCGGAGGTTCTTCTGCAGGTGCTTCTGTGGCACAGCAGCAGGTGTTGGAGCAAAGGAAGATGAGGAACACGCGCGGCCTGGGCCAGTGGCTGCAAGTGCCACAGAGAGTGGGGTGCATGTGTGTGTTGGGGGGGTCTTGGGTGCGGACGCTCCTCCCCCTCCTCCCCTCCTTTGCCCAACTCCTCCTGTCCCCTGCCCTCGCTGCGTCCTATTCCTATTTTAAGGGCAAGTTCATAGAAACGGGCTTCATGTCCGAGGCATAATTAAAGTATTGACCATGCCAAGATCTGGGTCAAGCCGTTCAACACCTTAAGTGGTTTCTCCCCCTTTCCCACATTTAAACAATGTTCTCTTCCCTCCTTACCCGTTAAGCCGGTTCACGCAGCAGATGGTTACCGTTCACCTGACAAGTGCTGGGCACCGTCAGGCACCTGTTCTCACTCTTCTCCTTTGCCTTTTGCTTCCACCGTTTTCTTTCGCTTTCAATGCCTTTCTTTCCCAGATTGAAAGGCAGAGAGAGATACAAATGAGAGAAGGAAAATTGTAGGATGTAGTGTCTGTATATTATGTGCTTGCATATTCTAGCCATCATTTCACTGACTTTCTTTGATTTCAGAGAATTGCATGTTTTGCTCAAGCACCTCAGAGTTTGTGTGACAGGTCATCCCGTTTGGGCGTGTATTGGATTTGAGGACTTGCCAGTTATCTGCCTCTTTCCCGAATGGCCGTATTGATTTGTTTCTTATTTGCTAGGTCTAGCAAAATGGGAAGGACGTCCTGACAGGAGGAGAATGAAAACTATAAATCAGAGAAGATAGACAGAGAGGGACAAAGTAGGAGTCTCTGACAGCGGAGGGGTTATGAGTGAGAAAAGTGGTTGAGGCCTCCAGGTATATAATACCTTGTATACTATATCGTTATATTATGTTGCTTTTATGTATCAATTCAATAACGTAGTTTAGTTGTAGCTGATGGTGCCAGAAGGCATTCTTTTATAAATTCTGTTGGAGTAGAGTTGACTTCCAAAGTTGTGTTAGTGTCAGGTGTATAGCAGAGTAAATCAATTATACATATACGTATATCCATTCCTTTTCAGAATCCTTTTCAGATTCTTTTCCCATATAGGTTATTACACACTATCGAGAAGATTTCCCTGTACTATGTATACTTTGTTACCTGTCTATTTTATACATAGTAGTGTGTATATGTCCATCCCAACCTGCCAATTTATCCCTCCTGCCCCACGTTTCCCCTTTGGTAACCATAAGTTTGGTTTCAAAATCTTTGAGTCTGTTTCTGTTTTGTAAGTTCTTTTGTATCATTTTTTTGTTAAATTCCACATATTAGTGATCTCACATGATATTTGGCTTTGTCTGACTTACTTCACTTAGTGTAATTGTTTTTAGGTCCATCTATGTTGCTGCAAATGGCATTTTTTCATCCTTTTTTATGGCTGAGTAGTATTCCATTGTACATATGTACCACATCTTCTTTATGTAGTCCTTTGTTGATGGACATTTAGGTTGCTTCCATGTCTTGGCTATTGTAAATTGTATTGCAGTGAACATTGGAGTGCATGTATCTTTTCAAATTATGGCTTTCTCCAGATATGTGCCCAGGAATGGGATTGCTGGATCATATGGTAGTTCTATATTTTGTTTTAAAAAAATCTCCATAGGAGTTGCACCAGTTTATATTCCCACCAACACTGTAGGAGTATTCTCTTTTCTCCAAACCCTGTCCAGAATTTATTGTTTGTGTGCTTTTTTTTGGGGGGGGGTTAGAGTTGTTTTATTTGGGGTGAAATTAGGACTTAAGCCTGGTAGCCCTGAGGAACTTCTCATGCCCCCTTTTTTTAAGGGCCATACTTGTGGCATATGGAAGTTGCCAGACTAGGGTCGAGCCAGAGCTACAGCTGCCAACCTATGCCACAGCCACAGCAACTCTGGATCTGAGCTGCATCTGTGACCTACACACAGCTTGCAGCAATGCTATATCCTTAACCCGCTGGGCAAGGTCAGGGATCAAACCCGCATCCTCATGGATCTTAGTCAGGTTTGTTAACCACTGAGCCTTGAGGGAACTCCTCATTGCAGTTTTGCTTTGCATTTCTCTAATAATTAGTGATGTTGGCCAGAAGGATTTTAGAGATTAATTCACTTACAAAATATATGTCATGGCACGTGCAAAGTACCCTATTCTCACCCTAATAGATACAAAGGAGCAGATAAATTGGAAGAATAAATTGGATATTTTTGCCATCTTTTATTTATTAACTCAAAATCCATCTTTGCAATAGTCTCAAAACAGAAATATTCTCCAACTAAGAAGACAAATGGATAAACCGGTGTTTTCCCTCTTTTTTTTTTTTTCATGTCATGCCATAAAAGCAAAAGATCATTTGTAAAGCACTAGGGCACACAGACAGGGCCACTGTCATCTGGAGGTGGCTCACTGAAGCTAAGATGTTCCGTATCTTGACCTCCTGTAACTCTGTCTCACACATCTGTTCAGAAATAAATTGAGTGAACCCCAATATTAAGATGAGTCACTGTTGAATCTTACTCCTTGCTAAGAAAGACAGTGTGTTTTAGCCTGAGCAAGGTCGGTGGAAATAATGGCCCAATCACCTCTAAGCTTCGCACGTACGCGTACGCGTGACGTTGTGGATGGTGATTTACAAGAGAAAACAGTGCGTACTTTAGAGTATCAAAGCTAGTCTCTGACTTTCAGATTTTCATGGTCACTTGGGTTTGGGAGAAAATTTGAAGATGTTGGGCTCTAGGTTTTAGACTTTTGGACTCACCAGACCTTAGAGACGTGGGTACTGGGGCTTGAAGATTCAAGCAGGTGAAACACTTTTACAGGTATCTAATATCCTGCAGTATTGTGAAAACTAGGTCTTTGGAGCTCCTGTCGTGGTTCAGTGGTTATGAACCTGACTAGGATCCATGAGGATGTGGATTCAATCCCTGGCCTCACTCAGTGGGTTAAGGATCTGGCACTGCTATGAGCTGTAGTGTAGGTGGCAGACATGGCTCGGATCCCGCATTGCTGTGGCTGTGATTTAACCCCTAGCCTGGGACCCTCCATATGCTGTGGGGGCAGCCCTAAAATAGCAAAAAAGAAGGGAAGGAAAGAAAAGAACAATACGTCTATATTTTTATTTATTTCTTTATTTATTTTTCTGTCTTTTTGCCTTTTCTAGGCCGCACCCCTGGCATATGGAGGTTCCCAGGCTAGGGGTCGAATGGGAGCTGTAGCCGCCGGCCTACACCACAGCCACAGCAATGCGGAATCCAAACCATGTCTGCAACGTACACCACAGCTCACAGCAACGCCGGATCCCTAACCCACTGAGCAAGGCCAGGGACCGAACCCGCAACCTCACGGTTCCTAGTTGGATTCGTTAACCACTGCGTCATGGTGGGAACTCCATACATCTATATTTTTAAAGGAAATTTGTTCTCTGCCTTTTTCCTTTTAGGACAAAAGGAATTCTTTAAAAAAAATTTTTTTAATGATTTTTATTTGTTTTCCATTATAGTTGGTTTACAGTGTTCTGTCAATTTCTACTGTACAGCAAAGTACATACACACACACGTATACCTTCTTTTTTTCATATTATCTTCCATCATGTTCCATCACAACTGACTGGATATAGTTCCCAGTGCTACACAGCAGGATCTCATTGCTTATCCACTCCAAACGCAGTAGTTTGCATCTATTAACCCCAGAATCCTAGTCCATCGCACTCCCTCCCCCTCCCCCTTGGCAACCACACGTCTCTTCTCCACGTCCATGATTTTCTTTTCTGTGGAAAGGTTCATTTGTGCCGTCTGTTAGATTCCAGATATGAGTGATATCACATGGTATTTGTCTTTCTCTTTCTGACTTGCTTCACTTAGTATGAGAGTTTCTAGTTCCATCCGTGTTGCTGCAAAGGGCATTATTTTATTCTGACAAAAGGAATTCTTTAGTGTTGTAATGAGAGGTATTTATTGTCTTCTTTTAAAGATTCCATGAAGATTCCATGAATGTTGGACATATATGTAAACATATACGTAATATATATACACATATATGTGACATATATCACACAAGTTTTAAATAATAATTTTAAAAACTAATATCCATCAGCTTTGAGGATTTTAAGTTCAAGTCTGTCCATGTTAGTTAGTGCTGGGAATCAGACAGGAACCTAAACATTTTCACTCTAAACTCATTGCTCTTTCTAATAATATGTATTTCTAATACATATCATTTCTTATTTTATTTTATTTAGGGGCTTTGCACCCATGGCATGTGGAAGTTCTTGGGCGAGGGACTGAACCCACAGTGCAGTTGCAGCCTGGCCACAGCTGCAGCAATGCTGGATCCTTACCCCGCTGTGCCACAAAGAACTCCACAGGTTTAGTTTTTAATGGCCCTGCCAACCAGTTTTCCAGAGCCGCTGTACCAGTTTATATTCCCGTCAGCAGTGAGCGAGGAGCCAGTTGCTCTGCATCCTTAGTGATGGTGAAAACCAGTGACAGCCCCAAGCGTTGGTCGGTTTGGTTATCTGTCCTCTGTGGGGGACCTGTCTTTCCTGTTCAGAGTCTCCTTTTTATATTTCTTTTGGAATTCCCTGAGGAAGTATATGGACATGGGTCTTTTGTCAGTTTTATTGAGCACTCCCTGAGCCCTTTTAATTAGAGACTTGGTCTTTCTTCAGCGCTGGGGAATTCTATTATTTAATACTCTCTCCCCTCTCTTTTTTCTGTTCCTTTTTTTTTTTCTCTTCACTTTTTGCCTCCCTATGGCATATGGAATTCCTGGGCCAGGGATCAGATCCAAGCCACAGTTGCTACCTACGCAGTAGCTGTGGCAACTCAGGATCCTTTTAACTCACTGTGCTGGACCGGGGATGGAATGTGCTGGTGCTGCGGAGACACTGCCAACCCCATTGCACCCCAGTAGGAACTCCAAGGAAATCCAATTTTATTTATTTATTTTTTTCAGCGTTCAAGAATGCTATTTATATCTGCACATTTAAAAAAAGGAACCTTGAATGACGTGTTCTAGTTCTCCGGTTTTTGTTTTTGTTTTTTTCTGTCTTTTTGCCTTTTCTAGGGCCACTCCCGTGGCATATGGAGGTTCCCAGGCTAGGGGTCCAATCGGAGCTGTAGCCGCCGGCCTACACCACAGCCACAGCCACGCCAGATCTGAGCTGCATCTGTGACCTACACCACAGCTCACAGCAATGCCAGATCCTTAACACACTGAGCAAGGCCAGGGTCCGAACCCACAACCTCATGGTTCCTAGTCGGATTCTTTAACCACTGAGCCACAACAGGAACTCCTCTCATTTTTTTCTAAACACCATATAACAAAAAACCAAACTCCTCTCAAAAATCTCAAAAATACTGACTATGCCTAAAATAGAGGTGATTTTCTTTTCCTCCAAAGCCTTATCTTAATTGACAGCTGCTGATAAAAACAGTGCCATCACTATGATAAGTGTCGGTTTCTTTTCTTTTCTTTTTTTCTTTTTTTTTGACTTTTTTTAACTTTTTTATTACTCAATGAATGAATTACATTTATAGCTGCACAATTATTGTCACAACCAATTTTATAGCATTTCTACCCCAAACCCCTAGCACATCCCCCCACCCCCCACACTGTCTCATTTGGAAACCGTAAGTTTTTCAAAGTCTGTGAGTCAGCATCTGTTCTGCAAAGAAGTTGACTGTGTCCTTTTTTGAGATTCCACATGTAAGTGATGGCATTTGATGTTGGTGTCTCTTTGTCTGACTGACTTCACTTACCATGGTAATTTCTAGGTCCATCCATGTTGCCCCAGTTGCCTTTACTTTGTTCCTTTTAATGGCTGAGTAATATTCCATTGTGTATATGTACCACTTCTTTTTGATCCACGCTTCTGTCAGTGGACATTTAGGTTGTTTCCATGTCTTGGCTATTGCACATAGTGCTGCAATGAACATTGGAGTACATGTGTCTTTTCGAGAGGAAATCCAATTTTAAATAACTAAATTATTGGTTCATATTGTTGAGAACTATAGCATATTCCTTTTATTAACAGCAATTATTAGTATATTGATAAATCATTTGTTGTTTAGTGAAATCTTGGAATGGAAGGAACCTTGAGTGATGTGTTCTAGTTCTCGCACTCTTGCCAGTGAAGTAGTTGTTCAGTGTAACCTCATCTTAGTAAACCAGACAGAGATTCCCTGAGAGGCTATTATTTATTTAGCCTTTGCTTATAACTCTTTCCCCCCGAATTTAGTATGAATAATCTGGGGAGCTTTTAAAATGTATGTTCCTAAGCTTCGTCTATAAGGATTTTGATTCAGTAGATCTGGGGATAGGTCCTGGCAACCTGCATTTTAAAAAGTATATCAGCTGAGTTTGATTCAAAAGATCAGTGGGATTTCCCATCGTGGCTCAAGGGTAATGAACCTGACTAATATCCATGAGGATGCAGGTTCAATCCCTGGCCTCATTCAGTGGGTTAAGGATCCAGTATTGCTGTGCCTGTGGTGTAGGTTGTCAGCTGCAGCTTTGATTTGACCCCTAATCTGGGAACCTCCGTATGCCGCAGATGCGGCTCTAAAAAAAAAAAAAAAGATCAATGGATTGTACTTTGAGAAATATTGAATTATACTTTTTGTGCTGAATAAATAAGAGCCCTTTAAATTTCTTCGTGGCATGGAAGATTTGTGTTTAGGTGAGAATTTTAAGAGCAAAGTACTGATAAAATTTTTCAAACACCCACGTATGGGAAAAGACTGTTTGATTAAACTGAGTATGTACTTCCTCTGAATCAGCAAGAACTTTGAACAAAAAGGAGCTTGCTTTTTTGGTTCTTATCCTCATTGAAGGAGTCCAGCCTATCACTTAACTGTTTGACCTGCCCGACCACTCATGATTTCTTGGTACAAAGAAGGCAAAGACTCCTAGATGACAAAGACTGTATGAAGAGAATGCTCTGCCTGGGTGAGCATGGCAGAGCACTTTATAAGTGCCGAAAATAATGTACTCATTAATTCATTGTTTTTTGTAATTGAAGCACCACCTAAAGTAATCGACTCATCCTTATTTTTTCCCCTAAGCCCTAGTAGTCAAGTCACTTAAGTGATTATTGTTATTGAAAAGCAGATGCAAAGAAGTTGTCCTTTTCTACCTTTTTGAGGTGCTTTGTGGCTGGTTGAAACCTGAGGGACCTCTCTCTTGGGGATTCTTCAGGCTTACTATGGAGTCCAGTCCAAACACTTCCCAAACTCCTGGATCTGCGCTTTGAGCCAGCAGGTTGTCCTGCGGAAGCCTACTTTCTCTAGGCTTGGGGTGAGGAAGCCTCGACCCTACCCTGCCTCTCAGGAGTATTTGCTGGAAAACAACACAACTCTCCAAAGAAACCTCTGCAAATCTTCCCTCTTTTACACCTGCATCTGACTGGGGGTGGAGTCAGAGAACCAGCCTGGGCCCTTTTGACTTTTAAGTGTTTTCTTGGGCACCTGACTTCAGGGTGCAGTTTGGATTGCGTCTCTGTGCTTCACAGCACAACGCATGTAGCACCAGGTGTTACCCAGAGCGTGGCCTTTTATGTAGTGAAAATACCAAACTGTGCAGCGGGGAAGCTAGATGCTGGTTTCCAGCTGATGAGTTCCTCTGAGGATGAGGGACAGAGGAGGAATCTAAGGAGAGAGGATTCAGGTCTGGTTGGAGTGTGGCATTTCTTCCTAGAAAGAGTTTGAATTACCATGGCAAACTGTTGACACCTGTCTGCATTTCGTGGTGGGTACAGAACTACCTTTCATGTTATTTTCTCTATTTTTCTATACAGACTTTTTTTTTTCTGTATGTTTGAGATGTTTTATAACTTTAAATTCGTTGGAAAAACAAATTGAGGTGACAGTAATTTTTCTGTTTGAGGTTTCTCTCTCCCTTTGTTTATGCTCAAAGACAGGGGACATCGACAGAAACTGTCGCAGCTCCGCACTCAGACGTCCACAGCCGCGTGCACCTGCCCTTCCTTCCTCCAGGCTGGATACGGGGGGTGGGGGGTCGCCGTCCCTTCCTCTCTACTCTGGGTCCCCCCAGAAACCTTGGGCGGTGCATCTGCCCACAGCTTTTTCCCTTGAGATTGTCCCTTCCTGCTGACTTGCTGGCAGTGGTTTAAAATGCACTGGTGCCTCCAGCCCAGCTAGTGCCTGTCTTGCGTCGTGTCCACGGACTTCCTGGAAGAGATGGACCGTCTACCGGCTGGTCTTGGTTTTCAACCCACTCCCATCTGGTTTCTCTCCCATGAAGTTGTCCTTGTCAAGGTCAGCCGTGACTTGTGTGTCACGAAATCCCACGGATGCTTTTCCGTCCCCAGCTTCTTCACCTGTTGGCAACATTTGCCACCCCTGACTGCTCTCTGCTTCTGAGGTCCTCTTCCCATGATTTCCAGCGACACCTTCTTCTGGTTTTCCTCGGACCCCTCTGAAGAAGGTCAGCTCTTCTTTCTTCATCCAGCCGTTAAGGACGGAAGACGACCAGGGCTTGTCCTAAGCCCTGTGCTCGCTCTGAATTTTTTTCCCTAAGTGACAGCAGTTACTCCCAGGGTTTCTCTCCTTTTCCCAAACCTCTACCTCCGGCTCTGGCCCCTGTTCTCTCAGCCCGGGACCTGTCTGTCCAGCCGCCTCCTGAATGCCACGGGCATGATCACAGACACGTGGCTCTCAGTACATGCAGAACTGAACTCACGAGCTCATCCCTCCCCTGTGGCTTTGTCTGCCAGCCTTGCCTGTTCGGGAGGTGGCACCGCAGGCCGTTGGGTTGCTGAGGCCCCAAACCTGGGAGCGCTGCTTGCTCTCTCCCTCTCACCCACACATCACTCCCGCGTCCACGCAACCCCCAAAACCTGATAAATCTCCCTCCGAGCTGTCTTTCAAACCCTTCTTCCCTTCCATTTCTCAGGGCTGAAACCCGAAACCTGAGTACATCACCTCCTAGCTGATAATTTTAACTCTGTAAGAGCACTTGCCATTTAGATATTTTCAATCTAAGAATATTTCAGTACTGGTTATATTTCCTTCCGATTTTTTTTTCTTATTGCAGTATAATTTGTATAAAATGAAGTTCTCCAATATTAAGTTGTACTGTTTCATCAGCTTTGACAAATGTTTTCTCCTAATGTAACCCTCACCTCTGTTAAGACCCAAAGCATTTCTCTCTCCCTAGAAATTTCCTGATCAGTCACCCATCAGTGCAACCATGGGTCTGATTTAGTTTTTTAAATTATTTTAAAATGTACTTTTTAGGAATTCCCATTGTGGCTCAGCAGTTAACAAACCCGTCTAGTATCCATGAGGATGCGGGTTCGATCCCTGGCCTCACTCAGTCGGTTAAGGATCTGGCGTTGCCGTGAGCTGTGGTGTAGGTCACAGATGCGGCTCGGATCCTGCATGACTGTGGCTGTGGTGTAGGCCAGCAGCTGTAGTTCTGATCTATCCCCTAGCCTGGGAACTTCCATATGCCCCAGTACAGCCCTAAAAAGACAAAAAAAAAAAAAAAAAAAAAAAAAAAAAAGTGTTTTTTAAAAAGAAAAACACCTCACCTTAGAATAAAACACAAAAAGAGGAGTTCTCTTTGTGTCTCAGTGGGTTAAGAACCCAACACAGTGTTGTGAGGATGCAGGTTCAATCCCTGGCCTTGCTCTGTAGGTTAAGGATCCGGAGTCCCAGTGAGCTGCCGTGTAGGTTGCAGAGGTGGCTCAGATCCCGCATTGCCGTGGCTGTGGTCTAGGCCGGCAGCTGCAGCTCTGATTCGACTCCTAGCCTGGGAACTTCCATATGCCACAGGTATGGCTGTAAAGAGAAAGGAAAAAAAGAAACAAAACACAAAAAGATGTTCCAGACCTTAAAAATGCTGTTTTAGCAGTACTGACAGGGAGCGCTTCTAAAGCAGAGACGCTGCGGCACGTGGGGGTTGACGTTCGCTGTCCTGCTTTGCAGCCGAAATTGTCTACTAGTAAGTTCAGTGCAAGTGGGAAGGGGCGTCCCCGCTGTGGCCCAATAGGATGGGCGCTGTCTCGGGAGCTCTGGGACGCAAGTTCCGTCCCGGCCCAGCGCAGTGGGTTACGGATACGGCGTTGCTGCATCCGTAGCTTTGGTCTCAACTGCGGGTCACATCTGATCCCTGGCCCAGGAACTCCCTGTGTGGTGGGGTGGCCGAAAAAGAAAAAAAACCTGGGTAGGAAAATATTTGCTGATTTTCTAAGTTACCCATAGAGTATGATAGAAATAGTTTAGACCAACCTTTTAAGCTGACTTATGATTTCGACACTCCTCTCTCCCTCTGAGTGTAGAGAGATCCCTGCATGTATGTTCAGGTACCATCGGCGTGGAGCCTGACATGAAGCCCTGCTGTCCCGGGGGCCCAGCTGTGCCAAGGGTGCCCTTCCTACCCCTGCTGCTTGGCAGTCACAGCGCTGCCCTCTGGGGACTTTATCCGTGAAGGAGTTTCCTCTAACTGCTTGGAAGAACGCCTGATGTCCAGGAAAATCCCACAAGACGGGTGTGGGTCCTGCCCTTCCCTGCTTCCCCTTTCCCAGCCCACAGTTCCTCCCAAGAAAGTGCTGAGCGTCAGCAAAAGAAGTTAACCCCCGGCAAATTTTTAAAGATCAGTATCTATTGAGAAACTTTTATACATATATGTACATAAAGCAATGCAAATAATAGTTATTTTTATTTAACTTACAAAGAACTCTACCTTTCTCTTTAGATGAAATGTCCAAATCACAATCTCCCCCACATTTAAAAAAATCTTATCAAGGCATGTGTGGACTCTGGTGTGCTAATATCTTTTCATTTCTCTGTGATGCTCTTTCTTTTAAGTCATACCTTAAAACTCCTAGCAGTTAAAAATATAGATCAGAAATTTTAAATTAGTTTGTCATTCACTTGAATATTAAATTCTTTTTTGTTTGTTTGTTTTTTGTTTGTTTGTTTTTTTGTCTTTTTGCTATTTCTTTGGGCCGCTCCCGCGGCATATGGAGGTTCCCAGGCTAGGGGTCCAATCGGAGCTGTAGCCACCGGCCTACGCCAGAGCCACAGCAACGCGGGATCCGAGCCGCGTCTGCAACCTACACCACAGCTCACGGCAACGCCGGATCGTCAACCCGCTGAGCAAAGGCAGGGACCGAACCCGCATCCTCATGGTTCCTAGTCGGATTCATTAACCACTGCGCCACTCCGGGAACTCCTGAATATTAAATTCTTAAAGAACTTAGCTGAACTAGGAAACTGACGTGTTTAGTCATAGGCTAGGTATAGCAGAGGCAGCCAGATATGTAAGCTTATTTATACTGATCCAGCAGCGGATGGAGTTCTAATGTAAAGGACCTCTTTAAAAATAAGATGTATTTGTAGACTTCCCGCTGTGGCACAGTGGGTTAGGAATCCTACTGCAGCAGCTCAGTTCACTGAGGAGCTGTGGGTTCAATCCCTGGCGTAGTGCAGTGGGATAAAGGGTCTGGTGTTGCCGGAGCTGTGGCATAGGTGGCAGCTGCAGCTTGGATTCAGTCCCTGGCCTGGGAACTTCCACAGGCCGTGGGTGCAGCCATAAGGAAATTAAAAAAAAAGAAAAAGAAAAAAAAAAAAAGAGGTATTTAGGCTCCTCCATATGGTTAGCTCAGCCCTTCTTGTTTCACAGCTAGGCCGGATTTGGGTCATTGAATGGAGACCCACAGTGTCGGGGAAGGAGCAGGCGTGCTGCACCTGACACTTGGGAGAAAAGAACCCTACCAGGCCCCAGCCACTAAGGCTGTTTCACTGATCCCCACATTTTTTATTATGCATCTCTACTGGGCAATTTTTTCTTTGCATAATCCCCGATATATGTGTACCTGTATTAATATATGCATTATTATACTTCCACAAATGGGAATTTTAAAATATATGTATTTATACATGATTTTGTTTAATTTCCGCAGCATTTGCATGTTACAGAGGATGCTAAACCTCAGGAACTTGTCCACAAGGGCACATAACTTACTAACCGGGTGATATTTGACAAATCCCAAACCATTCAGGGCCTCAGCTACAGAGTTTTAGATTCCAACTGTGTGCCCTCTGCTAGCTCTGAACGCCCTGAGCTTCCTGCTGTTGCTAATACTCATCTAAGCTAACTCTCTGGTTTAATATTTCTCAGCACATATGGCCTTATTATGATCCATATATCAATAACTTAGAATTTTAGGAATTAATGAGTGGTGGAAGAAAAACTAAGGGCCTAAAATAGAGTCAAGTTAGCTTAGTCTTCGGTACAATTTTTCAAAAGTGGCTTTTTTGGCGGGGGGGGCATGTAGGCATATACTGCCTGTTAAGCAACAGCCACTCAGGCACAATTTATGAGAGATCCGTTGTCTTCAGCTCCGTAGGTCATTCTGTCAGTACATCTTCACGAGGATCTTTGGATAATTACCTTTCAGCACGTCCCCCGCACAGCCAAATGAAGTCTGTGACTTCTCTGAGTTGCTTGTGTGGCAGGAAATAACTGCCAGCGTGGTAGGTCCTCACTCACTCTCCAGCAGGCAGCCAAAACCATTTTCACTTAGAAACTGTCTCAGTGCACTTTCTTTACATGTCAGCTACTTTCCTTCTTTGTAAAAATTGCTATGACTGTGACTGGAGATTCCCTTGTGGCACAGTGGGTTAAGGATCCAGCGTGGTCACTGTGGTGGCTCGGGTTCGATCCCTGGCCCAGGAATTTCCGTGTGCCAGCCAGCACAGCCACCAAAAAAAAAAAAAAAAAAAAAAAAACCTATGATCAAAATAGCTGTCATCTGTCTCTGAAGCATTTTCGATAGGTTTCGTTTTGTTTTGTTTTTAGACTTCTTTGGAATTTAAGAGAGAAATGGCGAAGGCAATTTTAGATTAACACCTGTCTGAGAAATTCCAAAATGAGAGATGGCCATCTGGTTTGCATGATTTGTAATAGTTTCAAAATAGGATCTTATCATTCCAAACAGATTTTTAGGCTATTCTAAAATAATACTTAATTTAAAAACTGCTGCAGCTATCAACATTTTACTATTGAACTGAAAAGTGGATTGTTAGATGTTGGTGATGTTCTCACTCCAAGAAAGAATGCTGCTGTGACCTTCCTGTTCTCTGAGAGACTGATATGGGCCATGCTTCTCATTCCTGGGACTCACATAACCTGAAAGCCCATCTTAGATTCCTCTGTGCTTAGGTCAGGCCAAAAGTATTCAACTACAGTAGCTCCTTTTTTTTTTTTTTTCTTTTTCTTTTTTCTTTGTCTTTTCAGGGCTGCACCCTCGGCATATGGAGGTTCCCAGGCTAGGGGTCGAATCGGAGCTGTAGCCACTGGCCTACACCACAGCTCACAGCAACATCAGATCCTTAACCCCCTGAGCGAGGCCAGGGATCGCATCCTCATGGTTACTGGTTGGATTTGTTTCCACTGAGCCGTGAGGGGAACTCCTACAACAGCTGTTAAGATCTGAATTTGACCAAGGTCATCCCTACCTTGGGGCTACTTTAAAATTTGACTAGCTCTCTTGCCTCCTATTACAACTTTGCAATGAATTTCCTGGGTACATCCCTAAAATTCTACATTTTAGAAGTCCCCAGGTTAGTGTTCACCAGCTCTATTTAGTGCCCTGCTGATCTATGTCTACCTGGGCTTTTGTCAAATCTAGTGCTAAAGATTCATAGCGAATCAGCTGTACTTCATTTTTTTTTAATTAAAAGGAAAATGATTCAGAGAGCATATTTTTTAAAAAGTCAGGAGTTCCCAATGTGGTACAGCAGAAACAAATCCGACAATATTCATGAGGTTGCAGGTTCGATCCCCGACCTCACCCAGTGGTTAAGGATCGACATTGCTGTGAGCTGTGGTGTAGGTCACAGACAAGGCTTGGATCCCGCATTGCTGTGGCTGTGGTATAGGGTGGAAGTTACAGCTCCGGGTCAAACCTAGCCTGAGAACTTCCGTATGCTGCAGGTGTGGCCCTAAAAAAAAAGCAAAAAAAAAGTCAAGGCCACTATCTTAAAACTGTACCTAAAACAGTGAATGAAACTAAAACTGTAATTGCCTGTAAAATTGGATGCTGGGGAAGTTAAAAAAAAAAAAGTGTATTTGAAAAACCAGTGAATGGGAATTCCCATTGTGGCTTAGTGGATTAAGAACCTGACTAGTATCTGAGGGTGTAGATTTGATTCCTGGCCTTGCTCAGTGGGTTAAGGATCCAGTGTTGCTGCAACTGTGGCATAGATCACAGATGCAGCTCAGATCTGGTGTGGCTGTGGCTGTGGTGTAGACCAGCAGGTGTAGCTCCAATTTGACCCTTAGCCCTGAGAACTCCCGTATGCCGCAGATGTGGCCCTAAAAAGAAAAAAATAAAAACCAGTGAATGTTCATTGTTGCAAGCTTTTTGGAAAGTGGTGTAACAATTTGTATTATAAACCTTTTAAGACTGTCTACCTTTTGACCTGGAAATTTTCCTGCTGAAAATTGAAGAAATAGTCAGAAATTCAAGCAAATACACAAATATTTATGTATTTCATACACTAGGCCATAGACTAGAACAAACACCGACAGTGAAGCCAGGTTGCCTCATTTTCCCATTTCTTACTAGTGTTGACTTGCTTTGACCTCCATCCGTTTCTCAGTTTCTCCATCTGTAGTCCCCACTCAGAGAGTTCTTATAAGGAGATACAGGAGTAAGGAGGGGTCCACTATTCATCAGTTACCACAACGATGCTGCATAACAAGTTACCCCCCAAACTCACTGACACTCAATGAGCATTTATTTCTCACTCACACATCAGTAGGTCAGCTAAAGTTCAACTCTTCCAGGCTGGGACTGGCTCCAGGCTATGGACTACCAGGGGCCTGTTCCTTTCCTGGCAGTGCCTCACGTGTAAGAAGCCAAGTCCAAGTGCACACTTTGTGTCACCTCTACTCAGAAGCACTGGCCAGAGAGTCACATGGCCGGGTGCCACATCACTGAGGCAGGGAGAGTGGAGCAGGAGGAAGGAAGGAATATTTACAATCCAGGGGCTGATAAACTATTTCTATAAAGAGCCCAATACTAAATATTTGGGGCTTTGCTGACCGTATAGTCTCTGTTGCAATCACCAATTCTGCCACTGTAGCAAGAGAGCAGCCATAGACCATAGATCAACCAATGAAGTGGCTGTGTTCCAGTAACTTTACTTACCAAACCAGGCAGCAGGCTGGATTTGGTTCAGAGGCCACAACTGTCTCACCCCTGACTGATTTACCACACCATATAAGAGTTTTTTTGAGGATAACCGTTCCCGATACATGTAGCACTAATA
The DNA here is from genome assembly GCF_054392235.1 of Sus scrofa. Taxonomy (NCBI): domain Eukaryota; kingdom Metazoa; phylum Chordata; class Mammalia; order Artiodactyla; family Suidae; genus Sus; species Sus scrofa. The sequence continues at coordinate 129,637,542 of NC_139386.1, forward strand.
AATACTGGCTCTTACTAATAATGTTGCTACAATCAATAGACCACAATATTGGAAATAATAAAAATGCCCAACAATAGAAATAGGGTTAAATAAATTATGGCGTACCCATACTGTAAAATGTTATGCATTCATTTAAATATCATATTTTTAATATCAAGACTATGCAATGGCCTAGGAATGTATTTATAGTGCTTTAAGTGAAAAAAAAGGGATAAATGATATTTATCCTATGAGCCCAATTTTATCTTTCTTAAAAGATAATGTATGTTATATATGTACATTATGCAATGGCCACAAAAGAAATACACCAAACTGAATCATTTACCTTTTTTTACGTAATTATTTTTGTCATTCTGGTTTTTTACTGAGATATAATTGACATACAATATTGTATTCATTTAGATACACCACAGAACAATTTGATAGATGTGTATATACTATGAAATGATCACCTCATTTTTTTTTTCTTTTTGGGCCACCGCACAGCATGTGGAGTTCCCGGGCCAGGGATCAGACCTGAGCCACAGTTGTGATCTGCTCCACAGCTGCAGCAATGCCAGATCCTTTAACCCACTGTGCCAGGCTGGGGATCAAACCTGCATCCTGGCACTGCAGAGAATCCGTCAATCCAGATGTGCCGCAGCGGAATCTCCCACAGTTACTTTAGTTAATATCCATCACCTCACATAGTTACAATTTTTCTTCTTATGATGAAAACTTGTAAGATCTCCACTCTTAGAAACCTTAAAATATGCAGTATTGTTAGCTCGAGTCACTGTGCTGTACATTTCACCCCAGAACTTACTTATCTTGTAACTTGAATTGCATCATTATTTTTGCCCATTTTCCCTATACTGGGTGTGTACTCTTTTCTGGTATTAAAATACTTTGATGAGAGAAAAAAAAAAAAAAAGAATCTAGGTCCATCGAAGACTGTTCTAACTCTGATGTAGTTACCACTTTATGTGTCACGAGTTTACCTTCAGAGATGTCTGAGAATAGACTCGATGGATACTTTCCAACCTGTTGTATTTTAAAATTAAAGAGAAGCTGTTCTGTTCTTCGGGGGTCCAGCAAGCCTGTGGCAGGTGCAACCAACGGAAAGAGAATCCCTACGCACCTCTCAAGTCAGGGCAACAGCAGCTCCCCTGCTGACCACATTCCCTGGGCACCCGCTGCCCTTTCAGCGCCACCGCAGCAGAAGGTTGCTGCGCAGAAGTGAACCACCGCCCCAAGCCCCGCTTGGCCACCCCAGTATTTGAACATGCACATGTGCTGTTCTCAGGTAGCAGAGGGACATGAGGTTTCAATGGTTAATTGTCACCATGTCTGCAAGCCACACAGACGAATCTTAGGAAAGGAAACTTCAGAACCCAGCAGCTTTCTTCATCAATCTCACAGAACAGTGACTCACATTAATTTCCTTTTAAGAAGCCCTCTATAGTAATCAGGTTCATCTAAATTATAATCAGTTAGCCTCTGGATGCTCCAAGATTCTAAACGCTGTTGAAAATTATGTTAAATTAATCAAAGTATACAACCTTAAAGGTAATGATTCCAAATAAATTTGCCCTAAATCTAAATACATTTGCCCCAAATGTACCTCAGAATCTGAAGTTCAAAGGGACCATGTATTTAATCTCCAGGTTTTAGTAAAGGGACTGTTAGGGAATTTAAGTGCCAGCCAGGATCCCCATGTAAGATTGGCATGGGGATATTGTATGTTTACTAAATCCTAGACCCAGTATTGCGCCTCAGACGTGCTAAGAGGGGAAAATGCACACCTACCTGGTCCGCCCATTCTGGGTGCCAGGATATTAACTGAAATACTAAGATAGTGTGACTCCTGTTTGGAAACTAATCTATAACCACTATCTCAAGTAGTTCTTTAACTTGGGACTTTATGTATATAAGCCAAAGATTTGTTGATAGTTCCTGAGGTCATGATATGGAATGAGAACTATTCACTTAAACATAAATGAATATTTTATATTAATTACAGTACATATATGAATATATCATATTAAAATATATTACAATATATAAAATATAGATATATTACAATACATATGATATATTGAATATATTATAAATATATTTACAATACAAATATAATACAATTGATTGTATTAAATATATTTTATTTATATTGTATTAAATATACTTAATTATATAATATAAACATTAAACTACATAAGTATATAAATTTAACTTATATAAATTAACTTATATACATATATCAAATATAATTGACATGTCTATAAAATATGTACAAGTACACACACTATTAATGGATTTTAATGGCAATCCCGTCCTCTCCGCTAAGGAAGGAGGAAGAACCCTTTATCAGAACGGCCAAGAAAACGGTCTCTGTTCTGGCCAGGACCTCCGCATTGCTTTTCTCTCCACCCTTAGGCCCTGCTTTGCTGAGCCTCCTTGGGAGTGACAGCCAGCCTGTCTCCAAAGATGACCGCTCAGTGAGCCGTGCCCCTGGTATGCATGCCACGTGGGGGACCCCCACTCCATCGGATCCGGCCCTGTGTAACCAGCAGGGTGGGGTAGGTGTGATGCAGCTTCCACCTCCGTCTCTGGGGACACTTGCTCTGGACTAAGTCAGCTGTCATGTAAGAGGCCCCACTGCCCTGAGCACTGTGCTCTGAAGAAGTCCAGCTACACATGCGGCTGTTCCAGCCGAATGGCTGGACGCGAGAATCAAACAGCCACCTGTGTGCCAGCCCCGTCAGTCCTTGTCACATGCCTGCCGCCGCAGTCATGAATGCGTGAAAAACTCGCGAGAACTGACCAGCTAAGTCCAATCAACTCAGAACCGTGAGACGTAAATGATTTTTGTATAATGAACTATGTCCACTGGGTTTGGAGGTAGTTCATTATACAACAGTAGAAAATTGGAACCCTTAGCTTTCTTAACCCTTGTCTTTCCGCACAGTTAAAGAGCTCTTGCGAATACTAATATTCCTCTTACGTAGAGTCTAATGGAGGCACAGGTCCCTCCCACATGCTCTGTAAATGCCGCCTGGCTCCCTGTTCATTAAAAGCCTTCTAGAGTTCCTGTTGGGGAGCAAACCCCACTAGTATCCATTGGAGGATGCAGGTTCGATCCCTGGCCTCGCTCCGTGGGTTAAGGGTCCAGCATTGCTGCAAGTTGCAGCATAGATCATAGATGCAGCTGGGATCCGGTGTTGCCTTGACTGTGCTCTAAGCCAGCAGCTGCAGCTCTGACTCAGCCCCTAGACGGGTAACTTCTATATGCCGCGGGTGTAGTCATAAAGAGCCAAAAAAAAAAAAAAAAAAAAAGCCTTCTGTGTGCCTTCTCTTTTAATCCTGGGGATGCTTTGCTCTAACTTTCTTGGCCTTACAGCTCTTTCAAAGGTGTGCCCAGATTGTGGTTTCTAAAACAGCAGCAGCCAGTCAAAGGATTAGAGTCCTCAACTTGCAGCGGAAAGTGCCATTTCCTCATTGTCTGAGACCTGAAGTCGCACCCACCCCCAGGCAGTTCTGTGACACTTTCCATGTTAGGCCTTTAGACTTCCTCCTGGAGCAGCTGACTTGGGCAAAAACCCTTTAATCATTCTCATGTCACATCAGCCACATGTCACATCAGCATACGGTTGAACTCTGTGTTTTCACTCTCTCTCCCAAGGTTCAAGAGCAGTGAACATCAAATTCTGCGTTTTAGGCAAACAGGATCAGTGGTTAGACTACATAGGAAAGCACGTGTATGATTAGCATGTTGATTAACCCTTCGTTGGAGAGGGTCACACGGGGTCGGTGAAGGCATTAGTAAAAATATTTCTTAACCCAAGTGGTAGTTACATGGCTATTTACTTTCTAATTATAAGTTATACTTATGCATCTTAAATAATTCTATATGATGTATTTCCCTGTTTAAAAAAAAATTTTTAAAGTAATCAGACTTCTAGATCCTAAAAGTGTATTTTAAAATAAATATGCTAAGCACCTATATGCAAATATGTCATTTTTCTTTTCTTTTTTCTTTTTTTGCTTTTTAGGGCCGCACCCACAGCATATGGAGGTTCCCAGGCTAGGGGTCGAATCAGAGCTGTAGCCACCGGCCTATGACACCGCCACAGCAACACAGGATCCAAGCCGAGTCTTCCACCTACAGCCTAGCTCACGGCAATGCCGGATCCTTAACCCACTGAGCAAGGCCAGGGATCGAACCTGCAACCTCATGGCTCCTAGTTGGGGGGATTCCTTCCCGCTGCCCCACGATGAGAACTCCAACAAATGTCATTTTTCTGATTACAAAAGTAATATATACCCATTATAGAAAATCTATATAATAGAGAGACATATAGAAATTATCCATAATCCCACCACTTTTGACATTTTAAGATAACCACCCTTGACATTTTGGTTTATTTCCTTGCAGTTTCTCTAGTCTACTTGTGACTTTCTTTTTGTCTCTCTCTCTCTCTTTTTTTTTTTAAAGCCAAATTAAGGATGTACCACACATGATGTTTTGAAAGCTGATTTTTTTCACTTGCTATCATGAGCATTTTCCCATACTTTGACACTTCCTTGAAATAGTGATGCGCTGTTGAAACGAGCCAAAGGCTTCGGATCACCACGTGCACTAATTCCCCAAGGAAAAACGTTCTGCGCTTTTGATGCTGTCAGCCCCGGGCAATAAGAAATGTGAACCAGCGTTCAGAGAAAATGTGAAAATTATCTGCTCCTTGTTAGAATTTTATTTCTGGAGTCCTCGTAAGATCAAAACAGAGAATATGCTTCTGCAAATAAAACCTTGAGAATTTAGATGAGAGAACAGTGGTGACTCTTCCCACAGAAGTGAAAATTCTGCCCTGAGAAAGATGAAGAATGTGAAATCTCTGATCAGTAGACTCATAATGCCCTTTGACAAGGGATTCTTCTCTTAAGTTTTGTCATTAAAAAAAAAGCATTTTCATACTCTGGAAAGCTGGGGAGCACAGATATTTTTAAGACGTTTCTTTTCACTATTTTTAACTTATAGAAACAAGATTTTCCTTGTGTGGAATCACGTACATTTTTTTTAATGTTTCTTTGAGCATCATAGCTGTTTCTTGATGTTTGTGAGAATTAGCGCTAGCATGGTTTAAATTGGGTACATTTAGATATTCTTCCTCATGGTTTGCCAAAGCCCTCCAGCTAAGCAGTGAGACACCCTTTAAGAAAAGGTACGGGGTCAGCGACCTTTGGAGCTGAGGGATGTTACAGAAAAAAAAAAAAAAAAAAGAAAAGGTACAGGGCCTATAGTCCAAACAGTTTATCTGTATGAATTGTGGTCTGCAGTATTTACCTTATTAAATGGTTTACTTACACTTCTGTTGTTTTTTTTTTTTTTTACAGCTGGAATATTTTTCAAAAGTATTATTACTGTAAATATCTAGAATTATTGAAAGAAAAGGGTAAAAATTATATTTGGGGATATGTATCAATATTTTAGTTCTTTTCAGTCAGATGACTCCTAAATATTTCGCAGTAAAACTTAGCTAGCTACAGTGTTGTCAATATAACAATAAGGAACAAAATATTTTTGAAGTTTATTTCAGAGTAACTGGTCATTGAAAAACTTGAATAAAAAGATGTTGTACAGGAGTTCCCATCATGGCTCAGTGGTTAACGAACCCGACTAGTATCCATGAGGACGTGGGTTCGATCCCTGGCCTTGCTACGTGGTTAAGGATCCGGCGTTGTCGTGAGCTCTGGTGCAGGTCACAGACGTGGCTCAGATCCCATGTTGCTGTGGCTGTGGTGTAGGCCACAGCTCCGATTTGAACCCTAGCCTGGGAATTTCCATATGCCATGGGTGTGGCCCTAAAAAAAAGACAAAAAAAACAAAAAAAATGTTTTTAAAAGATGTACACATGAAACATTTAACATTATAAACCATTGTTATCACCAAAAAAAGGGCAGACAGCTTTGTCTATGAAATGCTGAATGATGAAACCATTGTATGTGAGTTGTTGCAAGTAACAACCTTATCAATTTGTTAGTTTTTCTGAGTGTTCGAGTCTACTAAGTTTATTATTAAAATATGATAGCTATTTCTCTTTCCTGCTTTTCAAAATTAAAGACATCTGTGTGGAGAGCATTTAGGGGCAAAGGCAGATGGGACTTTGTGGCTTTTTATGTTTGTAAAGGATGTTGAATGTGAAAAACCAGTAATATATAGAAGTATTCTTACGTGGCTAAATGTTGATGTGTTGTCTTTTTATGCCTACTTTCGAAACAATGCATTATTATTTGAATAAGATCATAGGTTTTCAGATTTGTTTTGAAATGAAGTTATCATAATGAAATCAAGCCATATAAAAAAGTATCACTATTCTTTACAGTGGAATTGGTCGAAAAATTTGTTTCATCATGTATATATCTTCCGTCTCCAGTGATTTTTCTTCATAGTAAGATATTTACCAATCATTTAGTCATGAAGAATTACTTCTATTATTTCCAGGCAGATGTTATATTTTCTAATTAGTAGTAGTTTGTGCCTTAAAGACTAACTTAAAATAAAATGTTAGTATCTTGTAAATTTGATTCTTTCTACCCCATAATTTTTATTTTCATCTCATTATGTAACCATAACGCTAGGTTTCTCAGCCTTAGTACTTCTGACATTTGGGGCAGATAATTCTTTGTCGTGAGGGGCCCTTCTGTCCATTGAAGAATGTTGAGCAGCAACTCTGGCCTCTACCCGCAAGACTCCAGGAGCACTCCCCAGTTCCAGACACTGCCAGGTATCCCCTAGGGGCCCAAATTGACTCCAGTTGAGAATCACTGCCATAGTGTATTTCATAAAATTCTTTTTATGCCTTTCAGAGCATAATTTGGAAAAAAGCAGTGTACCTCTTAGTAGCTAGACACAGAATCAGCAGAACGGAAAAGCTACCGGGCGGTATTGCAGACAGCAGGGCATAAATAAAAAGGTCAGAAACAAGAACTACATTTCTTAATCAAAGTCTAGGTTGTCTAGGTAATTGGTACAGAACAGACCACTGGGAACAGCTTAGAGCCACACAGGGACATAAAATTAGTTAATAGCTGCAGATGTCATTTGTGGCTGTTTTTCTTCAATCTTTTAAAATGTAAAGCAGCAGGATCTGCAGAAATGGAAGGACAGGTGAAGATCCTTTTGCTATTTCGTGGTACCCCCAAATCACAGTAACTTCCATGGCAAACTGGAAGGAAACAGTATCACCCCTTTTGTCACGACGTCTACCGCAGGCGATGCCCAGTGCCCTGCTGGGAACGTCGTTAACCCAACTTCCTCTCCAGAATTTTTGGCATGTTCTGTGTCATGACGAACACTCAGCAGGCAGGCCAATTCACAGAGTGGTTTTTGGTTTAAACATATGCCAGAGAAAATCTTTACATGTAGCTATTTGAGAGAAGAGCAAAATGATTTCAAATCTTATTAAAATTGGATGTGCAGGAAGGAGAAATATACAAAGGTCTTAGCTGCCAGCAGCTATGAAGCCTAATAAGCACTTGAAAGCTAATAGAAGTGATGGATGGAGAGTCCAGAGGGCAGTTGACAGCACTCCAGATTTTCAGGTGGGTGTCCAGGGGATAAGACAGGACCAAATCTGAACACTGGAAAGAAAGAACCCTGCTCACCAGGCCTGTTTCCTGTCTCCCTTATTCCATGAATTCTACTTGCTGCTGCGCAAGGTTAAAAAAAAAAAAAAAAAAAAGAGGGAAAAAGTAGTGTAGGGTCTTTCTTGGTTTTTTACTGAAAAAGTTGAGATTGATCTTGCTTTGAAACCCCACCTCAAAAAAACCAGGTGAAATGTTAACATAAGATTGGACTTCTAAAAGCGAAGTGGTGCTGTACGACGGGCTTTCAGGGAGCCCTCATAACTATGTTAGGGGAACCAGGTTCATAATTTGTTTGTCCCTGTAACTGGAGATGTTCTGAAAGTGCCTAAGGCAGTACCTGGCACAGGGTAGACAGCTGATAAAATAGTTGCTGAGTGAATGGGCGGGAAGGGGGTGTCTTGGTGGAAGTATGCCTTATCATACAATATGAAATGTTTTTTAGAGTTCCCGTTGTGGCTCAGTGAATTAAGAACCCGACTAGCATCCATGAGGATGCAGGTTTGATCCATGGCCTCACTCAGTGGGTTAAGGATCCGGTGTTGCCATGAGCTGTGGTGTAGGTCGCAGATGTGACTCAGATCCCTCCTTGCTGTGGCTGTGGTGTAAGCTGGCAGCTGTAGCTCTGATTCGACCCCTAGCCTGGGAACCTCCATATGCTGCAAGTGCCTCCCTAAAAAGCCAAAAAAAAAAAAAAAAATTAGGAATTCCCTTCATGGCTCAGCAGTGAAGAACCCAACTAGGATCCATGAGGATGTGGGTTGAGGATCCAGCATTGCCATGAGCTGTGGTGTAGGTCACAGACACAGCTTGGATCTGGCATTGCTGTGGCTGTGGTGTAGGCAGCAGCTATAGCTCCAATTTGACCTTTAGCCAGGAACCCTCCATAATGTCACAAGTGTGGATCTAAAAAGATAAAAAAAAAAAATTTTTACTGAGAAAAATAGATACAAAAAAAGCATGTAATATAATCATCACCCACCTTGCACTGTTACCACCTCATTCCCAGTCTTATTTGAATCATATCCCACCTACTTTCCCTCTTATATTATTTTGAAACAAATCCCAGATATCATTTCATTCATAAATATTTCAATGTCTCTCTCTAAAAGATTAGGTCTCTTTTCATTAAACATTACATTATTATACCCCCAAATTTTAAATAATTCCTTGAATAACACCAGGTATCTTGTCAGTCTTCAAGTTTGCAATTGTCTCATAAATGTCAATTTTTTTTTAGAATTTTTCATTTGAATCAGGACTCAAAAAAGATCCACAGGTCGTGATTACTTAACATACAGTATTAAGTATTTTTTGATCTCTGGTTTTCCTGTCTTCTCTTTATTTTCTCCCTTGTAATTTATTTGTTGAAGAACTGAGTTGTTTTTATGGCAGCCTTTCCCACAGCCTCGAGTTTGCTGATTGTATCCTAGTAGTGTCACTTACTTAAGCGCCACTTATATTCTTCTGTCTCCTGCATTTCCTGTAAACTGGTGATTACAGCTAAAGCCTTAATCTGATTCAGATTCAGTTTCCCTTTTGGCAAGCCCCAGAAGAAAGTGGTGGCCAAATCATGACACCATTATTGGGAGTTCCCGTCGTGGCTCAGCAGTTAACGAACCCGACTAGCATCCATAAAGACGTGGGTTTGATCCTTGGCCTCTCTCAGCGAGTTAAGGATCCAGCATTGCCATGAGCTGTGGTGCAGATCGCAGATGCAGCTCAGATCCCGCAATTCTGTGGCTGTGGAGTAGACCAGCAGCTACAGTTCCGACTGGACCCCTAGCCCGGGAACCTCCATATGCCACAGGCCTGGCCCCAAAAAACAAAAAGACCAAAACAAAACAAAACAAAACAAAAGACAGCATTATTGGCTTTGTGTTCAGTGCAATGCAAATTGATTGTGCTAACATTTGTTGAGTATTTTCTATGTGCCTAGCAATGTGCTTATGTTCTATAGAAACGACTTTTTTTTTTTTTTTTTTTTTTTTGTCTTTTTGCCTTTTCTAGGGCCACTCCTGTGGCATATGGAGGTTCCCAGGCTAGAGGTCAAATCAGAGCTGTAGCCGCTGGCCTATGCCACAGCCACAGCAACATGGGATCTGAGTCACATCTGTGACCTACACCACAGCTCATGGCAATGCTGGATCCTTAACCCACTGAACAAGGCCAGGGATCGAACCCACAACCTCGTGGTTCTTAGTCAGATTCGTTAACCACTGCGCCACAACGGGAACTCGACATGACATCATTTAATCGTATTTGAGTTTCATTATACTGGTGCATGTCCATGTCTATCTGATGATATTAGAGCCAAGTAATCTGAAACGTCTTTCAAATAAACCCTTTGGTATATACCCCACTGTCACTGATGTGATTTAATTTGGAATTCTGTCTGAACTTTCTGCTGGATTCTTTTAGAGCTAAACAAAAATAACTTGCATTAAAGACATTTTTTTTAAATGTTTTAATAATAAAGCAGAAAGACCTATCATTTAACTGTGAATTCATTGTACTCAAGCTTTTTGGTACTGGATTCTCCATCTCACATCTCACTAACCTCACAAAGACAGCTAAACTGCAAAGAAGGCCAACAGAATTCACTCTTTTCTGCGTCTCTTTTTCTTTGCACCCATTGTCTACTTGCAGACGCATTTATGCCTCTGTCATGTCTCTGCTTTCTCTGCATGCTCACAGCGCTCGCTCGCAGTGTCCCACTGTGGCCCAGGGTGAGAAACTGCCTGGGGATTGAAAAAACAGAATAGCTTCTCCCGGTTTGTTTGCATATCTTTAACATATTTTGCTCAATTCCCCCTAAATTCTATTGTTTATAAAACCAGACCATTGGCATTCCAGACTCAAAAAAATAATGATCAAATTATCTCGACTAATGGACCCCCTTGAAGATTAAAGTGTTTGATACGTGGTGGATGGAGAAAAAGCACCAGCCAACCCGGGCTGCAATTGGATACCAGAGCCCCGAGAGCGCCCTGCCGCGATGCAGAGAGGATCCCATTGTGCGCCTTCCCAGGCTGACGTGCACGGAACTCTTTAGTCTTTCCATCTCTTCACCTTCTTCCCCTTTGCTGGTTAGAGCTTTCTCCTCAAGTTTCCAGAATATCTATCCGGTGAAGCATTTGGTTGGTTGAGTGGAAGGAGCATAAAGCTTTGGTGAACCCGACAGGGAAGAATGGGACTTTACCTTCATGCATGGCGGTTCTCCCCCCGTGCAAGACATGAGACCAGTAGCCAAATTCCCTGTTCTTTTTTCTTTAAAACGCAATTATGTTTATGACACTTATCCATAAAGGGCTTCAGGATTGGCATGTGAAACAGTCTTCTGTAAGCGGCAGTCAGAGGAGTTGTGTCTCTTCTCACCTGATCTTCCCGGTGCCCGGGTACCGTGGTGCACCTGTTTGTGCTCAAGCAAGTGGCTCTTGGTGCTGGTGGCCTTTGAAAGGTTATACATTTTAAAGGGTATTTTGTTCCCTCTTCCTTGGCACGACCAAGGAGCTTCCTTTTCTAAGACCAGTGCTGTTTTGGACGCGGTGAAAGTACACTTTGTTCTAGGAGACTGGCCATATGAAAGCCTAGAATATAGATTGAATTCTTCCAAGAAAGGGGGGAAATTCTGTTCTAGGACAGTGAACGCTGACTTGGTGCTGAAGGAATGATTGTTATGTGCTCTTTTACTTATAGGCTCGCTTCTCATATGTGCGGATGAAATATCTTTTCTTTTCCTGGTTGGTGGTTTTTGTTGGAAGCTGGATTATCTATGTGCAATACTCTGCCTATACAGAACTATGCAGAGGAAAGGACTGTAAGAAAATAATAGTAAGTATTTTTTTTTATTTTCTAGTATATGGAAAAACTTTTATATGAATAACACATTATATTTGCTGCTTAAACACTTCCTAATAATTATTTTCAAAAAAGTGCAAGTTGATTTGACTTCAAGTTGTGCTGAACTTCTTAGCATTTCGATATGACCATGGTAGCAGGGCTTTGGAAAATGTGAATATATGACAGAGACTAGTGTGACAGCATCCTTAGGACAAAGAGGGGTTTTTCTTTTCCAAATATAATCGAAGTTTAGTTTAATCAGAAAGATTTTTAAATCTTTAGAGCATGAAAGTGTTATTTGCAGGCCACCTTTCAGGAACACATCTTTTGAATAGTCATTCTCGAATACCAAAAATTTATCTAAAAAAATATATGTATTATTCAATTTCAATCCAATTACTGGATGTATCTCTGGAAAATCACTCTAGCAGTCTAAGATTTCTAATGTTAATTTTTTTTTGGGGGGGGCCACACCCGCGGCATAGTGGAAGTTTCCAGGCTAGGGGTGGAATCGGAGCCACAGCCACAGCAACACAGGATCCAGGCTGTGTCTACAACCTGCACCACAGCTCATGGCAATGCTGGATCCTCAAGCCACATCCTCATGGATCCTAGTTGGGTTCATTAACCGCTGAGCCATGAAGGGAACTCCCTTTTTTTTTTTTTTTTTTTTTTTCTTGTTTTCTTTTTAGAGCCACACCAGCAGCATATGGAAGTTCCTAGACTAGAGGTCGAATCAGAGCTACAGCTGCCGGCCTACACCACAGCCACAGCCGCAGCCACAGCCAGGAGGGATCTGAGCCACATCTTTGACCTATGCCACAGCTCATAGCAACACCAGATCTCTAACCCACTGAGCGAGGCCAGGAATCAAACCCGTATCCTCATGGATAATGGTCGGGTTCATTTCTGCTGAGCCACAATGGGAACTCCTAGTGTTAATTATTGATTCCATAGCCCTCACACTGTAAATGTGTGAGGATAAATAAATTTAACTCCTTACTTTCTGCTGGTATCGTCTCTATATACATAATATTAAAACATTTCACCCAAGAATTATATTTTTGATATAATAATTAATGGGATCCCAGTTATTATTCCTTATTAACAATTCTATAATAAGGCATTCCCGTCGTGGCGCAGTGGAAACGAATCTGAGTGGGAACCATGAGGCTGCAGGTTCGATCCCTGACCTCACTCAGTGGGTTAAGATCTGGTGTTGCTGTGGCTGTGGTGTAGGCCGGCTGCTGTGGCTCCTATTTGACCCCTCGCCTGGGAACCTCCTTATGCTGCAGGTGCGGCCCTAAAAAAAAGAAAAAAAAAAGATTCTATAATGATTGAGTGGTTACTCCTTACCCAGGCCAGCAGTGCTAGCAGGGAAGAAGGTGACCTTATGAACTTAAGAGTCTAGCAGGGAAGAAAATGAATAATTGCAGTAAGGTAACAAATATGCCAATTGCAAATGGTGTAGGAACATAAAACAAGGAGACCCAAATTGAACTCTGTGCTCTATCAGTCAGGATAAAAAAACCACAGCATTCCCCAGGAGTACTGCAGCCTCTTGACTGGGCAGGGAGGGGAAAAATGACTAATATAACTAGTAATTATTTCGTACCTAGGGAACTAGTCAGCAAAGAAGAGTCCCAAACAAGATTGAAAGATGTCAATCTTTTCTTTCAAAACTGTTATTGAGTCAGCGAAAGTTTTCAAAAATAGTCCCCATTGCATTCAGTTCAAGATTAAGTATCGCATTTTGCAGCACACTGGTGTTTTTTTCCATATTCTTTTCTTGAAATATTCTCTGCCATCATGGTTTGTCATGGGATATTGAATGCGATTCCCTCTGCTCTACAGTAGGACCTTGCTGCTTTACCCATTCTCTGTGTAATTCCTTCCATCTGCTAACCCCAGCCCCCTTCCAACTCCCTCCCCCTTGTCAACCGCAAGTCTGTTCTCTGTCTGTGAATCTGTTTCTGTTTCATTCGTGTCATATTTTAGATTCCACATATAAGTGATATCATATGGTAGTTGTTGTTCTGACTGACTTCTCCTAGTATGATAATCTCTAGTTGTGTGTCATGTTGCTGCAAATTACATTATAGTATTGTTTATCCTTTTTTTATGGCTGAGTAATATTGCATTGTGTGTGTGTGCATATATACATCTATGTGTATATACATATTTAGATTTATGCCGCATCATTCAGCTTATCCATTCATCTGACAATGGACATTTAAATTGTTTCTGTGTCTTGACTGTTGTGAATAGTGCTGCTGTGAACATAGGGGTACATGTCTCTTTTTGAATTATAATTTTGTCTGGATACATACCCAGAGATGAGATTACTGGATCATGTGGTGGTTCTGTTTTCAATTTTCTGAGGAACCTCCGTTCTGTTCTCCGTAGTGGCTGCACAAATTTACATTCCCACCAGCAAAGTAGGCAGGTTCCCTTTTCTCCCCATCCTTCCAGCATTTGTTTTTTTATTTGTTTGTTTGTTTTGTGATTTGGTGTTTTTGTTTTTTTGGTTTGTTTTTTTTTTTTTTGGCTTTTTAGAGCCACACTCACAGCATATGGAGGTTCCCAAGCTAGGGGTCGAATCGGAGCTACAGCTATAGGCCTACACCACAGCCACAGCAACTTGGGATTCGAGCTGCATCTGCGACCTACACCACAGCTCATGGCAACGCGATATCCTTAACCCACTGAATGAGGCCAGGGATCGAACCCACATCCTCATGGTTCCTAGTTGGATTCGTTTCCCTTGTGCCACAATGGGAACTCCTCCAGTATTTGTTATTTGTAGACTTTTTTTTTTTTCTTGGTTTTTTGCTTTTTTTAGGGCCGCACCCACAGCACATAGAGGTTTCCAGGCTAGGGGTCCAATCGGAGCTGTGGCCGAGGGCCTACACCACAGCCACAGCAACGCCAAATCCTCAACCCACTGAGTGAGGCCAGGGATTGAACCCTCAACCTCAGGGTTCCTAGTCAGATTCGTTTCTTCTGTACCACGACGGGAATTGCTGTTTGTAGACTTTTTAATGATGGCCATTCTGGAGTCACGGCTGTGGCTCGGGTTTGATCTCTGGCCTGGGAATATCCTCAGGCTATTGGTGCAGCCAAAAAAAAAAAAAAAAAAAGGTGTGGTGCTGGTCATTCTGACGAGTGTGAGGTGGTACCTCTTTGTGGTTTTGATTTGCTTTTCTCTAATAATTAGCAATGTTGAGTATTTTTTCATGTGCCTTTAGGCCTTCTGTATTTCTTCTTTGGAAAATGTCTGTTTAGGGCTTCTGCCCATTTTTCAGCTGGGTTTTTTGTTTTTTGTTATTGTTGAATTGTATGAGTTGTTTTTATATTTTGGAAATTAAGCCTTTGTTGTCACATCATTTGCAACTATTTTCTCCCATTCTGTAGCTGTCTTTTCATTTTATTTATGGTTTCCATTTCTGCGCAAAAGCTTGTAAGTTTGATGGGATTAGATCCTATTTGTTTAATTTTGTTTTTATTTCTATTGCTTTGGGAGGCTGACTTAAAACATGGGTATGCTTTATGTCAGAGAAAGTTTTGCCTGTGTTTTTTTTTTTGCAGGAGTTTTATGACGTCATGCCTTATGCTTCAGTCTTTAAGCCATTTTGAGTTTGTTTTTGTAACATGGTATGAGGGTGTGCTCTGACTTCACTGAGTCTCATGTGCTTGTCCGACCTGCCCAGCACTCCTTGCTGAAGAGAGTTTTTCCTATAGTACATTCTTGCCTCCTTTGTCAAAGATGAATTGACCATAGGTGTGTGGGTTTATTTCTGGGCTATTCTTTTTTTGTCTTTTCTAGGGCTGCACCCACGACATATGGAGGTTCCCAGGCTAGGGGTCGAATCGGAGCTGTAGCCACCGACCTACACCACAACCACAGCAACGCCGGATCCTTAACTCACCGAGCGAGGCCAGGGATCGAACCCGCAACCTCATGGTTCCTAGTTGGATTCATTAACCACTGAGCCATGGCGGGAACTCCTGGACTCTCTATTCTGTTCCATTGATCTATATGTCTGTTTTTGGGACAGTCCTGTGCCATTTTGATTACTGTAGTTTTTATAGTATTTTCTGAAGTCTGGGAGGGTTATACTTCCTGCTTTGTTCTTTTATTTCAGGATTGCCTCGGCTAATAATGGGTGTTTTCTGGCTCCATGTAAATTTTAGGATTCTTTGTTCTAGTTCTATGAAGAATTGTTAGGGGTATTTTGATAGAAATTGCGTTAAATCTATAGATTGCTTTGGATAATATGGTCATTTTAACAATATTAATTCTTCTAATCCAAGAGCATGGGGTATCTTTCCATTTCTCTGAATTAGAATTAGAAATATTTCAATCTGGAGTTCCCGTCGTGGCTCAGTGGTTAACGAACCCCACTAGGAACCATGAGGATGCGGGTTCAGTCCTTGGCCTTGCTCAGTGGGTTAAGGATCCGGCATTGCCGTGAGCTGTGGTGTAGGTCAAAGATGCAGCTGGGATCTGGCGTTGCTGTGGCCCTGGCATAGGCCGGCGGCTACAGCTCTGATTGGACCCATAGCCTGGGAACCTCCATATGCTGCGGGAACAGCCCTAGAAATGGCAAAAAGACAAAAAAAAGAAAAAAGAAATATTTCAATCTTATATTCATTCCACCTGGCCATTCTAGATCCTTGAGGAATTTTTAAATAGGCACTGTACTGGGCACTTTACTTGGTCATTTATACTTAAAATAATACTGTGAAATCCCACTCAAGCCCATATTACAAATACAGAGATATGACTAACAGAGAGGAGAATTTGCCTGTTATGGTGGAGCCAGAATTTGATCCTAAGTGTCTATATAGAAAGCTCATATTCTTTCTGCTACCCAATGTCAGAAAAGACTGACAGAGGAAGTTAGTGGGGGGGGTTTTTTGTTTTGTTTTTTTGTGTCCTTTTTTTAGATCTGCACCCACGGCATATGGAGGTTCCCAGGCTAGGGGTCTAATCAGAGCTGTAGCTGCAGGCCTACGCCACAGCCACAGCAATGCCAGATCCAAGCTGCATCTGCGACCTACACCACAAGTCAGGGCAATGCCAGATCCTTAACCCACTAAGGGAGGCCAGGGTTTGAACCCGCAACCTCATGGCTCCTAGTTGGAAACGTTTCCGCTGCACCACAGTAGGAACTCTGCAAGTTAGTGTTTGATAAAGCTAACAAAACCCCCCACAAAACTCACCAGCTCACCTTCCGTGAAGAAGATAGAAGGAGTTATATAATCAACTATGATGTAAATAACCAAAAGTATTTGAAATGTTTATTTCTTTTTTTCTAGCTCACCTTTCTCAAACTGGCTGCCTCGAGCACATTAAAGGTTGTTCCATGTCAGATACATTGGAAAACCAAGCGTTGGGCAGACATAAACAGTGGACTTTACTGGGCACTTCTCAGGGTCTTTAACTTACTAACGGGCATTCTGCATCTGCAGAGAAAGCAAATATGCTTGATTAGGAAAAATCCATCCGCACTGCAGCAGGAAGACCTGTTAACATCATCTGGTTCTGTTAGCACTACTGTTCCATGAGATTAAGCCGAAATGGAACGATATGGTTTTATCTTGTTTTAATTCAGCAGCCTTCCAAATGTGAGGCATGTCGGTTCACAGTCTTGTTTTGAGTGAATTATAGTTGAAGTACCTCATTCTTTTTCCTTGCAGTTCACGCTAATTGGTAAGAAATGGAAGAACATAATTCTAGCAGAGTTTAATGGTTATCTTTCCAAAACTTGAAATTAATGAAAACGTTTTCTGAGCCTAAAATATATCTTTTTTTCCTAAAGATAGCTTTTTTAAAAATTGTGGTTTCACTGCATTTGGGAATTATGTTCTTAAAACTTACCAAAACTGGTAGTACTAAGACCAGTAGTACTAAGATAGTACTTTTATTGCATAGGAGTTGTGTGGTTAGAACTCAAAAGGAAGCAGAAAAGAAAAATTTATTTTGGCCACATCTGCAGCATGTGGAAGTTCCCAGGCCAGGGATTGAACCTGTGCTGCAGTTGCAACCTGGGCACACCTGCAGCAATGCTAGACCTTTCACTCACTGCACCACATGAGAACGTCCAGAAAAAAATATTTTTAAGTACATCTGAAAGCTTCAAAGACCAAACAAGATAGTGAGGAATTACTTGGTTAAGATCTGGGAGAGGATAAGATTTAAGAGAGGTGAGCCTAGATTTCGTGGCTGTGTTTGCCTCGAGATATATGACCCTGAAATACTGTCTTGTGGGGCTAGGAAGATAAAAGTTTAGTGCAACTTCTACCAAGAGTGAGATCCTGGTACACTATGCTTTGGCATGAGATCCCAAAGGGCGGAACCCCAGAGTGGAGGTGAGTTGACTTTTGCGGCCTCTTTTTCCCTTGAGAAATGTGCTGATTTGGGCTATGAGCTGGGGGTCTGAGAACCAGGGCTGTATACGGGGAGAGAGCTGCCACGGGGAACAAGAAACCAGCAAACTTCTACAGAAGGCGAAAGGAGCACAGCCAGTTATCCTGTTGGGATATTTGCCAAATCCTGGGGCTTTACAGAATGGGAGGCTCTAAAAAAATCTCATTGAAAAGTAGATGTTTTGGCCGTCTCAGAAGATATAGACTTAATTTATGAAGCTACCAGAGGGAAAACCCCAGTGAATTCCCAGGCTCTCAGTTAAAAATCCTGGAGGGCTGTGCTCTCGGAGTGGAGATGAGCCAAAAATAGCTTGAGCTTTAACCCGAGATGCACGCCAGCCTCCACTCAGCATAGCCCCTGATTGATTTAAGGTGATCAGCTACCATTGTATCTGCCTCCTGGGGGAAAGTAGCACCCTCTCTGGAGGCTTTCTGTAGAGAAGCATCGGGCATCCCAGAGACAAGATGACATGACTGCAAACCGAGAGATAAACATGGACAAGAGAAGCCGATCCACAGATGACCTAGATATTAGTGTCACACAAAAAGGATTTTCAAATAGTGATGTTCACGTTCAAGAAAATAGGAGAAAAGGTAGAGAAAAGAAATGAAGTCATGAATAATTTCTACAGAGAATTGAAGTGTATTTAAGAGAATCAAGAAGACAATATGGAAGTTCCTCAAATAATTAAATACAGAATTATCATATGATTCAGCAATTCCATCTCCAGCAATTTACTCAAAAGAGTTGAAAGCAGGGGCTCAAGCAGATATTTGCACACCAGAGTTCATAGCAGTACACCGGAGTTTATTCATAGCAGCCAAAGGGTGGAAATACTCTAGTGAATGCATAAACAAAATGTGATATATACATACAATGGAATATTATTCAGCGTTTACAAAGGATGAAATTCTAATGCAGGCTGCAATATGGATGAACCTCGAAAACACCATCCCGAATGATAAAAGCCAGGTGCAAAAGGACAAATACTGTATGATTGCACTTACATGAGGTACCTAGAATAACAATTACATATAAATTGGGAAAGGGGTAAAAGGAGTTAAGATATTTAAAATCCTTATCATACTGCAGAGTAGGGGAAAAGTGTTTATCGGTTAACTTTCGACTTTGCTAATTCAAGTATGCATATCGTTGTTTCTAGACTAACCTCTGGAACAGAGAAAGAGTATATGTCATTTCCAAACTGATACAGGAAAGAGAATAAATAATAAAAAAAAAATACTCAGTCCTAAAGAAGTCAAGAAAGTAAAGAAAAAGAAACATAGCAGGCAGAAAAAGGAGATAACAAAATGATAAGATGTCACAGACTGAATTCCCTGGGAAACACTCAGACTGAGGTTTGCCTGAAAGAAGTTGATTGGGGTGGACGCTGGGGATTCGCATTGGTGGTGGAGTGAGAAGGCCAGAGAGACCAGAAGTTTAAACTGCAGTGTGGTGGTGACTCTTAGGGGATTTAGAGCTAGAATGGCCTTGCAAAGGTCCAGGCCTTTATATCCCTCCCTGACCAGTCACTGGACACAGTTTCCATCATCTGCCACCCTCCCTGGGGGTGTGACCTTAAGTAAGGCTGAGTCCCGAAGAAGGACTCAGCTGAAAGCTCTGGACGACTCTATGCTCAGCAGCTGAGGGTATTGGTGCTCCGGTTCTGGAGAAAATATGAGCAGCTTACATGGCACTGACTGTAACATATTTACACCCAAGTATGTTGGTTATCACTAAATGTAAAGGAACCAAACGCTTCAGTTAAAAGACAAAGATTGTGGGAGTTTCCGTCATGGCTCAGTGGTGATGAACCCAGCTAGTATTCAGGAGGAAATGGATTTGATCCCTGGCCTTGTTGAGTGGGTTAAGCATCTGGCACTGCCATGAGCCGTGGTGTAGGTTGTGGATGCAGCTCGGATCCACCGTTGCTATGGTTGTGGCTGTGGCCAGCAATTGTAGCTCTGATTCGACCCCTAGCCTAGGAACTTCCATATGCTGTGGGTGTGGCCCTAAAAAACCAAAAAAAAAAAAAGACAGATTGTCAAACTGTATTAAAATTTAAAAACAACTATATGATATTTAGAAGATATACATCTAAAATATAAAGATGTCGATAGATTGAAAGTAAAAGACTAGAAAAACATTCTTGCAAATGTTAAAATTCTAAAAAGGGGATGTTTAGAGTAAAAACTATGGCGGTATGTATCCATGTAAGTTTTATATTACACAGACTCTACCTCTAGATTTGGGGGCGGGGGCTGTGCCCATGGCATACGAGAGTTCTTGGGCCAGGGATTGAACCCCAGCAAAAGCAGTGACAACACTAATTCTTAACCCACTGAGCCACCAGGGAACTCCTGTACCTCTTTTTAAAGTATGAATCAGCCCATACTGGCCTGAAATGCAATGCCTTTTTTTTTTTTTTTTTTTTTTTGCTTTTTTAGGGCCACACCTACGACATATGCAGGTTTCCAGGCTAGGAGTCCAGTCAGCTGCAGCTGCCGACCTACACCACAGCCATAGTAACACCAGATCTGAACTGTGTCTTCACCCTACACCACAGCTCACGGCAACGCTGGATCCTTTAACCCACTGGGTGAGGCCGGGGAACCCACAACCTCATGGATAATAATCAGGTTCTTAACCCTCTGAGCCTCAATGGGATCCCCACTTTTCTTTTTTTCTATTTTTTTTTTTTTTTTTTGTTATTTCTAGGGCCGCTCCCGCGGCATATGGAGGTTCCCAGGCTAGGGGTCAAATCGGAGCTGTAGCCACGGGCCTACGCCAGAGCCACAGCAACACGGGATCCGAGCCGCGTCTGCAACCTACATCACAGCTCACGGCAATGCCGGATCCTTAACCCACTGAGCAAGGGCAGGGATCGAACCCACAACCTCATGGTTCCCAGTCGGATCCGTCCACCACTGCGCCGTAATGAGAACTCCTCTATTAATTTTTTTTTTTCTTTTTTTGCCAAACCCGCAGCTTGTGAAAGTTCCTGGGCCAGGAATGAAACTTAAGCCTCAGCAATGACGATGCTGGATCCTTAACTGCATTCTCTTTTTTTTTTTTTTTGGCTTTTTAGAACTACACTGCAGCATATGGAAGTTCTCAGGCTTGGGGTCAAATCAGAGCTGTGGCTGTCAGCCTAGGCCACTGCCAGAGCAACACGGGATCTGAACTGCATCTGTGACCTACACTACTGCTCACGGCACCGCAGGATCCTCAACCCACTGAATGAGGTCAGGGATCGAACCCGCATCCTCGTGGATACTAGGCAGATTCGTTTCCACTGTGCCACAACGGAACTCCCTTAACTCCATTCTTAACAAGAGAATTCCTGCAATACCTTTTCCAATTTGCTTCTCCCGGGTTGCAATTTTGCAATAGCTACTAAGTAATTGCCTGGCCTTTTCGTAAATTTTGACAATAACCACACATACTTATTCTGATCCTAGTAGTTCCTGTTTTGCAGGGTAGAGTCTAAACTGTCTCTTTCCCTCTGTGTTACTGCATAGACGATTCTTTTAAGTGGAAAGCACTGAACCAGAGCATATAACAAGATGACTGGGATTTTTTTGTTTGGTTGATTTTGGTGGGATTTTTGGTGGGGGGAGCTGTTGGAAGGGTGTTTTTTGGCTGCGCCCGAGGCCTATAAAAGTTCCTGGGCCAGGGATTGAACCCATGCCACAGCCGCAACCCAAGCCACTACAGTGACAATGCCAGATCCCTAACCCACCGCGCCACAAGACAACTCCAGATGACTGGTTTTTAATTTGAGATTTAAAATATAAAACTGCATTATCTCAAAACCATATTTAGCAAAAGCATGCTTGCCAAAAGATTAGTGTCCTTTGTCTAAACTCTGCACACATTTCCTTCAAAATCCTGTCATTTTCACCTTCATGAACCGAGGAAGATTACAGACACAGAAGATCCAAGAGCAGCTCTGCAAAGAGTGTTTGCTCAAGTTTAACAGTGTTCTTCTCTCCCCGTGCAAAGGTGCAAGTTCAGCTTTTAACTTTTCTCTAGTTTTTTTCCCCTAGTTTTAGTCATTTAGTGTTTGTTTCCAAGGTAATTACTCTAGCAGAGCCATCACACAAAACGTATAAATAATGCATCTCAGAAGAGACCGTGATCAACCCGCCTTTCCTGCACACTACACGCCGGGCTCATTCTAGGTACCAATGCCATACAAGCAAGCAGAATCCATGCGTTCTTGTCGCAGAATATGAATCATAAAAACAAAAACAAGTAAATGACTTCAGGCACAGCGAACTGCAACGGGAAAAGATATACTAGCAGTATTTAGTAGAGAGAATGGCGAGGGCATCCTGTCTTTCTTTTTTCTTTTTTCTTTCTCGCTTTTTTAGGGTTGCACCTGCAGCATATGGAAGTTCCCAAGCTAAGGGTCAAATAAGAGCTACAGCTGCCATCCTAAAGGGCATCCTGACTTAACCAGTGATTGGGATGCCCTGAAAAGAGGGCATTTTGGTTTTTGGTTTTGGTTTTGTTTTAAATTCATTTTGTTGACGTATAGTTGATGTACAGTGTTGTGTTAATGTCTGCTATACAGCAAAGTGACTCAGTTATACATGCATATAAATTCTTTTTTATATTCTTTTCCGTTGTGATTCATCACAGGAGATTGAATCTAGTTCCCTGTGCTCTACAGTGGGACCTCGTTGTTTATCCAGCCAGTGTGTATCTATGTGTATAAGAGTTTGCATCTGCTAATTCCAAACTCCCAATCCATCCCTCCCCCACCCCCACTTCTTCCTTGGCAAGCACAAATCTGATCTCTATGTCTGGTGAGTCTGTTTCTGTTTTGTAGATAGGTTCCTTCGTGTCATATTTTAGATTCCACATATAAGCGATATCATATGGTGTTTGTCTTTCTCTTTCTGACTTACTTCGCTTAGTGTGATCATCTCTGGTTGCATCTCCTGTTGCTGCAGAAGGCATTACTTCAGTCTTTTTTATGGCTGAGTAGTATTCCACTGTATATATTTACCACATAGAGGAGGGCATTTTGAAATGAAAACTGATGAAAAGGAAACAGTTGTGGATCTGGGCAAAAAGCCTGTAAGGAGAAAGGACAGTGGATGCAAATACCCAGAGAACAGAGTAATAAGCTTGGGAAATACGACTGTTTGATGTGTGACTTATGAAAACCTGTCTCATTGCTTTAGTCATATCAGTACATTTTAAAATCTTGGCTATTAATAGTACAATGCACCACGTCTGAGGACCTTCTTGCTTACCTGTAGCTCAACCATATCATGTTAGTCTATTGGAAAAAATACGAGCCTGGAGTCAAAGACCGTTCTTGGGAAGACTGTATGACTTTGAATAAGTGACTTTATGTCATTGACTTGCTTTTAACTCCATTGTGCACGTGAGAAAAGTATTTCTGCCCCACCTGCGTTATGAGGATAACGTGGACTTGAGCCAATTAAGCTGAATGGTACTCTTATCTTTTGAACACAAAGAAGGTTCTGAAGTCGCTGACTTGCTTTCATTTGGCCTGGAGCAAGTACCTGAGTACTTGGTGTGCCTATAATCAGAGCCCTGGGCCTCAGAAGTCTCCCCAGAGGATTGCATCCGCAGGTGATTTTTGAGGATAAAATGAATTCACCTATTAGAAGGCTTAATACAGCACTTTAACACTTGACACGTAGTAAGTGCTCCATAAATTATTATCACCATCATCTCAAGTTTCTGCCTTCGAATCTGACTGGGAAGATCAGACAGACACAGGCAGACGCACGTATTACATTACGTGATCAGGCGTAGCAATCAGGGTTCAAGAGAGAAGCAGAGTCAATAAAAATACATATTAAGAGATGTATTATTTATTATTTTAAATTTTATTTATTAATAATAATTTGTTACCATTATTTATTAACGCCGTGAATGGACCTCTAGGGCATTCTGCGAGGTAATATAAGTCAGACAGAGAAAGATAAATACTATATGATCTCACTCATAGGTAGAAGCTAAACCACAACAACAACAACAAAACCAGCTCCTCGGTACAGGGAACGTATTGGTGGTTGCCAGATGAGGTGAGTGTAGGTGGACAAAATTGGTGAGGGGGTTGAAAGGGGTGAACTTGCAGTGATAAAACAAGTTACAGGGCTACAAAATGATAACCGTAGCTAATAATACCGAATTGTATACTTGGAAGTTGATAAGAGATTAAATCTTAAAAGTTACAGGAAAAAAAATTCTACAGGAGTTCCCTTGTGGCTCAGTGTGTTAAGGATCAGTGTTGTTACTACTACAGCTTGGGTCACTACTGTGGTGCGAGTTCGATCCCTGGCCTGGGAACTTCCACATGTCACAGGTGTGGCCAAAACGAAAAAAAACCAAAAAATTCTATAACTATGTATATTCACAGATGTTAGCTAGACGTCTTTGTGGGTGGTTATTCCACTGTTTATACAAATATTGAATTATACAAATTATTGAATTCAGGTTCTATACCTGAAACTAATTTTTTTTTTTTTTTTTTTTTTTTTTTTTTTTTTTGCTTTTGAGGGCCACACCTGCAGCATATGGAGGCTCCCTGGCTAGGGGTCCAGTCGGAGCTACAGCTGCTGGCCTACACCACAGCCGCAGCAACATCAGATCCGAGCTGCATCTGCAAACTACACCACAACTCATGGCAGCACCAGATCCTTAACCCACTGAGTGAAGCCAGGGATCAAACCCGCAACCTCATGGTTCCTAGTTGAATTTGTTTTCACTGCACCACAACAGGAACTCCCTAATATAATGTTATATGTCAGTTGTATCTCAGTTTTTTTAAAGTGAGAGATTTGTTGCAAGAAATTGCCTCACCCAATCCTGGGGGCTGGTAGATGAGTCTGAAATTCATAGCGTAGGCTGTCAGGAAGGACAAGCTAGAATTCTTGGGCCTGGGCTGAAGCTGCTGTGCATAGACGGAATTTCTTCTTTATCAGGGAAGCCTCAGCAATGCTCTTAAAGACCTTCTACTGATTGGATCGGGCCCACCGAGATAATCAAAGATAATTTTAAAGTATTTGATTATGAACGCATCTGCAAATACCTTCATAACAACACCTAAGTTAATGTTTGCTTCTTCAACTGGGGAGCAGAGCTGAGCCAGTGTGACACAGCCAGAGACCATCACATCAGGGTAAAATGATTTAGTTCATGGTACAAACAGTTGCATAACAAATATTTAAGGAAAGGAAGGCTTCCATGAATAGACAGGTCACTAGAGTGGAAGAGTAGAGAAAGGCTTCGTAGAGGAGGAAGAACTTCTACGGGGCCTCATGGAAGAGAAAAAAATGGAAGGACACCGAGGAGCATCTTTGTGCTTCAAATTACAAACCAGTCTTCGCCTTAGCACTCTTATCCCAAAGAGCAAGGTGTTGATTAGCCTTAGCTCTGAGAATTTCCAGAACCACGCATTAGTGGTCATTGCACCATGGCCTTTGTCGTTGGGCCCTTTACTACTGGTTAGTTAATATTTTTTCCTTTTTTGTCTTTTCGTATTAAAATTTAGAAGCAGGAGATCCAATGGTGGCGCAGTGGTTAACGAATCCGACTAGGAACCATGAGGTTGCGGGTTCGGTCCCTGCCCTTGCTCAGTGGGTTAACGATCTGGCATTGCCGTGGGCTGGGGTGTAGGTTGCAGATGCGGCTCGGATCCTGCGTTGCTCTAGCTCTGGCGTAGGCCAGCAGCTATAGCTCCGATTCGACCCCTAGCCTGGGAACCTCCATATGCCGTGGGAGCGGCCCAAGAAATAGCAAAAAGACAAAAAAAAAAAAAATTTAGAAGCAAACTTAGAATGGGAGTTCCTGTTGTGGCTCAGTGGGTTAAGAACCTGACTAGGATCCATGAGGATGCGGATTCAATCCCTGGCCTCACTCAGTGGGTTAAGGATCCTGCATTGCCTCGAGGTGTAAAAAAAGCTTAGAATATTGTAAAAAAAGCTTAGAATATTGACCAAGTCAGATATGCATTTCATATGCATTTCATACGCATTATGTACTGTGTGTGAGTTAGTTTAATTTAGTAATTAAATATATTTCTTATTTTAGCCCTGCAAATCACTACAGAATATTAATATTACTACCCTGAGATTTTTCTTGTAACCAATAGATCATTTTTGCTAAAAGACGTTATTAAGTTAGCGGGAGTCTTAACTTCTCGAAGTTTCTAGAAGCTAGGAGCCAGAACTGTGATTAATTTTGCACATTGTACATTGGCTTGCAATTTCTTATTTTTAGTTGTTAATAAAACGATGAACCTTGCCAATCAAGTTGTATCCATTAAAGCTTGATTCCAGTGAAATACATAATAGGCTTTTAAAACTCCAAGCAGGGGAATGGAGTGGGGGTGGGGACACTGGGAAGCCAAGGTTAACGAAGGAATGAGAATTGCTTTCTGCTCTTCGTCGTTTAAAGGCAGCTCTCACTGAAACTAAGGACACCCAGTAACTAACCCTAATTGGACGTGCTTGGAAGGATCTTTTTTTTTTTTTTTTCTTTTTTCCACCAAGTTAATTATAATATGCTGTATAATTCACTGTACATTTTCTCTGATCGTAGCACTCACTGATTCACGCGTTATTGCAGCAGAGCCCTGTGTTGTGCCCAACCATAAAGAAATTGGGCAGAGCTGGACTCTGGTGTGCTGGGTTCTTTAAAAAAGAAACAAAGGCGTGGTGAGGAAAAGAGAGAAAATTTCCGTCTGTGCGCGTTTAGGCACCGTGCTCTTGAAAATTGAAGTGTCTGGCCTGTTCCTCTGTGATGGCGAGTGTTTGTCCTGAGGGTCCACCTGCGTAATAATGAGGTTCACCTGCTCCATTCTGGTGACCTTTTGTGACTGTCATATGAGCACATGCTTTAAGGTGGAAGCATGAAAAGATGAAATTGCCGCTAAATTTTATTTGTCTCTTAAGGTTTCATTTCTAGAGATAGGGCTTTGTGGCTTAGAACACCTAGCTTAGCAATACTAAATTTAAGCTCTTTGGGACCGTGCTTTTTCATTTCCATTTGCTTGGGATCAATTATGATTGGACTCTAGGGTTTACTTTGTGCTGTTATCCTATATTTTTAAAATATATGGAACCAATTCACTGGGAACATACGGTTTTTATTATTTTTTTTTGCTATTTCAGGGCCTCACCTTCGGCAGATGGAGGTTCCCAAGCCAAGGGGTCAAATCGGGGTTGTAGCCACTGGCCTATGTACCACAGCCACAGCAACGCCAGATCCTTCACCCACGGAGCGAGGCCAGGGATTGAACCTGTGTCCTCATGGATGTTCGTCAGGTTCTTTACCGCTGAGCCACAAAGGGAACTCCCACGGAACATACTGTTTTTGAAGCACAAGCTTCATTTTTTCCTTTTAAAAGTGTGGTCTTCCCTCCTGCCGATTTGAGTTAGGTTACCAATCTCTTCTTTGCAAACTTACAGAACAAATATTTACTGAATAAATTTCTTGTAAATCTTCACACACATCAGCCCTATTCTAAGATCAATCTTACAGGTTAAATTACAGTAGCATTTCTGGTGGCCTTCATGAGCTGTGCTGCACTGTCTCACGTCCTGCCACGTTCACCATGATGCTGAGACAGGTGGCATCACTGTCACAAGCGTCGTTCCTGAGAAGCAGTAAAGAGACTAGGGTTAAAGCCAGCCTGGAAGAAACATGCCAGCAGTAAAACAGCATGTGATTTTAGTTACCTGCTTCCTAGCACTGTGCTGGAACCTGGAGGTACAGAAATAAGGTATGTTCCCACCTTGAAAATGCTTGCAAATTAGTAGAAGACATGGAGGGAAAAAAAAAAAAAAAGTGCAGGAGTTCTTGTTGTGGCTCAGCAGGTTAAGAACCCGGCATAGTGTCCGTAAGGATGTGGGTTCGATCCCTGGCCTCGCTCAGTAGGTTAAGGATCCTGCCTTGCTGCAAACTGTGGCATAGGTTGCAGATGCAGCTTGGATGTGGCTTGCTGTGGCTGTGGTCTAGGCCGGCAGCTGCATCTCCAATTCGGCCCCTCGCCCAGGAACTTCCATGTGCCATGGGCGTGGCCTTAAAAATAGTAAAATGTTTAAAAATAAACAAGAAGTACATAATTGAGACTTGGAGTAGTGTCGCTAGATTTAGCAAAAATAAAACAGGACAAGAGGCCCAGTTAAATTTGAATGTAAAATAATGAGGGTTTTTTTTTAGAGTGTTTCCCAAATATTACCAATAAACAACTAATAATGTTCAGTATATGTCCCAGGCAATATTGTTTTTACTGGGCCATCGAAAGTGAGATGGTTCCGGAAGACTTTCTGGAAGAGGTTATGCCTGGGCAGAATTTTGAGGAATTGGGCATTGCAGGCAGAAAGCGGCATGTGCAGGGCTGCAGCGAGAGAAAAGACACATCCCCGAGCAGCATGGCTCAGCAGAGAGGAGGAGGGGCAGTTTGCAGAAGTCAGGTAAGCAGACCTCAAATCAAAAGACCATGCCTGTTGTGTTGGGGAGTTTGCCTTTTATCCTCAAAGCGTTAGAGAATCAGCAGACGTTTTTAAACAGAGAAGTGAGTGATCAGATCTATGTTTCAGACGAATGTGTCTGATTATAACAAATGGTGGCTTGGGTAGGAGACCTCACCACGGGGAGACCAGTTTTACGGTCGTCATAGGAATCCAGGCACAAAGCAGCGAGAGCTTAAACCATGACATTGGCCGTGGGAATGGAGGGAAGAAATAACTTCCTAAGGAAATAATTGGATGGTCAGTGGCTGGTGACCGAGGTGCTGAATGTGGGAGGAGGCGCTTGGGACAACTCCTGTTCCCTCTCTCGGATGCTTGAATGGGTGATGGCACCTCTCAATGAGGCGGGGAACAGAGGGGAGGGGGCTTGAGTATGGAACACTTGCAGGTTGCCCACATGGAGCCCAGACACGTCCAGGAAGACAGACACTCAGGTGTCGGGGAATCGCTTCGTTAGAGTCACAGGAATAGGTGTCCCCGTGACGACACGCAGAGCCCCAGGAAGTAGAACCAAGCCCTGGAAAACAGTGATACTGATGATCCTGAGAAAAGGGAAGAACTCCACCAAAAAAGACTCAAAACAAGTGGCCAGAGAAGTAGGAGAAGAACATGAGGGGGGAGGCGGTGAGAAAAGAGTGGCCAACAAGGACAGAGAGGGACAAGAAGCTGAGTAATGCAAGGACTGAAAGGCACAGGTCAGAGCTCATTGTCAAAAGTGCATTTGCAAAGTGTCCTCGGGTCCAAAGCCAAAATAGGTCAGGTCAGGTGTGGAAGGGAGGAAGTAAGTGCTGACAGAGTGTAGACCACTGTTTCTAGACACTGTGCTGCAAAATCTGTTGGTTTGGGTTGAGTTGGGTTGGGTTTTAATTCTTTTAAACTGTGATACAGTCCACATAACATATACTCTCCACTATATTCGTTTTTCAGTTTGTTATGACTCCCCCCCTTTCTGAGGTATAGTTGACAAAATTGTATGATATTTAAAATACATGGTAGTTTGACACACATATGCGGCTGTGAAAGCCCCCCCCCCGAGTTAGTTAACACACCAACTACCTAACATATTACCTTCCTTTTTTTTTAAATTTTTTGGTGAGAACAATTAAGTTCTATTAGCAATTTCAACTGAACAATACAATGTGGAGTTCCTGTCGTGGCTCAGTGGTTAATGAATCCCAATCGGAACCATGAGGTTGCAGGTTCGATCCCTTGGGTTGAGGATCCGGCGTTGCCGTGAGCCGTGGTGTAGGTCGCAGACACGACTCAGATCCTGTTGCTGTGGCTGTGGTGTAGGCGGGCGGCTACAGCTCCAATTCCACCCCTAGCCTGGGGACCTCCATATGCCTGGGGTGCGCCCTAGAAAAGCAAAAACAAAAAAACAAAAAAATGATACAATGTTACAACTGCAGTTAGTCCCTAGACCCTTAGGCCTTACCCTCTTATCACGGAAAGCTGGTGCCCTTTACTCTCTTCTCCTTATTTTCCCCACCTCCCAGTCCCTGTTTCTGTGCCTTTTTTGGGGGGGTTGTTTTTTTCAGATTCCACTTGGGAGTGATACCGTACAGCCGTTTCTCTCTGGCCTGTTCCACTGAGCATAGTGTCCTCCAGCCTCATCCGTTATGTCCCAAATGACAGGCCGAATAACCTTTCATTGCGACCCTAGACCACATCTTCTTTATCCACTCATCCGTCCACAGACACTTAGGCTGTTTCCGTAGCCCTGGTGAGGAAGGCTGCAGTGAACACGAGGGGCAGCTGTCACTTTGAGAGAATGACTTTTTTCCCTTCGGATATGTACCCAGATGTGAGGTGGCTGGATCACACGGTGGTTCTATTTTTAATTTCTTAAGGAACTGCCATCCTGTTTTCCGAAGTGCATCAGAACCACTTTCAGGCGTACAGTTCTGTGGCGTTGAGCACATTCCCATTGCTTTGTAGCCGGTCTCCATGACTTTTTTGTCTTGCAAAACTGAAACTCTGTACCCCTTAGACATCCTTCCATTTTCTCTCCCCCAAGCCGCTAGCAACCACCATTCTACTTGTGTTTCTATGACTTCGACGACTCCTTAGACCGCAGTTAAGTGGAATCACACAGTATAGCTATACTTGAACCGTGTGGGTTTTTTTCACCAAATATCACATGGTCCGCAGTTGGTTGACTCCACGGACGCAGAGCCATGGGTGCAGAAGGCTGACTGTAATGTTATACATGCAGATTTGCTACTTGGGAAGGGGTCAGCGCCCCTCATCCCTGTGTTGTTCAAGGATCAGCTGTATTTGTCTGTTTATGACTGGCTCGTTTCACTTAGCATAGTATCCTATAGCATGTGTCACACTCTCCTTCCTTTTTAGGGCCGAGTAATATTCCATTGCATGTATATACTACATGGTTTTTTTATTATTATTATTCTTTTTTTTCTTTGTCTTTTTGCTATTTCTTGGGCCGCTCCCACGGCATATGGAGGTTCCCAGGCTAGGGGTCGAATCGAAGCTGAGAGCCGCTGGCCTACGCCAGAGCCACAGCAACTCAGGATCCGAGCCATGTCTGCAACCTACACCGCAGCTCACGGCAACGCAGGATCGTTAACCCACTGAGCAAGGCCAGGGATCGAACCCGAAACCTCATGGTTCCTAGTTGGATTCGTTAACCACTGCGCCACGACGGGAACTCCTTTTTTTTTATTATTATTATTCATTCATCCATCCATGGACTCTTGGGCTGATTCCACCTTTTGGGTAGGAAATTGTTTTAAACTGATCTAATCCAGTTTGGTCATGCACACTTCCTTAGATTAATTTTGAAAAATAATGGTCACCACAGAAAGTGTTTAAAATAACCTTATTGCTAGGTTCAATCATGAAAATGATTTCTGCTATACATATAGGCATTTATTCACTACATATTTATTTATAAGCAGTCACAAAACATTTCATATAATCAGTCTGTAAACTCATTAAAGCTGGCTTTTTAGGTGTTCTATCAACTTGAATGAAGGATTGCAGAGGCAGGCTCCTGTTACTGTTATAATTAACATCAGGCAACTAGAAATACTAAACCATTTCCATTCTCAAAATATAGTCTCTCTGAGCAGCAGCACTAGTATCATCTGGAAAGTTGCTACAAGTGCAAGTTGTCAGCCTCACCTCAAACCTCATGATGTGGAAAGTCTGAGAGTGGGTTCCAGCTGTCGGTGTTGTCAGGCCTCCAGGGGCACAGACACTCCCTCCAACTTGAGAACCTCTGCTGGAAGATGAGCAGCTCGGAGTCCCTCCCTGAAGATAAAGGTTATGGCTTCAGCTGGTTCTGATACCGTCTTTGTGAATGAGCAGGAATATCTCGTATTTCAGCCAATCCCCATTTCTTATTTCACCACCGCTCCTTCCTTTCTGAGATCATCATGCTATTTAACTAGCCACAGATTTCACTAGTCAAATCCTAGTTTGCTAATTAACAAAATCTCAGAAATGGACCAGTCTTTATCAAGATATGGGTAACCGAAGCACTTCAAGCAGCTGCCTGTGAAGCATGGGTTTCCTGACTGCGTCATGAGAACCCCAAGCACCTGTGCATCCCTGCTTAGCCTATTAGAGGCACCTAGGCTGTGAACACACAGACACACACACATCACGCTGTGTGTGCCGAAGTTCTGAAGTAAATTACAGACATGATAACAGAAGGGAAGGAAAGCAGAGAGGGTTCGTGTGCGCACGCGCGCAGATAAGAAAAGAGACTGAGTGGGTTGCGCACTGTTACTGGCTGAGAGAAGTTAGGAAAGAGAGTGAGAGGTTGACGGTCAGAGTGCGGAGAATGGTGACGTGGATTTAAAATAGCTGATATAGAGAATGGGCAAGCGTGCTAATTAGAGTAGAGACTTGGAGAATTTTCAGGAATTAAGAACTCAACTGTGGTGCGTTTTCCTAAGTAAGAAGAAATTGATAAGACTGTCTTTAGAACATGAAGCTTAGAAAATTATTTCAAACCTAGTACTATACATCTGCTCATCGCTGTCACCCATTGTGGTACAGTTTCCATAGTTCATGAAACGCCTTCAGCGTGGATGGGTTTTGTAAAATTTAGCTGAAGAGCGCCATCTTCTGGTCCTGTGAGGTATGTGCAAGCAAAGGGGGTAATACAGTAGAATCACGGCAGTAGTAAAATCTTTGTCGTTTTCTGCTGCCTATTGTAAACTTGAATATTCTTTATAGACTCTGTGCCCTAGTTAGAAAATCAGATTGCTGATGGGGATTATAGTTTGTGTGTGCGGCCATGCCTGAAAAAAAGACAAAACAAAAAACAAGACAGCATGTGGCCAACCATCCTTTTCATAGAAGCATGTGGGAAATTTACTTTTGGTTTGTGATGGAAGCTACAAGTTGAAGAGCCTGTTCTTGTGACTACCTCTTTGATGCAGGCTTGGCTTGGAGCCTTTGCTCAAAACAAGACTGTGATTCTTGTAGCTGAATGCCAGACTTGTCTTCACTGTTTCACTGTTTACTAATAAGATACGGGTTTGTCCTTTTTTTTTTTTCTTTAATGTTTTAAATATTATGGAAGAGCCTTCATTTTATCCTCCATGATGTTTTAGAATCAAAACCTCTATGATCTTCAGGGTGATTCTTTCATAGACATTTATTAGACACTTAAAGACCAAGCTCTAGAGGGAAGGGCAGGTGCAGAGACGACTGGGACCACGTCTGTGCCTTCACATCATCTCACTTTGTACAACAAAAGATAACGTGAATGCAAATGATGTTAGATTTAGAAACGCAGGGAAAGAAGGGAGGAGAATATAGGCTCAGGTGGGACTTCCTCTTGTAGCTCAGCGAGTTATGAACCCAACTGGTATCCATGAGGATGTGGCTCAATCCCTGGCCTTGCTCAGTGGGTTAAGGATCCGGTGTTGCCGTGGCTGTGGTGTAGGCCAGCAGCTGCAGCTCCAATTCAGCCCCTAGCCTGGGAGCTTCCATGTGCCCGCAGGTGCGACCCTAAAAAAGCAAAAAAAAAAAAAAGAGAGAGAGAAAGAGCATATAGGCTCAGAAAAGAAATAATACAGCTTTCAGGATTATTCATTGGAAGATGGGTGTTGTAGAAAAGGGCACTGTTTAAATCCGGACCTGAGGCAGAGCTAAAGATCAGGCCAGTTGCAGCGGGGAGCTCTGTTCTTGCTATTGCAGGAGTTGTTCATAGCGGCGTGCCCTGTTTCTAGATAAAAACCCAGGAGGCACTGCATTCATCCGTCCATCCCACAACTGCTTTTTATATATCTTCGATGATATGCAAGTCCCAAGGGAACAAAAATGAAAGTCCTGGCATCCTTTGGAGCTGCTTGTTCAGAGGGAACGTGTGACCAGAGTCCCGTGGCAGGAGCACTGGGGACAGGCATCCGACCCCTCCACTGTCAAACCTGCTGTGCCTGTTGCTCTCCAAAATAAGTCATCCCGGCTCTTTTACTTCAGCGGTTAAAAGCACAGGCTCAGGGGCAGACTGTCTGGGCTCCAGGGGCATCACTAACCTGCTCTGCAAGTTTCTTAACCCCTTTGTGGCCTTTCTTGCCTCAGTTCCTTTAACAATGATATGGAAATAATAATACCTCTTTCATAGGGAGGTTGCAAGGATCAAAGAGAAATACATGAAAAGTTCTTAGAAGAATGTTGACCTAGATAACAGGATGACAAACACCTGTCTGCCTACCATCTGTGTAACAGACTTTAACCTTTTGCCATATTTGCTTCATTTTTTTATTGGCTGAGCCTACAGCATACAAAGGTTCCCTGGCCAGGGATCAAACCAGCGCCATAACCCCAGATCCTTCACCCACTAGGATCTAGGGAACTCCCTGAATTGTTAAAAATTTTATTCGTCTTATTCAGATTTTTCTGTTTCTTCTTGCATCATTTTTCAGTTTTTCTAGAAAAATAGCTCATTTAAAATGTATTGCCATGGAGTTGTTTCTGCTGAGCCAGGACGGGAACTCCTGATCTTTTTTTCCATTAATTTCTGCTGCTTTTTTTTCTTCTCCTAATTCTTTTGGGGGTTTATTTTCTTATTGCTATCATGGGAATTTTTTTAAAAAATCTTTCGTTGAGTGCATATTTCAGTCTTTTATTTTTTCGTCATTGGATTTAAAACTGTAAGTTTTCCTCTAAGAACTGTTTTAGCTGCATCCCACATGTTTTCGTGTGTATACCTTTGCTGTTGTTCAGTTCTAAGTACTCTGCGTTTCCATTGTGATTTCTCCTGTAACACACAAATTACTTAGCAATGTGATTTTTAGCTTCCAAAGATGTTGGTGTCTATTTTTACATTATTTATTGTTGAGTTCTAATTTACTTGTGGTTAGCAGATTGGTCTATGCAACCTTAAATCCTAGAGTTCCTGTTGGGGCGCAGCAGAAACAAATCTGACTGGTATCCATGAGGACGCGGGTTTGATTCCCGGCCTCACTCAGTGGGTCGGGAACCCAGTGCTGCTGCTGGCTGTGGTGTAGGCCGGCAGCTATAGCTCTGATTCAAGCCCTAACCTGGGAACTTTCATATGCTGCCAGCACGGCCCTAAAAAGCAAAAAAATAAAATAAATCACATCAAATCCTTAGAAACTCAAAACCATACCTGCAGGAGGTTTTCCTCCTGAGTGAACTCCTGCTACCTTTGCCGCAGTGAAGAAACATGCCAATGCAATTGCTGGCCATCTGCTCCCCAGCAGAGATACCAGATGGGTCTGCGTTTCCTAAACCTCCGCAGAAGCTGACCTGAGGAGGAAGATACTGAGCATCTCTCCGTGTAATGCTCCCCAAACTTGAGTCCAGGAGCTAGATCGCTCTGCTCCTCTTCAGAAGATGAAGCCTAATATTTCTGATTACACCCAGGTCTAAAGGAGAAAGGAGGCCGGTCCAGGGCTCACCCAGGCGCCTCCGCTGGTGCCAGCTGAAGGGCAGCAGCTCCTAGGTGTTGGTACTTACCTATCACGTGGCAGGACTCTCCATCCTTATCCTCAGAGCAAGTGATGATGGGGGGCCCAGTGGGCAGGTCTGAGGAGCCTGTGCCGGCCTCTTGAAACCCTGAGCAATTACCAGCGTCCACGGTGCTTCGGTTATTTCCTTGGGATCATGAAAAATGTAAGCCCCCCAAATGAAGGGCCCAAGAAATTATCCTCCCTCCCTATCCTACGCAAGAGGAAGCCCAGCCAGTGTGGGCCCTCTGATAGGTTGCATTGTCCCGGAGCCAGAGGCAGGCAAGACTGATCTGTGAGCAGCATCATGTCATCAGCATCATGTCAACCAGACAGACAGGGAAAATTCTGGGAAAGAGAGAGAGAAAAAAAAAAGTGGAGTTCCCGTCATGGCTCAGTGGTTAGCAAATCCGACTAGGAACCATGAGATTGCAGGTTCAATCCCTGGCCTCGCTCAGTGGGTTAAAAGATCCGGTGTTGCCATGAGCTATGGTGTAGGTCACAGACATGGCTCGGATCCCGAGTTGCTGTGGCTGTGGTGTAGGCCAGTGGCTACATCTCTGATTCGACCCCTAGCCTGGGAACCTCCATATGCCGTGGAAGCAGCCCAAGAAATGGCAAAAAGACAAAAAAAAAAAAAAAAAGTAATTGCCAAAACCAGGAAAGAGCAAGAATATCTAAAGTAGAGAATGGGAGCTGACGATCAGAGGAATTCTCTCAGTTACAGGAACATAGCCTTTTATTTTTATTTTATTTTGGTTAATTCCTTCTTTCTGCTTTCTTTAGATTTTTTAATAATTCCTTGATTTTTAAAATTGTTTTGTTCTTTGTTGTTTATTCATGTAATTAAGATTTTGCATTCTTCTCTAGTTTTTAAATTTATCATTACTTTTAGCTTTGTTTCTGATGTGTTTTTTATTAAAGTATAGTTGAGTTACACTGTTGTGCCAATTTCTGCTGTACAGCAGAGTGACCCAGCCGTACATAAATATACATTCCCGTTCTTACATTCTCTTCCATCCTGGTCTGTCCCAGGAGACTGGATAGAGTTCCCTGTGCGGTACAGCAGGACCGCATTGCTTATCCATTCTAAATGGAATAGTTTGCATCTACCAACCCCAAACTCCCCGGCCCCCCACACCATCCCCCCCACCTCGGCTACCAGTCTCTTCTCTACGACCATGAGTTTGTTTCTTTTCTGTAGATGGGTTCATTTGTGCCATATTTTAGATGCCACATATGCGCTATCATGTCGTATTTGTCTTTCGCTTTCTGACTTATTTCATTAGCATGAGAATCTCCAGTTGCCTCCGTATTGCTGCAAATGGCATTATTTCGTTCTTTTCATAGCTGAGCAGCATTCCATTGCACACGTGTTACCACATTTTCTTCCAGTATACTTTTAAAATTATTATTATATTTTTTCTTTCCCAGATGCTTAAAATTTCAATTTAGGCTTCCTCTTTGACTCAGTAATTAAGAGAACATTTAACATTTTCCAGATTTGGGGGGTTTAATTTCAGGTTTTATCATGTTGGGTATCGTATTCATTAACACAGAATGCTGTCTCTGCCGCGTCTCCTTGGAATATGCAGGGATTTGGGTGAATTTTGTGAATGTCACGTGGGTATTTGAAGCGTCTGTTCTCAGAGCACTTAGACCTACCGTATTAGTCAGATGGTTTTGTTCGTCTTTTTTATTTTTGTGTGTGTAAACTTCTTTATTTGTCATGGATAAGAAAAGTAGTAAGGGTTTCCTACTTCT
This sequence comes from Sus scrofa, assembly GCF_054392235.1. Lineage (NCBI taxonomy): Eukaryota > Metazoa > Chordata > Mammalia > Artiodactyla > Suidae > Sus > Sus scrofa. Next base: position 129,674,678 of record NC_139386.1, read on the forward strand.
AACGTCTTTGTATTTATTTCTTTTTCTATTTCTTATACATTTCACTTAATGAATTTTGATCCTACCTTATAAAAATGCATGACAGGCAAAAAGACAAAAAAAATAAATAAAAAAAAATAAAAATGCATGACAGTAATATTATAATACCTTCATGGTGGATGATATGTTTTAACATTATAAAGAACTCTTTTTTTGCCTTATCCCCCCCCCCTCCCCAGATTCACCCGTGTCTTGTGTAAAATTGTGGCTTAACTTTTTTCCTTGCATTTGGCTGTATACCTGTACCATCTTTTATTTTCAACTTTTTGGCCACATTTTTCTGAGGATATTTCTCTTACTTTAGATGAGTTCATTCCACTGATATTTATAGATGTGTCTTCGTTCTGTATCACATTGTATGACCTACTTTTTGTTTTTAAGGAGTCATTTGGTGTGCATCTTTCTCTAGAGGGTATATATTTCTTTAATTTGTTTTATGCATATTCTTTTTGATAATTTAGGAAGGCTTGTATTCTGATTTTAGCTCCTCTGGTGGTCACCCTTATTATACTTTTAACTTTTAGAAATATACTTTATTCTCTATTTCTTTAGACTGTGTCTATACATTCCCTACTACAGGCAGTTACAAAATTATTATAGTTCCATTCATCCCATCCTCTTTATTCCATCGCATTTGAATTATATTAGTAGTAGTTCTTCACGCCATCATCCCTATACTTTCAAATATACTTCTATCTCTGTTATTTGATTTATAAGTATAAATATTATCTTTTGACCTTGGATATTAAAGACAAGGAAATCAAAATCCTTTTGCCACCTCTCATCGTCTCACATCTCCCCTTCCTGGTTTTTGTTCATTCTATTACTTTTACTGGTGTAGTTTAGAATATCAGCATTCTGACCGGTATTGTAGTGAGTAAGAGAATGAGCTCAGCTTCCTAGGTTGGAATCCCTGGGCTTTTTATCACTTTGTAGCTTGAGAAAGTTACTTAATAGCTATTTCTGTTTCCTTGTTCTTACAATGGATGTAACAATAGGCTCTGCCTCACAAGGATGATGTCCTGATAATAAAAGTGCAGCACCGAGGAGTTCCCTAGTGGCACAGTGGGCTAAGGATCCAGTGTTGTCACTGCTGTGCCTCGGGTCGCTGCTGTGGTGCAGGTTTGATCCCTGGCCTGGAACGTCCACGTGCTATGGGTGCAGCCAAAAAAAGTATAGCACTGACTGCAACAGTGCCTGTCACACAGTGAGCATCCCGTAACTACCAGATGCTATACGAACAGTTATTGTGACGTAGTTTCCCAGGGCTGTTTTCATCCCCATCCTACATTTCAACTGGCTTCCATGCTCAGTTTCTCTGTTCATCTCTTGGTTGGTTAAAATTCATTCTCTAGTAGTTCTTTAGGAGCTACTAATGGGAATTCGATCTTCTGATTTTTACATGTTCAAAAACATTTGATGTCTTTTACTTGAAAGGAAGTTTGGCCATGTAAAATAATAGCCAATAATAGCTAATATTGTGCCCTTAATAAAATCATCTATCCTCATTATACCGTTATACCTCATAATAATGCTATAAATCAAGTACTGTTTGCACTCCCTTTTTACAGATGAAACAGTTAGGACACAGGCAGGTCAAACTTTGCTGACATTGCAGCACTGTTACCTACCCTTGAATGTAGCTGTGGAGAAATCTGGGGCTAATATGATTTATTTCCCCCTTAAAAGTGTCTTGATCTTTTTGCCTGGATGCTCAGAGGATTATATTTTTTAAAGTTCAGTAAAATTCAGTGGGATGTGTCACGATGATCATTCTGTGTCAGTTGCCTTGGGACATTGTGTGTCCTTTCAATCTGTAGATTAAAGTGTTCTTTCGGGAGTTCCCGTCGTGGCTCAGTGGAATCGAGTTCTGACGAGTATCCCTGAGGATGTAGGTTCAGTCAATCCCTGGCCTTGCCTAGGGGTTAAGGACCCAGCGTTGCCACAAGCTGTGGTGTAGGTCACAGAGGTGGCTCAGATCCCACGTGGCTGTGGCTGTGGTGTAGGCTGGCAGCTGTAGCTCCGATTGGACCCCTACCCTGGAACCTCCATGTGCCTCGGGTGCGGCTATCTCTTTCTGATCTCCTCATTATTTCCTTCTTATGGACATTATCCTTTTAACTCCTGTTTTATTTCCTGGTTTTTAGTGTGACAAATACAAGACTGGCGTGATTGATGGGCCGGCATGTAATAGCCTTTGTGTTACAGAAACTCTTTACTTTGGAAAATGCTTATCTACCAAGCCCAACAATCAGGTATGGACATTATTATTTTTTTAAGATTTTTATTTTTTCCAGCATAGTTGGTTTATAGTGTTGGTCAATTTTCTATTATACAGCAAAGTGACCCAGTCACACATACATATATACATTCTTTTTTCCCATATTATCATGCTCCATCACAAGAGACTAGATATGTATAAAATAAAACAAAGAAACAAAAAACAAGTGACTAGACAGAATTCCCAGTGCTGTACAGCAGGATCTCATTGCTTATCTATTCCAAATGCAATAGTTTGCATCTATTAATCCCAGATTCCCAGGCCCTCTCACTCCTTCCCCCTCCGCTTGGCAACCACAGATCTGTTCTCCAAGTCCATGATTTTCTTTTCTGTAGAAAGGTTCATTTGTGCCACAGATTCCAGATGTAAGTGATATCAAATGGTATTTGTCTTTCTCTTTCTGACTTACTTCACTTAGTATGAGAGTCTCTAGTTCCATCTGTGTTGCTGCAAATGACATTATTTTGTCCTTTTTTTTATGACTGAGTCATATTCCATTGTGTATGTATACCACATCTTCTTAACCCATTCATCCGTCAGTGGACATTTAGGTTATTGCCGCATCTTGGCTGCTGTGAATAGCGCTGCAGTGAACATGCAGGTGCATGTCCCTTTCAAGGAACGTTTCCTCCGGATACATGCCCGAGAGCGGGGTTGCTGCGTCATGTGCTAGTTCTATATGTAGTTTTCTGAGGTACCTCTAAGATACGGACATTATGAATAAACATTCCCCATTTAGGGTGCACTCTAATTTTAACTTCAACAAAATTAAACCATTGCTAAAAGAATTCTTGAACTTTAGGGCATCTTAAATCCTTCAATTTTGTGTGCTTTGATTCACGCATCCAACAGATGTGTCTTAATCCCCTATTCCCAGCATATTCCAGACACTGTTTTCGTGATTAGGAAAACAGTGGGGCTTAAGATAGGTAAGATTACTTCCCTAGGGGCTCACATGACCACAGAGGGGCGGGGAACGTAAACAGTTGATAGAGAAATAAATGAGCAAGGCAGTTACAGAACGTGGTGGGTTTTATGTAGGCTGGACGCAGAGTGAACTGATGGAAGGTGCGGGGGATGGAGGTGCTAGAGATGTGCTCGGGGAAGGTTAAAAAAGGTTCCCGTCGTGGCCCAGTGGTTAGCGAGCCGACTAGTATCCGTGAGGTTGCGGGTTCCATCCCTGGCCTCGCTCAGTGGGTTAAGGATCCCGAGATGCGGTGAGCTGTGGTGTAGGTTGCAGACGTGGCTCGGATCCTGCGTTGCTGTGGCTGTGGTGGAGGCCGGCGGCTGCAGCTCCGATTCAACCCGTAGCCTGGGAACCTCCATATGCCACGGGTACGGCCCTAAAAAAGCAAAAGGCAAAAAACCCCACAAAAAACAGAAAGAGTGGTCAGGGAAGACTTTTCTAAGATAAAATTTGAGCTTATACCTGAAAGAAGAATTAAACTACCGGCATGGGCAAAGGACAAGCTGAGCCAAATCACAAAAGAGGAACAATAAATAGCTGATAAGCATAATGAAAAATATGTTCTACCTCACCTGTCATCAAAGAAATAGAAATGAAAACAACAGGACACTGTCGAGCTAGAAGAAAATTCAACAGCACGTCAACACCGGTTTTCCATGGATAGCGGAAGACTGCATGATTTTTATGTTCATCTTTTTTCTCTGTATTCTTTCAAAATTTCCCATACAAATACACATTCCTCTTACAGAAATTTAAAATAGATTTTAAGTGTAAAATCCCACATGTACGAGGATTTCTGACATAAAGTCCAGTACTCAAGGGTCTGCCGCGTGCTGGGTGCTGCTTCGGGCACTGAGACCGGGAACCAGACAGACCAAGCCTGCGGCCTCCGGCGCCTGATGCTTCGTGTGAAAGGAGACAGACGGCAAAAGAATCAGCACAGACATCGGGTCATTCATATCCGTGCTAAGGGCTGTGACGGAAGGAAAACGGGGTCATGGGTCAGAGAGTGACCTGCGATGGAAGCGGGTTCCAGTCCGAGGCCTCGGGGAAGGCCTGCCTAAGGTGCCCTCGGGGCTGGAACAAGGACGGCGAAGGAACCTGCCACCCGAGGACCGAAGAGAGTACATTCAGGCTTCGGAGACCCGGGGAGCCGGTAATGATGCGCCCGGAGAAGCAGGCGGCGCGGGAGAAGCCCAACAGGCAATGGAAAGGGCTTGGCACTTGATTCTCATTTTAATTGGAGGATTTGAAGCAGAGGAGTGATTAATATTGTTACTAATTCCTATGGTCGTATTTGCTTTATACACACAAGCAAGCAGAGACTGCCGGCGTTCACACGTGTCACCTTGGGCGTGTGGCTTCACTTCTCTCTGTTCCAGTTTCCCTATCAGTAAAAGCAGGGTGGTATTAGCATCTGCTGCGTAGGGTTGTTACAGGGAATAAGATAATCAAATACATTAGGGCATGTAGTAAGCACCATGTAATGTTAGTTTGATACATAACTAGATAGTTAATAGCAGCTAATTCTGGGAATTAGGGAATTGGACGGAGAACCTTCCCTTTCATCTTTCAAAGTGTGAAGCCATAAACATTTACATTAAGAAATAAGAAAGATCTCAAAAAGGCAAAAAGACAAAAAAAAAAAAAAAAAAAAGGAGTTCCCGTTGGCTCAGTGGTTAACGAATCTGACTAGGAACCATGAGGTTGCGGGTTCGATCCCTGCCCTTGCTCAGTGGGTTAAGGATCTGCATTGCCGTGAGCTGTGGTGTGGGGTGCAGACACAGCTTGGATCCTGCATTGGAAATGGCTCTGGTGAAGGCCGGCAGCTACAGCTCTGATTTGACCCCTAGCCTGGGAACCTCCATATGCCATGGGAGCGGCCCTAGAAAAAGGCAAAAAGACAAAAAAAAAAAAAAAAAAAAAAAAAAAAAGAAAGATCTCAAACAAATGGTCGCACTTTACAATGTACAGAATTAGAAAATAAAGACCAAATGAAACCCAAACCTGGCAGAAGGAAGGAGATAATACAGATGACAGCAGAGATCAAGGAAACAGAGAAAAGAAAAATAATACAGAAAGTCACTGAAAACCGGAAGTTGGTTCTTTGAAAAGGTCAACAACAAAATTTGCTGAACCTTTCGCTAGATGGACTGAAAAGGAGAGAGGACTCAAAACGAGCAACATCAGAAATGAAGCAGGGACACATCACCACTGGTTCTTTATAAGTAAAAAAAGGTTACATGAGAGCACAATGAACAGTTGTACACCAACAAATTGGATAATCTAGATGAAATGGAGAAACCCCTAGAAGCACAAAACCTACTAAAATAGAAAATCTGCATAGACCTATAACTAGGAAGGAGATCGAATCGGTCATCAAGTCTCCCAAGAAGAAAAGCCCTGGCCCTGTTGGCTTCACTGGTAAATTCTACCAAACATTTAAAGAAGAACTATCACCAATCCTTCTTAACTTCTGATAGTTCGATCTGTGAAAATGATCAGTGTTAATACTCCACGTTCACAGAATGAAGGAGGAAGAAAAGCATCGTCACAACTGATGCAGAAAAAGCATTTGACAAAATTCATGGTAAAAACACGCAATAGGAGAGGTCCCATTGTGGCTCCGCGGGTTACGAACCTGACAAGTATCCGTGAGGATTTGGATTTGGTCCCTGGCCTCACGCAGTGAGTTAAGGGTTACTGTGGCTGCGGTGTAGGCCGGCAGCTGCAGCTCTGATTCGACCTCTAGCCTGGGAACTTCCATAGGCTGTGAGTGCAGCCCTAAGAAGACAAAAAACAAAAACAAAAAAAAACACTCAACAGGAGTCCCCTGGTTAAGGACTAGTCCCCTTAGCCTAGCAGGTTAAGGATCCAGTGTTGTCTTGCTGTGGCAAGGGTTCGATCCCTGGCCCAGAAACTTCCATATGCCATGAGTGCAGCCAAAAACAGAAACAAACAAACAGCAACAACAAAACAACACTCAACAAACTAGGAATAGAAAGCAACTGCCTCAACATACTAGAAACCCTTGTGTGAAAATCCCACGGCTAACCTCCTGCTCGGCGGTTATAGACTGAAAGCATTTCCTGTAAGATCGGGAACAAGGCAAGGACGCCCACTCTCACCACTTCTGTTCAGCGTCCTACTGGAAATTCTGTCCAAGTCAGTTAAACAAAGAAAAGCATCCAAATGGGAAAGAAAAAATAAAATTACCTCTGTTGACAGATAGTATGATCTTAGTTGTAGAAAAACATAAAGATTCCACAAAAAATTATTAGAGCTTATAAAATGAATTGAGTGAACACACAAAAATCGGTTGCACTTCTGTACAATAACAATGAAGAGTCCAAAAAGGAAATTAAGAAAACCATTCCTGGAGTTCCCGTCGTGGCGCAGTGGTTAACGAATCCGACTAGGAACCATGAGGTTGCGGGTTCAATCCCTGACCTTGCTCAGTGGGTTAACAGTCCAGCGTTGCTGTGAGCTGTGGTGTAAGTCGCGGACGTGGCTCGGATCCAGCGTTGCTGTGGCTCTGGTGTAGGCCGGTGGCTACAGGTCCAATTCGACCCCTAGCCTGGGAACCTCCAAGAAATGGCAAAAAGACCAAAAAAAAAAAAGAAAAGAAAAGACAACCATTCCATTTCCCGTAGCATCAAAAAGAATACTTAGGAGTTAATGTAACCAAAGAGGTGACAGATGTATACAATGAAAACTTCAAAGCATTGCTGAAAGAAATTAAAAACACAAACAAATGGAAACACATCCCATGTTCATAGATTGAAAGACTTAATATTTTTAAGATGTTAAAATTACCCAGTGTGATCTACAGATTCAGTGTAATTGCTAGCAAAATCCCAATGACAATTTTTGGCAGAACACCCATACTAAAATTCGTGTGGCCTCTCAAGGGACGGTATACAGCCAAAATGCGATTGACAAAGAACTGGAAAGCTGGAGAATTCACTTCTTCATTTCACACCTTTCTATAAAGCTGCAGTGATCGATACGGTACTAGAATTAGGACAGACATACAGAAGAATGGAGTAGAATAGAGAGCCCAGAAATAAGCCCTCACATATGTGGTCAAATGATTTTTGACAAGGACGTAAAGACCATTCAATAGGAAAGGACTGTCTTTTCAACGAATGGTACTGGCAAACCTGGATATGCACGTGAAGAAGAATGAAGTTGGACCCTTACCTAACACCATACACCAAAATTTAAGTCAGATGGATCAGATCAAAGATCTAAAGGTCAGAACTAAAACTGTAAAACTCTTAGATGAAAACATAGGGCAGAAACTTCATGGGATTGGACCTGGCAATGATTTTTTGCATGTGACTCCAAAGCCAGAGAGAACAAAAGAAAAAATTTAGAGTAATTGTACTTCATGAAAATTTTTAAATTTCATGCCTCAAAAGACAGTATTAATAGAGTAAAAAAGGAGTTCCCACTGTGGCCCAGCAGCTTAAGAACCTGACATTGTCCCTGTAAAGATGTAGGGTAGATCCCTGGCCTCGCTCAGTGGATTAAGGATCCAGTGTTGCCACAAGCTGCAGTGTAGGTTGCAGATGCAGCTCAGATCCTGCGCTGCTGTGGCTGTGGTATAGGCCGGCAGCTGCAGCTCCAATTCAGCTGCTGGCCCAGGAACTTCCATATGCTGTGGGTGCAGCCATAAAATGAAAAAAAAAAAAAAAAAAAAAAAAAGGAGTAAAAAAGAAACACAGAATGGGAGAAAATATTTGCAAATCATATGTCTGATAAGGGATTAATATCCAGAATATATAGAGGGCTCCTAAAATACAACAATTAAAAAAAAAAGACGCATTCAGAAATGGGCAAAGGACTTGAGGAGACATTTGTCAAAAAAAAAAAAGATATGCATATGCCCAGTAAGTACATGAAAAGATGCCCAGCATCACTGATTATTAGGGCCATGGCGTGGGTGTGTTCCCTGAAAAGGCCCAGGAACTTTCGCATGACGTGGGTGCAGCCAAAACAGAAAAGAAAAAACAGGAAGGAAATTCTGACACTACAATATGGACAAACCTTGAGCATATTAGGAAATAAGCCGGTTGCAAAAGGACAAATTCTATGTGATATCACTTATATGAGATACTCAGAGGAAGTAGCCAAACTCATAAAGGCAGGAAGTACGCTGGCGATGGCAGGGCTGGGAGGAGAGGGGGTTCTTGCTTAGTGGGCACAGTTTCAGCTTTACCGAATGAAAAGAGTTCTGGAGGCAGACAGTGCTGGAGGCAGTGGCACAACTTCATGAATCTAATAGCACTTACCTTGATGCTAAAAATGGGAGAGTTGGTAAATAAATGTTCTATTTTTTGATATTTACCACAATTTTGAAAATGGAATAAATTTAACAAAATTGATTATCATGGTCAAAAATATGTATTTAGGGAATTCCCTGGTGGCCTAACAGTTAAGGAAGTGGCATTGTCACTGCTGTGACTCAGGTCACTGCTGTGGTGTGAGTTTGATCCCTCACCCAGGAACTTCCACATGCCTTCAGGCATGACCAAAATTTTTTTTAAATAAATAAAATATATATACAGATGGCCAGCAAACACCTGAGAAAATGCTCAACATCGCTGATCATAAGAGAAATGCAAATCAAAACTACCATGAGATACCACCTCACACCAGTCAGAATGGCCATCATTAATAAATCCACAAATAACAAGTGCTGGAGGGGCTGTGGAGAAAAGGGAACCCTCCTGCACTGTTGGTGGGAATGTAAACTGGTACAGCCACTATGGAGAACAGTTTGGAGATACCTTAGAAATCTATACATAGAACTTCCATATGACCCCACAATCCCCTCTTGGGCATATATCCAGACAAAACTCTACTTAAAAGAGACACATGCACCCGCATGTTCATTGCAGCCCTATTCACAATAGCCAGGACATGGAAACAACCCAAATGTCCACCAACAGATGATTGGATTCGGAAGATGTGGTATATGTACACAATGGAATACTACTCAGCCATAAAAAAGAATGACATAATGCCATTTGCAGCAACATGGATGGAACTAGAGAATCTCATCCTGAGTGAAATGAGCCAGAAAGACAAAGACAAATACCATATGATATCACTTATAACTGGAATCTAATATCCAGCACAAATGAACATCTCCTCAGAAAAGAAAATCATGGACTTGGAGAAGAGACTTGTGGCTGCCTGATGGGAGGGGGAGGGAGTGGGAGGGATCGGGAGCTTGGGCTTATCAGACACAACTTAGAATAGATTTACAAGGAGATCCTGCTGAGTAGCATTGAGAACTTTGTCTAGATACTCATGTTGCAACAGAACAAAGGGTGGGGGAAAAAAAATGTAATGTATACATGTAAGGATAGCTTGATCCCCTTGCTGTACAGTGGGAAAATAAAATAAAATCAATTAAAAAATATATATATATAAACATATATATGGGTATGTAATACTTTTATAATTTAAAAAATTAAGGAAAAAAGCTTTGAAATATGATTTCAAATTTACAGTTCATAAAGTCAGCTGAATCTTGATCTTTTGTTGTTTGTGTGGGTTTTTTTTAGGAGGAGGAGGGCACTAAAAACATCTGGTGGGTTACAGGGTTTTCTACTTGGCCTGACGCATAGCTTGCCGTTCTTTTCCCAGATGTATTTAGGGATTTGGGATAATCTCCCGGGTGTTGTGAAATGTCAAATGGAACAAGCCCTTCATCTTGATTTTGGAACTGAGTTGGAACCAAGGAAAGAAATAGTGCTGTTTGATAAGCCGACTAGGGGAACTACTGTACAGAAATTCAAAGAAATGGTCTACAGCCTCTTTAAAGTAAGTAGGCGCCTTCGCGTGTCGCTGGTGAGAAGCAGGACTCGGGAAAGTTGGCGGGACCTCATCCCAAGCCGTAAAAATGCTGCTGTTCTTTGCCTTTATGTCAGGGACTCCAGCTTGAGGATGTAATTCAAAGACAAGAAAAAAAAAATGTGTGGAGCAAAAAAAAAATTAAAAAAAAAAAAAAAAAAAAGACGGAGTTCCCGTCGTGGCGCAGTGGTTAACGAATCCGACTAGGAACCATGAGGTTGCGGGTTCGGTCCCTGCCCTTGCTTAGTGGGTTAACGACCCGGCGTTGCCGTGAGCTGTGGTGTAGGTTGCAGACGCGGCTCGGATCCCGCGTTGCTGTGGCTCTGGCGTAGGCCGGTGGCTACAGCTCCGATTCGACCCCTAGCCTGGGAACCTCCATATGCCGCGGGAGCGGCCCAAGAAATAGCAACAATAACAACAACAACAACAACAAAAAAGACAAAAGACAAAAAAAAAAATGTGTGGAGGATGACTAACATTGATTACAGCTAAAATGTCTGCATATGAAGGAGGAGTTAAATAGATGCCCTGCCCTATAGCTTAACATTATAACTAATACACACTTTTTAAGGTGAAATAAACTGAGTAGACCCTGAGTGCAAATTTTTTAATTTAAAGAACTACTCAAAAGGTTAAATAGAGTAAAAGATGAAAATACTTACGCCTTTGGAAAGAGTCTTTTCCTCATTTTTAATGCTCTTATATTTTCACTCAAATGCTTTTCTTTGGACAGTTTACGTTTTCAGACTGTTTTATGCCAGAGAACCTTCACAGGGAAATAATTTTTAACCTTCGTTATTGAAACAACACAACTTGAATGAAATGATTGTTAATGTAATAACATTACAAAATAGAAAATAATTTGTAGCTAGCCTTATAATTTTTGGATATAGGCAAATTACACCGAGATGTTGGAGTTCCCATCATGGTTCAGTGGTTGACGAACCCAACTGGCATCCATGAGGTTGCAGGTTCAATACCTGGCCTGGCCCAGTGGGCTGGGGATGCAGCATTGCTGAAACCTGTGGTGTAGGTCGAAGACGTGGCTCAGATCCAGCATTGCTGTGGCTGTGACATAGACCGGCAGCTGCAGCTGGGATTGGACCCCGAGCCTGGGAACCTCCATATGCTGCGCATGCAGCCCTAAAAAAAAAAAAAAAAAAAAAAAATTACACTGTGATTTTGCAATAAGTATATGAATACAAGAATAATTAATGACTTGGTTAACTGTATCTACAGGGTCTAAGGAGTTACTCTGGCCGTTTCTTAACAGAAAAATATACTTAGCAATGTGGGTTTTACCACAGGTACGTTACCCATAGCTGTGACTCACTTAGCAAGTATTTTAAATATTTGGAAAGGTATTAATTTCCTGTGAGTATTCAGTAGCAAGATGATTACTTAGCATGGTAATCATCCCTGTAAAGGAAGTTGGTATGTTTTATATGAGATACTGGTTCTCCACTCCTACTGTATAATTAGCCAGATTCTTATCTTTACAGGCAAAGTTGGGTGACCAAGGGAACCTCTCTGAACTGGTTAATCTCATCTTGACAGTGGCTGATGGAGACAAAGATGGCCAGGTTTCTCTGGGAGAAGCAAAGTCTGCCTGGGCACTTCTTCAACTCAATGAGTTTCTTCTCATGGTGATACTTCAAGATAAAGAACATACCCCCAAATTAATGGGCTTCTGTGGCGACCTCTACGTGATGGAGAGTGTCGAATATACCTCCCTTTATGGAATAAGCCTTCCATGGGTCATTGAACTTTTTATTCCATCTGGGTTCCGAAGAAGCATGGACCAGTTGTTCACACCATCATGGCCTAGAAAGGCGAAAATAGCCATCGGACTTCTAGAATTTGTGGAAGATGTTTTCCATGGCCCCTACGGAAACTTCCTCATGTGTGACACTAGTGCCAAAAACCTGGGATATAATGATAAGTATGACTTAAAAATGGTGGACATGAGAAAAATTGTGCCAGAGACAAACCTGAAAGAACTTATAAAGGATCGCCACTGTGAGTCCGACCTGGACTGTGTCTATGGCACGGATTGTCGAACTAGCTGTGACCAGAGTACAATGAAGTGTACTTCGGAAGTGATACAGCCGAACTTGGCAAAAGCCTGTCAGTTACTCAAAGACTACCTGCTGCGTGGTGCTCCAAGTGAAATCCGTGAAGAATTAGAAAAGCAGCTGTATTCTTGTATTGCTCTCAAAGTCACAGCAAAACAAATGGAAATGGAACACTCTTTGATACTAAATAACCTAAAAACATTACTGTGGAAGAAAATTTCCTACACAAATGATTCCTAGTTCATTTGGACATTGTGACCATTTTAAGAAGCCTAGCATTTCAAAAAGAAAAAAAAAAAAATCTTGAGCCTTTTTTAAAAAATGGCTCGATTCAAACCCTTGCCAGTTACACAAAACTTTTCTCCTCTGGTCCTCAGAAGCCATCACCTTAAAATACATATTGATTGCTGAAGTCTCGGCAGGAGGTAGTGGATCAAAAGGCCCATTGCTTCACTCTGCCCTTTCAAAAACCCTGGTACATCTCCTGGTACATTCACTGTTAACTGTTTCGACTAATGACCTAAAATAACGCTGTGAAAAGCCTCATTCCATGAACTTCAACAGTGAGACAATTTTGTAGATTTGTTAGCCAAACTGTCAGTGCTGGAAACATTGTGTTTGCATTGAAGCTGTTTGAAAAAAAACTTTAAAACATAATTTACTAATGTCCTAGCATGGTGAAGTTTGCACATTAACAGAAATTAAGACTGCAAAACAGGTAAATTAAAATTACTCCTTTATAAACAGACGTTGGGTTAATAAGCATGGTTTCTTGTATTATACACTTTGCTCTTGAGTCACACTTTATATGGCTTCAGAATGTTTTGAGTGGCTCTGAGCCTCTTAGTGTTCAAAACTTACCAGGAAACACTCTACTTGGCAATGTGTAACGGCCAATTTTAGAGGCTGAATATGGATGAGCTTTTTCAGCAGAGGGTCTATCAGCCAGCCAACCGGTCCTTCTCAGCTTTAGGCCACAGATGCTTACTTTTTTGGCTTTACCTGCGGCAAAGAAAAATTCCTGGGGCCAGGGATCAACATAAATCTAAACAACTTGAAGTTGAGCTATGGTGAAGTGGGACATTAAGAGCAGGACTCTTGAAATCATAGAACTTTCTATTAATTTTCCATCTTCAAACAGTATTTCCTGCTGGCCAAAGGGCCATGTAAGAGGCATGTAAATTCACCCATCTAATCTTTTTCTCCTATAAACTTGATATACAAGGGTTAATACTCGCTCCTCTTCATGTTCGTTCAGATCTGGCCTGTGCCTTTCAACTCCGTAAAATGAGACCCTCTGAGAAAACTCTGGTTGAAGTGAATATATGTTAAAATTATATGGCCTTCATCAGACAGCTCTCAAAAATTAAAGCCATGCGTTAGCAGTTTTGCTTACTTTTTTGGCTTCACCTGCGGCATACAAAAATTCCTGGGGACAGGGATCAAACCTGCACCACAGCAGTGACCCAAGCCCCTGCAGTGACAATGCTGGATCCTTAACCTGCTAGGCCACCAGGTAACTCCCAGTTTTGTTTACTTTAAAATTATGTACACTTTGAAGGTACTTTTCCTTCCCACTCATCATGTGGTTATAATAAATGAATGGAAGAAATATTTCTAGTGGAAGGTTCTGTTGCTTGCCAGACTTTTTAAGGAGAGCTCCACATCATACAAGTCCTGCCAGGAAGAACAGATGCCCAGAAGGAGGTGTGAACTTTTGAGTCAATCAATATGCAAATCATTTGCTGGAAAAAGCTACACTTGTTTCTTGAAGGAAAACAGTCAATTTCAGGTATTTCCCACAGTTTCATTAACAAGAGCTTAACACAAATGGCTTGATTGATACATTTATTAATGTCTTTGAAAAAATCTTCATAGAAAAACTATGGCCTGGTTTATTAGCTCTCAGCAGCCCGTTCCTGAGCTCGAAGGAAGCTTGCTTTCTTCTGAGCAACCCGATCTTTCTTCTGGGCAAGTGACATTTTGGGACGATTCCACCTACAAAAAGGGAGAAAAAAAGGGAATGTAATTTTTAAAAACCATTATCTAAAGAGAACAGAGAATATTTAACTGCGAAAAAAAAAAAAAGCCTTTATAGTGAGATGGAACTCAAATAATCCAAGTTCCAATACATGTGCTTATTTACAATCTTAACCTAACTTTTCCAAGCCCCAACTTTTGTGATATTGTCATATTACCTCACAGGGCCAAAAATTAAATAAAGCTGTCAGTACAAAGATTAGACTCCTTAAGTTTTATTTGCACCTCCATTCAAAGATCAAAATGTGGAAGACTAATAGAAAGTGACTCTTTTAGTTAGTGACTGTTAGTTACAATGTAGTGGGATGGAAGGAACCACTGGGTAGTGCCCGCGGCTGATACAGCTCCATCACCACAGTTACTTTAGCAAACCTGGTTCCCCTCACCTCTGCAACATCATGCAGAGCTAGTGATCGAGTTTGCACAACTTCACTCGAGTCTGAGTGAGAACAAGGCAGGAACCCCTCCCAACCAATTGCTCTACAAAAAAAAAAAAAGTAAGACACATACCTCTTCTTTTTAACTTCTTTCTTAGGCTTCTTCTCATACACTGGATTCTCTCGTATCGCAGCATGAGCTTTCTTATACATTTCCTCCATCTGAAACAAAGCAAAGCAAACAGTACTTGGTTTCATTTCATATGCCCTAAACAACAACATAACACATTGCATTCTACTACTTGCTCTATTTTGTCCTTTTTTAAAGTTTATTTTTTTTAATTAAAGTATAGTTGACTTATGTTGTGTATTTTGTCCTTCTAAGCCAGATTCTCGAAAGGTGCTCAACTAGCTCAATGTTGGTATTTGAATGTAACCTACCTCCTAAGAAATTCTGTTTTTACCATAGGTAATATGAACTGACACTATCCCAAAACATGTAACAACATTCCTCAGGAAGAATGTGCATCCATGTCTAATCAGCCATACTTGAGTCACTCAAGTTTAGAGCCAACTGATTTCTGTAGAAACACATTTTGTGCTCATTTAAGACATGCTCATGTGATCTCTCTCTCATTCCAGTGAGGACACATGCCAGAGTTTTAGATGTTAAGATGAAGAGTATATGGACCAAAGAGCAATTGCCAAATACACCTCTGTCCTCCCACGTTCCGCCTATTTTTATTTCCCATCAGATATTACCTGATAGGTCTTTTTAACCCAATTTCATTTTAAACTAAGGACTTGGTCTGTCTATACCTATACACATGCCCCTACTCAACTCTCTCACTTAACCTGAAAAAAACTGTAGCATGTCCTCGCTCAAAACACAAAATAAACCTGGTCCTATGAATTTACCAATACAGGCATTTTTAGTTAAATGTTTTACCATGTCTGGAGTCACGTTGTTCTTTATGTACTGAGAGAACTGTTTCTTGTAAGCATCCTCATCTTCTTCAATCAGGTAACGCATATAATCTGCAACATTCTGCCCCAGGATGTGCTTTCGGTGCACTTCAGCATTGAATTCTTTGCTTTCTGAATCATAACCAGGGAATCGTTTGGTGCTGAAATGAAGGTTTTATATTTTAGCATAGGTTAGTTACAGTCTTTCACTAGCAGGAATTCATTTCAGTAGCTGCCATCAGTCCCGTCTTGAAACAAGGAATTGCATCATATGCAACCAAAGGACCAACTACTGACCGCTCAGTTAATGGGATATCATCATCCAGCAGCTCATTTCTCAACTCCAGAATCAGAAATCACGCCCCAAGTACTTCTAAAAGCCATTAAACGAACCAACTCTTTCCATCACTATAAAGTTGGTGCTCCTCCTTTCACAGGAGAGGGTTTCAAAATTACTCCCCCCAAACCTTCCAATTTCTCATCTCAGTGGTGCCTCAGAGTGCACGGTCATCAGTGATTCATCCATCACATTTAACAGGTGCCCTGCAAGAGAACTGCCAAGACCTCCGCTCCCCAAATACCCCCTTCTCACCCTATGTCATTAAAGTCAGTTCCAGTTAGGTTCTATGTTCCTGCTTAGCCCCCTGCCAAAAAAGGCCGGCCAGGAAAAAAATTTTTGGTTAAATCACCAACCACTAAAATACTCCTGAGAAGCTAATAAATGTTATCCTAAGAAGCTTAAACTATAACCTACTCAACAAAAACCATTAACTCAAACCAAAGGAACAATCAAAACAACCTACTTGGGAGTTGACTACATACATGAGGATTGTAGGTTCGATTCCTGGCTTCAGTCAGAGGGTTAAGGAGCTGGCGTTGCCGTGAGCTGTGGTGTAGGTCGCAGATGTGTCTCGGATCTGGCATTGCTATAGCTGTGGTGTAGGCTCGCAGCTCTCCCTCCAATTAGACCCCTAGCCTGGGAACTTCCATATGCCGCCAAATGCGACCCTTAAAAAAAAAAAAAAAAAAAAAAAAAACACCCAACCACACCCTACTTATAGAGTTCCCACTAAATAGCACAGTGGGTTAAGAATCAGACTGCAGGAGTTCCCGTCATGGCGCAGTGGTTAACGAATCCCACTAGGAACCATGAGGTTTCGGGTTCGATCCCTGCCCTTGCTCAGTGGGTAAGGATCCGGCGTTGCCACAAGTGGTGTAGGTCAAAGACGAGGCTCAGATCCTGAGTTGCTGTGGCTCTGGCGTAGGCTGGCACCTACAGCTCCAATTAGACCCCTAGCCTGGGAACCTCCACATGCCATGGGAGCAGCCCAAGAAATGGCAAAAAGACAAAAAAAAAAAAAACAAAAAACAAAAAAGACAAAAAAAAAAAAAAAAAAAAAAAAAACCAATCAGACTGCAGGAGTTGTCATGGCGCAATAGAAATGAATCTGACTAGGAACCATGAGGTTGCGGGTTCGATCCATGGCCTTGCTCAGTGGGTTAAGGATCCAGCATTGCTGTGAGGTCTGGTGTAGGTCACAGATGCAGCGCAGATCTGGCTTTGCTGTGGCTGTGGTGTAGGCTGGCAGTTATAGCTCTGATTAGAGCCCTAGCCTGGGAACCTCCATATGCGGTGGGTGCAGCCCTAAAAAGCACAAAAATTTAAAAAAACAACCCCCCCCACAACTTATTAGCTTCTAAGAACAGCCTACATGCTTATTTCCACTTGAAAGTTCAGAAATTTGTTGTTTTTCTTAAAGTCTTTCCCCCCAGATTCCACATTTTCCTGTGATTCAGTAATTAAGTTTTCATCTAAATTAAAAAAAATAAGTAAGTTGGTAGCAGTGGTGAAATCAACTTGTTCACTTCCAACCGAAATTAAGCCATACCAAAAAGGTAGTGGTTTCAAGGCTGGCTCTAATACCTTGGAGTTCTCCTGAGGCACAGGTTAAGGATCGGGCATTATTCTGCAGTGATTTGGGCTGCTGCTGTGTTTGATCCCTGGCCCAGGAACTCCCACATGCCAAGGGTGCAGCCCCCAAAAAACAACCTTGGACAAATCATTTTACCTCTGAACCCCAGACTCGTCTCATAAAACATGTTACAGTTCCTTCGCACCCTGGCAGGTTCTTGTTGCACAGTTCCCAGCAGGTCACAGGCACACCGTGATGGCTACTATTACTTTAACTGGTTCAGTTATGTCCACAGCCCCCCAGGAGTTGGAAGCACAGCAGCCCTGGCATCCAGACGGAGGCCCTGAACACCCTGTTACCTGTGAGGGATAGACAGGCCTCCATCTACGGCTCCCTTCAGGGCCCCAAAAACTTTGTTTCCAGTAGTCGTCCTGGCAAGCCCTGCATCCAGGTAACAGGTGAAGGCACCAGGCTGACCGTCGATGCTTTCCACATTGTATTCATCTCCAGTCACCTCGACCTGGCCTTCGTAAATCTTGTCCATACCAAACCTATTAAGAAGCTATTAACAAAGAAGCCAGTCTACATGCTTGTCCAAATATATTCAAACAACTTTAACAATATCTCAAGAGTCATAACTTTATGACCTGACAAAAAATGTCCTTCTAATTCACTTATCCAATCTACTTTTAAATGCTACAAAAAGAAGTTTCAGACATCCAATTTCACCCACAACTGTAACAACTGTTTAACAGTTTCTGAATCTGCTACACTGTTCATACCTGATTTTTGTAGCAATCAGTTAGGACATATGATACGTCAATAAAGGTACCTCCACATTTCTTTAGTCATATGTGGCTATAATTCAACAACTAAATAGTAAATGTTACCAAATGTAGCTTTGTTCAATTCCATTATAGTATTAGGAGTAAGTAGGATCCTGTGGCTCTCCCTATCACTACATCATGTTAGCATGAGCCACTCCTCTGCCGGCACATATCATCCAGCTAGGTCTTTGCTAGAAGTAAGGCCTCTGCACCCAGCTGCCCTCATGGAAGACAATGCTCCCCACCCAAACATGTTTATAACCAATGCAGATGTGGGCCCCCAACAAAATGATGCATGCCTAACAATTCCACTGCAAAACAAGGTCAGTAACCCAGAAAAAAATAAGGTAAAATGTTCATCTCCTTTCTGTGTATTACAGGAAATGCTGCCACCCAGTGGCAAAGCTTATTTAAACAAAAATGAATCCCCCCAAAGCCTGCCCTTGCCCCCAAAGCTTAAGGCAGGGCTTCTCAAAATGCAGCGTGGCACATAAATCACTTGGGCATCGTATAAAAATATAAACTCTGAGGGTCTGGAGTAGAGTCTGCATTTTTAATGATGCTGATGGCCAGAAGATCTACACTTCTGGGTAGACCTGTCCCAACAAGGTAGCCACCACCTAGGCACAAATGGCTTTTGAAATTTCAGTTAAAAACAGACTTCATCAGCACTAGACACATTTCAGTACTCAACAGCTACGTGTGGCTACTGGCTCCCCATCGGATGACAGACATCCACCACTGCAGAAAATGTTACTGGTCTAGATAGAGCCAACAAACAGGAAAGAAAACAAAAAATGGTTCCCCACATTAGAAAGTGCATGTCTCAACAGTGTATTTACTTATAAAGCCATCTTCCTTGATGCCGCCCTTTAAGCCCCAGAGCAAAAGCAGGGACTGGTCGTCCCCAAAGCTGCAGGTACCCTACCCAGGTGTGCACATCTTTCCTGGAAACAGCACATCAAAGAGTAATCGTGTACCTACCCTGCGGGCCAGCAGCAGGCCAGTACAATAAGCTGCAGCATAATTTGTCAGGCCGACCTTCACGCCATACTTTGGGAGTTCGTGAGCATAAGCTGCACAAACTATCATATCTCCTTCTATACGGGCATAAGCAATCTACAAATAACAGAAAAACCAGGTCAGTGATCTATTTTCACTGTTTTGAGTACTTGTCCTAAGTGCCTTCTTTTTCAAAGGACTTACTTGGTCAACTACAATAGGTAGCTTTATGAGTCTGTAAATACCTCTATCATCACAGCATCTAAGTTTCAAATTACCACAGACATCAAAGATTAAAATGCCCTCGGAAGAAGTTATACTGTATGTAGTTCCTTACTTCTAAATACTGAAAAGACTCTGAGCTGGTTTAGCTGGTGAATTAAGGAGGCACTAAAGAATCCCCGATTATTTTAAACATCTTTTGAACTAAGCATATCTAAGTCCAAGGACGCTTCAGATACCTAATGTTTAGTCACCTGAGCTTGGGGAAGGAGACTGCCTTCGCAACCCAGAAAACCAAGGAGTGTGCCTGTCCCCTGCAAATTTCAACTATGAAGAGTTTTCCATAACAGCCCAGAAAACTACCTTCTAAGGAGCAAAGAGCCACTTTCTGAAAGTTTTCTACATGGGAGACACTTTCATATGTATTTATTGAAACCTATTTCCAACAATAAGCAGGAAGAATAATCTTAAGAGTCTAATTGAATGTTCTGAACCGCCTCCCTCTTCAAAGCTGTGGGGATGGGGACCCATGACAAGTTCTATTATCCTGCTGAACTGCAATGAGCAAACCCTTCTACTTGGCCTCAGATTTATCCTCCCGGCCTCAGGAAAACAGCACAGTACCATAAATTTCCTTTCCCAATTAGAAAATGAACAGGAAGAACCTGGATCAAAACTGCCAAACAGCTGATCATCAGAGTATTGTTAGGAAGGACCCATTTCCCAGGCCCCAACTTCAGACCTACTACTCACTCTACTATTCCCTGGAATGCCGGGCTCCAGAGGAGCTGGACCTAATCCATACACATGTTTTGCTTCCCAAGGACCATTTGTTTAGCACAGTGAGGGTGGGACAGGGGTACCATCCGTCACTCAGTCTAGAATACAACTTACCTGACAAATTATATCTCTGTTGGTTACACGAACTATCATCCTGTATTTTGGTGTGTTATACTTATTTTTATCTTGGATGACCAATCGTTTCCGGGCATAGTAGTCAGTTTTACCCTCTGAAAGAAAAAAACAATTTAAGAAAGTCTACTCCACTGCCAGAGAAGCAGAAATCGTTTCAACGTGTGAACACAAAAAACTGACCATACCTCGTCGTCTTCTAAATTTCACCTGGTACCTCTTGAAGTAAGCCTTATTCTTGACGACTTTTACAAACCCCTTTAAGAAAAAAGAAATGTTATTAACACTTTGATTGTTTTAGTTTATACTTTTGACATTTGAGCTGTAACAAAGTAACACTTCAAAATTGAAACTTGCAGTGAATTCTGACAACCACCACTTTTTGTAGAGTCCAGCCTTTATCAAATCAAAGCTCGAGAATCACTTTCCTCTACTTTCCATGGCTCAAAATTTATAGCTTTATAAAGCAATAAAAATGAGCCAGTGGGGGGAAATGGAAGGAAACAACAAACACAAACGTAGGCCAATTTCTTAACTTTTGCAAAATACTGCTCAAGACAGCAATCTTGCCAAATGTCTGTTCTTAATACTGTTCCATTTCAAGAATCTAACCTATTTCCCCCTTTATACGAACATTTTTCAAAAGCCTAAGTTACCTGTCACAAAACGCAACTGACCAAGAACTTACTCAGCAATCACTCTGCCGATTAAAACACTGTCCCTCACCTTCTAAAGCCACACCACGCCCGGAAACTCATTAAAAACTGGTGCCACCGACAACCTACAGAAAGGCAGGAGGCACGTACCAAACGCAACGAGCTTCCTTTCGGGGCCCAGAGACGCCACAGCCTGCCAGCTCTACTGACGGATCTGGGTTAAAAGCCACTTCGGGCCGACAACACAGGCCTTCTGAACGACCTGCGGGGTCCGACGGTCTCCCAGAAAACCCATCAAGCGGTCATGGGGGCGCTGGGTCCGAGGAGCCGCAGCCGGTCTCCACTCAGGCCTCCCCTAGCTCGTCTGAGAACGACTGTCCATGCAACCCGCCCGGCTCGGCCGCCAGCCAGTGACCCGCGGCACAACTGGCACTAATCCTGCGGCTTGTCTACTAAACTCACCCCTCACCCGCAATCCAGTGCCCCGGTTCCCCTCTCCTGGCACCCCTCCCCCGCACGATTACGCGCCGTGGCAGCCATTAAGGCCACGCTGGGAGCCGCAGCCGGATCACGGCAGAGCCGGCAATCTAATGCCATCCGATCCGTGCGCCACGCTAGACGGACCCTAGACGGGCCTTGGGACAAGAAGCAGGAACCCCCGTGCCTCCGTAGCCCCGAGATCGGGATATCCACTCACCATCCTGCAGAACAGAGCTCCCAATCGGCGGCTTGCCACAGAGCAGCAGGCCCAGCACCGCTCCCGGGGGGGAAAAAGGGCCGCGACGCGCGCGCAGGCGCAGTATGTAGCGCCAGCGATCACGCAAGCTACGTGTGGAAGAGAGATGCGCCGGCCGCCTGGCGTGCAGCATGCCGCCCCCTGCTGGGGGGAGGACCGATGCGGGCCTTCGCCTTCCGGGAACCAGTCCTCAAAGTCCCGGGTCCGAAAGCTCCAGACCGGCAGGGGCGGTGAGCAGCAGCAGGGAGGCTTACACTTTCCTATGCCGAGAAGTTTCACACCAAACACGCATTACTTTGGTAAGCAAGAAAGACAAGTTTAAAAATTAAATAGAATGAATTTGCTCCTTTTGCCGCCCCCCCGCCCCGAAGTCTCCTCGGGGTCCAGAGCGTACAGGTGCGCCCCACGAAGCCTCGCCTTACGGCTCCAACACTGGGTTGGGGCCCCTCTTTGGCCTTCCCACCGCACCCTCGCACCTGCCTCAGGCTGCTCTAGACTCCCTGAAGGTGGGTGCTGCTGTCAAGGTCACCTTTGAATCTCCAGCACCTGGCACAGTGCTGGCAGTAGGTGCTCGGGGTTTGATAAATGGTAAAAACGAAAACCTCTCTGCCTGCCGCCGCCCCCTCCATCATCTTCCCTGATCCCTGACCGCCTCATCCTTCTCCTTCCCTCCGTCACTCTCTTCTAGCCGACATAGCGTTTTTCCAAGTCTTTTTCTTCACTCTCTTAAAACTAATTACAACTGGATAATGAGTCTTTTGCCGGAATAGGAATACCACGCAGAGACTGAAGAGAACAAACCAACCCTCCAAACAAAAAGCAAGAGACAGTGTTCCCTCACCCAACAGTATTTCAAAGTTGATCTTCCGGCTATTGCATGGGAATCATTTAGGTACTAGTTAAAATACAAATATTTGAGGAGTTCCTGTTGTAGCTCAGTGAGTTAAAGGAACTGTTCTTAACCTACTAGTGAGGGTATGGGTTTGATCCCTAGCCTTGCTCAGTGGGTTAAGGATCTCGAGTTGCCAAAAGCTGCTGTTGGCATCAAGTTGTTGCAGGTACGGCCCTAAGAAGAAAGAAAAAAAGGAGTTCTCATTGTAGCTCAGCAGGTTAAGAACGTGACTAGTATCCATGAGGATGCAGGTTGATCCCTGGCCTCACTCAGTGGGTTAAGGATGCGGCGTGGCGGTGAGCTGTGGTGTAGGTTGCAGACACCACTCAGATCCCGAGTTGCTGCGACTGTGGTGTAGGCTGGCAGCTGCAGCTCCTAGGCTAGGAACTTCCATATGCTACACATGTGGCCCCAAAAAAGCAAAAAAATCAAAAGAGAGGAAGGAAGGAAGCAAGGAAGGGGGGAAAATGCAGATATTTGAAATCGACCAGCTCTTCTAAATCAGACTGGCGGGCTTGGGAACTGGGAGTCTGCATTTTATATTTGGCCTCAAGCCAAATATTCTCAGAAAAGTAGAAAACAAATTCTGTTTTCCCAATAATGAAATTTACTGACTCCACCAAGAAAAGAAGACAAATTACTTACCAGCACAGCAATTTAAAATATTCCCATCCAGGAGTTCCCTTGTGGCTCAGTGGGTTAAGGATTTGGCATTGTCACTGCTGTGGTTTGTGTCACTGTTGTGGCACAAGTTTGTTCCCTCGCCAGGGAACTTCTGCATGCTGTGGGTGCAGCCAAAATAAACTATTCCCATCCTTAGAAGGGATTTTAACTCCGTACCCTCATCCTCCAATAATTTAAGCCTGCTTCCAGGACTATGAGTGTGTATGAATTTAATCTAGCAGGAAAGAATAGGAGTGTAATTATGATAAATCATCTTAAGTTATCTCAAAATTTTTTCTTTGCAATTGGTTTTTGTTTTACATGACTTTATGGTTATACACTGAAGGATTGCAAATAGGTCAACTATTTTATGGGAGTTCCTGTCATGGCTCAGTGGTTAACAAATCCAACTAGGAACTCTGATCCCTGGTTTGATCCCTGGCCTTGCTCAGTGGGTTAAGGATCCGATGTTGCTGTGAGCTGTGGTGTAGGTTGCAGACACGGCTTGGATCCTGTGTTGCTGTGGCTGTGGTGTAGACCGGCGGCTACAGCTCTGATTAGACCCCTAGCCTGAGAATCTCTATATGCCATAGGAGCGGCCCTAGAAAAGACAAAAAAACAAAAAACACTATCTTATGGTTGGATCTCCTTTTTTTGATATCAATACAAAGCATTTTTTTTTTTTTAGGTCCACACGCACGGTATATAGAGGTTCCCAGGCTAGGGGTCCAATCGGAGCTGCAGCTGCCAGCCTACACCAGAGCCACAGCAACGCCAGATTTGAACCTCATCTGCAGCCTACACCACAGATCCTTAGGGAACCCGTTGAGTGAGGCCAGGGATTGAACTCTCATCCTCATGAATACTAGTCAGGTTTGTAACCCGCTGAGCCACAGTGGGAACTCCTGAACTGTGACTTTTTAAAATATCACACTCAAACACTATAATGGTATCATACAGGATAAATTATTGTTGAATACAATAGTTTCAAAGAAAGGATTACTAGATATTTGATATTATCATCTAAATCACTGTCATTCACATTGCAGGTTTCACTCTCTGTTACAATAGCATCCACACCCACCTTTTTTTTTTTTTTTTTTTTTTTTGCCATTTCTTGGGCCGCATATGGGAGGTTCCCAGGCTAGGGGTCTAATTGGAGCTGTAGCCACCGGCCTACGCCAGAGCCACAGCAACGTGGGATCCGAGCCGCGTCTGCAACCTACACCACAGCTCACGGCAACGCCGGATCGTTAACCCACTGAGCAAGGGCAGGGACCGAACCCGCAACCTCATGGTTGCTAGTCGGATTCGTTAACCACTGCGCCATGACGGGAACTCCCCCACCTAGGTTTTGTTCCTCTTCTTGCAATAATTCAGAGATGGGGTAAAGGACAACAAAAATAATAGTATGTTGTAAATTTGTTCAGATGTCTTGCAGTGTCAGAAAAATCATCTCTAGGGAGCTCCCTTGTGTCACAGTGGGTTAAGGATCCAGCATTGTCACTGCAGTGGCTTGGGTCCCAAAAAAGAAAATAACCTCTATAGAAATTAGTTTTAGGGAGTTCTCTTTGTGGCTCAGTGGTAACGAACCCAACTAGGATCCTTGAGGATGCAGGTTCGATCCCTGGCCTCCCTCAGTGGGTCAGGGATCTGGCATTGCTGTGGCTGTGGTGCAGGCTGGCAGCTGCAGCTGATTCAACCCCTGTGCCTTGGGTATGGCCCTAAAAAGACAAAACAAAACAAAACAAAACAAAATAAATTAGTTTTAGATTTATTAACATGAGTTTTCGTACTCTTAGTCATGCAAGCTTTTTTGTTTCCTTGTTTTAATTCCTTATATTAGAATGACACATTCGTTGAATACTTTTCATGCAGTGTCATTCAGTTTAGAAAAAGATTTGTATAAAATTTTAATCTTTTTAAAAATTAGATCTGTTTGGGTTTTGAACACATATACTACTCTTAAAAGCAAGACTACGCAGGAGTTCCCATTGTGGCGCAGTGGTTAACGAATCCAACTGGGAGCCATGAGGTTGCGGGTACGATCCCTGCCCTTGCTCAGTGGGTTAAGGATCCCGCGTTGCTGTGGCTGTGGCGTAGGCCATCGGCTACAGCTCCAATTCGACCCCTTGCCTGGGAACCTCCATATGCCGAGGGAGCGGCCCAAGAAAAGGCAAACAGACAAAAAAAAAAAAAGCAAGACTACACCTTAAAAACTAGATAATACAAGTTTGAAATTCACTTTTTCGTCAAAGACTAATTTGAGCAGCTTCTACTATTTCACTTTACTTTCTACCACATCTCACGTCTTGTCTAAATCCAGTCTGTTTTAACACAGTGACTACCTGTGCATAAAGATAAGCACGAAGTTGGAGCCTTGGCTCTGCTCCTTTGCAAAAGCTCATCATTCCAGAGTCTTTGGGGTTCAGTTTTCAGAAAGAAAGGATTCAGATCGACAAGTTAGTTTGCTTTTTTTTTTTGTCTTTCCTAAAAAAATTTCCATTACTCAAATCCTCCTGCTCTTTAAAGCAGCATCCATTTCACTTGTCAACAGCAGCACAAACCTGAAACCTTCATGACACTGAGAAACAGTTGCCTTTTGTGTCAAGGACCAGAATGTGGAACAGCGTCTCCCTGGGGCCAGGAAGGTGTTGATTACAGGCAGATGCTGAGAGGTTCTGGTGAGAGCAGAATGCCAAGCCCTCAGTGACAGAGGCAGCCTGGCCAGGCCTTCCTTAGTAAGATTCCTGTTCCGTGTGGTTGGCACATGCAGGGCTTTATAAAGCACAGGACCAGGGCAAAGGGCCTGGCAAGGGCCCCTCCCGCTGGGGTGGGGTGGGGGGGATATGAATGGGGAATAGAAAGGGAGCAGCAGGATTTCTACGAACGTATTAGAAATAGCCAACATCCGATGAGAACGCGCTCTGTGCCCAAGTCTGTGCTGGGTGTTTATTACATTATCTCATTTCATCTCAAAACTGCTCCAGCATTTTCACCATTTTACAGATGAAGTAACCGATGCCACAGCCAATCACAGAGAAACACAGGGAATTATCCTCAGTGTGGTTTTCGAATCTGAGCCTCCCTTAAACTTATGCTAAAAGAAGGCCATTGTACTCTTAAAAATCCGTAAATGTGTGTATTTGACTTTGGAGCATATTCCACGATGTACTTTTGTTTGACCGAGGTGTAAACATTCTTTGGCTTAGATGAACTACAATTAATGTTGTTTAAAAATAAAGGTGAGCGGGAGTTCCCGTTGTGGCTCAGCGGACACGAATCTGACTAGTATTCATGAGGACACAGGTTTGATCCCTGGCCTTGCTCTGTGGGTTAAGGATTCAGCGTTGTTGTGAGCTGTGGTGTAAATCACAGATGTGGCTTGGATTCCTTGTTGCCAAGGCTGTGGTGTAGGCTGGTGGCTGCAGCTCCAATCTGACCCCTAGTCTGGGAACTTCCATACGCCTCAGGTGCAACCCTAAAAAGACAAAAAAAAAAAAATGAAATTGCAGATAATAAACTGCATGTTACCTTTTAAGTCATCAAGCTGAACCTGAAGCGTTATAAACTTCCAGAAAATGAAGACTTACGAAATCTTAATCCGTGTGAATTTAGAGACACAGCTTGTTCACTAGATGAAGCCCAGATTATTAGAAATACGAGAGAAGTTCTTCAAGAGCAAAGAGGGCACTCAGGACAAACCTGAGAAGTCCAGCACCACTTTATTAGATGCTTAATTAATACACAAAAGTCAACAAATGTAAATGACTCAGTAATATTTAGGTGTTTTCCTGGAGACTAGGTTTATAGTAAGTTGTTAAGAACAAGCTATAACGTCTAGGGACTGCTGAACTTTGGAGGTCAGTGCTGTCTTAAGGGAAGGCATCGTTTATTCTGCTTGACCCGAAAAATCTGTTATTGCCGCATGATTGACGGGAGTGTGAAATAAGGAGAAAGCAGCAGCTGGCTAGGAGTGTGCTGGGTGGTAAGGAAGCTACCTGGGAATTCAAAGTGTGCATCTTCGTCTTTCCTGCAATCTTCAGAAGTGACCACAGTTTTATTTTGCTCGTTCTTCAAGGCTTAAGATGTATGACTCGCGACAAACTCCATGTATCCTTTTGAGCTTCCCCACTAATGATGCCTGTCTCCCTCCCGCTTCAGGCACTTTAGAAATAGAGGGAGGACCCCAGATAGACTCAGGAAAGCCCACCAAGTTCTTTGTGAGAAACAACCTAAGTGATTGCAGCTGATTTTCCCCTTGGCACATGACAGTAAAGCCACTTCTGGAGTCCCCTGTTTCCTGGGTCACCTTCGTCAAGAAATACTGCAAACAAAAAAGAGGTATAATTAGATCTGTTACAGACAACCTGAAAGCGAGAATCATAACGCTCTGAGTCATTCCTGAATTTCTGTGTGGGGTCAGCATCTCGGAGAGTCTGTGCTTCAAGGCACAGTGTCTTGAATGGCACTTGGCCTTGGCATCATAGCCATCAGGAGAATGAATACACAGGATGAGGGCAGGACACGTGCTGTACAGCAAATTACTCCAAAAACCTTAGAGTCGTACTCGATGCCTCTCTTTCTCTTTTCCCTTTGGCCACACCCACGACATGCACAAGTTCCCAGGCCAGGACTTGAACCTGTACCACCACAGTGACCTGAGCCACTGCAGTGACAAGCCTGGTCGTTAACCTGCTGAGCCATACAGGAGCTCCTTGATACCTCTCTTTTATTCAGGGGCACATCTGTATCCTGGTGGCTGTACACGCATGCACACACACACACAAAACACACACAGACACACCCAACCACTTCTCATGCCCCGGTCCAAGTACCAGGATCTGTTACCAGGATCATTGCATTAACCTCTGAACAGCTGTCTCTGTTACGAACCTTGCACTCCTACAGCTTCTTCTCCACACAGCCGGACCAAGGATCTGGCGTGGTCACTGCGATGGCATGGGTTCCTTCTCTGGCCCAGGAAATTCCACACGTCAGATCATGTCACGTCTGTTCTCAAAACTCTCCAACGGCCAGAGTCCCCAGCACAACCTCTGACGCCCTATGTGGTCTGTCCCTGACCTGTTTCCCTGACTTCATCTCTCATTCCATTCCGTCCTCATCCTAACCCAACTTATGGCCTCGAAGCCACTCCTGCCTGGGAGCTTTGCACTAACTATTCCCTTTGGAATATTCCCTCTAGGTATTCATGGGATGTGCTGCCTTACTTCTTTCAAGTCTATGCAGTTGTCTTCTTTTCAGAAGGGACCTTCTTAACCACTCTATTTTTTTTTTTTTTTTTTTTTAGGGCCGCACCTGCGGCATGCAGAAGTTCCCAGGCGAAGGGCCGAATTGGAGTTGCAGCTGCTGGCCTATGGCAACACGGGATCTGAGCTGCATCTGCAAACTACACAGCAACACTGGATCCTTAACCTGCTGAGAAGGCCAGGGATAGAACCCACATCCTCATGGATATTAGTCAGGTTCTTAACCCGCTGAGCCACAGCAGGAACCATAACCACTCCTCCTAGAATAGAGCGCTCCATTGCTCTCAGCTCCCCATATCCTGCTTTTTCTCCAAAGCATTTATTACCATCTATCAATGATCAATTTATTTGTTAATTTTTAATGGTCTGTCTGCTCTCCCTGCTACAAGTACTCCCTTAATGAAAGGAGGAGCATTATCCGTAACAATCACTGCTGTATCACCAGCACAAAAACACAGCTTGGTATAAAATAAATTGAATGATAAATGAAATGAGAATATCATGATAGGGACACTACAATCTCTGATCATTTATTCTTTTTTTTTTTTTTTTTTTTTTTTTTTGTCTTTTGTTGTTGTTGTTGCTGTTGCTATTTCTTGGGCCGCTATTTCTTGGGTTCCCAGGCTAGGGGTTGAATCGGAGCTGTAGCCACCGGCCTACGCCAGAGCCACAGCAACACGGGATCCAAGCCGCGTCTGCAACCTACACCACAGCTCACGGCAACGCCGGATCGTTAACCCACTGAGCAAGGGCAGGGACCGAACCCACAACCTCATGGTTCCTAGTCGGATTCGTTAACCACTGTGCCACGATGGGAACTCCTGATCATTTATTCTAATCATCCCACACCACCTCAAAACATAGAGGATTGAAATAATAACACTTTTTTTCTTTTTGCGATGAATCTGTAATTTGCACAGGCCTCAATTTGGATGGCTTATCTCTGCTCCATTTGGCATCACCTATAGCAGCTCAACTGGGGCCAGAAGGGTCCACATACAAGATGATCCATTCTGAGTTCCCACTGTGGCACAGTGGGTTCATGATCTTTCTTGTCTCTGACCCGGTGCAGTGGGTTAAGAATCCAGCATTGCCACAGATGTGGTGTAGGTAGCAGCTACAGCTCAGATTCAGTCCCTGGCCTGGTCATGTGCTGTGGGGGGTGGCTGAAAAAAAAAAAAAATAGCGCATTCGCACGGCTGGTAGTTTGGGGCTTGCTGTTGTTGGCTAGGAGCTTGGTTTTTCTCCATGTAGGCCTCTCTGTGACTTTTTGGGCTTCTTCACAGGATGGTGAGCATGTTTCTAGACTAACAGTGCCAAGAGAATGAGGTGGAAGCGCATGGTATAGTGTGATTTCTACAGTATCCCACTGGCCAAGGCAGTCACAAAGGCCCATAGAGGAGTGGCAAGGTTCTAGAAGCACATGTAGATGGGAGAGATTGTTGTAGACATCTTTTAAAAATCCTTAAAGTACTAAATATAGAACTACCATATGATCCAGCAATCCCACTCCTGGGCATATATCTGGAGAAAACCATAGTTCAAAAAGATACATGCACCACAGTGTTCATTGCAGCACTCTTTACAGTAGCCAAGACATGGAAGCAACCTAAATGTCCATCAGCAGATGAATGGATAAAGAAGATGTGGTGCATATATACAGTGGAATACTACTCGGCCATAAAAAAGAATGAGATCACATTGTAAATAAATTATACTTGAATAAAAAGTAAAAAAAAAATTTTAAAGAATGAAATAATGCCAATTGCAGCAATGTGGATGCACTGAGAGATTATCATACTAAGTGAAGTAAGTCATACAGAGAAAGACAAATATCATATATATCACTTATATGTGGGACCCAATAAAAATGATACAAATGAATTTATTTACAAAACAGAAAGACTCGCAGATCTTAGAATCAAACTTATGGTTACCAAAGGGAAAACATGGGGAGAAGGAATAAATTAGAAATTTGGGATATATACGTACTACTATATATAAAATAGATAACTAAAAAGGATCTACTGTATAGCACAGAGAACTCTACTCAATAGTCTTTAATAATCTATATGGAAAAGAATCTGAAAAAGAATGGAGGTGTGTGTGTGTGTGTGTGTGTGTATACAAGTTTAAAGCTGATTCACTTTGCTGAACACCTGAAACTAATGCAACATTGTTAACTATACTCCAATACAATGTTTCATTTTGGTTTACTTATTGTTTTTTTAGGGCCCTACCCATGGCATATGGAATTTCCCAGGCTAGGGGTGGAATCAGAGTTGCAGCCACTGACCTACACCATAGCCACAGCAATGCAGGATCCAAACCTCATCTGCGACCTATGCCACAGATTGTGGTGGGTCCTTAACCCACTGAGCAAGGCCAGTATTGAACCCACATCACCATGGACACTAGTTGGGTTCTTAACCCACCAAGCCATAATGAGAACTCCTCCAATAAAAAAAATTTTTAAAGAAATAAATTGCTTATTAATACAGTGTATTGACATAAAAAAACCACAATCTTCTATGCTAATTAAGCTAATCTTTGAGAAAAAGTAAAATCATTATAAAGACAAATATACTGGTGTCTATGGAACTGTGTGACGTAATAACTGTACTTTTCTTGGGCTCATGTTAAAAAATTATGCTTACACCACCTCAGGAAAAAAATCAGTTTCTTTCTGGACTTCACCTCTGGCACTGCCTCTGTGGCTCTTTTCCCGCTTCAATCACCCTCTCTTTAAAGGGACTTGAGGAATTCCCTGTGGCACAGCAGCTTCAGGACCTGGCATTGTCAAAGCAATGGCACAGGTTGGATCCCTGGCCTGGGAACTTCCATATGCCACAGGCACAGCCCCAAAATAAAATAAAATAGACTTCAAACAGAACTGAATTATAGCTCTTTTCTTTCCTCCACTATTAAAAAATTATATCGGGAGTTCCTTTTTCGACACAGCTGGTTAAGAACCTGACATGGTATTGGATGCAGGTTTGATCCCTGGCCTCCCTCAGCAGGTGAAGGATCTGGTGTTGCTGCAAGCTATGGTGTAGTTTGCAGATGTGGCTCAGATCTGGTGTTGCTGTGGCTGCAGTGTAGGCCTGCAGCTGCAGCTCCAATTTGATCCCTGGTCTGGGAACTTCCACATACCACAGGTGCAGCCCTAAAAAAAATTGTATTAAATAAAATTTAAAATACTGATAAAAAGTCAATAAATGTATTCTGATCACACATCCCAAATGCTCTTTTTTTTTTTTCTTTTGGTCTTTGCCTTTTCTAGGGCCGTTCCTGCGGCATATGGAGGTTCTCTTAACCAACTTCTTTTTCAATATTTTTTCTTTTGTGGAGTTGGATAGATCTGATAGTTCACCTTTTAATTTTACATAAGGTTTGTTGTTGTTGTTGTTGTTGTTTTGTCTTTTCAGGGCCACACCTGTGGCATATGGAGGTTCCCAGGCTAGGGGTCAAATCGGAGCTGTAGCCACCAGCCTACACCACAGCTCACCGCCATGCTGGATCCTTAACCCACTGAGCAAGGCCAGGGATCGAACCTGCGTCCTCCTGGATACGAGTCAGATTTGTTTCCCCTGAGCCACAACGGGAACTGCATATTTTTTGATATGTATACGTTTACGGGTAGTTTGGTATTGCTTGCAGTGCCTCTGTGCCCCAGAAGGAGGATTGCAATCAGAAAACTACCAGGAAATACAGCTGTATTTCAGGAGTAAAAAGGCAAATGGGGAGATGAACAAATGACCTACTCCTCTCTGTTCAAGTGCTCAGGGAGCGGCTGCTGACTACTGTCCAAAGTCTGGGGCGCAGGAAAAGGACGCGGGTAAAGGGCTGGGGCTCCTCAAGGTTCCTCTGTTCCAGTAATGCTGGGGCCGGAGCAGGGCAGTGTAAGACTGTGTGTGCACGTGTGTGCTTGTGCCTCGTGCACACATAAGCCTGCGCATGTGTATGTGCGTGTGTGCATGTGTCTGTGTGTGTCTCGTGGGGTAGGGGGTTGGGGAGGAATGCCTCAGGAAGAGAAGGTGGTTAATGACAGAGTCAGTAGGTGTCAGTAAATGACTTCACAGGAAAAAACAAACAAACAAACAAACAGGAGTAAGCTCAGGCCTTCATGGACATTATATAGGTTTTTTTTGGTTTCTTTTTTTTTTTTCATTTATAGTGATTTTTATTTTTTCCATTATAGCTGATTTACAGTGTTCTGTCAATTTTCTGCTGCACAGCAAGGTGACCCAGTCAGACATACATGTATACATTTTTTTCCTCACATTGTCAGGCTTCATCACAAGTGAACAGACATAGTTCCCAGGGCTATACAGCAGGATCCCATTGCTTCTGCATTCCAAAAGCTATAGTTTGCATCTATTAACCCCCAATTCCCAGGCCCTCCTCTCCGTCCCCCTCCCTCTTGGCAACCACAAGTCTGTTCTCCACGTCCATGATTTTGTTTTCTGTGGAAAGGTTCATTTGTGCCATTATTAGATTCCAGAATAAGTGAAATCATATGGTATTTGTTTTTTCTTTCTGACTTACTTCACTCAATATGAGAGTCTCTAGTTCCATCCATGTTACTGCAAATGGCATTAGTTTGTTTTTTTATAGCTGAGTGATATTCCATTGTGTATACATACCACGTCTTAATCCAATCGTCTGTCAATGGACATTTAGGTTGTTTCCATGTCTTGGCTATTGTGAATAGTGCTGCAATGAACATGCGTGTGTGTGTCTTTTTTCAAGGAAAGTTTTGTCCGGGTATATGCCCAAGTGTGGAGTTGCTGGGTCATATGGTAGTTCTATGTATAGTTTCTAAGTTACCTCCATACGTTTTCCATAGTGATTGTACCAATTTATATTCCTACCAACAGTGCAGGAGGGTTCCCTTTTCTCCATACCCTCTCCAGCATTTGTTATTTGTGGACTTATTAATGATGGCCATTCGGACTGGTGTGAGGTGGTATCTCATGGTAGTTTTGATTTGCATTTCTCTAATAATCAGGGATGTTGAGCATTTTTTTCATGTGCTTGTTGGCCATCTGGTCTTGTTTTGCTTTTGTCTTTTGTCTTTTTAGGGCCACACCCGTGGCATATGGAGGTTCCCAGGCTAGGGGTAGAATTGGAGCTGGAGCCGCTGACTTACACCATAGCCACAGCAATATGGGATCTGAGCTGCGTCTGCAACCTATACCACAGCTCATGGCAACACCGGATCCTTAACCCACCGAGCAAGCCGAGGATCAAACCCATGTCCTCCTGGATGCCCATCAGGTTCAGTAACCTCTGAGCCACAATATGAACTCCACATTATATAGTTTATATTCAAGTGCACTTCTGTGTTTGGCCCTTAAATAGGAGACAGGAGTTCCCTGGTCGCTCAGTGGGTTGAGGAGCTGGTGTTGTCACTGCTGTGGTGCGGGTTGGATCTCTGTCCCCAGAGATTTTTGCACCCCACAGGCAAGGCCAAAAATAAAAATAATACATAAATAAATATGAGACAACCTATATGTGTGCCACAACTGTCCTTGGCATTTCAATCTTGTATAATACACAATCTTTCATAATACTCTGCCTTTAGCATGGAATTGATTGTATTGCCTAGGCCCACTGTTGCCTAATTTTTACCCTTTCTCTTTAACCCATTAATACCTGCTGCCAGGCTTTGGTTGAGATAAAGACTAGCTCAGAATGGGATGTCTTTTCAAGAATATCTGAGGTTCTATCAGTAGTAATGACTTTGTATATTTTGAGGACCTTAAGAATCTGACGCAATTCTGGGATGGCTTCAAAAAACCAACAAACAGAAGGACTCCAGACCGTTGCGGGCCCCAGTGTCCAAGCTGGAGAATGGGCTTTAGTGTCTGCACCATCTACGCTGCAGTCAGTGATACAGACACTTGGTGTTGTCTCAGTTTCTATGAAGTGGTAGGTAAATGCATTTTCAAGACCATTCTCTCATCCTACCTTCCCAGCTAGAAAACTGCCGGTCCCAGGCCCCTGCTCTGCAGGAATCCTAAGGCCGTCCCCAAGTCTTTATCAGCAGTGACCCACAACCTTCAGCTTGATGACCACAGTCCTGTCTGCAGTTTTCTGAGTGGGTGTCCTTGAGTGGCTCTGAACTTTGCCCTGCTTCCAGCCTCACACAACCGGTATGGCTGCATTGTTTACGGAGTAAAAGCTTCTGCTCAGCAGTGGTAGGGGTACAGTAGGTGTAGTTTAGCTTCTTCGCCTTTAGTTACTATGTGTACTTTGGCCATTTAATCATGGAACTAATCATTAAAACACAGTGGCATCTCAATCACAGCTGACATAAAGGCCCAGACCAAAAAAACGAAAAACAAAACCAAATTAGTCTAAAAGGCTCTTTGCTTTAAAACCACACATACAAGAATACTTTTTCATCTGCCAAAAGTATAAAATTAACGTGACTTTCTAGAAGACTTTTTAAGTCTTGCTGTTACCCTTACTTGACACATTTGTTAATGAATTGTAAAATAAAATAAGTCCTTTTCCCTGGAACAAAGTAAATTTTTTTCCCTCTCGTAGAACAGATACTTCTTTTTTCCTACCGGAATTCCTCCCAAGGAGAGCCCAGTATTTGCTGGAGAAAATACTTGGATATGGTGCCGGTGCTGGTGGGAAGGGAGAGACCTCAAGGTCATGGTCAAGCGTCAGGCTTGCTACGTTGCTATGTAGAAAGCCAGGTGAAGAATTCGCTTTGCTTCCGGAAGGGAGTAGGGCAGATGAGAGGGAAGGCCCAGGAAACAGGAGAGTGAAGACATGGCCTTGGCTTTCTATGAACTGACCTCGCTCCGTGATCCCACCTACCTTCAGCCAGGTCTACTGAAATTCACAACATGTGGGTGGAAGTGAATTTCTTGTGGAAACACCCCAAGGGCTGAGTTCTGGGAAGGCATTACAGAAAGAGGAACGAAAACAGCAAGCCCTAAAGTATGAGCCAAAGGCAGAGATGGCCACGGAATCAGAAGCCACAAAGAATTAACAGAAACCTTGACTGGGACACTGGATTTTTACAGATCTCAAGAAAGGCGGTACTGACCCCTCTGAGGGGGAAGGGGGTTTTCCAGCTGGATCTGAAATGATCTTCAAAGAGAATTTTTTTGTGGAAGGTAGAGCACCGCCTGGCTTAGAGAGTCAGACCTGACAGTTCATGTTAAGAAGAGAGCTAACTACCGAATTTGGAAATGTAGGCCCCTGTGTTAAGAATTGGCTTTTTTTTTTTGTATTACCTTAAAGAATCCACTGCCTTTTAAAACTCCTTCTTCCATCCCTAAAATTTCACAGAAATATCTCCTATTTAAGTGGTTGACTGTTAGAAACCGGAACTTAAGCCTGGAATTTTGATTTACCCAAGTCATCAACTCTGATGACTCGCCCTATAACTGATTTATGTTGCTTTCATGCTCCATTCTCCTACCTTGTTTCTCTGGGCTGAAGGTTAAGCTGTGCCTGCCAAAGCCTGGGTTTTAGGGCGAGCAGCTTCTAGGTTTCAACAAGGCTCCACCAGGTAATACCTCTCTGAGCCCCACATTCTTTATCTGGGAAGTGGCAATAATGATAGTACCTACCTCCCAGAGTTACGGTGAGAATTCAATATTCGATGCTCATTCTCATTAGCAGTATTGATGGAAATATTGATGGAAATACATACAAACTCAGTTTCTCTGCTGATGTTTCATAATCCTCTTGGTTTTCAGGTTTATCTCTTGAAATGGAGACGGGGAAAGTGTCAGTGTCCGTGACACAAAGGCCTTTCTCCTGAATGGGGCGAGACCTAAACAAGGCAGGCGAAAGATGATGCGGGATTATTCAGAACCTCCGAAACCTGAAGGCTTCACAGCTACCACGTGACTCCTCGGCTGTGCGCTAATGGTCCATGATCAGAAATCTGAAATCTAGCCATTTAAGGAAAGCTTTTATTGAAATGTAAATACAGGAGTTCCCGTCGCGGCGCAGTGGTTAACGAATCCGACTAGGAACCATGAGGTTGCGGGTTCGGTCCCTGCCCTTGCTCAGTGGGTTAACAATCCGGCGTTGCCGTGAGCTGTGGTGTAGGTTGCAGACGCGGCTCGGTTCCCGTGTTGCTGTGGCTCTGGCGTAGGCCGGTGGCTACAGCTCCGATTCGACCCCTAGCCTGGGAACCTCCATATGCCGCGGGAGCGGCCCACGAAATAGCAAAAAGACAAAAAAAAAAAAAAAAGAAATGTAAATACAAAGACGGCTGGAAAGAACCTCGGAGTGAATCATTTTAGACATTACTTTCCTAAGAAGAGGTTTTTGAACGAGATTATGAAGGAGAAAATGTGGGAGCCCTGAGCAGACTTCTGATCGGCATAAAGAGATTGGAAATTAGGAAATTGAGAAGAGGTGAGTCTCAAAGACAAACTTGAAGGATTTGGAGACTAAGATGTTAGTGGTTAAGGGCGTCGGTTTGCAAAATCCCGGCATCGCCGCCGATGGTGAGTGTGGACCGTGTCAGACAAGCCGACGAGGAGAGCTCGGCCTCTGCCTGCGGGCGCTGCTGCTGGCGTTGAAAGCGGACTGAGCGGTTAGCTTGGCTTTCCTGACCCTCACTCTGAATGGCTTCCCCACGCTGCTGGACTTCTCTGGAAATTCCTGTGGCCTTGAAAATGGAGAGCTGGCACGGGGGGTGGCCCCTCTCAGCCCTGGGCCCCTCCAGGCTTTGAGCTGGAGATCTGGGGACGAAGCAGGCACAGGCGGTCTATTGAGATCAAAACGAGTCCCTAAACATGCGCTGGTCGGGGTTAGACAAGCTTGGGTTTGAGTCCTGACTCCATCGCTTTTTGCATGACTTTAAGCAAATTATGTAACTGCTCTAAACCTCAATGTCTCCGTGTGTATAACAGGATTAATAATACTTACCTCGTTTGGTTGTTGTGGGTACCGAATAATGCATTATACTTGACACATAGTAAATGCCCAATGAAGCGTAAGTCTTTCGTAATTTTTTTTTTTTTTTTTTTTTTTTGCTTTTAGTTTAGGGCCACACCCAAGGCATATGGAGGTTCCCAGGCTAGGGGTTGAGTCGGAGCTGTAGACACAGCCACAGCAATGCAGGATCTGAGCCGCCTCTGCGACCTGCACCACAGCGCATGGCAATGCCACAACGGGGAACTCCTAGTAGTTATTTTTTATGTGGGGGTATGATGGTTTGTCTTATGTGTCAACTTGGCCAGGCTATGATATCCACTTATCTTATCAAACATTAATGTAGGTCTTACTGCAATGACATTTCGTCAATGTGGTTAACACGTCTGCAATCAGTTGGCTTTAAGCAAAGGAGTTATCCTTGATAATATAAGTAAGCCTCATCTAATCAGTTGAAGAATTTAAGAGCAAAAACTGAGATTTCTGGGAGAAGAACTCCTGCTCCGGTTTCTAGCCTGCCCTATGAATTTTGGTCTCAGGACTGTACCACAAACTCCTGCCAGAGTTTCCAGCCTGCCAGTCTGTCCTGCAAGGTTTCAGGTCAGCCAGTCCCCACAATCTCATGGGCCAATTCCTTAAAATAAAGGAGGTGTGTGTGTGAGAGAGAGAGAGAGAGAGTGTGTGCGCGCGTGTGTGTGTGTGTGTGTGTGTGTGTGTGTGCACGCTCTATTGGTTCTGTTTCTCTGGAGAACATTGACTGATATATGGGATATTCTCTGGGCACAGATCAACCCAAGAGGTTGGGAAAATCCAGTTGTGACCGTGGGAAAAGGGAGAGAGGGCAGGAGAGGCTCTAAGGAAAACAGCATCCTCTAGGCTTACAGACCCGATCAGAATTTCCAGGGAACTGGCCGTCCCTCAAGTAGTGTGCCACCCAAAGCGGCTGCCAAGCTGGGCCTGGTTCCCCGGAGAAGTTCTGCTCGCCGTCACGCGGATGCCCTTCCACTGCCAGCTGTTGCTTGACCACAGCCTTCCTCTGGGGTCCTCCGGGCTTCTGTGGGAGGAGCGGCCGGGGGCGCTTCTCCCTCCTGCTCAGGCCCTGAGGACGGCATGATGCTCTACCTCGGGCCCTGCGGGAGGACTGGCCCTCCCAGCCTCTCTTCCGTGTGGCTCGGCACAAAAGTCAAAAGGCAACAAAAGCCTCCTCCAGCCCCGGAGGATTCCCAGGAGGGCCTCCTTCCCGTTTATGTCACATACTGCCTGGTAGACGTTTCCACATTTTCAGGGTAACATCGTGATTGGGCTCAGCGTTGGAAGTTGCTTTTTTCAAGTCCAAAAAGGCAGCCAGCTAGGAATGAGCTCAGACAATCTAATGGCTGCATCTGGGCAATGAAGCAGTTACTTCGAATTTTGTTTAGATATTACTCATGTTAATGATTCAGGTCTTTCAAATTCGACTTGTCAAATGACTCAAAAACGATTTACTTAACACTCTGCTTAATTACTTAAAAATCGAGGCATTACTAGACTATCTCAAAAGGGGAAACCTAACAGGCCTTGTAGCACTGTTCTGTCTCAATGAGAATTTTTTTTTTTTTTTGTATTATAAACATTGAATGCCTACCTGACTAAACATGGCCAACTAAATACACTCTCGTCTCAGTGAAATCCTTGCACTGTGGGTAACTTTCCAACCCATTAGCATTTTCTACCTCCATCTGTTCTTCATACTTCCATTAAGTTTCACCTTTCTGAAATTCCAGCTTTATCAGATCATGATGAATAATGAGCATCCTCTGATTTATTTTTTAATTAATTAATTAATTTTTGGCCGCACCTGCAGCATGCAGAAACTTCCAAGCCAGGAATGGAACCCAAGCCAGAGCAGTGACAACACCAACTCCCTAACGACTAGGCCACCAGTAAACCCCTGAGCTTCCTCTGATTTAAATACAAGCGCATAAAACAGTAGTATCTATTCATAGTTTCTAATTAAACTCAACAAAATTTCTTCCCAAGTGTTTCTCAGGATGGAGCAAGATCCTTTTAATATCAGTAGATATGTATTGGAAATTGCGTCATTGTTTGGGCAAATTACTTCTAAAAAAGTTTGACCTAAGGAACGAATTGTGTCCCATCAAGGTTTTTTGTTTGTTTTTAAATTTTTCCTTTTTTTAAAGTTTTCCTGATATATAGTTGATTTACAAGGTTGTGAAAATTTTTGCTGTGCAACAGAGTGATTCACTTCTATATGTAGACACATCCATTTTCTTTCAGATTCTTTTCCCACGTAAATTATCGTAGAATATTGGGTAGAGTTCTCTGTGCTATACAGCAGGTCCCCATTGACCAGTCATTCCATATGCCTCAGGGTGCATATGCCAGTCCCAAACCCCAGTCCATCCATCCCCCTTCCACCTGTCCCCTTTGATAACCATAAATTTTTCAAAGTCTGTGAGTCTGTTTCTGTTCTGCAAGTAAGGTAATGTTTATCCTTTTTTTAGATTCCACATGTAAGTGATATCATATGATATTTGTCCTTCACTGTCTGACTAAATGTACTCACTATACTTTATTTAGTATAATAATCTCTAGATCCATCCATGTTGCTGCAAATGGCATTGTTTCATTCTTTTTTCCTTTTTTATGGATGAGTAATATTTCATTGATCTTCTTTATCCATTCCTCTGTTGATGGAGATTTAGGTTGAAAATATGCTCCAATGAATATTGAGGTGCATGTATCTTTTTTTTTCTGCTGTACAGCATGGGGGCCAAGTTACACATACATGTATACATACTTTTTCCTCCCATTGTTGTGTTGTGATGCAAATATCTAGACATAGTTCTCAATGCTGCAGAGCAGGATCTCATTGTAAATCCATTCCAAGAGCGATGGTTTGCATCTGTTAACCCCAAGCTCCTGATCCCTCCCACTCCCTTCCTCTTCCCCTGGGCAGCCACAAGTCTGTTCTCCAAGTCCATGATTTTCTTTTCTGTGGAAATGTTCATTTGTGCTGTATATTAGATTCCAGTTATAAGCGATATCATATGGTATTCGTCTTTCTCTTTCTTTCTTTCTTTTTTTTTTTTTTTGTCTTTTTTGTCTTTTGTCTTTTTGTTGTTGTTGTTGTTGTTGCTATTTCTTGGGCCGCTCCCGCGGCATATGGAGGTTCCCAGGCTAGGGGTTGAATTGGAGCTGTAGCCACCAGCCTACGCCAGGGCCACAGCAACACGGGATCCGAGCCGCGTCTGCAACCTACATCACAGCTCACGGCAACGCCGGATCCTTAACCCACTGAGCAAGGGCAGGGACCGAACCTCATGGTTCCTAGTCGGATTCGTTAACCACTGCGCCACGACGGGAGCTCCCCGTCTTTCTCTTTCTGACTTCACTCAATATGAGAGTCTCTAGTTCCATGCATGTTGCTGCAAATGGCATATGTCATTCTTTTTTATGGCCGAGTAGTATTCCATTGTGTATATATACTACATCTTCCTAATCCAATCATCCATTGATTTGACATTTGGGTTGTTTCCATGTCTTGGCTATTGTGAATAGTGCTGCAATGAACATGTGGGTGCATGTGTCTTCAAAAAAAGTTTTGTCCAGATATATACCCAAGAATGGGATTGCTGGGTCATATGGTAGTTCTATGTATAGTTTTCTAAGGTACCTCCATACTGTTTTCCATAGTGGTTGCACCAATTTACATTCCCATCAACAGTGTAGGAGGGTTCACATTTCTCTGCACTCCCTCCAGCATTTGCTATTTGTGGACTTATTAATGATGGCCATTCGGGCTAGTATAAAGTGGTACCTCATTGTAGTTTTGATTTGCATTTTTCTATAACTAGTGATATTGAGCATCTTTTCATGTGTTTTGGGGGCATCTGTATATCTTCTTTGGAGAAATGTCTTTTTAG
This sequence comes from Sus scrofa, assembly GCF_054392235.1. Taxonomy (NCBI): domain Eukaryota; kingdom Metazoa; phylum Chordata; class Mammalia; order Artiodactyla; family Suidae; genus Sus; species Sus scrofa. Next base: position 129,716,228 of record NC_139386.1, read on the forward strand.
ATCTTCTGCCCATTTTTTGATTTTCCAGTCTGGGTCACCCACCCGGAGGGTATGGGATTGCTCATGTCATGAAATCACCCCTCCTACTGTCTCAGTGTGTCTTCTTCTTTGTCTTTGGGTACAGGATATATTTGGTAGTTTCATATCTTTTTGTTGAAGGTTTTTCAGAAATTAGTCATAATTTTGGTGTTTTTGTGAGAGAAAGTGAGCTTAAGTCCTACTCTGCCGTCTTGTCCCGAGTCCCTTTAGTATTTTTAATGACCTTATTTTGTTGCCTTATAAATTGCTTCATTTATTCTTATTCTTATTCTTTTTTTTTTTTTGTCTTTTTAGTGCCGCATCTGCAGTATATGGAAGTTCCCAGGCTAGGGGTCGAATTGGAGCTGTAGCTGCTGGCGTACACCACAGTCACAGCAAAGCGGGATCTGAGCAGCATCTGTGACTCACACTACAGCTCACGGCAACACCAGATCCTTTAACCAACTGAGCAAGCTCAGGGATCAAACCTGCACCCTCATGGATGCTAGTCGGGTTCATTACCACTGAGCCACGACGGGAAATCCCCTTTGCTCTAAAATTTGATGTTTATCTAATTGACATTCATTTATCTCTGGCTGCTATTGAGCTATTTTCTTTGACACACTCCAATTTTATTACAATGTTTTCAGCTTTGAATAGATTAGGGATTATCCTTGTAGTATAGATTTGGGAATATCTAAGATAAAAATCTAGAATGAATAGTTAATATTAAAAAATAAATAGAGCTTGTGGAGTCATAGGTGATAATTTACAAATGATTGATAATTTCTTGGCTGCATATAGGTGGTTATAATTCAGACCTGATTGTCACTCAGCCAAAATGTCTAAGTGAATTATGTAGTGTTTTTCAGAATGATTTCTGGATGTTGTGATTTAAGTTAAATGTTATTTGAGCCTCCCCAAGCTACAGCTTTACCTTTGTTATGCTTAAGTATACCTAATTATTGGGAAAACTTTATGTATCATAGGAGGTGAGCCCTTTAAAAGCTGGTATGATGGAGATAATAGAATTCTGTGCCATAGTTTCAGGTCTACATCATGAGATTAAAATCTTAAATGCTGAATTCAGCCATAAAAAAAGAATAAAATATTCCCCAGAGTTCCCATCGTGGATCAGTGGGTAACGAATCTAACTAGGAACGATGAGGTTGCGGGTTCCATCCCTGGCCCCACTCAGTGGGCTAAGGATCCGGCATTGCTGTGAGTTGTGGTGTAGGCTGTCAGCTACAGCTCCAAGTAGACCCCTAGCCTGGGAACCTCTATATGCCGCAGGTGTGGCCCTAGAAAAAGACAAAAATACAAAAAAGAATAAAATATTGTCCCTTGCTGCAACACAGATAGGGCTAGAGCATTCATACTAAGTGAAGTAGGTCAGACAGGAGGAAGACAAACATGATATGATATCACTTATATGTGGAATCTAAAAGATAACACAAATGAATCTACACACAAAACAGAAGCATACAGACATAGAAAACAAATTTATGGTTACCAAAGGGGAAAGAGAGGGCTAAGTTAGGAGTATGGGATTAACAAATACAAACTACTATACATAAAATAGATAAGCCACAAGGATTTTTTGTATGGCACAGGTAACTATATTCAATGTTTTATAATAATGTAGAAGGTAAAATAATCTGAAAAGATATATACATATAACTGAATCACTTTGCTGTATATCTGAAACTTACACGATATTGTAAATCAACTCAATTTTAATAAAAGAAAAAAATCTTATCTTGAAATGAGCACAGGTTAGGATCCAGGACTAGTAAACTGTATGTTGCCTCATAACTTATACTTAATTGCAAACAAAGATACACTATTCTTTTTGACCCTCCTCGCAGTCATTACAGAATGAGTAATAAATACTGCGACAGGAAAGGCACTGTCAGGGCTTTCTAGGCAACCATAAACAAGACAAGTAAAATTACAAACTGGATGGGTTTTAGTTCTAATTATTTTTTGTATTGGTCTAATTTAAATGAATTAATTACACCCTTTATAGCTTTTATTTGTGAATGCAGTATTTATTATCAATTATTCTGTGTGTGCTTAATCACTCATTTTCAATGTATGTTCCAGAATATCGGGGTTTTGTTCATACTGTATTTCCAGTACTTAACCTTAACCTTGCCTGGCATGAAAAGGGTGTTAAATAAATATTTGTTGATTGAATGAACGAGTGAATACTGTGATGTCACACTAAGCAATTCTCCAAGTATTGCATGTCACCATCTAAAAGATAACATGAAGCTGGTGGGGAGCAGAGCCCTCCATGCAAGGAAATGTAAATGAAAAATAAATCTCGGTGGGTGTAAGCAGCCAAGATTTGGGGGGGGGGGGCTTTTGTTATTGCAAGATTTGAAGGTTTTTGTTACCACGTAACCTAGCAGAAGCCCAGTGATGCAGCGTATACAATGATATGCACATACAGAATAATGGCCCAGTAGATAAGATTCCAAAGAAAATGAGTTCAATAGACATTAACTAAACACACCTACGTAGTCCTCAGTTACCTAACAGAACAGAATTTTTGTTCCCTAAGCTCTGCCTCAAATGTCGGTTACTTTGCAGAAACTCCCTCAGTGTTAGGAAGCTTCTCTGCACATGACGGAAACCTGACTCTAACTTAACTCCCCACCACAGCTCGCCCTGCTCCTCTCAGCCTCCATGTCTTCATAAATGGCCCTTCCATCCCTCTAGCTGCCCAGCTCCCAAATCTCAGGGTCATCTTTGATTTCTCTTTCTTTTATCCCATAGCCAACCTGAAGACAAATCATGTTGGCTGAAAATACATCCACGTTTGATCGCTTCCCACTCTGGTCCAAGCAGTCCCTTTCCTGGGCAGCGTTTGACTGGTCTCCCCGTTTCTATGCTTCCCTGGAAGCAGCTCACTGCACAGCGGCCAGCTGATGCCTTGCAACATTAAACGTGAGTCAGATCATGTCTCACTCATAGTAAAAGCCAAAGGCTCGGGTCCCCCTGCATTCTCTGGTTCTGTTTTCTCTCTGGCTTCATCCGCTAGCATTCTCTATGTTGCTTATGCCCTTCTAACCACATCACTAGCCTCCTGGCTGTCCCTTGCTTGGATATACCAGGCATGTTGCTAGTTGCTTTTCTCTCTGCCGGGAATGCCCCTGGTCGGGTGGCTTGCTCTCTCTCCTACCTCCTTCTTCATGGGGTCTTCCCAGACTATCCTCTTTAAAATCGTAGTAACCTTTCCCCACACTCCCTCTTCTCTTCCTTGTTTCAGTTTTCTCCATGTACTTACAGCATCTCATATACAGTGTATTTTGGGTAGTAATTTATGAGTTCAATTTGTTATCAAATCAAGATTCCTGCTGCTCATTTTCTATTTATTCTCTTCTAAGATGATCTAAATTCTTAGGAGGCTTTTTTATGGTGGAAAATATACATACATGAATTTTACCATTTTAACTATTTTTAGATCTAAAATTCAGTAGCATCAAGGACATTTTCACAATACTGTATAACCATCACCACTATCTGGTTCCCAAAGCCTTTCATTACCCCAATTGGAAACTGTGTACCCATTTAGCAATAATTTCCCAGGTCCTTCTCCCCTGGACCCTGATAACCTCTAGTTTCCTTTCTGTCTCTATAAATACCTAGATACCTCCTACAAGTGGAATCATACAATATTTGTTCTTTTGGGTCTGGCTTATTTCACTTACCACAATATTTTCGAGGTTTAGCCGTCTGGCAGTATGTATCAGGACGTTGTTCCCTTTTATGGCTGAATAATATTCCGTTGTACGAATATACCATATTTTGCTTATCCATTCACTTGTTGATATACACTTGAGTTCTTTCCCCTTTGGGCTGTTGTAAATAGAGCTGCTATGAACCGTGGTATATCTGAGTTCCTGTTTTGAGTTCCTTTCGGCAGCTTGAAGGAGAATTGCAGGGTGCTAGGGTAATTATGTATAACTTTTTGAGGAACTACCAACTGTTTTCCATAGTGGTTGCATCAATTTGCATTTCTACCAGCAGTGCACAAGGGTTCTAATTTCTCCATGACCTCAGCAATATTTGTAATTTTCAAGTTTTTTTTTTTTGTAATAGTCATCATGGTGAGTGTGAAGTGGTATTTCATTGTGGTTTTCATTTGCATTTTCCTAATGAATAATAATATCATGCATCCTTCTATGTGCTGCCGTACATCTTTTTGGGGGAAATGTCTGTTCAAGTTCTCTTCCCATTTTTCAACTGGCTTGTTTTTTCTTATTAAATTGTAGCAGTTCTTTATATAGTTTAGGTATTAATTCTTTGTTAAATATATGATTTGGAAATATTTTCTCCCGTTCCATGAGTTATCGTTTTACTCTTTTGATAGTGTTCTTTGATGCAGACAAAAATTTTTTTTGGCTGCACTCGCAGCATATGGAAATTCCCAGGCCGGGGATCGAATCTGAGCCGCAGCTGTGACCTGTGCCACAGCTTTGGCAACAACGGATCCTTAACCCACTGGCCCAGGCTGGGGATAGAACCCACACCTCAGCAATGCCCTGGGCCGGTGCAGAGACCACACTGGATCCTTAACCCCTTTTGATGAAATCCAATTTATGTATTTTTGTTGTTGTTGCCTGTTTTTGGTGTCATATTTAAGAAATCATTGCCAAATCCCATGTCCTAAAGATTTTCTCCTGTTATTTAAATGAGTTTTATAGATTCAGCTCTTTGATCCATTTTGAACTAATTTTTATTTGTGGTGTAAGGTCCAACTTCATTCTTTTACATGTAGATATTCAGTTTTCCTGCTCTACTTTTTACGGATAGTACATATCTGTTTGTTGTCTGTTTTCTCCCACGAAAATTTAAGCACTGTTAGGGCAGGGTTTGCATCTGTTTCTGTCATTGATATATTGTATTAATTATCTATTGCTATTGCTATTTGTGGTTAAAAAAAAAAACACCCTAAAATTTAGTGCTCTAGAACAACAACAAACATTTATTATTTCTTACAGTTTCCTGTGTCAGGAATTTGGGAGCAGCTTGCTGACTGGTCCTTGGGTGGGGTTTCTGAGATTCAATCATATGTGGGCCAGGACTGACATGGTCAGACAGAACTGGGGCTGAAGGATCCACTTCCAAGGTGGTTCGTTGATATGGCTGGCAAGTTGGCTCTAGATGCTGATGCCTTTGATTTTTTTCCTTTCTTTTTTCTCTTTTTCTTTCTTTTTATGCCCACACCCGAGGCATATGGAAGTTCCCAGTCTAGGGGTCAAATCAGAGCTGCAACTGTCAGCCTACACTACAGTCAGCAATGCCAGCACGGGATCCAAGTCACATCTGCAACCTATACCACAGCTCATGGTAACGAGGGATTCTTAACCCACTGAGCGAGGCCAGGGATCAAACCTGCATCCTCATGGATACTAGTTGGGTTCTTAACCCCATTGAGCCATGACGGGAACACCTTTGATTTTTTTTCTTAATAGAGCTGTTCACACCTGACAGCTGGCTTCCCCCAAAGCGTGCGATCCAAGAGAACAAGGTGAAAACTACAGTGTCCTGATAACCTAGTCTCAGAGGTTATAGACTCTATTACTCATGCTATATTTTATTGGTTACACAGATCAGCTCTTATTCTGTGGGAGGGACTGTAGAAGAATGTGAAAAACAGGCCGTGAGGATCAAGGGGGTTCCAGTTAGAGGATGGCTACCAAGTCTTTCTATCCCCACTGCCTAGAGCATCACCTAGAATAATAACCTGGAATAATAAGTAGTGCATTCCATATAAGCAGTATGCATATGTAAATGTTCAGAAAATATCAGATGATTCAGTGAGTCACTTGGAGGTTACTGGTGAAGCCACAGCATTAAAGAGCAGCAGAGGGAGTTCCCGTCGTGGCGCAGTGGTTAACGAATCCGACTAGGAACCATGAGGTTTCAGGTTAGACCCCTGGCCTCACCCACTGGGTTAAGGATCCAGCATTGCCATGAGCTGTGGTGTAGGTCACAGATGAGGCTCGGATCCCGTGTTGCTGTGGCTGTGGTGTAGGCTGGCAGCTGTAGCTCTGATTCAACCCCTAGCCTGGGAACCGCCATATGCCGCGGGTGCGGCCCTAGAAAAGACTAAATAAATAAATAAATAAATAACAGCAGAGGCTTAGGAAAGACAGGATTGCTTGGAACCAAGAATTCTTTATCTTCAGGATGTTTCCATCTCATTTTTACTTCTCTGAGTATAGCCAGGATCTCTGCGTTCAAACCCCTAGAGCTTCCTAATGAGAAAGAAAAGGGCTTCAACTTTTCCAGTTCTGCTGTGAAAAATCTTTGGGCGGGAATCTTCTAGGCCTTCCCTTTTGACCTAGTTGCTGTGGCCAGGGGGTTAAGGTGATGTGACTGGCTTAGCTTGAGTCAGGTGCCTACACCTGTCAATAGAAGATGGAAGAGGATGTGGACAGATAAAGACAGGACAGCTCCCTGGCCAGGTTAGGTGCTCCCCAGTCTGTATGTTCCTGCTATATCGCCATACAATGGAATATATCATTTTCGTCCATTTATTTGTTCATATGTCTGTCTTCTGCACCAGAACCAATATTATTAAACTAGAGTCTAGACACAGGTACTAGGTTTTTGTAACTCTGAACAACACAGGCTTTGTAGTGAAGAAAGAATTATGCTTGCATGTTTGCTTTTACTTTTTCTGTCATTGTGATGTTGGACCAGCCTCAGCATCCTCATCTTTTTATATGAGCCTAATGATGGCTGCTTCATTTGGAGGCACCTTACATTATTGCTGACCTTGTTGTAGGAGCTGAGAATGTCTGCTATCACCCTACCTCCTGGGAAAGTGTCTGACACAGTGGTGTGTCCTTCATATGCTTCTGAATGAATGATTGAATGAGGAAATAAATGAAGCATTCTTCCTGACTTGCTTGGGTTCACTTGTAAATTTTATGAGTATAATAATAGGGTTATGGGGAAGATTGAGACTATAGATAAAAACTGCTTCCAAAGCCCAATTCAGAGAGAATGGAATATATCTGAGTTCTCTCTCACAAGGATGTTACTTGCCTTTGTATTTCATAGACATTACCAGTTAATTGTCCTGAGTAGGAGTTCCCATTGTGGCGCAGTGGAAACAAATCTGACTAATAACCATGAGGACACAGGTTGGACCCCTGGCCTCGCTCAGTGGGTTAAGGATCCGGTGTTGCCATGAGTGGTGGTGTAGGTCAAAAACACGGCTCAGATCTGGTGTTGCTGTGGCTGTGGTGTGGGCTGACAGCTGCAGCTCTGATTCGACCCCTCGTCTGGGAACTCCATATGCCGAAGGTTCGGCCCTAAAAAGCAAAAAAAACCCCCAAAAAACAAAAAAACCCAACCAACCAACCAAACAAAAAAAAACAAACTCAAGGAATTTCCCCTGTGGTGCAACAGAGTAGGTAGAATCTCTGCAGGTTGCTCTTTGGTCTGGCCAGTGCATTAAAGGATCTGGCGTGGCTGCTGCTGCTGGGTAGGTTGCAACTGCATCTTGAATCCCCCCCCCCCCCCCCCCCCCCCGGCTCAGGAAATCCATAGGCTGGGGGGCGGCCACAAAAGAAGAAAACCAAAACAAAGCGAACTCAAGAACGCAACGCAACTCCTACCACGTTCATAATTTTGTCTCGTGTCAAATTCAAGTCCTGAAACCACCTAATACATAGAAGCTGCTAACCAATGCCAGAGTCAGCACCCCAAACACAGAACAGCTAGTGCACAAGTGTCATTCTGAGACAAACCAAGTCCTTGAAGGCAGGAAGGAACATGGACGAAAGAGAAAGGAGGAATGGAGGAAGAAAGCAAGGGAAGGAGGAGGAAAACATGAAATCAACGAGCAACCTTCTGCCCCAAAGCTCCCCCTGCCCCCTGCAATCCCCGTCCTCCGCATGGCCATGGGCAGCTTCCTCGAAGTGTGCCACCTAACCAGAGTGTAGGGTAGAGCCGAAAGGGTGTCGAATGGGTGGATCCCAGGGGCAGTGTCTTGTAAACACTCCCGATGAGTCAGCTATAAATTCAATTCAAATCCCCAGTCTCTCTGTCTTTGCTTATCATGGTTACCACCAGAATGACTGCTGCCTTTAGAAACCCTTCTGGGAAACAGGTAAATGTCTAAAGCAATGTTTGATTTTACATCGAAACTTATAAAAATGTAATTGCTGTAACAGGAGATATTTTGTTCACTGAGTTAGGGTTTATAGACTTTGCTTAATCATCAAAACACAGGAACAGCTTGTGGACATTTCAGTTTTATTTTGAGAACGTTATCTCATTGTGCTGCGGCCACTGGAGTGATGAACAACAATTTATGAAGTGTTAGCTTTAATTCTACACCTGCAAAAAAGGTTATTTCGGTAACTGACTGTTGTAATTCAAAACCGTTTCTTTCCCTGCTGTAATTGGCTGCTGCCTATCTTTTTAGACTGTACTTTCTCAGAGGAGACCGTATGTCTGTATGGGTTTCAAATTCCTCCCGTGGAGAAAAAGATGAGCTGTAGAAAATGCTGGTTACCATAGAATTTGTTCACAAATTCTATTTGATGGCAGCGTTAAGTGTTGTGTGGCCTCTCAGTGATGACTTCAGCAGTGGTTACTTCCCAGCCGTGTGTAGGAGTATAGGGCATAATAAAAGCTAAATTAATTTTACTGTAGAGTAACACTTTCCTAATGTATAGTTTCCTCTTTTTTTTTTTTTTTTTTTTTGGTGAAGGTGGGGACAGAGTACCTTATTAACATTAGCTAAAGTTTGTATTTACTGTTATCATTTACTGTTATACTTTTGAGGGCCATACCTGTGGCATATGAATTTCCCAGGCTAGGGGTCCAGTCGGAGCTGCAGCTGTGGTCTACACCTCAGCCACATGGCAATGCCAGATTCGAGCCACATCTGCAAACTATGCAGAGGCTTGCAGCAGTGCTGCCACATCCTTAACCTACTGAGTGAGGCCAGGGATCACACCCACATCCTCATGGATACCAGTCCGGTTCTTAACCTGCTAAGCCACAATGGGAACTCCCTATTGTTGGTAACTCTTATTTGTAAGATGAAGGATGAAGAATCGAAGCTTATGGAGGTTAAAGGCCAGGCAATTAGCAGGTGGTCGAGTCAGGATTTTTCTACTTCAGAGTCTTTTCAAACTCTATTTAAAATTTTTGACATGTTGGTACTTTGGATAATAGCAATTGCAAGAGCTATCATTTGCTGAATGCTTATTCTGTGCCCTGCATATGGTATTTCATTTAATTATCACTCTGATTTTAAGTAGATACTTTATCTCCCGTTTTTTTATGGATGAAAAGGCTAGAGTTCAAAGAGGCTTAACAGGACTTCCTGTTATAGTGCAACAGGATTCACAGTGTCTTGGGAGTGCTGGGATGCAGGTTTGATCCCCGGCGCGGCACAGTGGGTTAAGGATCTCTCCGTGATGCAGCTGTGGCTTAGATCTCAGCTATGACTATATCTGATCCCTGGCCTGGGCAGGGAGGCTAAGGAAAAAGAAAGAAGAGGCTTAACACACTTTCAACAAACACACTTGAAATGTTAGGTCACAATGCAGTCACTTACATTAATGTAGAGGTTACTAGTTCCCAGATCATTGGATAAATTGGAATTACTACCCTACTTGCACTATATCTTATCTTGCTGTAAAACAGCTATTTCAGACAGTCAAGAAAAGAATGGACTTCTCCTGTGGTGGGTGAGAAGGAAATTGGCGCTCTCTTGATGTCCCATTTTGGCAGTGCAATGTCAAAGCTGCTGTTGGGTGGATAGCTGATATCACACATAGAAATGACATCCAAACTCTACAGTCAGAGAGCTGGTTCTTTACCACAACTGTGGCAGATCTAGTCCTTATCTGTGCTCAGGTGCCAAGAGATGGCAATAGATTTGTGTGGCTCTTAACAATGTTCTTTCCTAAGATGCCGTGTCTAGCAGACAGCGGAATGCAGTGGAGGCGAAGCGGTGAGGCTAAAGCCGTTCTTACCTCTATAGGAGGAAAGACCACAGCGCTTGTGCTTGGGTGCCTTTTGGATTTGTGCTGTAGAAAGCATTGAGCCAAGTGAGATAGGCTTTCACTATTTCATGGTGAGCCTTCGTTTTTGCAAAGCAAAAAGAAAATTGCGAACATTAGCTGGAGGTCACAGTAGAGTGTTATTTCTCCTTTTTCTAGAATAGTGCGGCCAAGAGAACTTTCTAATGGATGGAAATGGTCTGTCTACTGCCCAAGGCAGAAATAAGCAGACACACGTGACTCTTGTTAAGCTCTTGAATTGTGTGAATGCCTCTGAGAAACTGAAAATTTCGTTTAAATACAAAGAGTTGGAGTTCCCGTCGTGGCGCAGTGGTTAACGAATCCGACTAGGAACCATGAGGTTGCGGGTTCGGTCCCTGCCCTTGCTCAGTGGGTTAAGGATCCGGCGTTGCCGTGAGCTGTGGTGTAGGTTGCAGGCGCGGCTCGGATCCCGCGTTGCTGTGGCTCTGGTGTAGGCCGGTGGCTACAGCTCCAATTCAACCCCTAGCCTGGGAACCTCCATATGCCGTGAGAGCGGCCTGAGAAATGGCAAAAAAAAAAAAGACAAAAAAAATAAAATAAAATAAATAAATAAATAAATAAATAAATACAAAGAGTTGCATGAGGCTAGTGGCTGATGTATTGGACGGTGCAATCCTAGAATGTAACTGAGATGCCCTGATTTTCTCTGGAAGCTCCAGATGCCAGCTGCCCAGAGTCAGAGTGGAGTGTGGTTCACCACTGACTTCACTGTGAGTCCTTTTCAGTACCCTGGGCAGTTTTTGCCTCTCAGGGGAATGTCTCCCTTGCCTTTCTGTGAGTAACGAAGCTCACCTGGCTGATGTATAAAATGCTTGTGGCAGTTGAGAGCGTGGTGTTCTGATATTTAACCCTTGCCAGGTTTAGCGGCCATAGGAGCTCAGACCTTCTTTGTTTTCCTGTCCTGGACAGTGACACAAATCCATGCTAAGGGTGTGTGGCATTAGAACATACAGAATCATGGAGTTCCTGGTGCGGCTCAGTGGGTTAAGGATCCAGCGTTGCCACACATGGCAGCATAGGTTGAAGGTGCTGCTCGGATTTATAGATGCGATGATGCCGTGACTGTGGCATATGCTGGCACTGCAGCTCTGATTCGACCTCTAGCCTGGAACTTCCATGTGCTGTAGGTGTGGCATTTAAAAAAAAAGAAAGAAAGAAAGAAAGAAAGAAGAAAAAAACATAGCATCTTGAATTGCTAACTGAATTTACCTCAAATTCAATTGTCTCTGAGGTGGGTGCCCCTGCCCACTGCCCCCACACTTCCTGTATCTTCTACTCGAGTTTTTCCAGAGTGTGAACTGCAGAGTGGCAGAGAGCTGGAGCAGAGGCGGTGTTGGGGTGGAATTCACACCGTGGAATTTCACTTACGCAAGTGCTCACGCGCTTGTGAGAGGTCAGAATTAGCTATTTCTCGGGTGAGACTGAGCTTTAATTTTAATTTATTTCTACAACTTTTATTTATTCAAAATTTAATTTTTTGATGAGAAATTAAAGTGTCAGCTCTTTCATCAAATAAACTGATGGGTCCAGGGTGAGTGAAGAAAGGAATGAGCCAGGAGTGGCGTTGGGGGGTCAGAGCTCCTTTCCTCAGGCCTGTGGCCTCATTAGAGACAATACATTACGCACTGAGCCCAGCGGTACTGATTGCTTGGATTATTTAGCATTTTAATGTGTACCTGCAGTTTGTACCAATGAAAATGTATATAATTTGTGCCAATAAAATCAACACCAAGCTTGTTTTTATCATTCATTCAAAATACTTTGAATAGCTACTATGCAAAGTGCTCAGGCTCCTGAGTGGCCTAAGACAAGGCATGATTTTAGTCATTGCAAAGCTCTTCATCTCGTGGGTAGGTGATACACATAAACCACTTCCAACATTAGACTGACCGGGTTCAAAGTCTTGTCCAACCATCTTCCGTTTGTATAAACAAGGGCAAGAGGCACGGAATTTACGAGGTCTGTTTTCTCATATGCAAGGGGGTTGTAATAATTTCTGCCTCATGATAATAGCGTGAGGATTAAAAGAAGCAATGTAGGTACAGCCCTCGGCCGATATTCCGATATTCACACACAGAGAGTGCTCAGCTGTGTGTTTAGCTTTTTTTTTTTTTTTTTTTTTTAAGGACCCCATGTGCAGCGCACGGAAGTTCCCAGGCTAGGGGTCAAATCAGAGCTACAGCTGCCGGCCTACACCACAGCCACCAACGCCAGATCTGAGCCACATCTTCGACTTCACACCACAGCCCATGGCAACTCTGGACACTTAACCCATGGAGTGAGGCTCGGATCGAAGCCACATCCTCATGGTTACTCATTTGGTTCGTTACCCGGAGCCACAACGGGAACTCAAAGCTTGCTTTCTTTAACTGATGTATGCAATATTATATTAGTTTCAGGAGTACAATACAAAATGATACTTTTGTGCATCATGGAAGGGTCACCACAGTAAGTCTAGTTTCCATCTGTCACTGAAGTTATCACAGTGTTACTGACTATATTCTCTATGCTGTACATGACATTCCCAAGACTTACTTATTTTCTAACTGGAAGTTGGTACCTCCCCTTAATTTATTTCATCCCCACCCCTCTGGCAACCACCAGTTTGTCCTCTGTATCCCTGCGTCTGTTTCTATTTTGTTGTATTTATTGGTTTTGTTTTTTGGATTCCACATATAAGTGAAACCATGCAATATTTGTTTTTCTCTGCCTGGCTTGTTATTTTTTTCTTTTCCTTTTTTTTCAGCTGCACCCATGGGATTTGGAATTTCCCGGGCCAGGGATCGAATCTGAGCTGGATCTGCGACCTGCACCACAGCTGCAGCAATGCCGAATCCTTAACCCACTGCACTGGGCTGGGGATCAAACCCTCATCTCCATGGAGACAAAACAGATAATTAACCCACTGTGTCACAGCAGGAACTCCTCTGCCAGACATGCGTTACTTAGCATAGCACCCTAGGTCAGTCCATGTTGTTGCAAATGGCAAGACTTCCTTCTTTTTTGGGGGTGGAGTACCATCCCGTTGTGTACACATACATCACTTCTTTACCCTTTATCTATCGATGGACACCTAAGTTACTTCTGTATCTTAGCTATCATAAATAATCCTGCAATAAACTTTTGAGTGAATATAGCTTTTAAAATTAGTGTTTTTATTTTCTTCAGATAAATACCCCAAAGTGGACTTCTTGGATTGTATGGTAATTCTATTTTTAATTTTTTCCTTTTTTTTTTTTTTTTCAGGGTCATGGGTTGGCATATGGAAGTTCCCATGCTAGGGGTTGAATCAGAGCTACAGCTGCTGGCCTATACCACAGCCACAGCAATGCAGGATCTGAACCACATCTTCAACCTACACCAAAGCTCATGGCAACTACAGATCCTTAACCCACTGAGTGAGGCCAGGGATCAAACCCTCGTCCTCATGGATACTAGATGGGTTCATTACCACTGAGCCACGTTGGGAACTCCCCATTTTTAATTTTTTTTTTTTTTTTTTTTTTTGTCTTTTTAGGATAGCACCTGCGGCATGTGGAGGTTCCCAGGCTAGGGGTCTAATCAGAGCCGTAGCTGCCGGCCTACACCCACAGCCACAGCAATGCCAGATCTGAGCCAAGTCTTCAGCCTACACCACAGCTCAACTCTGGATCCTTAACCCACTGAGAGAGGCCAGAGTCGTTAACCACTGAGCCTTAATGGGATCTCCCCATTTTTAATTTCGTTGAGGGATCTCCATACCATTTTCCCTAGCGGCTGCACCCATTTACAGTCCCTCCAACAGCGTGTCACTGACTAGGTTCCTTGGACTACTTAGTGCGTGGAAATTAATGAGGCCGGATAAGAAATCCAGACCAGGCTTTCTTGGGGCTTGTGCTGTAGCATGAGGGAGCTCAAACGAGCAGCACGTGCCCCCTTGCTTGCTCTGGGGGTGAGGGCGAGCTGGTTCCTTAAGTGGGTGGAGGACCCGTGGGTTGGACAGGAGGTGGTCTGCCCACCCTCTTGGTGGTGGTAAGTGCAGGGATCATGCTTGTACCAGGCTTTGGTCTGGGCACCTCAGAAACGGCAGTTGGGAGTTCCCGTCGTGGCGCAGTGGGTAACGAATCCGACTAGGAACCATGAGGTTGCGGGTTCGGTCCCTGCCCTTGCTCAGTGGGTTAACGATCCGGCGTTGCCGTGAGCTGTGGTGTAGGTTGCAGGCGCGGCTCGGATCCCGCGTTGCTGTGGCTCTGGTGTAGGCTGGTGGCTACAGCTCCGATTCAACCCCTAGCCTGGGAACCTCCATATGCCGCGGGAGCGGCCCAAGAAATAGCAACAACAACAACAACAACAACAAAAAAGACAAAAGACAAAAAAAAAAAAAAAAAAAAAAAAAAAGAAACGGCAGTTGATTTTGTGGCCTTTTCTTGTCTTACTGTTCATGGTTTGCCCCAACTGCACATGTATGCAGCTATTTTTAGTCCCGTGTAGTTTCTTTGTATTCTGTTTCTGGAAGAGACCCTTTGTCCAAGGGCAAGCACGGCAGTAAAGGGTGCCAGGGCCCAGGTTCCAGCCCATCTCAAGTGCACAAGGATTTTATGACCTAGAAATTTCTCTCTTGTACCTTCCCAGTCGATTCCCTGCCAGAAGCAACCAGTTATCATCTTTTCAACACAAACTAGTTTTGCCGTTTGTTGAATTTCAGATAAATGGAACCATAGCGTATGCACTCTTTTGTGTCACTTATTTTCAAATAGGTAATAGAGTCACATGGCATGAAATTAAAAAGGTACAAAAGGGCAGGCAGTCTCAAAAGTCTCCTTCCCAGCCCTGACCCCTAATCATTCAGTCTTCCTCCCTGGAAGCAACCATCAGGTTCACATGGGCCCGCCCATCCCACAGCTATCACTATTAATCCTGGGCTTTATGTAGGTACTTTGAGAACTCAGTTTCAAAGATTACCCAAAGAATCTTCTGACAGCTCAGCTGAAACAAGATAAAATCAGTTGAAAAGTAACTGGAGTTCTTTTTGGACTCTGATTCCAAATGCCAGATTGTGACATTTGTACCTTTCCTTGACTTCAGTTGTTGCAGGATTCTCCTACAGGGAGACAAGACATCGAGACCTTTTTGTCAGGAAGCAGCACCGGCTCAGCAGATTCATATCCAAAGGCCGAGCCCTGAATGCAACGGGGCACCGTCTTATATACCCCGTTAATTTTCCCGCTACATGGAAATTTCTTTGTCCCCCTTATAAGGTGTTCTCTAAATCTTGAGCAGTTGTAGATACACCTGGGCTCATGGATACAGATTATGCTACATTGTTGCAGAACTGAGCATGAGGGCACAGATGCTCCTGTCCCATGTTGCCCTCCCTTTGTTCTGGGAGGGCCCTTCCCCCTCCCCACTACAAGGTAACCTTCAGGCTAGTTCAAGTTCTAGCCTTCTAGGATTCTCATTCATTGATATATACAAGCAAAACATGTATTGAACAAATATGGAAATACACTCATGAACCAAAGAAAACCAAAGGTTCATGGGCTTATAGATATAATTGTCCAATGGAGGAAACAAAAATTCACAAAATAATCCTATAATTACAGTTTCAGTGCCAGGTGCCAGGAATGGACCAAGGCAGGGAACTCCAAAGATGCTTCTCAGAGGCTCAGAGGTAGAGACTAGAAGTGAGATAAGGATGAGGATTGGAAGAGCTTTCCAGCCCTGGAGCAAAGCATATGCAAACTGCCCGAGGAGGGGATTGGAAGCGGCCAGTGTGGCTGGAGCAGAGATAGCAGGATGGAATGCAGTCTGAGCAGTTAGAAGCGATGGAGAGTTCAGCAAGATGCCTCACCACGCAGGGCCTGGCGAGTTCAGAGGTTCTGTCTAAGGAGTGGGAAGCCATTGAAGTGGTACAGGCGGGGCAGCTTCAAGATCTGTTGTCCATCTGTGTGGAGAAGAAATTAGTCAGGGGCCAGAGGGCATGTGTGTAAACCAATGAGAGACGAAATGAGAAGCCCTCCCAGGCCCCTGGCCCTCCCAGACAAAGGTAGTTTGGGGTAGGGTGGTGATGGAGGAGGAAAAAAAGAGGACAGACTCAAGGCAAATTTGGGAAGTAAAATCTACAGGAGTTGCAGATAGATGGAGTATGGGAAGGAAATGTAGATTAACACAACGTCTCCGCTTTCCTCTGCAAGATGGATTCAGCTGCAATAAAACTGTTCATTGAAATTAATGTTAATAATGGTTAATGGTATAACCTAACGTTTTGCAAAATTTAGCCTCAGATAAAATTTCAAGTTTTTAATTGGGTGGAGGGCATGGCTCTACTTCCTATTTTTCGGTATTTCCTAATTTTGTTTTTTTAAAAACTGGAGTTTCTCTTTTCCTGAAATGCTTATTACAGTGGAACCCTTTCTGGGGAATATAATTTTAAATTAGATAATAACCAGGGCTATCTCATTTCTAGGCAATTGTGTGTGTGTGTGTGTGTGTGTGTGCTAATTACTATTGCTTTGTCACTTCTAAATGCATAATGAAAGTCAATTTGTATTGCCTTTGCTGCTTTTTCTTGCCCGTTTTCCCTGGGATTAGCCAGGAATTAGGAGGTTGTTTCCGTCCCAAACGAAGGACTTTCCTTCTAAGAATTTCTTCGTTGATACTGGCTGACTGCCCGGCTGGACCTCACGTATTTGCGCCCCTGTCCTGCCCCCTGCCGGACTCTGCATAAACCTCACGTGTCCGGACAACCGACGGTCGAGTGACTTGCCATCACCAGTGCCATTTACACGTTGATTATTGTTTCGAGAGTGGCCAGGTCACCTTTCCAGGAAGCTGGGGCGGCCTTCCGAAGCTGGCGCGTCTGCAGCGTGTGGCCGCGGCCTGGGAGACGGGCGCGGGGGCAGGGCGGCCACGCGAGGCCGGCAGCCTTGAGCGCAGGGTGGCTTCGGGCCGGGGCCGGGCTGGGCTGGGCTGGGCCCGGGGAGAGTCTGGGGCAGATCTCCCAGGCAAGGGACGGTCCAGGAGCCCGAGGAAGTCTGCAATTTGTGGGTGCGAGGGCTGGATCTTTGAGGGAGGGGCGGAGGAACGGGCGGGACTGCCCCGCCCCCGTCCCGCGCGGTCCAATCCCCTCGGCTTCTCCTTTGCTCGCCGGCCAGCCCGGCCCCTAACCTGCTCGAACCCATTATGCGGTAGAGGCGGCCCGGTCTCTTTAAGGCCCCGCCGCGCCTGCGCCGAGAGCCTTCCTGCCGCGGCCGGGCCGGACCGTGAGGAGCGGCTGCGGGGCACGCCGACCGGGGGACGCCGGTAGCTGAGGCCGCGGCGGCGCTGGAGGAGCGGGTCGGGGGAGAGGCCGCCCGGAGCTCCCGGGGAGCGCGGCGCCCGGCCGGGGCCGGGAGGACGGCCGGCGGCGTCGGGGGCGAGGCCGAGGCGCTGGGACGCGGCGGCGCGGCTGCCGGCTGGATGGGAAGTTCATGTTGACGGCGGAGTCCACCCCACGTTTCCAAGGTGAGCGGCGCCGCGCCAGGCCCGGCGGCCGGGAGGCCGGGCGGGCCGCGAGCCCGGGCCCGCGGGGCGCACAGCTCGGCCGGGGCGCGGCCACGGGGGCGCCGCCACCAAACTTGCGGCGCGAGCCCGGCGGGCGCGGTCGGCCCCGCTGGGGCCTAAGTTCCCTGCGGCCGCCGCGTCCCGGGACCCTCCTCCCGGGGGTGCTGGGGAGGAGATTCGGCAGAGGGACCCTCCAGTGGAGTCCTAGGGAGGTGGGGGCACCAGGCAGCTTCGGGGGCGCTTCCTCGCAAGTCCTCCGGGGGGACACTGACCCTTCACCCTCGCCCTCGGGGCCAGGAGTCTGTTCCCCCTGGGTGACCTGATGCGGCGAGAGCGCCCGCGCCTTCTGCAAAGTTGGCGTTTTTATTTGGCCTCCGGGATTCTGCGCAAGGCCGTGTCCCCAGGCAAGTGATGAGCAAGCCAGGTGTGTTCGAGGACTCCCAAGGATGCACTTGGGGAGCGTTCGTAGCCGTCCCTGAATCACCTTATGACTAGCGGGGCAAGCCTCAAATCAACCACAGTTTCCGGTAGGTTGGAGTGTGGTGGTAGTGTTTCCTTTAGAGTTGCTGTGATTTCTTCGTGTCTGTCTGTCTGTCTTTTGGGCATCGTAGATAAACTCCGTTGGCATCCCTTCACCGAAGAGTTAACCAAAACTTTCGGAATGTTTCCTTCACTTTCCTGTCTGTTGCTGTTAGACGTGATTTCAGAAAGCAGCATTTTCTTGCAAAGCTGTCTTTCCTTTCTTTGGGTTCCAGTGTAGAGTAACAGACTCCTTTCATTGCTGAAAGAAACCCGGCGCTTCGTGAAGATCAAGAAAATGATCTGTTTTTACCTTTGTTCTGAGTTGGAGTGTGTTAGCTTTTTTGCTTCATTTGTTAAAAATTTTATTAGTAAACTTTCTGCGGTTTACCAGAAGCTTCTTTTCTTTTTTTTTTATTACTCAAATGAATTTATCCCATCTGTAATTGTATAATGATCACAACAATCTGATTTCACAGGATTTCCATCTCACAGCCCAAGCACATCCCCCCACCCCCCAGAGGCTTCTTTTCTGTTCTCAAATGCTAGCCTTAAGGTCTGTGAGACAGTTGTGTCAAAGAAGTCGTGGAAGACTTATCGTAGTATAATATACAGAAAAAGTGCACAATCTTGAGTAGAGAATTTTTACTAAGATGAGGAAACACAACATTGCCAGCTCGAGGTTTATAACTAGGAGTGGAACTGTTGGTTTATCATTTACATACCAAACCATAAAATGATAAATGATAAAACTTTAGCATTAGAGACAGTTGAACCTATCCCCAGAGTGGTTCTAGCTGTTAGAAAATGATATTCTCTTTCCCCAATATCCTTGTCAGTTTTTAAAACTTTTGCTATTTTGGTAGAGGTGTAATATATGCATGATTTTATTTTGCATTTTTCTGTTAATTGTGGTTGAGTATCTTTTATTGGACCTGTTGTCTTTTGTGACCTGCCTGCTAGGTCTTACTCTTGTTTTTGTAATTGGTTGGTAATTCTTTATTCTGGATATGAGTTCTTAGGGTGTATGTGTTTCTCCCATGAGTCCTTTCTGTATCTTGTCTTTTCACTCTTTTAATGGCTTCTTTTTTTTTTTTTTTTTTTTTTTTTTGGCTTTGGCTTTGGCCCTCGGCATGTGGAAATTCCTGGGCCAGGGATCAAACCCACACCATAGCAGCAACCCGAGATGCTTCTGTGACAAGTCCCAGATCCTTAAAACCTACTGAGCCACAGAACTCCTTGATGGCCTTTTTGATGAATCAAAATTCATGATTTTAATGAAATGTACTTAATCCTTCCTTTTATGATAACTGCTTTTTGTGCCCTATTTAAGAAATCTTGGTCTAAGAATATGGAGACATTTTCCCATGGTACCTTGCAGAAGTTTTATTTTGTTTTACTTTTCACGTTTAAGGTATACACTTTACAGTCAATTCCAGGTAAATTGTGGCCTGGGGTGGTCAAGATTTACTTCTTACCATATGGTTATCTATTTGACCCACCACCATTTATTGAAAAGTGCCCCTGTGATTGCAGTTTTTTCATAAATCAGTTCGACATATAACTGTGGATCTGTTTCACTGGTCTATTTGTTATAGTATCATAAATGATATTTTAAAACATTCGTGGCCAGTATATAGAAATACAACTGATTCGGGGCGGGGGGGTTGGTGGGCTCTGGGATTATTTTAAAACAAATCCTAGATATCATTCCATCAATAAATTCTAAATATTTAATCTCTGTTCAAGACTTAGTCCAAATTATACCTTGTATGTTCTAGTTTTCCAAGTTTTTTTCTCTTCTTTTTTTTTTGCTTGGTACCTCCAGTGTCTGGGACCAGCTCAAGATGTACTGAATGTGTCATATATTGATAGTCACAGTGTTAGGCTCTGGGGCTACCGTGCTGTTTAAGATGCTGCCCCTGCCTTGATGGAGTTTAGAGTCTAGGAAGGAGAGTAGAAATTCAAGAAAAGACCTTTATCCTTGCCTAGGGGAAGTGCTAGGATGCAAGTTGGTTGGCTGCATACAAAAGGGACATTTAAATCAAACTGTGGGGGAGTCTGCGTGCCTGGTTCCCTGTGTTCTGGGAGCTGGGCAGAGGAAATGGGGTGTGGGTGGGGCTGCTATTCACTCTGCTACTTCTGCTTTATTCCTGGGCTGTCAGCCCTCAGCCTCCCGCCCCTCTTCTCGCATCTGGAGCCCCTCCAAGTCTGTTTGCAGAGAATGAATTTATGAGAGGATGTGAGTGGTGGGGAAGGGAAACGGAAGGTCCATACAGAGACTTCACCTGACTCTGCAGACTTGAAACCTGCTCACCTGCCCTTCAGCCCATGCTTCCTCCTCCCTGACCATGGGCCTGGAGTCTCCCAAGCGCCGAGCTTTTCGGGGGCTCCGTGAGTGAGCCGGATCAGGTTCTTTTTTGTCTTTTTGCTATTTCTTTGGGCCACTCCCACAGCATATGGAGGTTCCCAGGCTAGGAGTTGAATCGGAGCTGTAGCCACCGGCCTACGCCAGAGCCACAGCAACGCGGGATCCGAGCCGCGTCTGCAACCTACACCACAGCTCACGGCAACGCCGGATCGTTAACCCACTGAGCAAGGGCAGGGACCGAACCCGCAACCCCATGATTCCCAGTCGGATTCTTAACCACTGTGCCACGACGGGAACTCCCGGATCAGGTTCTTGACCATATTCCCTTCTGCAGGCCTGTGGGCTTCGCTTCCTACCCTCTACTCACTCCTTCCTGCAGCTCTTTGCTTGCTTCATAGATGCCATATCTCTTATCTGTCTGAGAATGTTAAAGATCGTTTCTTTAAGCTTTCTTTTTTCCTGCATAGTTTCCTCCAAGTTACTTTTTTCCTCTTTGGTATAATCTCAGCAGTCTAGGCCCTCTTCAGAGGTCAGGTAATCTTTGGTTATTTGCTTGTGATGGAGAGAGCAAATATTTTAGTGTTTTTAAAAACGTAAGTGTGGGAGTTCCCGTCGTGACTCAGTGGTCAATGAATCTGACTAGGAACCATGAGGTTGCGGGTTCGGTCCTTGGCCTTGCTCAGTGGATTAAGGATCTGGCATTGCCGTGAGCTGTGGTGTAGGTTGCAGACGCGGCTTGGATCCCATGTTGCTGTGGCTCTGGTGTAGGCCGGTGGCTACAGCTCCAATTCGACCCCTAGCCTGGGAACCTCCATATGCTGCGGAAGCAGCCCTAGAAAAGGCAAAAAGACAAAAACGAAAACAAAAACAAAAAAACAAAGAAAAAAAATGTAAGTGTGATTGCCCAGTGAAATACATAGATTTTCAGTGTATAGTTTGATGAGTCTGCTCTGTATACACCTGTGTAATTAACACAAGGCGCAGAGCAGAAAGCGGAAACCCTAGAAGGTTCTCTTACGTTCCCTTCCTCTGTCTTCCCCACTCCCTCTGCAGAGGCAACTACTAGTCTGATTTCTGCCTGCATCCATTAGCACCAGTATTTTCTAAAGTCGCCCACGTGATTCCAGGGTTGGGTCAAGATTGAAACCATTGGGTTGGGTGGGCTGTTTGAGCCTCTCTCCAGTATCTGTCCTCCTGTTGGCTAGTTGGATTTCCCACAGGGGATCTTCCAGTTTTCAGCTTGCCAGTGATCTGGGAACTTGGGAAAAGAGAGCTGAGAGTAATGAGCCTCCGAGCTTTTAGTGTGAAGGAGCCCATGGTTGGCCTCTTTTTCTTAGGATACCTTCATCTTCCACCAAGTATGGTTTACCCTCTTGAGAGAATAAATCTTTAATCTGCTGCTTTGTTGAGGTTGGGTCACACTTAGCAACTTGGAAGAGGAATGGGTGTCTAACCTTTCAAACAGCTTTCACCTGATTCTTTTCTTTTTTTAATGGCCTCACAGCAGCTTATGGAAGTTCTCAGGCCAGGGATTGGCTCCAAGCTGCAGCTTCAACCTATGCCCCAGCTGGACCGATGCTGGATCCTTTAACCCGCTGAGCAGGGCTGGGACCGAACCTGCACCTCTGCAGCAGCCCCAGCCTCTGCAGTTGGAGTCTTAACCCACAGCACCACAGTGGGAACTCCACCCAATCCTTTCTTCAGTCTCCTTGCCCCTTCTTGTCCTGGCAGTTCCCAAACCCTTTGAGGATTCTGTAGTGGAACCTGGATTTGTTTTTAGTTTTCGGCACTGCTCTGTTAGACCAGGTTAGTTACCACTCAGCCGTCTTTCCAGCTTCCAAAA
The DNA here is from genome assembly GCF_054392235.1 of Sus scrofa. Lineage (NCBI taxonomy): Eukaryota > Metazoa > Chordata > Mammalia > Artiodactyla > Suidae > Sus > Sus scrofa. Next base: position 129,738,588 of record NC_139386.1, read on the forward strand.
TTTTGTTGCTGTTGTCTTTTCCATTCTTTAGGTCCTATGGTTTATGTCCTAAAAACAGATCAAAACAACTTTTTCTCTTTTTTTTTTTTTTTTTTTTGGCTACACCCATGGCATATGGATGTTCCCAGGCTAGAGGTTGAATCAGAGCTACAGCTGACAGCCACAGCCACAGCCACGTGGAATCCAGCTGTGTCTGTGACCTACACCACAGCTCACGGCAGTGCTGCATCCCCAACCTACTGAGTGAGGCCAGGGATCAAACCCGCATCCTTATGGATACTAGTTGGATTTGTTTCCACTGTGCCACAACGGGAATGCCACAACAACCCTTTGTTTATCTTAGCTTTAGTAGAGTTTTGGGAGGGGAACAAAATTAGATGTGTGTTCAATCTTCCATCTTCACCTGGAAGTGCATCATCTGCTTCCTTTTTTGGTTGCACCCTCAACATGCGGAAGTTCCTGGGCCAGGGATCAAACCCAGACCACAGTTGTGACCTGTGCCACAGCTGTGGCAACACTGGATCCTTAGCCCACTGCACCACAAGGGAACTGCTTTCTGTCTGCTTTTCTGTTATACAAAATTGTGTTGCCATTCACCCATCGCTGTTGTCTGCTCCATGCGAGGCTCTAGCTTTTACAATTTCTGTGCTGTTACCTAAATAGAATGTTAGGAGAGACAGCACCTAAATATCGGGTCAAACGGTTATTTCTGTAGAAACCCCAAAATTCTTTTGAGAAGTGTCCTTTGTCCTTAGAATCTCAGGAGTGGAAATGATTTTAAAGGCAAGCCAGTTTAGTGAGCTATCTGATACTTTGTAGTGGGAAACTCATTATATGAAGAGATGAATAGCTGGAGAACCAGCGGGCTGTGGATCTCTGCACCAGGTCTGGAAATCCATATGTGCATTACATTTTAGTATCGAGTGAACAAGTAATGGCAAGGCCAGGGTTGAGCCCACGTTCACATGGATACTAATTGGGTTTGTAACCCACTGAGCCACAATGAGAAGTCCAAATCAATAATACTTAAGTTCAGCTTCAGTTATAGAGGAAGGTATTACTCAGAGTTGTTTTGTTTTGAGAAAAAGACTCAATACCAGAAAAACATTGAAAACTGTTGCTAAAGATAAAAGTGTAGAAATCCTAGTTTATAGTTAACTTCAACTGATAAATTAATTAGAACCACCCAATAAAGCCTCTCTGTTAAGTTCCTCTATAACTTGTTATGCTTTTCATCCTTTCTTTCTTTCTTTTTTCCTTTCCTTCCTTCCTTCCTTCCTTCCTTCCTTCCTTTCTTTCTTTCTTTCTTTCTTTTTTTTTTTGGATCTTTTTAGGGCTGCACCTATAAAGTTCCCAGACTAGGGGGTCCAATCAGAGCTGCAGCTGCCAGCCTACACCACAGCCTCAGCAATGTGGGATCCGAGCCACATCTGAGACCTATACCACAGCTCATAGCAACGTGGGATCCTTAACTCACTGAGCAAAGCCAGGCATCGAACCTGTGTCCTCATGGTTACTAGTTGGGTTTGTTACCACTGAGCCACGATGGGAACTCCCTCCTTTTTTTAAAAAAACACTTAAGTCAGTAGGTTTCTAAGTGTTCTTTGATATAAAAGTTTTTATAAATTTCATGATGAAATGAAAATATTACTCTCAATGTAATTTATTTTCTCTTAGGCCGAATTTATAAAATTTAATGTATTTCCCTTTGAACTGTGTCCATGTGAATGTCCTTTTACATTTGAAATTTATGGTGCTAGGTCATGAGTAGGTTTTTTATTGTTTTCTCTATTGCCTTTATTTGGCAAAATTGAAAAGCTGCCAGTCCTGTGTTCCTTTTCAAACTAATTTTGGGCAAATTATGTAGAATACAAAAGTCTGCTTATCATTGCACGCAGTTCTCACTGGCCTTTTTGCTCCTCCACAGATTATTTTACTTTCGTGTTCACGTATACAGGTGAGGCTGTCAAAGATAACGTTGGCAGTTATTACGGTCTTGGTGGCATATGACAGTCCTTCCTCGTTGGAACCATGGAATTAATTAATTTGTGTTTTGTGGCTGGAACCTGTTGACTGTGACCCCATAGGTTTGCTCAGTCATCCCAGGTCATTCTTTTAAGTTGCTTGGTGGGTTTATTTGTTGCCGTTTCCCGATGTTTATTACTGCCTCTGTACTTCAAAGGAGCATTCGTTGACTGTGCTGTTTGCAGTTTATTCTTTAAATGGACAAAGACAGTGTGGGTTTAGTGCTTGTTAATTGTTCTTTGTACTGATCCAGCTCTCACAATTGTTTTTTGAAAAATGTGCCCTAAAGCTAGTTAAAGTGGCTATTATCTGGGTCTTCATTGTCGGTTTTGCTATACAGTGCCTTGTAGGTTCATGACTGGGGCCCTCTCCTTAAGGAACTGCTAGCTCCTGTGTTCTTGAAAGGGACCTTGATAGAGGTAGGCACAGAATGGCTTTATTATGGATCATTGCTCCTTTTGTTTTTCTTAAGAAGGGAAGATGGGGATTTTGTCTTATCTTTGCATTGGTGCTCAAATGATGAGTTGCTGGATTCTTTGGCCTGGTACAGATCTTCTGCTCTGTTCAAAATCTAGCATTCTCATAAATTATTCCAGTTAATTCATTAGAACAGTGTTAAGAGATACTGGATAAAAGTTTTGCTGTAATGAACAATTGTGTAATAATGATATTCGAATTAGATACATGAGAGAGAGAAGAAAAACTTATATTTTCAGGTATACCAGAAATCAGGATAGTTTAGAACACTGAGCCAGAATTGGACAGTGAGAACATAGGCCTTGAAGTAAATTGAAAAAGAATTGTTTTGGGAATAAGCCCATGAAAAGTGTAATGCCTTTAAATATTTAATTGACAGAGATGTAAGAGATGAGTATAAAATTTAAGACTCAACTTGGCTGCCTTTTTGAAAATGTGGAGAAGCTGCTTTTTTGCTGCCAGATGAATGAGGTTATAAAAGTTGTCAAGCATGATGGACTATTTACATGTAATATACAAGCTCAGAATAATGAGTCCCTAAATGATCTAGAAATTTAATGATGTTATAATCATTGTCAAAGTCATTAAGAGCCACCAGAGAGGGAGTTCCCATTGTAGCTCCGTGGTTAAAGATCTGATATAGTCTCTGTGAGGATGCGAGTTTGATCTCTGGCCTCATTCCGTGGGTGAAGGATCTGGCATTTCCGCAAGCTGAAGCATAGGTCCCAAATTTGGCTCAGATCCTGTGTTGCCTTGGCTGTGTTGTGCGCCGGCAGCTGCGGCTCCTGTTTGACCCCTAGCCTGGGAACATCCATATGCTGCAGGTGCTGCTATAAAAAGGGGGAACACGAAAGAACCACCAAAGATAGCACGTATGCAGTGTCCCCTGTGTGCAAAGCATAGTTATGGGGATTGGGAAGATAGTGGTGATCCGTTCTATAGAGACAGAATCTTTGTTTTAACAAAACTCGACACACCAGACCGACACACAGTATAGCCTTGTTTCTGAGTGAGGCGTTAATACATATATATTTTTTTCCATCTTTGGCTGCCCATGGCACATGGACCTCCCAGGCCAGGGATCGGATCCGAGCCACAGTCTCCACCTAAGCTGCAGCTGCTGCAACACCAGATCCCTAACCCATTGTGCCTGGCCAGGGATCAAACCTGTGTCCCGGTGCTCCTAAAATGCCACTGATCCCATTTCACCACAGTGGGAGCTCCGGTAATTTTTATTTTTATTTTTTCAGCCATTTAAAAATTATAATTGATTTATAGTGTTGTGCCAGTTTCTGCTGCACAGCAAAGTGAGACAGTCAAACATATATCTGTCCGTATACATTCTTTTTTAAAAAAATTCCATCATGGTCTATTCCAGGAGATTGGATATAAATTCCTGTGCTATATATAGACATTGTCTGTCTATTCTAAATGTAAGAGTTTGCATCTACCAACCCCAAACTCCCCGTCCATCCCACTTCCTCCCCCCTTCCTTTGGCAGCCACAAGTCTGTTCTTTATGTCTGTGAGTCTGTTTCTGTTGTATAGACAGGTTCATTTGCACCATATTTTAGATTCCATATATAAGTGATATTGTATGGTAGCTGTCTTTGTCTTTCTTACTTGGTATGAGAAACTAGTTGCATCCATGTTGTTGCAAATGGCATTATTTTGGTTTTTTTGTGGTTGAGTAGTATTCCACTGTATTTATGTACCATGTCTTAATCTCTTCATCTGTTGACGGACATTTGGGTTGTTGCCATATCTTGGCCACTGTGAATACTGCTGTGGTGAACAGAGGGGGTGCATGTATCTTTTTGAATTATAGCTTTGTCTGGGTATATGCCCAGGAGCAGGATTGCTGGATCATATGGCAGTTCTATATTTAGTTCTCTGAGGAACCTCCATACTGTTTTCCGTAGTAGTTGCACCAATTTACATTCCCACCAACAGTGCAGGAGGGTTCCCTTTTCTCCAACCCTCTCCAGCATTTGTTGTTTGTAGACCTATTAGTGATGGCCATTCTGACCAGTGTGAGGTTGTACCTCATTGTAGTTTTTACTTGCATTTCTCTAATAATTAGTGATGTTGAGCACATTTTCATGTTCCTGCTAGCCATCCATATGTCTTCTTTGGAGAAATGTCTGTTTAGGTCTCTTTCCCAGTTTTTGATTGGGTTGTTCGCTTTTTTTTGTTGTTGAGTTGTATGAGTGGTTTGTATATTTTGGAGATTAAGCCCTTGTCAGCGGCATTGTTTGCAACTATTTTCTCCTATTCTGTGGGTTGTCTTTTCCTTTTGTTTATGGTTTCCTCTGCTATGCAAAAGCAAGCAAGTTTGATTAAGGTCCCATTTGTGTATTAAGTTTAGTTAGGTCCCATTTGTTTATTTTTATTTCTATTGCTTTCGGAGACTGACCTTAGAAAACATTTGTGCGGTTGGTGTCAGAGAATGTTTTGCCTGTGTTCTCGTCTAGGAATTTTATGGTGTTTTGTCTTATGCTTAAGTCTTTAAGCCATTTTGAGTCTATTTTTGTACGTGGTGTAAGTGTTCTAACTTCATTGATGTACATGCAGCTGTCCAGGTTTCCCAGCACCACTTGCTGAAGAGACTGTTTTCCTCCCACTTTATATTCTTTCCTCCTTTGTTGAAGATTAATTTTCCATAGGTGTCTGGGTTTATTTCTGGGTTTTCTGTTCTGTGCCATCCATCTGTATGTGGTTTTGTACTGACACCACATTGTCTTGATTACTGTAGCTTTGTAATACTCTCTGAAGTCTGGGAGAATTACGCCTCCTGCTTTGTTTTTTCCCTGAGGATTGCTTTGGTAGTTCTGGGTCTTTTATGGTTTCATGTAAATTTTTGGATTATTTGTTCTAGTTCTGTGAAAATGATCACGGGTAGGTTGATAGGGATTGCATTAAGTCTGTAGATTGCTTTGGGCAGTGTGGCCGTTGTAACAGCATTAATTCTTCCAGTCCAGCAGCATGGGATTTCTTTCCACTTCTTTGAATCCTCTTCAATTTCCTTGATTAAAGTTTTCTAGCTTTCAGTGTATAAATCTCCTAGCTCCTTGATCAGGTTTATTCCTAGGTATTTATTTGAGGTGCGATTTTAAAAGTTTTTTTTTAATATTCCCTTTCTAATATTTCGTTGTTAGTATACAGAAATACAACAATTTCTGAATGTTAATCTTGTATCCTGCTAATTTGCTGAATTTGTTGATCAGTTCCAGAAGTTTTTGTGTGGAGTCCTTAGGGTTTTCTATACCGAGTGTCATGTCTTCTGCATACAGTGACAATTTTACCTCTGCTCTCCCAGTTTGGATACCTTTTCTTTCTTTTGTTTGTCTGATTGCTGTGGGTGATGAGAGTGGGCATCCTTGTCTTGTTCTAGATTTTAGAGGGAAGGCTTTCAGCTTTTCACCCTTTGGTATCATGTTGGCTGTGGGTTTGTCATAAATGGCTTTTATTATGTTGAGATGTGTTCCCTCTATACTCACTTTGGCAAGAGTTATCATGAATGGATGTTAGATTTTGTCAAATGCTTTTTCTGCATCTATTGAGATGATTGTGTGGTTTTCGACGATTCTTTTGTTGATGTGGTGTATTACATTGATATGCATGTGTTGAACTATCCTTGTGAATTTGGGAGGAATCCTACTTGGTCATGGTGTATGATTTTTATGTGTTTTTGGATTAGGTTTGCTGAAATGGTGATAAAGGGTAATTTGGAAGTTCTTGTGTGGTGCAGCAAGTTAAGGATCTGGCATTGTCCTGGCGGTGGCACAGGTTGCAATTGTGGCTCAGGTTTGATCCCTGGCCCAGGAACTTCCACATGTTGTGGGTATGACCAAAATAAAAATAAAAATAAATAGGCGTTCCCGTGATGGTGCAGCGGAAATGAATCTGACTAGGAACCATGAGGTTGTGGGTTCGATTCCCTGGCCTTGCTCAGTGGGTTAAGGATCCGGCGTTGCCGTGAGCTGTGGTATAGGTTACAGACGTGGCTCAGATCTGGCATTGCTGTGGCTGTGATGTAGGCCAGCAGCTGTAGCTCTGATTAGACCGCTAGCCTGGGAACCTCCATAAGCCACAGGTGCACCCCTAAAAAGACAAAAAAAGGGGGGGTAACCTAGCAGTGAGTGTCCTGAATGTACTGACATGAAAAATCTTTTGATACTGGGTAGTAGATGAAATGGCCAGTTAAAGTATTTTATTAAATCTTTGAATAAAATTTAACTTGTATAGTTCTTAGGTTTCAAAGACTTAAATGAATGCTGATTCCTCGAGGTTACTGCATGCTGTTTCTGGTACAGTTTTGGATATTTTAAACATTTAAAATTCTAAAAATTAGGACCTCATTCATATGAAATACTTCAGTCAGAGAGCTTATAAGTGTCAGCAATACTCAGATATTTTGAATGGGCTGGAAAAGTGTGCATCTCTGTGAACTTTATATGTAGCTTAAGGTGTTGCTGAGCTGGGACAGTCCCATCGTTAAGGGGATTTAGTGAGCTGGAGAGCAGCGCATGTGGTACTCAGTAGCAGGGTTCTTTAACGAGGAGTAGAAATACGGATTCGGAACTGTTAAACCACATACTTTTGGAACATTACATAGAAGAAATTAAGCACAATGGACATTTTATATTTAGAAGTTTTCTTAAAAACTTAAATCTTGTAAGCGGCTTAGGCTAGAGTGGAATGTTTCTGTTAATTTTGGTACATTTTCTTTTATCTCTGATACAGACGTGCAGTGGTGATGTGATTGCCATTGGTTGCTTTTCCCTATTCATTTTCTTTTCTCTGCTTTCTTTCCTTCTTTTTCTTTAGAAATTACTGCTGTAGCTTACAAAGCGAGGAGCGCTCCTTTTGTGCAAAATGTTGAAGTCAGGAAAATGTCAGTGTTTCTACAGTCACGCTGATCTGCTTAAACTTAGTGTAAAAAATTATCAAAGGTTGTTGATATTCTTGAGACTTGTTTTTTACACTAGTATTATACATGGATTAAAAAAAGAGTAAGTACAGGTTATAATGGGTTATTTTCGGAGCAGTTTGGAATTTTCATGTGATAATGTTTCACAGTTTCATTTTCAAATATAATTTCCATCTCAATATTTTAGTTAATTGAGTTTCTTAAATAGGTAGTCACATTGGTTTTGGGCAGATCTTATTTGTCTGTCAGGTAAAATCCTTAAGCGTCGTAACATGTTCTGATATGCTGTGTTTTTACTTTTATGTCCTGCTAGTTTTAGCTCACCTTCCCATGAGTTGTTTATACTTGTCAGGACGCTTTTATTTTAAGGCTGAATGTTTAGGATCCTGGCTCCATCATTTACTAGCTGATGGAATCTTGGGCAAGTTGTTTAACCTCCAGAAACTTCCATAAAATCGATCTCAGGGTTATTGTGAGGGTTAAATTAGATAATGTAAGTCTTGTGTCTTGTCGCAGTGCCTGGTCCATAGTAAAACATACAGTAGATGATGGTAGCAGCAGCAATAGGATATCGCTGTATGTAAATTTTCCTTTTCTGAAAGTTTGCTCTCAAGGTAGGAAGGATCAGGGAGAGAGATGGATTTATGCTGTATGCCTAAAGAAAAGAAATGAACTCAGAGAAATTTGTCATACAGACATTTAAAGGAAGAAGACTTGTCAGCAGTATTACCCTTATTTCCTGTTTTTTTCCCTCCTTTCCGTGTAATTCCTGTCAGCTGTTTTTTTTCTTACTCTGTTGAAGCCAGTGCTCTGTATCTTCTCTTCTTCTGACAGCTGTTAGCCTAAGTAAATGAAAGATATAATGTGAAACTTTTCTTTGAGGATATTAATAGACTGTATTTTAAAGTCTACGCTCTGTTGATAGTACTCAAAACATGTGAGGCATTGTTATTTATATAATAATGTTTATTCTTATGTTTACAGAGTTGGAATAATACTTCCCTTATAACCTGCTTAAAAGATTGAAGATAAATATTAACATTTGCACCAAACTTAAATCCTACTGGCACAATATTGAGTGTGTGTGTATGTATGTATTATTATAAATATGTTTTTTCCATGTTTATTCAGTTGTATATGAAGTTTTTATGGGTTCAGAATTTCCAGCATTTTGAAGAATGATAAGAAGTAACGGTGTTGGAGTTCTCATCGTGGCTCAGTGCTTAACAACCCGACTAGGAACCATGATCTTGCGGGTTCGATCCCTGGCCTTGCTCAGTGGGTTAAGGATCCGGCGTTGCCGTGAGCTGTTGTGTAGGTCGCAGACGTGGCTCGGATCCCGCGTTGCTGTGGCTCTGGCGTAGGCTGGGGGCTACAGTTCCGATTCAACCCCTAGCCTGGGAATCTCCATATGCCACAGGAGTGGTCCTAAAAAAGGCAAAAAAAAAAAAAAAAAAAAAAAGAAGTAACAGTGTTGCTTTACTTTGGCATGGACCATTTTGAAATTTGGGCAGACGTTTTAGATGTACTTCTGAGTTTGATATTTTGCTATTTATTTTGGAGCAAATAAGAAATGACTTTTTGGACCCATTTGACATTACAAACACTTAAACAAATACTCACTAAAAAAGTATGTTGCTATAATTTGGTGACCTCTGAGTTTGTAATCTTGTGTTAGCATTCAGAGTTGTAGTTTAAATAATTGTCCCAGAGATAAAATTTCCTGTCATGCATCTCCTGGCCAATTTCCCCCTAAATTTATGAGTTTGCATAAAAATTATTGTGAAGCTTGAGTCGTTCCTAATATTCTGTTTCAGACTAAGAGTATAAATTATTAAAAATATCACATAGTTAGAAGAACTCAGGTATCTATAGAATTATGCATCTATTTACTTTTTTAGCCAACATTTGTGGTTGAGTTTCTAGTATATACCAGATACTGGGGTGGAGGGCAAAGTAATACCTTCTCTTTGGTCAGAACAGAGAGGCGATGATGCGCTTTCAGGCTCCAACTCTGCCCCTTTCTCATTAGTGCTCCTCATCTGCAATCCTGACCTCAGCAATGGTTTCTTAATATGTTACTTCAGCATCGTTGCTTAGTTCCTTTTATATCCTTTTTTATATTTTATATCCTGAATATTTTTTCAGATTAGAACATACGTGGTCTGTTGTGATGAAGGACTCATTAATGCAAATAATACATGACTGTTCAAGAAAATTTGGAAAAATCAGAAGTATAAATAATATTAAAACTGTAGCATTCTATTCAATTATATGCTTTTCATTTCTGTTGTGGTTATTGTTGTTGGCAGCTTCTGCTGCTTTTTTTTTTTTTTTTTTTTTTTTAAGTAGTCGTTTGCTGGCTTTCCAGCCAGAGGGAACTATTTAAAAGTCTATTTGGCACTTATATGCCAGTGTTTATAACAGCATTATTCACAATAGCCAGAAATTGGAAGCAACCCAAATGTCCATCAACAGATGAATGGACAAACATCAGATGAGTAGAGATCTATCTATATCTTCTAGCCTTAAATATATCAAGTTTTTCATGCAGTAGAGTTTTCAGCACCTTGAAGAGCGAGAGAAGTATATGTATATAATGGAATATTATTCAGCCATGAAAAGGAATGAAGTTCTGACACATGCTGCAGAGTGGATGAACATTGAAAACATGCTGAATGAAATAAGACAGGACACAAAGTACAAATGTTGTTTGTATGATTCTACCAACATGTCTAGAATAGCTAAATTCCTAAGAGTCAGAAGGTAGATCAGAGGTTACCCGAGGCTGTGGAGAAAGGAGTGGATACATAGTTTCTGTTTGGGGTGATGAGAATATTTTGGAAGTCGACAGTGGTAATGGTTGTACCGCATTGTGAATGTAATTCCATTGAATTGCACACTTAAAAACTGTTTCAATGGCAAGTTTTTATGTTCTGTATATTTTACCACAATTAGGAAACAGGCTGGAACATTGAAGAACTTGAGGCTGGTTCATAGGTGTACTTCTAAGGTAGGCTGAGGGCTCGCTCATTCATGCTTCCCCATGCTTCCCTCGTTTATGCACCATCATTTTGGAAAAAAAGACTAGCTCTGATTGAGTGCTAAGTTTATGGATAATTAATTTTTCTTAATCATTTTCTTTTTTTCCCATAAATATGGGTCACTTATAATGAAAATATCTACAAATAAGACTTGTTTTCAAAACAAGATCAGATCAGAAAATATTTATCTTCTTTGGCCTACTAGCTAATATTCTTTTCTTTCTCTTTTCTTGATCTTCTTTCACTTTTTCTTGGTTGTATGTATTACTCCTTAATTACTCAGTTTTTAATATAACCAAACTGGAGATAATTGGGGAAAAAAAAAAAGAAAGGAAGGACTCTTCCCATCCGCAGATTCACTACTGTAACATCAAGTTTCTTGGTTTTAATTTGAATGTGTTTTCTTCTGTTCTCTTCTTTGCTTGTATCTTTGTTCTAATAAAACTTTGTATATAATTTGAGTTCTTTTTTCAGTTTTTGTTACATGAGCATTGTAACATTCTGCATGTTGTCTGCCTTACTTACTGTCTTCCTAACCATCTTTTTAAAACAAAGTTAAACTTCCAGTTTCTAATCCAGCATGGAAGTTGCCACTCCTCCTGAACAACAGGTAAAAAGCTAGGCAGGAGTTCCCACTGCGGCTCAGTGACAATGAACCTGACTAGTATCCATGAGGATGTGGGTTTGATCCCTGGCCTCGCTCAGTGGGTTAAAGATCTGGTGTGCTGTGGAATAGGCCGGCAACTGCAGCTCCAACTCCAGTTTGGCCCCCAGCCTGGGAACTTCCATATGCCACACAGGTGGCCCCTCCCCCCCAAAAGAAAAAGCTGACCAAACTGAAAAATCAATAGCTCTTCTTAGATTCATCAGGGAAGTGAGGTCACAGGACCAACCACTGCCCCTGAAACTGGAGAGAGACAGATACCAAAAATCACAACTTACTGGAGAGAAACCTGAGAGAAGACACCTCTGGGAATGAGGGTAGGGAAGGGAAATCTGAACTAAAATTGATGAGTTGCTGTGGGGTCAGTCTGGACAAGACTGAGAGAGAAAATTCTGGGGGGAACCCAGTTATTGGGTGCACCCACACTTGTGAATTTTACCTTCAGGAACTTGGCCAGGTTCTCATGGTGAATATCAGAGAAGAATCCTCTCTTGCTTCCAGCCGGGGGAGAGGAAAAAGAAGTATGATGAAGATGCCAGAGCATTTTGTTTTTAACAAGGTCTGCCCTTAGGAGAAACTAACCAGAGCCTCACCTGCTGCAGTTTGACCAGAGCCTAACTGACTTGGGGGAAAGAACCAGTTCTGGCCTACTCTAGCCATCCTGCTCCGTGGAAGGGAGTGGAGTGATGAGTGAGGAGGATGCTGGGAAGCAAAGGTCAAGGTCACGGTTCAGAGATACAGGTTCACTGAAAGCCTGAGGTCTAGTCAGAGGGCTAGAGTGCTTCCCTTCCCCTCACACCTTAGCACCACACCATGAAAGGTCTGCTTACAGTAGTTCTTTTACCCTGTCCATCATATCTATCAAAAAATTATAATACGGAAAATAGTTTGAAGGGATAGTGCAAAGCACTAGAACCAGATTCAGATGTGGCAGAGACGTTGGAATTGTCAGACAAAAGAGTTAAAGCTAAGGACTCTAAGGAATAAATTAGATAGCAGATAAGAACAAATGGGCAGTGTTAGTGGAGAATGGAAATTCTAAGAAAGAACCAAAACGCTCACAATAAAAAACAATGTAACAGAAATGAAGAATGTTTTTGGTTGGGTTTATTAGTAGACTGGATATGCCTCAGGAGAGAATCTCTGAGCTTAAGAATAGCTTGATAGAACCACTAAAACTGAGAAAAGCCTGAAATAACAGACTATCCAGTGACTGTGGGACAACTGCAGAAGATGTGACATGCAAAATGGGAATTCCAGAAGGAGAAGAAAGAGAGAGGAACAGATGAAATAATGGAAACAACAATGACTGAGAATTGCCCCAAATTAATGTCAGATACCAAATCACAGAGCCAGGAAGCTCAGAGAAAACCAAACAGGATAAGTGCCCACAAAACTGCATGTAGGCGTATCATTTTCAACTACAGAAAATCAGAGATTAAAAACAAAAGTCCTGAGGGAGTTCCTGTTGTGGCCCAGCGGAAACAGATCGGACTAGTACCCATGAAGATTCAGGATTGATTCCTGGCCTCGCTCAGTGGGTTAAGGATCCGGTGTTGCCATGAGCTGTGTAAGCTGTGAGCTGTAGCTCCGATTCGACCCCTAGCCTGGGAACTTCCACAGGCTGTGGGTGCAGCCCTAAAAAGCAAAGGAAAAAACAAAAACAAACAAAAAAAACCAAAACAAAATAAAACAAAAAACCCCCCAAAGTCCTGAAAGAAGCCAGAGGAAAAATAGACCTCACCAGGGGAGAGGTAATTATTGAGTTTCATCAAATTCTCAGAAACCATGTGAGCAAGAGGAAAGTGAAATATTTAAGTGCCGAGAAGAGAGGAAAAACATCAACCTCTAGAATTGTGTGCCTTGCAGTATTATCCTTCAAAAGCAAAACAAATAAAAACTTTGGTAGACAAACAAAAATTAAGGGAATTTGTTGCCAGTAAACCTGCCTGGCAAGAAATGTTGAGACAATTTCTTCAGAGAGAAGGGAAATAATACAGGTCAGAAACTCAGACCTTACTTTCTTACATGAAATAAGGAAGAAAAAGGAAAGAGTGAAGGTATATTTAAAACTTTAGTTTTAAAAGGAAAAGAGTGAAGGTATATTTAAAATTTTAGTATTTTTGGTTCTTTTTGATCTAATAGATACTAGTTCAAAATAATAATATCAACAGATATATTCAATTATGTATATTTATATACATATGCTGTGCATAAGCCTAACACCAATGATATAAGGGCAGGGTGAGGATTTGTAATTATTTTGTTATTATAAGGTATTTACACTACCCATGAAGTGCTGTGATGTTATTTGAAAGTGGAATTGGATAAGCTATAATTGTATATTACAAACTCTAGAGCAGCCACTAAGAAAAGAAAAAAAAGTATAACTAATATACTAAGAAAGGTGAGAAAATAGAATCATAAAACTTCATTGAAACTACAAAAGGCAGAAAAAGAGTGGAAGGCTGGGAACAAAGAACAAGGGCAACAAATAGAAAACAATAACAAATATGGTAGATACTAGGCCAGCTTTATCAATAATCCCTTTGAACATTGGTGGTCTAAACGCACAAATTAAAAGACAGAGCTTTTTTAGAGTGGATCAAAAAATAAGATTCAATATGTCGTCTTTAGGAAATCCCCTTTAAATATAAAGATTTGGGATTAAGAGGTACAAACTACTATGCATATAGTAAACACGCTACAGGGATATATTATACAGCATGAGGAATATAGCCAATATTTTATAATAAATAAGTGGAGTATAACATTTATAAAATGGTGAATCACTGTGCTATACATTATATAATATTGTAAGTCAGTTATATACCTCAATTAAAAAAAAGACACATAGATTAAAAGTAAATGGACGGCAATGTTCCCCAGTGGCTCAGCAGGTTAAGGATCTGGCATTGTCACTGCAGTGACTCTGGTTGCAGCTGTGGCATGAGTTTAATCCCTGGCTTGGGAATTTGCACGTGCTATGGGCATGGCCAGAAAAAGGAAAAAAAAAAAAAAAAGTAAATAGATGGAGAAAGATATACCATTGCTACCGCTAGTTAAAGCAGGAGTAGCTATGTTAATTTTAGACACCAGATTTCAGGCCAAGGAAAGTTTTCATAGTTGAAGAAAGAGGGGAATTACATAATGATAAAGGGATCAATTTTTCAAGAAGACATAACAGTCCTCAATACGTATCGTGTGTGTGTGTGTGTATTTTATCAGCAAATACTAGCAAACTGAATCCAGCAATGTATAAAAAGAATCACATATTGTGATCAAGTGGGAGTCATCTCAGCTATGACAGGCTGGTTTAACTTTTTTTTTTCCACACCTGGGGCATGTGGCAGCTCTTGAGCCAGAGATGGAACCTGAGGCACAGCAGTGACAACGCCGAGTCCTTAACCACTAGGCCACCAGGGAACTCCTGGTTTAAGTTTTGAAAGTCGTTAATCCATCACATGAGCAGGTTAAAGGAGAAAAGTCACGTGGTCATATCAGTACATGCAGAAAAGCATTTGACAAAATCCAGCACCTATTCATAAAAACTCTCAGCAAACTGGAATAGAAGACTACTTTGTCAACTTGATAAAGAATATGTACAAAAATATACAGGTGGGAGTTCCTGCTGTGGTGCAGTGGGATTGGCAGTGTCTTGGGAGCACTGGGACACAGGTTTGATCCCCGAACTGTCACAGCGGGTTAAGGATCCAGCGTTGTGCAGTTGCAGCTTACATTGCAACTAAAGCTCAGATCTGATCCCTGGCTGGGGAGCTCCATGTGCTGTGGGGAAGCCAAAAAAAGGAAAAAAAAAAAAATGTACAGCTGACATCATACTTAACAGTGAGAAACCTGAGGCTTTCCCATGAAGATCCGAAACAAAGCAAGGACGTTCCCTATCACCATTGCGTTTCAGCACCGTACTGGAAGTCCTAGTTAATACGATAAGATTAAAAAAAGGAAATAAAAAGTATTCAGACTGGGAACAACAACAACAACAAAGACTGTCTTTGCAGATGATACGACAGAAAATCTGAAAGATATGACTAAACTTCCTGGAACGAATACGCAGTTTTAGCAGAGTTATAGGGGGAAAAATACACAATCAGTTGATTTCCTATTACCAGCAAAGAACCTGTGGCATTTGAATTAAAAAACACAGTATCATTTATAGTAACCCCGAAAAATGAAAGCCTTGGATATAAGTCTAACATGTGCAGAGTCCAGATGAGGAAAAAAAACTGTCAAAACTGGTGAATGAGGAGTTCCCGTCGTGGCGCAGTGGTTAACGAATCCGACTAGGAACCATGAGGTTGCAGGTTCGGTCCCTGCCCTTGCTCAGTGGGTTAACGATCCGGCGTTGCCGTGAGCTGTGGTGTAGGTCGCAGCCGAGGCTCGGATCCTGCGTTGCTGTGGCTCTGGCATAGGCTGGCGGCCACAGCTCCGATTAGACCCCTAGCCTGGGAACCTCCATATGCCGCGGGAGCGGCCCAAGAAATAGCAAAAAGACAAAAAAAAACCCCCCCAAAAAAACAAAAACAAAAACAAACAAACAAAAAAAACTGGTGAATGAAATAAAAAGCTGCTAAATAGAGAGATCGCATTAGTTCCTGTTAGATAGGAAAGTTTAAATTTCAGGAAGATCATTTATTCCCACCTCGATTTGTGGATTCAGCGCAGCCCCAGTCAAAATCCCAATGATTCTAAAATTTATAAGGAGAGTTTACAGACCTAGAATAGCCAACAGTGTTGAAGGAGAAGAAAGAAGAAAGCTGGAGGACCCATGCCGCTCAACTTTAAGATAGATTGTAAAGCTGTGGTATTCAAGACCGTATTGATGAAAGAATAGACAGATTAATGGGGCAGAATAGAGAGCCCAGAATAGTCCCACATAAATATAGCCAATTTTGACAAAAGGGCAAAAGCAATATGATGGAGAAAAGATAATCTTTTCAACAAAAGGTGTTGGAGCAACTAGGCATGCATATGATGCAAAAAAAAAAAAAAAAAAAGAAAGAAGAATCTAGGGACAGATCATACAGCCTTCACAAAAATCAATTCAAGATGGATCACAGACCTTAAAGTAAAATGCAAATGTTACGTAGTAGAAAATCTAGATGACCTTAGGTTTGGCAATGACTTCTCTATTTTATTTTTTTTTTGGCCACACCTGTGGCATGTGGCAGTTCCCAGGCCAGGGACTGAATCTGAGCTGCAGCTGAGGCGTGCACCATGGCCACATCAGCACTGGATCTAAGTGGCATCTGAGACCTGCGCTGCAGCTTTCGGCAACGCTGGATCCTTAACTCACTGAGCGAGGCCAGGGATTGAACCTGCATCCTCACAGGACAATGTTGGGTTCTTAACCCATCGAGCCACAATGGGAACTCTGGGAATGACATTCCTTTTAATAGCCATTTTGCTTCCTGTTGTATAGTGGTGTCAAAATTTATTTGCTCATTTTTTGATTGATGGGCATTGTGGTTATCACTAGTTTTTTCCTGTTATAAATCTATGATGGATTTGAGTTCATATATCCTTGCTCATCTGGGTTAAGAATTCTTTTGGACAGATTCCTGAGTTAGTCTGTATTCATATAAAATTTTGATATGTCCTAACAAGTAGTCCTTGAAAACAGCTATACTACTGTATATACTCAGCAGTAATATATTAGAAAATCTCATTTACTTTGTGCAAACCGTGAATTTTTTTTTTTTTGTCTTTTTGTCTTTTTAGGGCTGCACCCTCGGCATATGGAGGTTCCCGGGCTAGGGTCTAATCGGAGCTACAGCTACCAGCCTACACCAGAGCCACAGCAACACTAGATCCGAGCTGTGTCTGCTACCTACACCACAGCTCACGGCAACGCCGGATCCTTAACCCACTGAGTGAGGCCAGGGATTGAACCTGAAACCTCATGGTTCCTAGTCGGATTTGTTTCCACTGCGCCACAACAGGAACTCCAAAACCATCAATTTTTTTAATAAATGAAACATTTCAAACTCAAAAGGTAAAAAGGAAATTATAATAAATACCTTTGTTCCTATCACCCGCCATAACAAATAAACATTACACTTGTAGTCATAGTGCCCCCTCCCCTTCTAAACATTCTTACACTTGTGAAATGTGTGTGTTCATAAATAACATTATTTGCATAAGGTGTTAGCCTTCCCTATGGTTCCCAGTGGTTCCCACCTCCTGATATTTACACTCCACGTAATTTCTCCCTACATGGAATAGGGCTGACACGTGCAACCAATAGGATATTGCAGAAATGAGGGAGCGTGACTTAAAATGCTGGGTCATACAAGGTATGGCATCGTCGGTTTTGCTTACTTGTTCTGCAGGAAACCAGCTGCCAAGCTGTGAGGATGCTTATATGTTTACCAGTCTTACAGAAGGGCCAGTGGTGAGGAGCTGAAGCCTTCTGCCAGTAACCATGCGAAGGGGCCATCTTGAAGCAGGTCTTCCAGCCCCAGTCAGACCTTCTGGCCAAGATTTTGTCTGCAGTTTTATGAGATACCCTGAGCCAGAATCACCTGTCTAAACTGTACCCTAATCCCTGACACACAGAAACTGTGAGATAATAAATAGCTGATGTTTCAAGCTACTAGATTTAGGAGTAACAGATGAGAGAAAGAGAGAGAGATAAGCAGGTAGATAGGAGAGCCTTGGTTGTGAATTTTCCCCCCTGTGCTTGTGAAGTATTTTCAAGGGAAATTATTAGATTGGAAAATCCCCAAATACTAGTAGGAATTCAGATGTTGGGTGGCCAGAAAGAATGATAATATTAACGTCTATATAGTGAAGTTAGCATGATGCTGTATCCCTAAACCCTTCTCCCAACTTTTCTTTGGGGGTTATCCTACCCTGACTTGAATGTGGAAAAGTAAGGGGGGATTAATAAATGGAGGAATTAAGGTAATTGATTATAGTTGTTGAACAGTTAAGTATTTGTTAGGATGGGGACATATTAACAGGATAAGGTCAGTGATGGAATGAGAGGACTACACTCAGGTAGGATCTGTTGTCGCTGTGACCAAAGCTGTTCCGTAATAACTTTGAACCTTTCACTTCTCCCCAAAGATGCAGAATTACTTGTCCTTCGTATTTGTTTCCCTATTATCTTGTGTATACCTTTCTGTGATTTTTGCTATATTTGTTTCCATGTTTGTCTCCTTAGGCTCCATCAGCGGTGCTCTTGAGGACAGGGCAAGACAGGAGCCAAATGTCGTTCCTCTTCCCACTTAAGACAGTTGTTAACTTAAGGGAGCGTAAAAAGTTGGGCCAAGAAAGTAAATGTAATCACATCGCACCTCATAGAACAACTTGGACTTGTTACACAGCCGTATTAATACATACACTGAATCTTGTTCCAGTGAAAATTATATTTTAATTATATAGGGTTAATGAGATGTTAAGAACTGTGTGTATGTTATGATGGGCAAGGAGTGGAGGCTATGGGTGGTGGGGAAGAGAACTGTCCTTTTTCATAGTGAGAAGTCAATAGATAAAATATCTAAAACTTTTTTTTTGGGTCATAGGCCTCATATAAATGATAAAAAAAATTATAAGGGAGAAAAAAGGTGATGCAGCAGATGTTAGCTAAAGTAAGCCCTGGTGTTCCTATTACTGCATCTGTGATTGACGTGAACCTTCAAAAATTATTTGAAGAATTTTGTTTATATGTGCATGAAGTTCTCAAAGGGATTTGTGACCCTAAAACGTCAAAGCTTGCCTTAGCAAGAGAGGGGGTGGTATGGTGATGGTGGTGTTTTTCAGCAATTTCCTAAGATGTGATTGTTTTGTTGTTGGTTCTTGATTATTTTTTCTTTCTTTCTTTCTTTTTTTTTTTTTTGTTTGGTTTTCTTAGGATTGCACCTGTGGGCACATGAAAGTTCCCAGGCTGGGGGTTGAGTCAGAGCTGAGCTGCCAGGCTACATCACAGCCACAGCACCACGGGATCCCAGCTCATGCCTGTGACCCACACCACAGCTCACAGCAACGCCAGATCCTTTAATCCGCTGAGCGGAGGCAGGGATCGAACCTGTGTCCTCATGGATCCTAGTCAGGTTTGTTTCCTCTGAGCCACAACGGAAACTCCCTTGGTTAATTTTTTTCTTCATGTGTTGTTTCATTATCTTATATGAAAAATGACTCTGGGGAAATTAAATACCATTTTGTTTTTGGTCATTTATCAAAATAAATCTCTAAAGTCTTGCTTTGTATCTTTGTGCTGCTTTTTGAGTTAATGCCTTCAGCTCTTCTAGTTCACCCTTGATGGGGGCTCATAACTGATTTAACCCTCCGCCTCTCCATCCTCCTTATTCCTATTTTTCCCCCATTTTAGTTTTTTATTTGCAGAAGTTCCACTTGGTTACTTAACAAAATCTATCTGATCTTTGTTATTATCCTGTTCCTTGCTCGTTTAAGAATTTGTTTAATTACTTTCAGCATTTTATTTTATTTATTTATTTTGTCTTTTTGCATTTTCTAGGGCCGCACCTGCAGCATATGGAGGCTCCCAGGCTAGGGGGTCTAATCGGAGCTGTAGCTGCTGGCCTACACCTGAGCCACAGCAACTCGGAATCTGAGCCACATCTGCGACCTACACCACAGCTCCCAGCAACACCGGATCCCTAACCCTCTGAATGAGGCCAGGGATTGAACCCACAATGGTTCCTATTCGGATTCATTAACCACTGAGCCACGATGGGAACTCTGACTTTCAGCATTTTATTTTATTTTATTTTTATTTTTTATTTTTATTTTTTTGTCTTTTTGTCTTTTTTTTTGTTGTTGTTGTTGCTATTTCTTGGGCCGCTCCCGCGGCATATGGAGGTTCCCAAGCTAGGGGTTGAATCGGAGCTGTAGCCACCGGCCTACGCCAGAGCCACAGCAACGCAGGATCCGAGCCTCGGCTGCGACCTACACCACAGCTCACGGCAACGCCGGATCGTTAACCCACTGAGCAAGGGCAGGGACCGAACCTGCAACCTCATGGTTCCTAGTCGGATTCGTTAACCACTGCGCCACGACGGGAACTCCACTTTCAGCATTTTAGAAGTACTTAGTGTATATTCTGTGTTTGATTAATTAACTCCAATTAATCTGTGTTTGTTTCAGTTGTCATTATTTGAGCTTTGTTTCCTATGTACATTATATTTTTGAATTGTGAGCTTTGGTGGCCTGATGAGTAGAAAGAAATTTCAAGAACAGTTATGTAAACAAGAATTAGTATGGATATTTGGAAATTTGAGGCTGTGGGCCCAGTTTTAGCAGGATGTATACTGCATATGGTAAGTTTGGATCTGCATTTTAATGATGATTTGAGTGCTGGGCAAACCCTGTCCTAATGTTTTCATGTACTCTGAATAGGGAGGGAGTCCCCCCCTCCACTGTCTGAGGTTGGCATGATTTGGCTAATTAAAATAAATACTTAGTAATATTTATTAGTGATTATTCTCCCACTTATTTTGTAGGTAGAATTTACTCTCTTTTTTTTTTTTTTTTTTTGTCTTTTTAGGGCTGCACCTGCAGCATATAAAAGTTCCCAGGCTAGGGGGTCAAATCAGAACTGTAGGCTCCAGCCTACACCATAGCCACAGCAATGTCAGATCCAAGCCGGATCTGTAACCTATACCACAGCTCACAGCAACACCAGATCCTTAACCTGCTGAGCGAGGCCAGGGATCGAACCTGCATCCTCATGGATGCTAGTCAGATTTGTTTCCACTGAGCCATGATGGGAACTCCTAGAATTTACTCTTTATTGCACAAACATTTATTTAGTATCTGCCTTTTTTTTTTTTTTTTTTGGCTGCCCCATGGCACATGGAGTTTCTGGGCCAGGGATCGGATCTGAATTGCAGTTGTGACCTACTGGGCTGGGCTTCAAACCTGTGTCCCAGGGCTCCCAAGATGCTCTGATCCTGTTGCACCAAAGCAGGAACTCGGAGTATCTGCTTTATGGTAGACACAGTCTCTGGTACTGGGGATATAGAGATCTCGAGGACATAGTCTCTTCTTTGGGGGCAGTCAGGTAGCAGATGAAAGTGAGAGAAACGTTATTGAGAATGTGTGACTGCTCAGGCTTCATTGTTCACATTATAGAAGAGTTGCCTTCTGAAGAGTTAGAAATGAGGAGTTCCCATGTGGCTCAGCGAGTTAAGAACCGACTAGTATCCATGAGAATGTGGATTTGATCCTTGGCCCTGCACAGTGGGTTAAGGATCCAGCATTGCCGCAAGCTGCAGCATAGGTCACAGATGTGGCTCGGATCTGGCGTTGCTGTGGCTCTGGTGTAGGCGTATAGCTATAACTCCAATTGGACCCCTGGCCTGGGAACCTCCATATGCCATGGCTTTGGCCCTAAAAAGAAATAAAATAAAAAGTTAGAAATGATAGGGTGTCTTGGCAAGTGGAACGGGTACCTCGTTCTGAAGTGAGAGACAAGGATGTTTGGAGGCGGGCAGAGAAGTGAAGGAGGCACACAATGCTTTGGCTTCGTCAGGGCGAGGCTGTTTGGTTGGTGGTGTCTGTAGAGCCGGGAAAGGCATGAAGAGTGGGAAAGGCATGAAGAGTGGACTGCATCAGAGCTTTGATGAAAGGTGAGGAGGGGTGTCCAGCGTTGCCTGCATCATGATTGGGTCTTTGTTATTTTATGGAGAAATTTGTTCTGACCTAAATTTTGTTGTTTTATGTACAGTACATAAACATAATTTTTATTTAAAGTACATAAAGTATGGAAGAAAATATATCTAATATTAATAGTACTGACCTAAATTTTTCCTATTTTAGTTTTATTGCAGTATAGTTGATTTACAGTGTTGTGATAATTTCCGCTGTAAGTCATGACCTAAATTTTATTTTTTATCATTATTATTATTATTATTATTATTATTATTTGTCTTTTTGCCTTTTCTAGGGCCACTCCCACGGCATATGGAGGTTCCCAGGCTAGGGGTCAAATTGGACCCGTAGCCACTGGCCTACGCCACAGCCACAGCAGCTCGGGATCCGAGCCGCATCTGTGATCTACACCACAGCTCACGGCAACACCTGGATCCTTAACCCACTGAGCAAGGCAACCTCATGGTTCCTAGTCGTATTCGTTAACCACTGTGCCATGACAGGAGCTCCATGACCTAAATTTTAAAAACAGCTATCTTTTTTGCTGCACCCATGGCATATGGAGGTTGCCAGGCTAGTGGTCAAATTGGAGCTGGCCTACACCACAGCTCACAGCAATGCAGGATCCTTAACCCCCTGAACGAGGCCAGGGATAGAACCTGCGTCCTCATGGATGCCAATCGGGTTTGTTACCGCTGAGCCATGAAGGGAACTCCAAAAACAGCTTTCTTGATACATAATTCACATACTATACAATTCATGCATTTGAAATGTACAGTTCGGTAGTTTTTCGTATATTCACAGGTACGTGTAGCCATTGTTAGAGTCAATTTTAGAACAGAAAGACCCCTTTAGCTCTCCTTCCCCGTCCCCGCAGCCTGCCCAGCCCTGTGCCCCCATTCCTCAACCTTCTGTCCACGGCGATGCCTGTCCTAGACATCTCATGTGCATCATTATATGTGATATTTTGTGACGGGCTTCTTTCACTTAGCATGATGTTTTCAAGATTAATCTGTTAGAGACCATGTCAATACGCATTCCTTTTTATAGCTGTAACCTATTTTTTAAAATGTAAATTTAATTAAAATTGCTTATGCCACTGAACTAAACTCTTTTGGGTATTTTTACCAAAACATTTCTATTTTTTTTTAGTCGTTTGTCTTAGTTAAAATATAAATATTTAAGAGTTCCTGTCATGGCTCAGCAGGTTAAAAACCTGACCAGTATCCATGAAGATGAGGTTTCGATCCCTGGCTTTGCTTAGTGGGTTAAGGATCCAATTTTGCCATGAACTGTGGTGTAGGTCGCAAAAACAGCGTGGATCCTGTGTTGCTGTGGCTGTGGTGTAGGACAGCAGCTGCAGCTCCCATTTGACCCCTAGTCTGGGAACTTCCATATGCCATGGGTGTGACCCTAAAAAGGAAAATATCTCTCTATCTGTCTATCCATATGTATATCTGTCTATCCATATGGATATATATATGGATAGATAGGTATAGATATATCTTCAACTTAATTTTATCCCATATCATTAAAAAAACCAAGATTCCTGTTTCAAGAGACTATCCTACTTGTTAAAAGACTTCCTTGAATATCTTATTTCTTGGCATTACTTTAGCATACTAATCAAAATGCCATTTTCGTAGCAGCGAAAAAGTAACGATGTGGTTTAAAATGTATCTGACTCCGAGCTACAAATCCATGGTATATTTTCTTTCTTTTTTTTTTTTTTTTGTCTTTTTGCCATTTCTAGGGCTGCTCCCGCGGCATATGGAGGTTCCCGGGCTAGGTGTCTAATCGGAGCTGTAGCCACTGGCCTAAGCCAGAGCCACAGCAACGCGGGATCGGAGCCGAGTCTGCAGCCTACACCACAGCTCACGGCAACGCTGGATCGTTAACCCACTGAGCAAGGGCAGGGACCGAACCTGCAACCTCATGGCTCCCAGTCGGATTCGTTAACCACTGCGCCACGGCGGGAACTCCTCCATGGTATATTTTCTAACTAAAATGCTGTTCTCTCAGGCTTGGAGTATCAATGTAATTTTATGATTCTACTCTTTACTTATGTTTTCTTAGTGTACTGTCCTTGTGCCTACACAGCATGCTACAGATAGGTAAAAAATATTTTTTCTCAATTGCATGAGTCCATCCTCTAAAAAACAAAAGCAAGTACAGTATGATGTCTTTACTAATACTCTATACTTTTTGACTTCCTGGCTTTATTTGAAATGTTAGATAATTTTTTGTGTGTGAGTTAGAGCTGTGTAACAAACCACCATGAAACTTGATGGCTTAAAACAATCATCTTAGTGAGTCTGTGGATTTATGGGTCAGGAGTTTGGATAGTCTTAGCATGAGGGCTTGTGACGCCGAGAGGCTGGGAGCACTTAAAAGGCTGGGGGCTGGACTTTTTGATAATGTGTGTATGCACGCTCGTGTCTAGTGGTTGATGATGGGGCCTCAGTGGAGCTGTTAGCAGAATGTGGCCTTTCCATGTGGCCTCTGTGTGGGCTGGATTAGGCTTCTTAACCTGGGTTCCAGGAGTGAGCCTTGGTAATGACTTGAGATGTATGCTGTCGGTTGAGGCAGTCAGAAAGGTCTGCTCAGGTTTAAGGACGTGAGACGGACACTGTATCCCTCAGTGGAAAGATGTGGGATAAGAAGTGTGGCCGTGTTATGGATTGATTTGTGCCCCTCTCTCCCCGCAGCCCCCTTCCCCAACAGGGGAAGCCCTCACCCCGCCAGTACCTCGGGATGCCACCTTACTTGGAAAGAGGTTTGTTGCAAATCTAATTAGGGGAGAATGCCGTGTGGCATTGGAGGCAAAGATTGAAGTGCTTGAAGTGCTGCAGCTACGAGCCAAGAAATGACAGAGATTGCTGTCAGACCCCCAGAGGCCAGGAGGGGCCAGGGGAGGACCCTCCCTTCAGGTTTTGGAGGGAAAATGACCTAGTGGGTGCCTTGATTTTGAATTTCTAGCCCGTAGGACTATGAGACAACAAATTTCTGTTGCTTTAAGCCACCAGGTTTGTGGTATTTTGTTAGGAAGTCCTAAGAAACGAATATAGTCCATCTTTGGCACATACAGTCTGCTACAGGTGTGTTGTAAAAATTATTCTTATGGGTTTTTCCCCTCTACTTGTATTTGATAATGATCTAGCCCATCTACACTTTTCTTTTTTTTTTTTTTTTGTCTTTTTGTCTTTTTGTCTTTTTCTTTGTTGTTGTTGTTGCTATTTCTTGGGCCGCTCCCGCGGCATATGGAGGTTCCCAGGCTAGGGGTCTAATCGGAGCTGTAGCCACTGGCCTACGCCAGAGCCACAGCAACGCGGGATCCGAGCCGCGTCTGCAACCTACACCACAGCTCACGGCAACGCCAGATCGTTAACCCACTGAGCAAGGGCAGGGACCGAACCCGCAACCTCATGGTTCCTAGTCGGATTCGTTAACCACTGCGCCACGACGGGAACTCCATCTACACTTTTCTATATCCAATAGAAACGTACTAGGAGGGGCTGTTTTAATAGCCATCAGCCTAGTTTATATGTCAACATTTTTTGGTGAAAGGGTACAAAGCATGAAAATTATCAGTATTTATAGTTGGAAAGAGAGTTGGAACAGGACTTAGATTCATTGAAATGTGCTGTTAACAGTCAGTATTTATTAAGGGAATATTAATTTTGAGTGCCTGCTACTCACATAGCTTTGTTCTTTTTTAAAAAAGATGAAGTATTATTGATTTGCAATGTTATATTAGTTTCATGTGGACAGTATAGTGATTTAGTGTTTTTGCAGGTTATACTCCATTACAGAGTGTTATAAGATGCTGAATATAATTCCCTGTGTTATAGTCTGTCTGTGTTACTTATCTGTGTTATATGTAGTAGTTTGTGTTTGTTCATCTCATTCCCCTAACTTTTCCGTACTCCCTTCCCTCTCTTCTTTAGTAACTGTTTGTTTTCTATATCTGTCTGTTTCTGTTTTGCATTTACTTTAATTTGTATTTTTAGATACCACATATTAAGTGATAACACAGTGTTTGTCTTTCTCTAATTTGTCAGCCTAACATTCTCTAGATCCTTCCCTGTTGCTGTAAATGGCAGTATTTCATTCTTTTTTATGTGTGAGTAATAGTCCATTTATATATATTTACACCCATGCATACAAACCCCCCATCTTCCTAATCCAGTCATCTCTTGGACCCTTGGGTTGTTTCCATCCTTCGGCTGTTGTAAATAGTGCTCCTACGAACGTTGGTGTATATGTATTTTTTTTGAAGTAGTCTTTTCTTTTCTTTTCTTTTTTTTTTTTGTCTTTTTGCCATTTCTTGGGCCGCTCTCACAGCATATGGAGGTTCCCAGACTAGGGGTCCAATCGGAGCTGTAGCTGCCAGCCTACACCAGAGCCACAGCAACGTGGGATCCTTAACCCACTGAGCAAGGGCAGGGATCGAACCCTCAACCTCATCGTTCCTAGTCGGATTCGTTAACCACTGCGCCACAACGGGAACTCCTGAAGTAGTGTTTTCATGTTTTCCCCAGATATACATCCAGGAGTGGAATTGCTAGATCATCTGGTAGTTCTGTTTTTAGTTTTTTGAGGAACCTCCATACTGTTTTCTATAGTAGCTGCCCCAACTTACATTCCCACCAACAGTGTAGGAGGGTCTCCTTTCTCCACAGCCTCTCCAGCACTTGCTGTTTGTACACTTTTTGATGATAGCCATTCAAATCAATGTCAGGTAGTACCTCACTGTGGTTTTGATTTGCATTTCATAATTAGTGATGCTGAGCATCTTTTATGTGCCTTTTAGCCATGCGTATGACTTCTTTGGAGAAATGTCTAATCAGATCTTCTGTTCATTTTTTTTTTTTTGTCTTTTTTTTTTTGTTGTTGTTGTTGTTGTTGTTGTTGTTGCTATTTCTTGGGCCACTCCTGCGGCATATGGAGGTTCCCAGGCTAGGGGTCTAATCGGAGCTGTAGCCACCAGCCTACGCCAGAGCCACAGCAACACAGGATCCGAGCCGCGTCTGCAACCTACACCACAGCTCACGGCAACGCCGGATCCTTAACCCACTGAGCAAGGCCAGGGACCGAACCCATAACCTCATGGTTCCTAGTCGGATTCGTTAACCACTGCGCCACGACGGGAACTCCTGTTCATTTTTTTATTTGGGTTGGCTTTTTTTTTTCTTTTTAATACTGAGTTGTGTAAGCTGTTCGTGTGTTTTGGTTATTAAGCCCTTGTTGGTCTCATTATTTGCACATATTTGCTCCTTTCCATTAATTGTCTTTTTTTGTTAGTGGTTTCTTTTGCTGTGCAAAACTTTTTTGTTTTAATTAGGTTACATTTGTTTATTTTTGCTTTTATTACTTTTGCTTTAGAACATTGATACAAGAAAATGTTGCTATAATTTATGTCAGAGTGTTCTGCCTGTGTTTCTTCTAGAAGTTTTATGGTTTCAGGTCTTATATTTAGGTCTTTAAAGCATTTTGAGTTTATTTTTGTGTATGGTGAGAGAAATGTTCTGATTTCATTGTTTGACATGTAGCTGTCCAGTTTGCCCAGCACCACTGTTGAAGAGGCTGTCTTTTTCCCATTGTATATTCTTTTCCCTTTTGTTCTAGATTAGTGATGTTAGGTGCATGGGTTTATTTTGGGGCTCTTTATGCTGTTCTGTTGAGCTGTGTGTCTGTTTTTGTGCCAGTGACATGCTGTTTTGATTATTGTGCAAGTAGCTTTGTTCTTAACTCATCAAGATAATTAAAGAGTAGTCTCTTTACAGACTTGTGGTTGCCAGAGATGAGGCAGGAGGGAGTGGGATGGACTGGGAGTTTGGGGTTAGTAGATGCAAACTGTTACATTTAGAATAGAAAAGCAGTCTCTTGGGATAGACCATGTTGGAAGATAATATAAGAAAAGGAATGTAAATATATGTGGGACTGGGTTACTTTACTGTAAATCAATTATACTTTCATATAAAAAAACTAAAAAAAGAGTGGTCTCTTTGACCTTTTCTACTCTTTTTGGGTGACAATATGAATGTTTAGGAAATAATTTTTTATTTCTTAAGGAACTAAGAGGCAGTACGTCTAAATGGTTAATGATATAGCAACATAGGGATAATGTGATACATAAACCATAGGGTCGAAGGTAAAATTAGGTGATAACATCAAGTGTCTGAGTATAAGCAGTCAGTAAATGTTAACTGTCGTTATTGATGAATGTCAGAATATTCAGTACAAAATATTCCTCACTGTCATGGGATTGGTGCCAGAAACCCCATGGGTACTAAAATTTGGGGATACTCAGTAGCATAGTATTTGCATATGACCTGCACACATCTTCCTGTGTACTTTTAACTCATATCTAGACACTTATAATACCTAATAAAATATAGATGCTGTGTTCATAGTTGTCAGTGAGTGGCAAATTCAAGTTTTGCTTTTTGGAAGTTTCTGGAATTTTTTTTCCCCCTCAATATTTTTGATCCATGGTTGGTTGAACTGATGGATGTAGGACCAAGTTTTATAGAGGAGTGACTATATAGACAAAAAGTAACCATAGAAATGGAAAGAAAAGTGGGAATAGAAGGTTAACAAACATTTTAAAAAATGAGTACTGGTTGGAAACAGCATTTCTTGGAATATGTTTGCAGATAATGGTGAAAAAATAATTTATGGGCAGTTAAGTTTGGAAGGTACATTCCTTTACCATCTACTTTGATAGTGTACAATAATATAGTTATGTCCCTAAGATGAGAAGTTCTATAAATACACATATTATATAGATATATGTAATACATATATACATATTTATAATCTTGAGAAGAAGGTATACTTATAATCTATAGGACTTCAGCTTTCAGCAGTATGGTTCACTATATAGCTTGGAAAAACTTCCTATTTAAATGCAGCTAGAAATTAAAACTTTTTTTTTTTTTTGGTCTTTTTACAGCTGCTCCTGGCACATTGAAGTTCTCAAAGCTGGGGGTTGAATTGTGGAGCTACTGCTGCTAGCCTATGCCACAGCCACACAATGCCAGGTCTAAGCAGCATCTGTGACCTACACCACAGTTTATGGCAATGCTGAATCCTTAACCTATTGAATGAGGCCAGGGATTGAACCCACCTCCTCCTTCACAGACACTATATTGGCTTCTTAACCCCCTTGAGCCACAATGGGAACTCTGCAAATGTATTTTATTTATTTTATTTTTTGTCTTTTTGCCTTTTCTAGGGCCTCTTCCTGCGGCATATGGAAGCTCCCAGGCTAGGGGTCTAATCCGATCTGTAGCTGCCGGCCTACACCAGAGCCACAGCAACGCGGGATCCGAGCTGCGTCTGCAACCTACACCACAGCTCATGGCAACGCCGGATCCTTAACTCACTGAGCAAGGGCAGGGATCGAACCCGCAACCTCATGGTTCCTAGTTGGATTCGTTAACCACTGTGCCACAACGGGAACTCCTGCAAATGTCTTTAAATGCAAATTGTATTTCCACAAAGGTAAGGGAAATATCTCTGAGCCAAAAGCAGCCAGAAATTGGAAACCACATGTGTTGTGTGAAGGACTTATTTATTTATTTGAATAGTTGATAGAAAGCTAGAGTAGCTATGTTAATTTCACACTAAGCTGACTTAAGAAGAAGGTAGATTATCAGACATTGTGTATTGACAAAAGGGTCAAGTCTCCAAAAAGACATTGTTGATGGGGTAAAAACTGATAGAATTTCAAGGAGAAATAGATGGATTCACTGTTACAGTTGGAGAATTTAGCACCTGTCTTTCCGTAACTTGCAGAGACAGCAGGCAGAAAATCAGTAAAGATAAGCTGAACAGTACCATTGGTCAGCTGGATTTAATGACACTTATCTGGCAACTGCATAACACGTGTTCTTTTCCGTCTCACATAGAATAGTCACTAAGATGCTTTATATTTTGGGTCATAAAACACACCTGAAACATGTGGTCTCAGGCCACAGTGGAATTAAGGTAGAAAAGTAGTTGGAAAATCTGAAAAAAATTGGAGATTTTTCTATACCACACCTCCAGGTAACACATAGGTCAAAAAAAGTCCAAAGAAAAGTTTTAAATATTTTGAACTAAAAATGAAAAGCAGCAAAAGCAGAGCTTGAAGTTTATAGCATTGACTATATATGTTAGAAAATAAGAAAGATTTAAAGTGACTATCTTCAGCTTCCAGCTTTATAGAAGTAGAGAAAAAGAGCACTATAAACCTTATAAACCTTAAGCAAGAGGAAGAAAAGAAAGGCTAGAGCATAGATAAGTAAAACTGAAAATGGGAAGACAGAGAAAATGGGCAAAACTAAAAGCTGGTCTTGGAAAAGACAGATAAAATGACAGACCTCTAGCCAGGCTAACAAAAACGAAAGCGAGAAAGACTG
Organism: Sus scrofa; assembly: GCF_054392235.1. Taxonomy (NCBI): domain Eukaryota; kingdom Metazoa; phylum Chordata; class Mammalia; order Artiodactyla; family Suidae; genus Sus; species Sus scrofa. The sequence continues at coordinate 129,768,773 of NC_139386.1, forward strand.
TTAATATAAGGAATGAAAGAGGTAAATTTCTTTTTTCCTTTAGTTGTGATGAAATACAGAATTGACCCTTGAGCAATATGGGGCTTAAGGGAGTTGACCCTTGTTGCACAGCTGAAAATCCGCGCATAACTTTACGGCTGGCTCTGTATTTGTGGTTCTGCAGCCACAGAGTCAAACACCTGCAGATCTTGCAGTACAGCATACATATTTATTGCAAAACGTCTGTGTATACATAGACCCATGCAGTTCAAACCCGTGTTGTTAAGGGTCAACTGTACGTAACAAAAAAATTACCGTTGTGAGCATTTTTAATGTGCAGTTCAGTGGCCTTAAGTACATTCACACTGCTGTGCAACCGTATCCCCGTCCGTCTCCAGAGTGCCCAGTCAACTCCCCACACCCACTTCCCTGGCAACCACCATTCTACCTTCTGCCTCTTAACAATGGACTACCCTGGGTACCGCATATTTGTCATTTTGTGACTGACTTATTTCACTTAATGTCTTTAAGTTGGCACATCAAAATTTCCCTCCTTTATAAGGCTGAGTAATGTTCCATGGAATATAATGTATATATACCACATGCAAAAAATCCATTCATCAATTGATGAAACACTCGAGTTGCTTCTGCCATCTGGATATTGTGAATGATGCTGCTGTGAACTTGGGTGTACAAATATCTCATTAAGTCCCTACTTTTACTCCTCTTGGGGATATACCCAGAAGTGGAATTGGCGGGTTATATGGGAACTATGTACTCGATACTTTGAGGCACCGTCATACTGTTTTTCACAGCAGTTGCGTTAAGTTTTGTTCCTGTCAACAAAACCAACGCTTATTATTTTCTGCTTTTGTTTCTTTCATTTTTATTTTCTTTTGTTTCTTTAATTTTTATTATTTCCTTATGTGTGTGAAATGGTATCTTATTGTGGCCTGGGTTTGCTTTCCCTGATTAGTGGTGTTGAGCCTCTTTTCATATGCCTGTTGTGCTTACTGGCTACTTGTATGTCTTTGGAGAAATGTCTGTTCAGGTTCTTTGCCCATATTTTATTGAGTTGAGTAATTGATTTTCTTTTTATATTCTAGATGTAACTTATCACATATATGATTTGCAGGCATTTTTCCTCATTCTTTGGGTTGCCTTTTTCATTCTGTTGATAGTGTCTTTTTTTTTTTCTTTTTTTGTCTTTTGTCTTTTTAGGGCTGCACCCGTGGCATATGGAGGTTCCCAGGCTAGGGGTCTAATCGGCACCATAGCTGCTGGCCTCTACCACAGCTCACGGCAACGCCAGATCCTTAACCCACTGAGTGAGGCCAGGGATCGAACCTGCAACCTCATGGTTCCTAGTTGGATTCGTTAACCACTGAGCCATGACAGGAACTCCTGGTAGTGTCTTTTGCTGCACAAAAGTTTTTTTGTTTTTTTGTTTTTTCTTTTTTTGGCCACAGCTGTGGCATATGGAAGTTCCTGGGCCTGTAATCGAATCCAAGCTGCATCTATGACCTACACCACAGCTGTAGCAATGCTGGATCTTTAACCCACTGCACTGGGCTGGGGATCTAACCCGTTCTAAGTAGCAGCCCAAGCCACTGCAGAGACAATGCCAGATCCTTAACCCACTGTGCCACAGTGGCAACTCCCAGGAGTTTTAATTTTGATGGAAGTCTAGTTTATCTAATTTTTTCTTTTGTTTTGTCCATGCTTTTGGTGTTATATTTAAGGATCATTGCCAAATCATTGTTATGAAGCTTTTAACCTGTGCTTTCTTCTAAGAGTTTTATAGTTTCAGCTTATGCGTTTAAGTTTTTGAACCATTTTAAGTTAACAGGTAAACCTTTTAAACAACCTTCATTTTGGATTTCTTATCTCTAAAATGAAGACATTACTTGTCCTACAGAATTGTGAGCAATAAATAAGTTAATTGATGTGAGAAGTCCTAAAAATGAAAATGCTAAATTGTTGAATCAGCCTTTAAAACAAACTAACCCCCAAATGATGAAAAATAACCATAACAATCTAGTTATCTGAATTGTATAAATTTTTTTCTTTGTTTAATCAAATGAAGTTTGTCTGTTTGAAGGCATTTTGGGAAAGTAAGATTTGTTTTATAGTCAAATCCTGACCACTTTGGAACCTCCAGCCTTCAGGAATCAGTCTGAGTCAAAAGTCTTCAGCGTAAAGGTCCTAGTGATGGGAATGGGATTATTTTGCAGTTCCTAGTTCTTCATCGCTCAGATGCTCTGCTGTCAGCTGCTTTTGCTGTGGAGTGGATTCCCTGAGGTCATCAGTGACCACATCTGCTGTCAACTTTGGGTCTTGCTGACTTTTGATAGTGGTTAAGAGCACAGCCACCTGTGTTCAGGCCTGGGAACTTCTGCATGCTGCGAGTACAGCCAAAAAAAAAGGTTCTTTTGAGGAGTTAAGAGCACCCTTATAAGTTCTTATAAAATACAAAGTGATAAGGAAACCGTGATCATTTCTCATGGAAGATCCTTTTCAAATATTACGGTAATATCTAAGACTTTTACGGAACTTATTTAATGTATAGATATTTTATTATTTCATTAACATTTCACTTTTGTTTTTTTTTTTTTGTCTTTTGTCTTTTTGTTGTTGTTGTTGTTGCTATTTCTTGGGCCGCTCCCGCGGCATATGGAGGTTCCCAGGCTAGGGGTCGAATCGGAGCTGTAGCCCCCTGCCTACGCCAGAGCCACAGTAATGCAGGATCCGAGCCGCGTCTGCAACCTACACCACAGCTCATGGCAACGCTGGATCGTTAACCCACTGAGCAAGGGCAGGGATCGAACCGCAACCTCATGGTTTCTAGTCGGATTCGTTAACCACTGCGCCATGACGGGAACTCCAACATTTTACTTTTGAATAGAAGTTTTAGGTACACAGCGAAGTTAGGTGGAAAGTGCAGAGACCCCCACATACCCCTTGCCCTGCACACGCAGAGCCTTCCCGCCGCATCAGTGTTCACTGCCAGCGTGGTGCGGACACTTCGTGATCACCCAGTCCGTGGCTCACATTGCAGTTCTCTCTTGGTGGTGAACATTCTGGGTTTGGACACATGTGTAGTGGCATGTATCTGTCATTACTGTATCACACAGAGTATGTTCACTGCTGTAAAAATCCTCTGCGCTCTGGAGCTCCCTCTCTGAGGCAGTGAAGCATCTGATTGCAGCACTTGGGTGGTGGAGGAGGCACGGGTTCAGTCCTCAGCCCCGTGGTGGGTTAAAGGCTCCTGGACTGCTGCAGCGTTGGCGTTGGTCAGCAGCTGTGGCTCAGATGCAGTCCCTGGCCCAGAAACTTCCATATACTGTGCGTTCGGCCATGAACAAAAAACCCTCTGTGTTATGCTCGTTTGTGCCTTCCCTGGCCCAGCCCCTGAGCTTTTACTGTCTCCAGAGTGTGCCTTTTCCAGAATGTCATGTGGTTGGAATGATATATTATGTAGGTTTTTCAGATGGATAGTTGACATATCGTAAAATGCATTCCTTTGACGTGCCCGGTCCAGTGGCATTTAGTTTATTCACAAGGTTGTCCAGCTGTCCCCGCAGCCCCATCCCAGGACGTTTTCGTCACTTTCGGAGGAGAACCTGTGCCCGCTGGCGGTCACTCTCCAGCACCCTTCGTCCAGTCACTCCAAGCCACTAAATTCCTCTCTGTCTTCAGATTCGCCTGTTCTGGACATTTACGTAGATGGAATCACATGCTTATGTGGCCTTTTGTGTCTAAGTACTAAGCCTTTTTTTTTTTTGTCTTTTTTTGCCTTTTTCTACGGCCGCTCCCACGGCATATGGAGGTTCCCAGGCTAGGGGTTGAATCGGAGCTGTAGCCGCCAGCCTACACCAGAGCCACAGCAACGCGGGATCCGAGCCACATGTGCAACCTACACCACAGCTCACAGCAACGCCGGATCCTTAACCCACTGAGCAAGGCCAGGGATCGAACCTGCAACCTCATGGTTCCTAGTTGGATTCATTAACCACTGCACCACGACGGGAACTCCAGTACTAAGCCTTTTTAATGACGGCTTTAGTCTTTTCAAAGTTTGTTCATGTTGGATGTGCAACACCTCTATGAGGTAAACAGGGACTTTGTGACATAATCGCATCGTCAGATTTATTGTGTCTTAGTGACCTCACTTTACCATAGGATGAAGGAAAGAGGTTTATAGGTGGCAGGGTAGAGATTTGGGAAAGTAGAGTTAAAGGAAAAATAGGACATGACGATGTATGAAAAATAACTCAGTCCTGTGGGATTTCTAGAACCATTAGTAGTAAGCTTTATTAAAATGCAACTGCAATTAAGTACTCCAGTTATACTTCAGAATTCAAAACTAGAAGGTGGGTTGTCGAGCCTTCGGTAGACTTAGACCGAATCTCACTTCATCAGGGGCGGACGGATATCAGGATTGTGCTCTTGGTTATTCCAAACTCTTTAAATGGAAGCCTGTTGCTGCAGCGTACAAAAGGGGTATGATACATTTATTTTCTAAAAAGAAGCTAAAGCCAATAATAGATGTCTTTTACCTACGCTGTAGTTAACTCACATAGAGGGCTTTTATATAATGGAAATATAAAGCATTACTTCTTTTTTTTTTTTTTTTTTCTTTTTTGGTCTTTTTAGGGCCTCACGCATGGCACATGGAAGTTCCCAGGCTAGGGGTTGAATTAGAGCTGTAGCTGCCGGCCTGTGCCACAGCCACAGCAATGCCAGATCCTTAAACCACTGAGTGAGGCCAGAGATGGAACCCGAGTCCTCGTGGATACTAGTCAGGTTCACTTACCACTGAGCCATGACGGGAACTCCTAAAGCACTAATTCTTTTTTTTTTTTTTTAATTTTAATTTTTTATTACTCAAATGAAGTTATCACATCTGTAGTTGTATAATGATCATAACAATCTGATTTCACAGGATTTCCATCCCACAGCCCAAGCACATCCCCCCATCCCCCAAACTGTCTCCTCTGGAGACCATAAGTTTTTCAATGTCTATGAGTCAGCATCTGTTCTGCAAAGAAGTTCAGACTGTCCTTTTTTCCACATGTCAGTGAAAGCATTGGATGTTAGTGTCTCATTGTATGGCTGACTTCACTTAACATGATAGTTTCTAGGTCCATCCATGTTGCAAAAAATGCTGATATTTCATTTTTTTAATGGCTGAGTAATATTCCATTGTGTATATGTACCACATCTTCTGGATCCACTCCTCTGTTGATGGGCATTTAGATTGCTTCCACGTCTTGGCTGTTGTAAATAGTGCTGCAGTGAACACTGGAGTACATGTGTCTTTGTGAGTCATGGTTTTCTCTGGATAGATGCCCAGGAGTGGGATTGCTGGGTCAAATGGTAGTTCTATGTTTAGTTTTCTGAGGCATCTCCATCCTGCTTTCCACAGTGGTTGCACCAATTTACAATCCCACCAACAGTGTACTAGGGTTCCTTTTTCTCCACACCCTCTCCAGCATTAATTGTTTGTAGACTTTTTGATGATGGCCATTCTGGCTGGTGTAAGCTGGTACCTCATCGTGGTTTTGATTTGCATCTCTCTAATAATGAGTGATGTTGAACATTCTTTCATGTGTTTTTTGGCCATTTGTATGTCTTCTTTGGAGAATTGTCTGTTTAGATCTTCTACCCATTTTTTGATGGGCTTGTTTGTTTTTTTGGTATGGAGCTGCAGAAGGTGTTTATAAATTTTGGAGATGAATCCCTTGTCAGTCGATTCACTTGCAAAGATTTTCTCCCATTCTGTGGGTTGTCTCTTTGTGTTGTTTAGGGTTTCCTTTGCTGTGCAGAAAGTTTTAAGTTTGATTGGGTCCCATTGGTTTATTTTTGTTTTTGTTGTCAATCCTCTGAGAGGTGGATCTGAGAAGATGTTGCTGTCGTTTATGTCAGAGAGTGTTTGGCCTATGTTTTCCTCTAGGAGTTTGATAGTATCTGGTCTTATATCTAAGTCTTTAATCCATTTGGAGTTTATTTTTATGTATGGTGTTAGGGAGTGTTCTAATTTCATTCTTTTCCATGTGGCTGTCCAGTTTTCCCAGCACCACTTATTGAACAAGGAAAGCATTAATTCCTAAAAAATTTTTTTCATATATTTTAATGGAAGTATACTTGATATACAGTGTTTCAGGTGTACAGCAAAGTGATCCAATTTTATATATATATATTCTTTTCAGATTCTTTTCTCTTATAGGTTATTAAAAGATATTGAATACACTTCCCTGTACTATACAGTAGGTCCTTATTGTAAGCATTAATTCTTGAAAGTTGTGAGCATAGTTGTAATTATTGGTCGGTATTAGTAAAAGGCAGCATTTTTATGTAAACTTTATATATTAGGTTTTCTGTTTTAAAATATAGTATGTTTTCAGGGCATTCTTGTCATGGCTCAGTGGTTAATGAACCCGACTAGTATCCATGAGGACATGGGTTCACTCCCTGGCCTCACTCAGTGGGTTAAGGACCCAGTGTTGCTGTGAGCTCTGGTGTAGGTTGCAGACACAGTTTGGATCCAGCGTTGCTGTGGCTCTGGTGTAGGCTGGCAGCTGCAGCTCCGATTGGACCCCTAGCCTGGGAACCTCCATATGCCATGGGTGCAGCCCTAAATAGGCAAAAAGATGGGGAAAAAAAAATACATATATATATAGAGAGAGAGCACGCTTTCAGGATGCAAGCTAGTGCCATTTTCACATTTGAAATTGTAGTTGTAACTATGTAGAGAAGATCAGTAGGCTGACAGATCATAGCAGTCCGTCTTATTGTCTGCCATGGCTCTTACCATTTCCTGGCGCAAAGGAAGTTCTGGTTAAATTATTTCGTTCCTGTCTGGCCTTTTGCGCTGATGAGTTGTGCTGTGCTGGTCTCTGCATTGGCGAGGACTTTCCTTTTTTTTTTTTTGGTTCCCTGACTTCATCCTGCTTCTCTTGGGAATTCTTCCCTCAACAGTAAGAGCTCCCTGAGCCCTTCTATAGTTCCATTCCAAGGGAAGGAAGTTCTAAAAGGGGAAGTTATTGAAAATGAAAAGAAAAAGATATGTCCTTAGGTTAACAAAACTCTTGCCCCTGTTCACTTGTAGTCAAATCTTTGTCTTAGAAGTTCTAGCCTCGCACTGAATGGTTTAACTTTGACCTTTTTCTGCGTTGCCCTTTCCCTCATTGACTCTTTCTGCTGCTGGGTTGAGGTGGAGGGAGTGGAGACAGAGGAATAGAAACAGGCGTGTGTGTTGACGAGGTGAGGAGGAGAGCGTTCGGCAACCTATGAGGAGAGAGTAGCATTTGCAAAGAGTCTAGGTGGGATTTTTATTTGTGTATATGTGTTGGTGCTCTTTAGTTTGTTTTTTGTTTGTTTTGTTGCTTTTTAGGGCTGCACCTGCGGCATGTGGAAGTTCCCAGGCTAGGGGTCCAATCAGAGCTACAGCCGCCGGCCTGCACTACAGCCAACAGCTGTGCAGGATCCAAGTGACGTCTGCGACCTACACCACAGCTCATAGCAACACCAGGTCCTTAATCCACTGCGCAATTGAATCTGTGTCCTCATGCATACTCGTCAGGTTCATTTCCACTGAGCCACGACAGAAACTACTGTTGGTGGTTTAATTTGTGTGTGTATAAATTGCTGTGTATAACCAAGGTTAGCTGAGAATATGCTGATCTCGAAAATAATTTGTAGTGCTTTAATCATTTATTGCATAAAATTTAAGATCTTCTCAGTACATGCAAGCACGTCATAGTTTTTGTTTAAGAACTTCATGATCAAGAAACTCTTTTGTGGAGTTCCCATCATGGCACAGCAGAAACGAATCCAACTGGGAGCCATGAGGTTGAGGGTTCGATCCCCGGTCTTGCTCAGTGGGGTAAGGATCCGGCGTTGGCATAAGCTGTGGTGTAGGTCACAGATGTGGCTTGGATCTGGCGTTGCTGTGGATGTGGTGGAGGCCGGCAGCTGTAGCTCCAATCGGACCCTAGCCTGGGAACCTCCATATGCAGAGGGTGCGGCCCTAAAAATGACAAAACAAACAAACAAACAAAAGAAACTCTTTTGAGATAGTTTTAAAAAATTACAATTCTTTGAACAACCTGCTATATACCTTGTTTTTGTAAACTCATATCAAGAATGCTTCGTTTTACATAGATATTCAAATAGGGTTATTGTTCCCCTTATTTTTCATTCCTGAAATGATAATGCCTGTTTGAATATTACTTGTGTATGTCTTGCCTTTCAACTGAATTTGCTGTAGGCATATTTGCTTAAGGGGTTGGCAAGATTTATGAGGAATTTATAGGCATTTGTATAGTTCATTGAATCTTAGAGATGGGAGGGATTTTAAAGGCCTTTCTAGCCCTCGCAATAGAAACTCATTTTCAACCAACTCGACTTTGGGCTCTTGTAATTGCTTCCTAATTGTAGCTATTTGTAGAGAAGGTCTGTTCTTTCTGGGAATTCCATTCTATTTCTGACTCATTCTGTTTGAAAATTGTGCTCTGAAATGCTCTCAGTCCTTTATCGTAATTTTGTTCTTCTAGAACTGGATCCTCTTCTATGAAAATATTCCTTGGTGGTTTGAAGACATATCATGAGTCTCATTTCATCTTATTTGTGCTAAGCCCAGTTTTTATTGAATTGTTGGTCGTGTTATGGAATTTCCCTATTCTCATCACCTAAAGGACATGTTTCAGTTCCTTGACTTTCATATGTTTTTGACTACAACCCAAATAAAGGATATATTTCATATCCCAACTGAACACATCTGCACATACATGTAGGACATAGTTTTAATACATACATGTAACTGAGATGAAAATTTTGTGGGACAGCGTATCTTTATTGACACTTTCTGCTCCTTTTCATTAAAAATAAAAAAATTAGCATTACCTATGAAATGGATTGTGTTACTCCCTAATGGATTTAACCTATAGTTTAGAAAACACTATTCTATTTGTTTATGTTGCAGAACCGAGTTTCTAAAAGCTGTGTGTTAGGACAATCATTGCTAAAACAGGCTTTACCTTTATTAAGTCAGAGGATTTTGGTGATGGTTCTTAAGTAAACCTTACGTGAATTATTGAGTTCTAGGAAATGCATACAATAAAACTGAAATATATGCAACTTCTGTTTTTATTCTCAGGTGGCGACAGACAAGGTTGCAGAAAAGTTGAGCTCTACTCTCTCATGGGTGAAGAACACAGTATCACATACAGTCAGTCAGATGGCCAGCCAGGTGGCCAGTCCATCTGCTTCGTTACACACCACATCCTCATCTACCACGCTGTCGACGCCAGCCCTGTCACCGTCTTCCCCGTCTCAGCTGAGTCCAGACGACTTAGAACTCCTGGCTAAACTGGAGGAACAAAATAGGTGAGTGACGTTGCTCAGCTTCTCTCTCTCTCATTATCATTCGGACTCAACTTTTCTTATATATATATACATATATATGCCATAATCAAAATTTTAAATATTTGCTCAGAGTAAGAAGGTTGAGGAGTTCTCTTGTGGGGCAGTAGGTTTAGGATCTGGCATTGTCACTGTAGCAGTTTTGGTCGCTGCTGTGGCACAGGTTTCATCGTTGGCCCAGGAACTTGTACATGCCATGGGCACAGCCAAAAAAATGTTTATTTTCAGAATTCTCTTGTGGTGCAGCAGGATAAGGATCCAGCATTGTCACTGCAACAGCTTGGGTCTGATACTTGGCTCTAGAACTTCCAGATACCGCAGATGTGGCCAAAAGAAAAAAAGTTTATTTTCTAGTTTTTGGCTCCTTGTTTATCAAAATTACTTAACAAAAGTATTCGAGTCTTTTTTTGGAAGAGTTGGTCTTAAAACTAAAGTTGGACTAAAATTTTCTTCGGCTCAGATAGCTATAGATATTTATTTTCTTAATATGGCAAATTCTCTAAATTCCTCCTGAATTTTAGAAAAAAAATTAAGAGAAATAAAACTGCCATTTTTATTTTTCAACTCTCTAAACAGTCCCTTTTGATTAGGCTGTAGAATAATTCAATTTAGGATGAATTAGTGGTATAGCCATGAAATCATACGGTATATACTCCTTTTTAATGAGTTATTTCACTAGTATAATTGTTTTGAGTGTCATCTGTGTTGTAACGTAGTTCATTCCTTTTTATTACTTTGTAGTGTTCCCTTGTATGCATATGTCACAGTTTACCTACGCACCTGTTCTTGTGAAATACTGTAAACATTTGTGTACAAACCTTTGCTTTAACTTCTCCTGGGCAAATACTTAGGAATGGAGTGGCTGGTTGATATAGTAGGTAAAATTTAATTGTCGAACTGTTTTCCAAAGGGCCTATAGGTTTTCACTTTGGTCATCAGTATATGAACATTTCAGTTCTTCTATATCCTTACCAATACTTGGTACAGTCCATCTTTTTAATTTTAGCCATTCTGATAGGTATTCATATCCTGTGGTTTTAATGTGCATTTCCCTATGGTTTTGAGCATTTTTTATGTGCTGATTTGCCGTGATGTATCATCTTTGATTATATGTCTGCTTGAAATTTTTGCCCATTTAGAAAATTAGGTTGTTTGCTTTCTTACTGCGTTTTAGGAGTTCTTTCTTTGTATATTTTGGGTGTAAGTCCTTTATCTAGATACATGCTTTTCAAATATTTTTTTGCAATGTGTGGCCTCTCATTCTTTTAGCAGTATCTTTTGAAGAACAAAAGTTGTAAATTTTAAGTCCAATTTGAAATTGTCCTTTTATGGACTGTGCATTTGATGATTCAGTGTCATGTAGATTGACTCCGGTGTTAGAGGAGTTTTATATCTTTAAAATGTTTTACATTTACTGTAATCAATTTTGAGTTAATTTTTTTATATTAAAGTTTAGATCAAAGTGCAGTTTTTGAATATGCATGTTGAATTGTCTTTGTTGAAAAGACTATCCTTTCTCCACTTAATTACTTTTGTCGAAAAATCAGGTGTCTGTATATGTATGTGCCTGTTTCTGGACTCTCTTTCTGTTCCATTGATCTGTCTACCTTAATGCCAATATGACGCTGCCTTGATTATTGTACCTTTAGAATAAGTCTTGAAATCAGATTGTGTTAATCTTCCATCTTCTTTTGCTTATTTTTGGTCCTTAGCATTCCCATGTGAATTTTACATCAAGTAATTTGTACAAAAACACTTGCTGAGATTTTGATCAGAACGGTGTTGAATCCCTCTTAGTATTGCCTTCTACCCATGCACACAAAGCATTTCTCATTTACTTATTACTTGTGCATGTTACAATTTAATTTTTGATTGTTCATTGCTACCATATAGAAATATAGTCATTTTTCTTTCGTTGTTCATATATCTTGCTCCTTTGCTAATTCACTTGTTCTGGTAGGTTTCATGGGTTTTTTTGTTTGTTTTTTGTTTTTTTTTTTAGATGCCATTAGATTTTCTACATAAACGGGCATGTGGTCTCTGAATAAAAGCACTTTTATGTCTGTCTTTACAGTATGGATGCAGTTTATCTCTTTTTCTTGCCTTTATTGTAGTACAAATTTGTGTTAAAGTGATGGTTAGCCTTGTTGTCCTCATCTTAGGGGGGAAGCATTAAATTGTAGAAGCTGATTGTGGGTTTTTTTAGATGATTTTGTGATGATTTTTTATCAGATTGAGGACATTCCTTTTTATTTCTCATTTACTGAGAATTTATAAGAAGTAGGTGTTGGATTTTGTCAAATGCTTTTTCTAAATATAGTCAAATGATCATGTAGTTTCCTCTTTTAGTTTAATATGACAAATCACATTGATTTTTGAATGTTAAAACCAACTTTGCATTCCTGAGATAAACCCCACTTAGTCATTACATATTGTCTTTATAAAATATTGTTAGATTTGATGGGCTGATTTTTTTTTTTTTTTTTTTGAATTTTGCATCTGTGTTCCGGAGGGAAATTGATCTGTGGTTGTCTTCTGATACCTTGGACCTTATCTGTAATGTCTTGTGTCCTTGTAATGTCTTTGTGATTTTTCCTTTCTAGCATGCGTGTAGTGCAGTACATTTCTCCTCAAGCCCTGCACTCTTTAAATTTACCACATCTTGAGTATGGTGTGTTTTGATAAATGTTTTATGTGCACTTGAGAAGATTTTTGTATTCAGCTGTTGTTTGGTGGAGTATGCTATAAATGTTAATCAATTCAACTGATTGATAGTGTTGTTCAAGTCTACTGTATCTTGCTCGTTTTCTCTTGTCTTATATCAGATAAGGAGAGAGGAATATTGAAATTTCCAATTGTTATTATGGATTTATTTCTCTTTAAATTTTATCAGTCTTTGTTTCATATAATTTGAAGTTATATTATTATTTATGTAAATATGTAGAATTGTTATGTCCTGTTGTAAAATGCTCTCATTATCCCTGGTCAATTTGGCAGTATATAAGTGCTTTTAAAAATACAGTCTGACAGGGAGTTCCTGTCATGGCTTGGTGGTTAGTGAACCCAGCTGACATCCATGAGGACGCGGGTTTGATCCCTGGCTTTGCTCAGTGGCTTATGGATCCGGCGTTGCCATGAGCTGTGGTGTAGGTCGCAGAGAGGCTCAGATCCCTCGTTGCTGTGGCTGTGGCGTGGATTGGCAGCTACAGCTCCGATTGGACCCCTAGCCTGGGAACCTCCATATGCCGTGGGTGCAGCCCTAACAAGACAAAAAGACACACACAAAAAATACAGTCTGATAATCTTCATTGTATAATTGAGGTAATTACATCACTTAAAAACAGTCCGAGTGGCAAAATTTTATTTCTTGCTCACATTCACATCATCTCAGACTTCGGGCTGAGTACCTGCTTGCCTCACACTTCCTCACCTCTGGACCAAAGACCAGACTCATGGCAAACGGAAAATAGATGCGGTGGAAACATATCTTCAGACATCTGCTAGGGAGTGGCCCGTGTAACTTCAGCTTACATCGGCCAAAGCAAATCACACCCTCACTCCTTGTGGGGTGAAGTGAGGATTAGAGCGGTCTTGCAGGGCTGGATCTGAGAACGTATATGCTTATTATTTCAGGACCTTTTCTCGGTAGTTTTACTGTTATCGTGCTTTTAATTATTCACATACTATAAAATCCACCCTTTCAAAGTGTACCATTTGGTGGGTTTTTAGTGCCTTCACAGATTTGTGCAATGATTGCCACTATCCAGTTTCAGAACATTTTTCTGACGCCCCCAAAAACTTGACCTTTGTTAGTCTTCCCTTTCTTCCCTCCTCTGGCTGCTGGTCACCACTAATCTATTTTCCGTCTCTGTGGATTTGCCTCTTCTGGACATTTCATCAGTACTATTTTGTGATTGGCTTCTTTTAGTTAACATCGTGTGTTTCAGGTTTTGAACAAATAGATCATTTACATTTAATGTAATCACTGATGGTTATGTTTATTTTGTCATTTTGTTTTGCTATTCTTTATTTTTTAATTTTCTGCCCTTTTTTTTTTTTTTTTGCTTTTTAGGGCACACTCACAGCATATGGAGATTGCCAGGCCAGGGGTCTAATCAGAGCTACAGCTGCCAGCCTACACCATAGCCACAGCAACGCCAGATCCGAGCCATGTCTGCAACCGATACCACAGCTTATGGCAACACTGGATCCTTAACCCCCTGAGCGAGGCCAGGGATCGAACCTGCAACCTCATGGTTCCTGGTCAGATTCGTTTCTGCTGTGCCATAACAGGAACTCCTGATTTTCTGCCTTTTGACTGATATTTATAATTCTGTTTTGTCTTTCGTTGATTTATTCACTATAACTTTGTTATTTTGGTGGTTGCTTTAGGGTTCATAGTATACATCTTTAACTCACTATAACTTTGTTATTTTGGTGGTTGCTTTAGGGTTCATAGTATACATCTTTAACTTGGCACATTGCGCCTTCAAGGGATCTCATACCACTTCACATGTAGCGTAAGAACTTAGAATAATACATTGTAATTTCTCCTCTTCAGTCCTTTGTGCTAGTTTTATCATTCATTTTATTTTATTTTATTTTATTTTGGCTGTGTTAGTGGCATGTCAAAGTTCCTAGGCCAGGGGTTAAACCTGTGCCACAGAAGTGACCCAAGCTGCTGCAGTGGCAGTGCTGGATCCTTAACTCACTGTGCCACATGAGAACTCCCCACGCATTTTACTTTGGTATATGTTATAAACTCTGTACTTCCGTATTATTTTTGCTTCAACAATTATCTTTTTTTTTTTTTTTTCTTTTTTTTTCTTTTTGGATTGCGCTTGTGGCGTATGGAAGGCCCCAGGCCAGGGACCAAATCTAAGCCACATCTGTGACCTGTGCCACAGCTGCAGCAACGTTGGCTCCTTAACCCACTGTACTGGGCCAGGGATCAAAGCAGCAATGCCTGAGACCATCCAGATCATTAACCCACTGTGCGATAGTGGGAACTCCCAACAATCAATTATTTTTTAATTGATGTTGAAATAATGAGAAAAAAGTCCTTATATTTCTGGTGCTTTCTTTAGCTCCAGATTTCTAAGTGATATAATTTTCCTTCTGCCTGGAGAACTTTAATATTTCATGTGGTGTGGGCCGCTCCTCTGTGTCTGAGTCTTCATTTGCCTGCTCGGAGCTGTAGTAGCACCTGGTCCTGAACCCACTGTGCTCGGCCAGGGGTGGAACTGGCACCTCTGTGGAGACAGGCTGGATGGTTAACCTACTGAGCCACGGTGGAACCCTCACCTTTGTCTTTTAAAGACATTTTCCCTGAGTCTGGGAGTCTAGATTGACAGTTTTTTCCCTTCCTTTCGGGACTTTAATAATGTTTTGCTGACTTCTTTCTTACATTGTTCACACCAGGGGGTCTGACACAGTCCTTGTCTCTGTTCCCTCCCCCTCTGTATCTTTTCAGATTTTTTCTCTATTCCTGGTTTTAAGCCATTTGATTCTGAGGTACCTTCTCGTAGTTTTCTTCATGTTTCTTACCTTCACATTTTGTTGACATTCTTGTAGACTTAGAGTTGTCTTCAAATTTGGAAACTTGTCAACCGTTTTCTTCTTCAGATTTTTTTGGTTCTTTCCTCCTCCTCACTGACTCTAATTACAGAAATATTCGTCCTCTTGAAGTCGTTCCGCAGCTCACTGATTGTGAGTTCAGTTTTGGGGAGAATTTTTATTGCTGTGTGTTCACGATCTCTGTGTTGTCGTCTGCCGTGTGATTGCCATTCAGCCCATGCGGTGTACTTGCGTCTCTCACATGGTTCATCTCTAGAAGCTGGAACCTGGTGCTCTTTCTATGTCTCTACTTAAGTTTTGAACATACAGAAATAACAGTCTTATTTTTTTTTTTTTTTTTTTGGTCTTTTTGCCTTTTTCGGAGTCACTCCCTCGGCATATGGAGGTTCCCAGGCGAGGGGTGGAATCGGGGCTGTAGCCACTGGCCTACGCCAGAGCCACAGCGACGCAGGATCCGAGCCGCATCTGCAACCTACACCACAGCTCAGGGAAACGCCGGATCCTTAACCCACTGAGCAAGGCGAGGGGTCGAACCCGCAACCTCATGGTTCCTAGTCGGATTCGTTAACCACTGCGCCACGACGGAAACTCCAGAAATAACAGTCTTAGTTACTTAATGGCCTTGTGTGGTAATTCTGTCGACACCAGTTTGCTTTTGATTGATTGCTTTGTCTTCTCGTTGGTTATATTTTCGGTTCCTTTGCAAGCCTGCTAATATTTGACTGGGTGTCTCGTGTTGTGAATGTCACCTTGCTTGGCTCTGCTGTCTTTCCGTAAGTCTTCTTGAGCTTTGCTTAGGAGTGCAGTAAGTTGCTTGGGAAGGGTGTGTGCTGGAGGAGCCCCTTTGTGCCCGCTCCAGTGTGCATTCTCGGTTCTGACCAGTGGGGACAGATGCTATTCCCGGCCCTCTGTGCTGGTGGCCACCAGGAAATCTGACCTTTCCTGGTGGTGTTTTCTCTTGCCTTGGCTTGTTTTCTTAGACAGGTGCTGATCAGCTCCCGGTGGAATACTGCATGGGTATCCTTTGTCAGTCTCTGGAGATTTTATTTGTGTACCTGCTACCTTTCTGGTACTCGGTCCCTTGGACTCTAGCCGCCTTGGGCACCTCAGGCCCTCACCATAGTTACCGATGGAGGAAGTGTGCTGGGTTCTGTGGAATGTTCCCCACCCATGCTGGGGCCTGGAAACGCTCTCGAGGCGGGTAAGACGGTAGTCACAGGACTTATCTCACTTACCTTCTGCGTTTCAGGGATTGCTCTCCATTGCTGCCTGTTGTCCACAGTCCTAAAGAAACATTATCTTCATATAGTTCATATATGTGTCTATTCTTTTTTGGTTATTTCCGGCGGAGGGGGAGGTAAATCTAGTTTCTGTTGCTCCATCGTGGCTGTAATGAAGTAATTTTTTATAGGATTTTACTTTTTCTTTTGCGGAGAGGAAGAAGCTTGAGTAAGATTAGAAAAATAGACTTGTTATTGACAGTTAGATTTAGGAGTTAATACCATATATTGGGACACCATAACATTCAGAATATTCTGAATGTTACCGCTGCTCTGCTTAAGTTTTAAAATAAAAAAAAATTATTGTTGAGATAGTTGTTGAAAATTTTGTTCTAAAAGGACTTGTCATCAGGTTTGGTCCCTTCCTGTTGACAGGGAGACAAAAAATAGAGGCATGAAAAGAAATTCCCTGGAAATAGAATTTATGAGCCAGAGATTTTGAACCTGACCCAAATGAACCTCTGGAAGGGGACTTACTGTTAGCCCACACAAACCTGGCAATAGGAAATGCCCCCTTCTGCTCCTCATTTCTTGGCGAGTACTTTTAAAGGTTTTTTTTTGTTTGTTTGTTTGTTTGTTTTTTTCCAGGGGGTGGTGGTGATTCTCAGCATTTGAGGAGTAAGATAGAAAGCTTAGTGTGGCGTATAATGATAACTTTATGTGGGCTTTGTGTGTATTGGTTTCAACTTTTTGCCGCTTTTCTTATTTACTACATGTGAAAGATTTAGAGCACAGTCTTGTAGCTGAAGTTTCGGGAGGAGACAGCTTTCTAGTGTAATGTGTAGATTGGCCAAGTTTCTTGGGTCAGATGAATTTGGAAGAGGGTCATGGAAGAGCGAAGTGGAGTGTCGGGTCGTGTGAAGGCAGTTCTGAGCAAATGGAGCTCCCAGGAGAGGAAATGATGGGCCCAGTAGAACGGAGCAGAGGGAGGCATGGCGTAGAACCTGAAGCCAGGGCAGGGCCAGCAAAGGAAAGCCCTTACCAACAGTGTTGGAGGAGGTAAAGTATTTGTCAGTTTTGAATTGTTTCTTATACGGAAAAGAATTTGCACAAGAGATAACTTTTGGGAGTTCCTGTTGCGGCTCACTGGGTTAAGAACCTGACATAGTCTCCATGAGGATGTGGGTTTGATCCCTGGCCTCACTAAACTGACTTTTGACCTGGGAGCTTCCACGTGCAGCAGGTGTGGCTGTAAAAAGAAAAAAGAAAGAAAAAAAAAAAAAAACCTTTTGGTGCTGACTTTGTAAGTAACCAAAATTTAATTTATTTTTATGGTTATGATAAATCATAACTGAAATATTCAAGGCACTGTATTAATTGTTATGAGTGTGTATGTGTGTAGATGGACTTTTTTCCAAGTCATTCACAGTTTATTCCAGAACATTAGATGTGCTTGGAGTTTATTTTAACAAATAATAATTACTAGAGGTGTTTTTAAATGTCTAGAGCAGAGATTTTGACCAGTAAGACTTTGAAGAACTAAAAGCAGCAGAAGGTTTTCACCCTTTGTTCTTGTGTGAAATTACTCAAAACTTTGTCCTTTTTTGAGTTCACACTTTGGGTCTCCCGCCCTCTCTCTCCCTCTTTTTTTTTTTTTTTTTTTTTTTTTAAAGAAACCACGTTCAAACCCAGAGTCTTTGGAAGGATTTATGTGTAGAGAAGGGCTAATAAATGTCGTGACATTTTGTTGTGCTTAGGATAACAGTCCTGGTAGAAAAATACATCTTTCTGACTTTAATAAAAAATGAAATGACAGGAGTTCCCGTCGTGGCGCAGTGGTTAACGAATCCAACTAGGAACCATGAGGTTGCGGGTTCGGTCCCTGCCCTTGCTCGGTGGGTTAACGATCCGGCGTTGCCGTGAGCTGTGGTGTAGGTTGCAGACGCGGCTCAGATCCCGCGTTGCTGTGGCTCTGGCGTAGGCCAGTGGCTGCAGCTCCGATTGGACCCCTAGCCTGGGAACCTCCATATGCCGCGGGAGCAGCCCAAGAAATAGCAAAAAGACAAAAAAAAAAAAAAAATAATAAAAAAAAAAAAAATAAAAATGAAATAAAAAAAAATAAAAAAATGAAATGACAGACACTGAGGTTTAGCTCTCCTCCCCCTGTTCTGCTCCAGTCCCCCTCCGCTGTGTCAAGTCCAAGGAGAAACTGCAATAATAATAACTTAATAACTCTGACCACTTCTGTGGTTTGTAATTTAGATATGCAAGTTATATATCTAAAGCAAAAATTACCAGATCCATTATTACTTGTAACAGGGGAAATGCTTTTATTTAGGATTTTTTTCTTCTCTTCCCCAAGTATAGATGAATCTCTGATTCTGTTGTTGAACTCTCTTTGATTCAGAAAGTATAAAAATAGGAGTTCCCGTAGTGGTGCCGTGGTTAACAAATCCGACTAGGAACCATGAGGTTGCGGGTTCGATCCCTGGCCTTGCTCAGTAGGTTAAGTATCCAGCGTTGTCGTGAGCTGTGGTGTAGGTCATAGACGCGGCTCGGATCCCGTATTGCTGTGGCTGTGGTGTAGGCCGGTGGCTACAGCTCTGATTCGACCCCTAGCCTGAGAACCTCCTTATGCCTCGGGAGCGGCCCTCGAAAAGGCAAAAAGACAAAAAAAGAAAAAAAAAAAAAAAGTTATAAAAATGGCGGTATTTTAGGAAATTAAAATTTAAGAAATAAAATATCAAATTCCATAAGAAACTGACTCTCCTCCTCGTAGTTTTACTGAAGTTATCACTTTTTAAAAATCCGTGCATGTGGCAACCCCAGAAAGATGTGAAGAAATAGTTCAGCGCAATGCCGGAGATCTGTCTGATGAAAGTTAATAATTGATAGCTTGACGTTGAAATGGGAGAGCTGTTTTTTTTCTGCGTTTAAATGTGTTTTTCGTTTTGAAAATACAAAGGCTTTGGTGGAGATGAATTTACAAAGGTAAGGTTCAAGTGTAACAGCAGTGCATTTTAATTAAGGGGGGGATCGTACCAATTTAAGTCTTGAACGGGCTATTCCTTGTGTGTTTGAAAGGGTTGGCACCCCTGCCGTGGTTGTGTCCTTGTACGTTCTGTTACAACCAGAGTTTCCTTTTTAGCAGATTTAGGGGGTGAAGTATGAGGATGAGGAAATGGAAATGTATTTTACATGTTGGCTTTTAAAAAAATATGGTAAGCAGGCATCTTTGAAACCTTAACTGAGGTATCGTTGTGTCCTCCCAGCATATCCACGTCTGTGCTTCCAGTGTGAAGGCCATTAGCAATATGTGACAACTGAACGCCTGAAACGGCTGGTCTAAATTGTGATATGTTGTCAGAGTAAAATATATGCCAGATTTTGAAGAACTGATTAAAAAAAAAAAAAGAATATCTCATTAATTAAAAAATTGGGGGAGTTCCCGTCGTGGCGCAGTGGTTAACGAATCTGACTAGGAACCAGGAGGTTGTGGGTTTGATCCCTGGCCTCGCTCAGTGGGTTCAGGATCCGGCGTTGCCCTGAGCTGTGGTGTAGGTCGCAGACTCGGCTGGGATCTGGCATTGCTGTGGCTCTGGCATAGGCGAGTGGCTATACCTCCAATTAGACCCCTAGCCTGGGAACCTCCATATGCCGCAGGTGCAGCCCTAAAAAGATTAAAAAAAAAAATTTTTTTTTTTATTATATCCTAAAGTGATATTTTGGCTATATTTGATAAAATACTAAAATTAATTGCAACTATTTCTTTGTACCTTAAAATTGGGTATTTGAACTTTTGAAATTATATAAGGGGTTTGTATTAAAATCATAAGAGAGACCTTTAGGTCCTCACTTGAACTCTTTATTCTCTTTCTTTTTGGGGGTTTTAAATGTTTTATCAATTGTCTGATTTCTTGAGGAATTTCATGATGTGATTAATTAAAAGAATTTATTGTAGGAGTTCCCGTCGTGGCGCAGCGGAAACTAGTCTGACTAGGAACCATGAGGTTTCAGGTTCGACCCCTGACCCTGCTCAGTGGGTTAAGGATCCAGTGTTGCCGTGAGCTGTGGTGTAGGTTGCAGATGCAGCTCGGATCTGGCGTTGCTGTGGCTGTGGTGTAGGCTGGCAGCTGCAGCTATGATTAGACCCCTAGCCTGGGAACCTCCATATGTCGCGGGTACGGCCCTTAAAAAAGGAATTTATTATATTACTCTTTCTGCTGCAACTGTCTTTTTCACATAGTCTCTTTTTATATTAGGGGAGCTGAGAAGTTAAGTTTGCTGTGCTTTCTGTCTGGAATGTCTGTAGAAAGCACTCACTAAACCATCAGAATTTTTGAGAGGAGGCTGCGAGACTCGGGCACTCACCTTCTCTGAGACCTCATCTTAAAGAATCAAAAGCAAAGGCAAACCCTGTGCTTTCAGAACTGGAGAGATTTTTCTCATCCAGGCAGTTCCCTCCTGAGTTGTCCGTGAGTTGCTTTCTGTGCCAATTCCCTGTCTTCCTCTTGTTTCTCCTTTCTCTGTTTCTGTGGCTCCAGAGGCATGTGTATGTGCGTGATGGTGTTGATGTGCCAGCGTGACTCCTCTGTGAGTCAGGCATGTGTCCTGTTGCTGTCGATTTGCCTTCTCTTGGTTAGCAAGCTGCTGTCTGTCTTCCAGCACACTCATATCCTGTTTGGTGTAACGTTACGGGAGGCGTTTGAACCCTTCATTTGAAAAGCTGCTCCCTCTGCAATAAGTGCCAGTGTATTTCGTTTTCCAAGTGTTTTTCTCACATAGCAGTTTTCTTCCTTAGCTTTCTTACATCCTTCCGTAGCTCTTCATAAACGATCTTAGCAGTGTACACATTCCCAAATGGCAGGTTGACCTGTTGCTGCTGTATCCTCCTCTTAGTTCTGCTGTCCATAGGGAAGCCTTCTACTGAGTACAACAGGATAGTCAAAAAGTTTGTCAGATAACTGCCACATTTCCATCTGTAGACTCTTCAACTGCCGTACTTCTTATCTACACAGATAAATCCCCCAAATACCCAAAAGAGAACCCATTTTTTTTCTTTTCCTCCTTTGTATTTTTCAATCATAATTCTAGAGAGATTTTTTTCCTTCCGTGTTAGTCACATACATGTTGCCGTCCATAAGCGACTCTTTTCCTCTTGACTGTCTAATCATGAAGTGTGCATTCTACCATTCTCCGCACTCAGATGGGCAGCCCCTGGGTGAGGAGAAGGTTCTTGGTCGCTAGGATTTGGTGAAGGTAGTAATCCCTCTAAGATAAGACCCAAAGGTCCCGATTCCTGTCTCTGTGGCCTGTTCCCTTGTTCTCACTTTAGTCCCGGGTCCTCTCAGCTAGGGAGCTGGAAATGCTTTCTCGCTGCTGCATATGCTAAGCTTCTGCAAACAAACAGTCCTGGACTCTTCCCATCCCCGGCACCCCATCCTCGACACGGCTCCAAGTCCAGCCGATGATTGGCTTGAGCGCCCCCACCTCGGAAAATGGGGAGCTGCAGCCGTGTTGAATGCAGCCCTTAGAGCTGGAGCTGCAGAAATTCGGGGTTGCTTAGCTGGGAGGCTGAGGACTGGGTATTCCTCCCTTAGTAGGGATCCAGTCTCTGATGTCTTAGTCTTAGGCAATTTGGGGGGAATAAAGTTGAGCTTCTGATTATTGTAAAGCAGCAGGCCACTCGTGCCTCCTGGAGAATGCCTTTATTATAGCATACAGTCTTCCTACTGGGCCAGTGTTCTTTTCCCTTGATTTGATAAATTTCTTCTTATATTAGTCGTAAGGGAATTATGATGGGGTGAGAAAGTAGTTTACTTTTTTTTTTTTTTTTAAAGTAAATCCATGTAGGGCAGTGGCAGTGAACCCATGTGCTCTGGGAAGAGGAAAATAAATGAATAAATTTTGAATAGACTTCTCACTAGCCCATGAACCTGTGAATAATGCTGTATTGCATTTTCTCAGTCTCAGCTGCCAGGAGAAGTCTTTGGAAACACTTGGCATATTCAGGCAGTGTGCCTCTACTACCAAGTCAAGAGTATTCTAATCGAATTGAAACCAGGTGGCAACCTGTCTAGTCTTCCTGAGTTTTTGTTTTTGTTTTTTAATTCACTGTTTTTACCAAAAAAGAATAAAAATAGATGGTTATAAGTACACATTCTGTAGCGTCTACATATTCTTAATGAGTATATAAATTCTTTTTCTTATATACCATGACTAAGTAGCTAATGGGGAGAGATTTGATAGTATCAATACAAGTATTACTTCTGGAAAATCCAGTTCTCTCAGACAGAAGGACTTCTTCATTCTATCCATAGCGTTGGAAAACAATTCTAAAGATTTTCCTTAGAAAGTTCTAAAATTTGGTAGAATGACCAATTTTGAAAAAAAGGAAGGAAGTAGTGTTCATATCTTCCTTTCTTTTTTTTTTTTTTTTTTTTTTTTTTGTCTTTTTGTCTTTTTTGTTGTTGTTGTTATTGTTGCTATTTCTTGGGCCGCTCCCGCGGCATATGGAGGTTCCCAGGCTAGGGGTCGAATCGGAGCTGTAGCCACCGGCCTACGCCAGAGCCACAGCAACGCGGGATCCGAGCCGAGTCTGCAACCTACACCACAGCTCACGGCAACGCTGGATCCTTCACCCACTGAGCAAGGGCAGGGACTGAACCCGCAACCTCATGGTTCCTAGTCGGATTCGTTAACCACTGCGCCACTACGGGAACTCCCATATCTTCCTTTCTTTATGGAAGGGGTATGCTTCGTATTTCAAGAACAGTCACTTTTTCTATGATAGCAATAGTCAGGGTTTAAAAAATATTCTGAAGGGCTTCTAATATTAAAAGAGTTTCTCACCTAATTCTCACTTCCTGCAATGTCATTAACCAGTGGCAGTATTTTTAATAAATTTCTATAAAGTTGTTTGTAGTTTGCATTGGAGAAATGCATAGTTTGAACTTTGACAAATGTGTACACCTGTGTAAAGTCCACACGCCCGGGAACACAGATGATTTCTGTCATCCTAGAAAGTTCCTTTGTGTCCCTTTTAGCAGCCCCACCCTCTGAAACCGTTCTTCTGATTTTTATCGCTGTGGGTATATTTTGCGTGTTCTTTTTTTATATAACAACTTTTTTGAGCTGTAATTCATATATGTTGCAATTCACCCGTGCGAAGTGTACAATTCAGTGGTTTTTCATGTACCCACAGAGTTGTGCAACCATCACCACGGTCAGTTTTAGAGCCTTGTCATCACCCCCAAAAGGAACTGCATATCCATCAGTAGTCACTGCCTGCCCTTCCTGGTTCCCTCACTCCGACTCCCATCTTCAGCAACAACTAATCTACTTTCTGAATTCTGGCCATTTCATAAAAATGGAATTATACAGCATGTTTCCTTTTGTGACTGGCTCCTTTCACTTAGCGTCGTGTTTTCTAGGTTCATCCATGTTGTAGCATGTATCCGCACGTCATTTCTTTTCAGGACTGAATAATATTCCACCTTTTGGATATACCAGTGTTTTTATGTATTCAGCAGTTGGGGGACATTTGGATTGTTTCCACGTTTTGGCTATTATAGATAAGGCTGCCATGAGCATTCATTGTGTAAGTTTTGTGTGGACATAGATTTTTGTTTCTTTTGAATATATACCTAGGAGTGGAATTGCTGGCTCACATGGTAATTCTATGTTTAGCCATTTGAGGAATTGCCAGGCTGTATATCTTTGGAGAATTTTATTTATTTATTTTTGTAATCTATTTTATTATTTATTATTATTATTTTTTAATAGTTATTTCCTCTTTGGACAATTTTGTATTCTTATTCAATGCCCATTTTTATTTAAATTGGTTTGTTTGCCTTTTTATTACTGAATCATAAGTTATTTATATATCCTATATAGAGATCTCATGGGTTGCAAATATTTTTCCCCATTTTGTGGGTTTTCTCTTCACTTTCTTGATGGCATTCAGTGAGGTACAAAACATTTAAAATTTTGATGAGTCTGAGATATATGTGAATATAAATATTATCATAAATATGTATTAGACTCATCAAATATATATGTATATTCTTGTCATTTGTGCTTTTGGTATTGTATTTTTTTTTCTTTTTCGGCCATACCTACAGAATTTCCTGGGCCAGGGGTCGAATGGGAGCTGCAGCTGTAGCCTGTGCCAGAGCTGTGGCAATGCAAGATCCAAACTGCATCTGTGACCTGTGCCACAGCTTGCAGCAACACTGGATCCTTAACCCACTGAGCGGGGTCAGGGATCAAACCTGCATCCTCACAGAAGCTATGTCATGTTCTTAACCCGCAGAGCCACAGTGGGAACTCCTGGTAATTAAGAAAGCTTTTCTTCTATGATATTCTTGTTCTTGAACTTCCTATAAGGGGAATCCTATGGTATGTATTCTTTTGCATCAGGCTTCTTTCACTCATCCCAATGATTCATGTATGTTGATGTACGTATCAGCAGTTTCTATATACTACTGAGTGATATTACAATGAATGAATATATCACAATTTGACCATTTATTTTTCTGAATATTCGGGTTGTTTCTGGGCTTTGGCTGTCATGAGTAAAGCTTCCCTGAACTTTGAATTGCAGGTCTTTTTGTGGACATGTGTTTTTTTTATTTGTCTGGCTGAGTCATATGAAAATTGCCAAACAGTTCAGGTGGTTGAACTGCTACGTACTCCTGGCATGGGTATGTCAAAGCGCTCCCGTCTTTGGCCACACTTGGTCTGACCAGTTTTAGAATTGTAGCCATTCTAATGTCTATGTAGTGTGTGGTTTAAACTTGAGTTTCCCTAGGGACTTAAGGATGTTAGATGTTTTCTGTTGTTTGTTGGCCACTTGACTGTTTTGTTTTGGAAAGTGGCAGTTTAAGTTCTTATTCATTTTTAACAAATGTGTTGTTTGCCTTCTTAATTATTGATTTTAAGAGTTTTTCATGTATTCTGGATACCCACCTTTTGTCAGATGCACATGTTGACAATGCTGTTCTCTCAATTTGTGGCCTACTATTCATTGTCTTCATGGTATCTTTTGAAGAGCAGAGCTTTGTAAGTTTCAAGTCCAATATAGTATTTTAATTATTTTTTTCTTTTATGGTTAGTGTTTATGTCCCGTTAACAAATTTTGTCTTTTCCAGGGTTGTGCGTCCTGTTTTTTTCAAGGAGTTTCATAGTTGTGGATTTTATATTCAGGCCTGTTGTCCATTTTGAGTCATTTTTTGTGTATCATGTGAATTAAGGCAGAGATAATATCTGACATTATTTAATGTCATGTCTTTAATTGGAATATTTCATTTGTAAATATTTCCTAAAATTTTGTGTATTTGTGTATGTTGTTTATTTCATTGTCCTCTAAAGGTGAACTGCTTAACCCTTTTCTCTATTCCATTCATGAATTCACTTGGCTTTCCTGCTTATACTAAAAGTTTACAATGTGGGGATCTCTGAGACCTTTCTGACTCTAAAATAAAAAGCCTTCTGTTTAGGTGCTTTTCTCATTATATCCCAAATTTATATTTAACTTAGGAAATACCATTATTTTCTTCTTAATTGCATGTCTCTCTATTAATAGTAGTGGTGCAGTTTAATTATTTGCTAGCGTGTAGCAAGCATTCAATGAATAATTAAGTGAAATGAATAACTTAAGTCAGGTTATTTCAGTAAAGTTTATTTCTGTATTCCATTCAGAATTCTTAAGATTTAGAAATGATGTGCAAAATTACTTATATACGTATGCTGAATTTTTTCCAGAAGACATATTAGGGACTTACTAAAATAATAAATATGAAAAAAACAGTATTTAAAGCAAAACATTATCACTGATTTTTTTTTCTGATAAAAATATGTATAGCAGGGAGTTCCCGTCGTGGTGCAGTGGTTAACGAATCCGACTAGGAACCATGAGGTTGTGGGTTCGACCCCTGGCCTTGCTCAGTGGGTTAAGGATTCAGCGTTGCCGTGAGCTGTGATGTAGGTTGCAGACGCGGCTCGGATCCCGCGTTGCTGTGGCCCTGGCGTAGGTCAGTGGCTACAGCTCCGATTCGACCCCTAGCCTGGGAACCTCCATATGCCGCAGGAGCGGCCCAAGAAATAGCAAAAAGACAAAAAAAAAAAAAAAATATGTATAGCAAATAGTTGACCCTGAATTTGGCTGTTTATAAGTTTTTTTGTTTCTAGAAGCATTTGGGACATTTTATTTAATTTACCATTGCTGTGAAAAAATATTAAATTCTCATAAATTAGGATAGAATTTATACAGTTTATATTATTGTGTTATTGTATATGATGTATCTGGTATTTGAAAGTTTTTTTAATGGAGGTTTTGTTTTTATTTCCGTTTAGTCCATGTTCAATGTACTTTGCACAGTTAAATGCTCTCAGGGATATAAAGATCAGCAAGCTATAAATCTGGCCTGCAAAGGGTGTTTTTATAATCTACTAAATAGAATTTGACTCATTTGTTCCTTTTCTTTATTAGTTTTTATATATCATAAATTAGTATTGGGAGCATTTCTTTTCTTGTCTAAGCAGATGACTTTCTTTTCTCTCTCTGTCTTTTTTTTTTTTTTTTTTTTTTTTTGGCTTTTTAGAGCCAAACCTGCTGCATATGGAAGTTCCCAGGCTAGGGGTAGAATTGGAGCTGCAGTTTCCAGCCTTCACCACAGACACAGCAACGTGGGATCTAAGCCACGTCTGCAACCTACACCAGAGCTCACAGCAACGCCGGATCCTCGACCCACTGAGCGAGGCCAGGGATCCAACCCACATCCTCATGGATACTAGTCAGATCTGTTTCTGCTGAGCCACAGTGGGAACTCCCAGCATATGATTTTCTAAAGCTGTTACTGGAAAGAAAAGTAGTAGCTGTGCAAACGACACAAGATGTTTTAGGATCCTTATTTTAATGACATATAGTTTGCGTCTTTATAATGATAGAGCCACATTTTCCAGCTTTTTTTAATAGGTTGTGTACATGTGAAAGAAATAATGGATTTGATTTTGTAATGAATCATAAAATGTTCCCTGAAATTATCTTACCCTGTCTTTCTACAGATAAGGAGGAGACCTAAAACAGAGCCTTCAGAGTGAAGAGGTCTCAGTTTAAAAGTACACGTCCAATGATAAATGACAGCTATTGGCTGGCCTGAGTGTTTAGGGGAGAGTAGGGGTTATGGAGAGTTAATGGATTAAAGTCTTTTCTCTTATAAAGGAAGAAGCTCCTACACTCCTACACCTTGTTGTTCCTGTGCAGGAATAAGGGCCTGCTTTTGCCCTATAAATATAAATGTATGTGTATATAAACAAATGAAATCTTCCAATTCTTGTGTGCAGGGGGGCATGTGGAATTTCCTGGGCTAGGGATAGAACCCGCACCACAGCAGAGACCTGAGCCACAGCAGTCACAGTGGTAGGTCCTTAACCTGCTGAGCCACAAGGGAACGCCTGAAATCTTCTGATTTTAGCATTAGTAATTGTTCACTTTTTTACACAAACGCTGCATGAACCAAACAAAGCATTTTTTATTTGGGTAGATTAGTTATGCATGGATGAAGCAAAATGAAAAAAGGACAAGGGATTTGGTTAATTTGTGTGGTGTTGCCTTTTTTAGCCCCAGACACATTGCAGACATGATAGGATTAGTCTTCCCTGGAATCCGTTGTACTTCTTCCAAGTACAGTTTCTTTTTTCCTGAACCTGTCCACCCCGCCACCCCCGGCCTCCTGCCAGCACTTTCTCTCCAGAAGACTTCTTCTTCTTCTTTTTTTTTTTTTTTTTTTTGTCTTTTTGTTGTTGTTGCTATTTCTTGGGCCGCTCCCGCGGCATATGGAGGTTCCCAGGCTAGGGGTCGAATCGGAGCTGTAGCCACCTGCCTACGCCAGAGCCACAGCAACGCGGGATCCGAGCCGCGTCTGCAACCTACACCACAGCTCACGGCAACGCCGGATCATTAACCCACTGAGCAAGGGCAGGGACCAAACCCGCAACCCCATGGTTCCTAGTTGGATTTATTAACCACTGTGCCACGACGGGAACTCCTGGAAGACTTCTAATCTGAATTTTTGGTAGAGATGAAAGGAAATTACGACGGGACTAATAGCACTAAATATTTAACTTTCTGTTTCAAATTTTGAAATTGCTCTGCTTAGTAGAACAAATCTAGCAGTTAATTTTGTAGATGCCCACCAAATATTATTAAAATTATGCGTATTTTAAATGTGGCTAAATTGCTCTTAAGTATTATCATTTCATCTAGTGTCACTGTGAGATTAGATCTTGAGCAATTTTTACTTGTGTTTTAGATTGTTAGAGACGGATAGTAAGTCTTTAAGATCTGTAAATGGGTCAAGAAGAAACAGTGGCTCCTCCCTTGTATCAAGTTCATCAGCCTCTAGCAACCTCAGCCACCTGGAAGAAGACTCTTGGATTCTTTGGGGAAGAATTGTCAACGAATGGGAAGAAGTGCGCAAAAAGAAGGAAAAGCAAGTTAAGGTATTCGTGTCTTTGCTGAAGTTCTTCCTCTCATCCCAGAGGGCATCAGGCATGGACTAAGAGAGGATTAAAACAGTGGGTTCTTTTACTTCCCAAGTAATGCTGTGGTAAAGAGGTGTGCTCTGTATGTTTTCATTTATTTGTACCCATAGAAGTTTTGATTTGTAGCTCTCAGTTGTTATAGAGGTCTCCTAATTATTATAGAAGTATATAGCTAAAAATTATTTGGAATTCTCTTATTAAATTACAGTTGATTTACAATGTGCCAATTTCTGTTGTACAACAGAGTGACTCAGTCGTATATGTGTGTATATATCTGAGTATACATACATACCTACCTATATATATAAAATATTTAAAAAATTTTTTATTTGTTTGTTTATTTTTGCTTTTTAGGGCCGTACCCATGGCATATGGAGGTTCCCAGGCTAGGGGTCTATCGGAGCTACATTGGCCTATGCCACAGCCACGGCAACGCTGGATCCTGAACCCAGTGAGCGAGGCCAGGGATCGAACCCGCAACCTCATGGATGCTAGTCAGATTCGTTTCCTCTGCACCATGATGGGAACACCTAAAATACTCCTTTTTATATTATCTTCCCTCATGGGCTGTCGCAGGCGATTGGATATAGTTCTCTGTGCTGTACAGTAGGGCCTTGTTGTTATTTTCCTGTTTGATAGATTCAGAAATGACGTTGTGACATCCTCCATTCTTGAATGTCAGTATTTTACTTTTTTTCTTTTAAACCTAAAACAGCCTTCGAAAGGTTGTGGGGTTACTGTGCTGTCGTTCACAGCTCTGCCAAGTATCAAGTCCTTAATATCTTTAGAGGCCGTACTCTGAGTGAAATGAGAAGAATGTATCCATGGCACAGTAGCTCCTCTGTTCAGAACAGAATCCACCCATATCCTCGCCAAATTTTAGCTTTGGTTGAAAAGTTCCTTTGTTTTATTATTAAAGTAGCTTTGTGAATTAAAAATTTGAGAAAGTCATCTACTCTAATCCAACTTCCAGTAAGTCTTTTGTGGCTTTCAAGGTAGGAAGCTTAAATAAGTAACTTAAACGTTTGTATTTTTATTTTTAGGAACTTGTTCGTAAGGGGATACCCCATCATTTTAGAGCAATAGTTTGGCAACTTCTATGCAGTGCCCAAAGTATGCCGATTAAAGATCAGTATTCAGAACTCCTGAAAATGACCTCACCTTGTGAAAAATTGATCCGAAGGGACATTGCTAGAACTTACCCTGAACACAATTTTTTTAAGGAAAAGGATAGCCTTGGACAGGAGGTTCTGTTTAATGTAATGAAGGTAAGTTCCATTTATTCATTTTTAAAGTGAAATGAATTCCCAGAAGGTTGAAATCAAATTATTTCTTATAATGAAGTATGAACTTTCACCCCAGTAATCAGTTGCTTAGGCAGTAAATTTGACTGTAGCATAATTTTGGCTTTAAATCTGATGCTACATTACTGTTTAGTTTGAAGAACTCTTAGAAAATGTGTCCCATTTCTTGGTATCAGATGACTGAAACCAAAGAATCTATAAATTACTATGCATACCACAGAGAAAATCCTCCATGAAAGTGAATAACTCACCTTCTGAATTTTAGAATCGGGGAGCAAATTTTCTGCTTGTTGTGGGCAGCCCTGTTAAGAGCTTTTAGCCCTTAGAAGTGTGCCGTTGTAATTTTTTCTTCAATATTGCCTGTTCTTTTTGCATAACTCTTTTCCCTTCCAGCTACCTCTTCGAAATATTGATTTCTTGGGAAATCAATATTTACCTTCTCCTTTTAGAGAAGGAATGTGTGCGGCGTCATGTTAAGATATTTTGAACACTCTTGTTTATGTTTTAGGCGTATTCTTTAGTGGATCGCGAGGTTGGTTACTGTCAAGGAAGTGCTTTTATAGTCGGATTATTACTTATGCAGGTAAGTTAGTTTAAGTACTAAATGTCCAATTAAGTTTTTTATTAAAGTTGGATTGGAGGATTCAGAAATCATCCTTGGTTTTACTAAGTATACGTGGATATTCGGTATTTTCCCCTAGACATAAATAGAAATGTTGGCTTTGCACTTAAAATATTAAAAAATGTTAAAAATAACATAAAATAATATCCCACCACTAAGTGAAAGTTCAGCTTCTTGGTATCCACATGGGGAGTGTGATATTCTGCTAAAGCCGGCATCATTTTTTTAAATTATAGCGTAGTTGATTTACAGCGTTGTGCCACCTTCTGCGGCAGAGCAAAGCGCCGGGTCGCACAGATGCGTACACTCCCGCGCCTGTGGCTTCCATCGTGGTCTCTCCCAAGAGACTGGATGTAGTGCTGTATCTGCTTTTCACTCTTAACTTATATGTCAAGATTCAGTGAGGAATAATCTTTTCCCAACCAGGCAGCCTGATTAAAGTGTTGGTAGCAAAATCTTACTTATAATATACAGCGTCTTTGGAAATTTATACAGTAATTTATTTGTCATGGAGCTGAGGGCTTGTTGTGCCTGTCTTATTATAGGTTCTAAGATAAGAGGTCCTCAATCACTTTTCACTGCTTTTTACCGCTGCCATTTCCATCGGCAGCGACTTGTTTTGGGTGGGGCGTTTTCAGAAGTCAAGCCTAGGACAGCGCATACTCACTCGAAGGAAAAGGCCTGCAGTGTTCTCTCTTCAGCCTTAATTGACATTTTAAAGAAAAAGTCTGTCATACCGTCTAGTCTCAGACCAAAATATTATCTGAAAAGGAACCTTGGTGATAACTTTATTGGAGTCATTAGGCTCATTTTTTGCTTCTCTGTTCTGCACCGAGTTCTGTAAACCTGGGCTAGATTATTGAACCTCTCTTTCTCAGCCTTATTAGGTGCTGCTCTCTGCTTTTAGATTCACCGTGAGGGAGGGTTGTGAGATCATGTACATAAAAGCCCGGCGTGGTGTTTGGCACATAGGAGACGTGCGATGAAAGTTCAGTGACATGCCCAAGGTCACACATCTGGCTAGATAAAAGCAGAGTAAGAATCGGAAGCTATGTCTCCCCTGCTTCGCCTCCGTCTTCCAGCAGTTCTTGCTGAGCTCCAAAGCTCTGCATCTGTCAGGAACATACACACTTCTTTTTGAACAGCAAAAACCTGTCAGACACTGGATTATAATAAAAGGGACTAATTTTTACTTTGTTTTGTATAACATAAGATCTGCTCCCAGTTGTTGCAGAATATTTGCCTGTTCTATGGTGACATTAGGTTATTTTTAAAAAGAAACAAGAAACCTGGATTAGTTCCTGTTGAGGTGTAGCGTTCGGCCTCACTCGGATATTCCTCATTTGTGCTTGGTTAGTGTTGGTGGGCCGTTCACCCTGGAACTCAAACATCCCCGTTTTCAGTCCAGTGATTTTTTGAAATCACAGTTCTCTTCCTTTTACTTGCATATTAGCTCCGAAAGTGACTTTTTATTTCTGTTGAACCTAAGAGCAGTTTTTCCCTACTTGAGGTAGGAATCTCACAACAGCCGACCTGGCTCTCTAGGAATCCTTCAGGGCACTGCAGATACTGCTAGTGATACTTTCGTTCATTGACCGGTTTGCTCAAATGTTGTTGTCAGTGGCAGCAAATATTCTGTTCTAACAGTGATCATTTTCCAGGGCTACAGGCTAGAAAATGTGGGGCAACCAGATTCAAAAGCCCTCTCTTTGTTTCTGCAGCGTATTCTCTTTATTGCCCTGTGCTCAGTGGGTTAAGGATCCAGCGTTGCTGTGGCTCTGGCGTAGGCTGGTGGCTACAGCTTTGATTGGAACCCTAGCCTGGGAACCTCCATGTGCTGAGGGTGCAGCCGTCAGACCAAAAAAGACAGAAAAAAAAAAAAAAAGAACATTTGGTAAAGAGATTGAGGACATAGGTAGGCTCTTTTGTGGATGGCAGACTCTGAGTTCCAAACAGTGCTGTCTAAAGGGTTTAGGGAGGAGCAGTAGAACCACATGGGACCAGAGTTCTGGGCTGCTGGGCTTCTCGTAGTGACTGATGGAAAAATCAGTCGGGCCCTGAAGCTTGATAGGATCTGTAAGAGTGGTCTCCAAGGCAAAACTGGGGTTGTGTGTGTTGGGAGGAAGGCGAGACGTATGGGTTTTGCCAGGAATAAGTCTTGCCTCCTGTCCGTGGCCGTGGCCGGCTGGGGAGAGTGGTGTCATTAGAGGCAGCTCAGTGAGAAGCCTGCCTGGAGAGCCTTTGAGGTCCCCTTTTGAAGCACACTGCTCTGCTGTGAGTGAGTGAACCTTACACAGCTCTGTCTTGAGAAAGACCCCACAATAATCTGGATAAATGTTAGGTGCCTAGATTTTCTGTGTGGTCCTTTACAAAGCTTTTACCATTCGTGATTTTATTGGATGTAATTGTCTGTTGAGTTCCACATACACTGTGAAACTGGAACTTTTAAAACCCTGATTACAGATTCTTTGTAAACTTATTTTGCAGTTTTTTTTTTTTTTTTTTTTTTTTGCCATTTCTAGGGCTGCTCCCGCAGCATATGGAAGTTCCCAGGCTAGGGGTCTAATTGGAGCTGTAGCCACTGGCCTACACCACAGCCATAGCAACACGGGATCCGAGCCGCGTCTGCAACCTACACCACAGCTCACGGCAATGCCAGATCCTTAACCCACTGAGCAAGGGCAGGGACCGAACCCGCAACCTCATGGTTCCTAGTCGGATTCGTTAACCACTGAGCCACGACGGGAACTCCTGCAGTTTTTTTTTTTTTTAACACACCGTACTATTTCTGCTCAAAACCCTTGCAAGGCTTCCTATGACACTTAAGGTACAAGTCCAGATCCTTAAGAGTGGCTCCTAAAACCCCATGTGATTTGCCTCCGAGTATTTCTCCTCCGTAACCCTACTTTCATCTGTAACATTGCTCCTACGATTGTGGTCCCCTAGTTGTTGTTCCTTGAACACGTGGTCATGATTCCTTTTCAAATAAGGCCTTTGTGTTATTCCCCTAGGATGGTTCTGTCCTCAGATGGTACCTTAGCAGGAGACTTTCCCCGACCTCCCTGCATAGACGTATCTGCTCAGCAGTCCCGGTTGCTCCACTCAGTTTGCATAGCGCTCCTCACCGTCTGACACATGTGTACATACATCCCACGGAGTGTCTGTCTCCCTTACGAGAAGGTTTACGCTCCTTCAGGGCAGAGGCTGTGTTTATTTCGTTCGCTGGTGTATACCCAGAGGGGGAGAGAAGTATCAGGCTTTAAATGAGTATTTGTTGGTTAAATTTGTGAGTTAGACAGTGAGACACCTCGTCTCAGAGGTTGTAAGGTTTGTCTGACTTCTCCATGTCAGTGGTGGAAAGGGAGGGAGGTTAGAATCTTCTGACTCCTAGCCCGTTGCTCTTAACGTCATGTCACACGGCCGTTCGAACCAGTGTCCGTGGTTGGAAAGGTACTTAGTTTAAGTGGGCTTAGCTTATTGGGTATCACAGAACATTAATCTTTGTTGCTTTTTTTTCTCCTAATGCAGATGCCAGAGGAAGAAGCTTTCTGTGTGTTTGTGAAACTAATGCAAGATTATAGACTCCGTGAACTTTTTAAACCAAGCATGGCAGAATTGGGCCTTTGTATGTACCAGTTTGAATGCATGATACAGGTAAAAGTGTGGTTAGCAAAAAGGCATATTGCCATTATATATCTTGTCATCTTGGTTTGAGTGATACTCAGCAAATTTGATGTTAAAAGCATTAAAGCAGTTGGAAAAAAAAAAAATCAGTGTTTTAATCACATGATCGTGTGTTGATCCACAAACCCACAATTTACACCTGACTTCTCGGTTAGGCCCTCTCTGCAGGTAGGTCACAGTCTGGAACCTGACTGCAACTTTTATCTTCACCCCTTAAGCATGTGTGCCAAATATTTTGTAACTTAGATGCATGAGTTTGTTTATTATGTGCTGTTATATCCTATGATTTTCCATACACGAGGCTTCTTTCAGAAGCCTGACGTCTGTTCATTTCCTCTGAGACTGTCTCTTCTATCTTTTTTCAGTCCTCTCCCCTGCCTTTCCCTTTCATCTCTCTCTCTCTCTTTTTTTTTTTAAGACTGTTTCTGTCCTTTGTGTTGCTAGATTAAGACTCAAGAGTCTTAGCAACTGTGAGGGCGACGAGGAGGAGAGGAATCAAAATTAACTGAAAAAACCTTTGAAGTATTTCACCTTTCTGGATTTAATTTTTATATTTATGTATAAAAGTAAACTTACTATTTTTGTCCTATAATATGATGGTATACATAGTCTTCATTTATCTAAATTTCAATTAGATAAGCCAAATTTAAGCGTATAGGTTAATGATTCGGCCGGCATGAAAGCCATTTTTACAAGTTTCCTTTCCCCTGGCAGCCTTACCTGTAGGATTTTTAAAATCCTTTACCATTTCTCTGAGTGATGGGAAGAAAGGGATATGCAAAATGTTGTCCATTTTAAGGAAAAGGACAAAGTGTATGTTTTGAAATGATTCTTAATTTTTTTTTTGAAATAGTAAGCTTGTTTCATCAACTTTGAACTCTTGGCTTATTTGCAGTTAATGTGTCATTTATGCGGTGAATTACTAGAGTTCTTGAAACATCTGTATTTTGGATGAGAAGGTGGGAAGCTTAGGGTTGGTGATCAGTGGTAGGTAGCACCTAAAAGTATTTCAGTAAAGCCTTTCTTTCCTTTAAAAATTTTTTTTGAAATATTGTAGTTTATAGAAGAGCACAGAAAATATCATAGACTGGTGTACTCACGAACAAAATTAAAGCAGTATGGAAATTTTACTTAATTATTGTAATTTTTCTTTTTTCTTTTTTTGTCTTTTTAGGGCCACTCCCACAGCATGTGGAGGTTCCCAGGCGAGGGGTCGAATCAGAGATGCAGCCCCTGGCCTACACCACAGCCACAGCAATGTGGGATCTGAGCCACGACTTCTACCTGCACCACAGCTCATGGCAACACCGGATCCTTAACCCACTGAGCAAGGCCAGGGATCGAACCTGTGTCCCCATGGCTACTAGTCATGTTTGTTAACAGCCGAGCTACGACGGAAACTCTAGTTTTTCTTTGTATTAATAAGGCCTGTTACAAATAGAGCCAGCGTTTCAATGCCACATCCTTTTCCCTTCTTCCTTTTCCGAGTAGTAACCACTATCCAGAGTGTTTTGATTTCTACCTCTTAACTTTTCCACACAAAGATGCCCAGCCTTAGGCTTGTGTTTGGTGTAGGCTGATCAGGTGTATAAATAATGTTCTGGCTGATAACACTCAATTTTCCCATGTTTCCCTAATTAATTCTTTTCTTCTTTTTAGGAGCATCTTCCAGAGCTCTTTGTACATTTTCAGTCTCAGAGTTTTCATACCTCAATGTATGCGTCATCTTGGTTTCTGACTATCTTCCTGACGACTTTTCCGCTACCAATTGCAACAAGGATATTTGATATCTTTATGTCTGAAGTAAGTTAATGCGCCTGTTGAGCAAAGGGATCACGGGATTAATAATGAGAGCTGGCAATGAGGAGAGCAGTAAAGGGGCCCAGTGTTCCATGTAAAACTGCTTACATGGATAATCGCATTTAATCCTGTGACAACCCTATCAGTACTCTTATCGCCCTAATTGACAGATGATAGATGAGGAAGCTGATGCTTAGAGGAAGATTAAGTAGCCTGTCTATGGGTACATAGCACAATAAGTTGTGTAGAAACTGGGATTCAAATGTAGGCAGTCAAAATCTGAAACCACACTTTAAAAAAAAATTTAAATATAGTTGATTTACAATGTTGTAATTTCTGCTGTACAGCAAAGTGATTCAATTATAAATATATATATTCTTTTCCATTGTGATTTATCAGAGGATATTAAATAAAGTTTCCTGTACCTTAGAGTAGGACCTTGTTGTTTTGGTCTTTCTGGTTTTTTTTTTTTTTTTTTTTTTTTTTTTTTTTTTTGATCTTTTTAGGGCTGCGTTCATGGCATATGGATGTTCCCAGGCTACGGGTCAAATTGGAGCTGCAGCTGCCAGCCTACACCACAGCCACAGCAACGCCAAATCTGAGTCACATCTGTGACCCACACCATAGCTCACGGCAACGCCA
This sequence comes from Sus scrofa, assembly GCF_054392235.1. NCBI lineage: Eukaryota > Metazoa > Chordata > Mammalia > Artiodactyla > Suidae > Sus > Sus scrofa. The sequence continues at coordinate 129,805,573 of NC_139386.1, forward strand.
GATCCGTAATCCACTGAGTGAGACCATTGGATCGAACCTGGGTCCTCGTGGATACTGGTTGGGTTCTTAACCTGCTGAGCCACAGCAGGAACTCCAGGACCTTGTCATTTATCCATTCCATGTATAATAGTTTGCATCTGCTAGTCCCAAACTCCCAGTTCATCCCTCCCCAAATTTCTCCCCCTTGGCGACCACAAGTCTGTTCTCTGTTTCTGTGAGTCTGTTTCTGTTTCATAGATAGGTTCTTTTGTGTCATTTTAAAGATTCTACATATAAGTGATATCATATGGTATGTGTCTTTCTCTTTCTGACTTCACTTGGTTCTGACTTCACCTAGTATGATAGGCTCTAGGTCCATCCATGTTGTTGCAAATGGCATTCTTTTTTATGGCTGAGTAGTATTCCATTTCATTTATGTACTATATCTTCTCTCTCTTTTTTTTTTTTTGACTTTTAGGGCCGCACCTGTGGCATGTGGAAGGTGCCAGGCTAGGGGTCAAATCGGAGCTACAGCTGCTGGCCTATTCCACAGCCACAGCAGTGCAGGATCCGAGCCATGTCTGTGACCTATACCAGAGCTCATGGCACACCAGATCCTTAACCCACTGACTGAGGCCAGAGAGTGAACCCACATCCTCATGGATCCTAGTGGAGTTTGTTAACTGCTGAACCCTAGTTGGGTTCATTAATGATAGGAACTCCCTGTACCACATCTTCTTTATCCATTCATTTGTCAGTGGACAGGTTTTTTCCATATCTTGGCTGTTGTGAATAGTGCTGCCATGAACATTGGGGTGCACGTACTACGTTGTTTTCCAGGGATATGCCCAGGAGTGGGATTTCTAGCTTATATGGCAGCTCTAGCTCTAGTTTTTTGAGGAACCTCCATACTTTTTTCCAAAGGAGCTCCACCAGCTTATATTCCTGCCAGCATTGTAGGAGGTGGAACCCATAGTCTTAGTCAAACCTCTGTATCACCTCTTTTTTGACTGAGTGAGAATTAGTGAGGGGTTAAAATGACCTCCTGGTTAATACTGTTGTGGTGTATCTGTTACCCAAAGAGGAAGGAGCAATGAGCATAATTAAGTTTCTTCTGGTACGTGAACATGTCACATGTAGTCCTTTTAATTGTCGTGGACATGAAGTGATCATTTGTCTTCTGTATTCTGAGTGAGAAGGTAGGAAGGTCAGGATAGATGGTAGAGAGCACCTGAGTTTTTTCTTTCTTTCTTTTTTTCTTTTGCTTTTTAGGGCTGCACCTGCAACACATGGAAGTTCCCAGCCTAGGGGTCAAATCAGAGCTGCAGCTGCCTGCCTACGCCGCAGCCACAGCAATGCCAGATCCAATCTGTGTCTGTGACCTACACCACAGCTCACAGCAATGCCAGATCCTTAACCTACTGAGCGAGACCAGAGATCGAACCTGCGTCCTCATGGATACTAGTCGGGTTCTTAACCCTCTGAGTCACAGTGGGACATCCCAGCGCCTGAAGATATTATTAGTTACTATGAATTACGTTTTGGGAAAATCAGTTTGTATAATAAGCCACATTAGGTTAGTCTGGGGCTGGCACACTGTGCTTCATGTACTGATCTGTCCCGGTGCACATGCCAAATCTATCTTTCCACTTGTCTTTGCTTTTTATAGCCACACTTGTTACATATGAAAGTTCTTGGGCTAGGGGAGCTGCAGTTGCCAGCCTATGCCACATCCACAGCAATGCTGGATCTGAGCCACATCTGTGACCTATGCTGCAGCTTGTGGCAGTGCAGGATCCTTAACCCACTGAGCGAGGCCAGGGGATGAACCCACACCCCCATGGATACTAGTTGGGTTCTTAACCCGCTGAGCCACAATGGGAACTCCATGTCCTTCCACTTGAATAGTTTCCTGGAATATAGCCGTGACCACTGCTGATGTGATAGTTGTGTCTGCTTTGGAGCAGCAGGATAGCAGAGCTGAGTTGTGGCAGCGACCACATGGCTCATAAATCTTAAAACGTTTGTGGTTCATCTCTTTACCGAAAGTGTTTCCCAGCCTCTAGTTTAGCTACCTAAATGTTCACCTTACTATTCCTTTGAATGATTGTTTTTTTCTGTGGAAAAGTAAGACAATTTTGACTTTATACCATTTGTTTCCTCAGGGTTTAGAAATAGTGTTTCGGGTAGGATTGGCGCTTCTTCAGATGAACCAGGCAGAACTGATGCAGCTCGACATGGAAGGGATGTTACAGGTAAGTCGGGTCCTGACGTCTTAACAGTCTTTAGATTTTACTATTAAATGATGCTGAATAGCACTAAGCAGTTCTTCTGTGTTTCTCTCACTGTGTCAGCACTTTCAGAAGGTCATTCCGCATCAGTTTGATGGTGGCCCAGACAAGTTAATCCAGGCAGCTTACCAAGTCAAATATAACTCAAAAAAAATGAAAAAGTGAGTATTTTCTGTTCTGATTTTTGGTTGTGGTGGTTTGTTGGTGCATTTAGGAAATTAAGTAGAAGCGGCCAGACATTCTCCTGGTGAGGGCAGTTTTCCTCCGCACTTGGGGGACCTGTGGGGTTTTCTTTGGTGGCACTGGTTTCAGGAGAACGTAGATTTAAAGAGTTGCACAGTGCCCTAGGGGCGCACGGCGCGGTACGTTCCAGAATCCCCTTTCCTGTCCCACACGGGCAGGCCTGGGAACCCGGCGTGTGTGTTGTTTTAGAGACGCTTTGACGCTGTGGTCTCAGGCACAGACTTTCTTTTCCTCGCCGTTGGTCCCAGTGTGTCACGTAAGTTCAAGATGAGCATAACCAGCACTTTAGGTGTGAGGTAGGCATTAAGTTAAAATTGTATTTATTATGTATTGCTTTTAATGAAACTTTGTTGTATATTTTTTCGTGAAAGTTCAAGATATGCAGCCTTGGCTTACAATGGTTAATTTTTGAAATGCGGTAAAGGTGTTAAGAATGACAGCTCTTACTCATCGAGCTTCCGGTGATTAGATCAATCTTAGCCTGAGGTCAAAATTCGCATTCCTGACGCTTACTAAAGTGGCAGAGCTGGCCCCACCATTCTCGGTGTCTTTGCTGCTGCAGCATGAAGTTACATGACATGAGCATGTACACTATACTGCCATGGGTATTCCTACCCCAGAGGTGGGTTAGAACATGAGTAAGAATTACGTCGTTAAAATTAGTTAGCTCTAATTTGCAAAAACAGCCAATTTTTGATCTTGAACTATTATGAATTACCTGTGAAATTGCTAATAACCAATCACATTACACCATCATTTAGAGATGTTATAGACTGTTCTGTTCTGTAATCGATAAAACCTTAGGAGCCATCTCAATTTCTGCCTCTTGACTTTACTTAAAAATACTTAATTGCTAAAAAATGCTGACCATCATCTGGGCCTTCAGAAAGTCGTGATCTTTTTACAGCAGTGCCATCCAAGATAAGAGATCACCAGAGCAAACATGCTTCTCTTTTTTCTCCTCCTTTCTCTTGCAGTCTCTACTTCTTACTGCCTTGACTACTGCTTAGTGGTTAGTAGCTGTTTATGCATAGTCTGGCGAGTAATACTTGATCAGTATTAAAGAATATTAAAAGTGTATGAGTCTCATCCTTTTCTCCTAAGTACTGCTCTCAGGATGTGTGACGACCTCAGACTTGGACCTGGCTCTGGAGAAGGTTCAAGCTTCCTGTAGGTAGGAGGGTGGCAGAACAGAGAATTAAATCGCTTAGTACAATTACAGCCTGGTAGTTGTCCTTGTAGCAGGTTGTTAGTATAACATGTAAGAGATGTCTGTAAGCTGCGTACACAGTCTAGTCTGCTGTGACTCAGGAAAATGTTCAGAGCCTGGTGACTAGATTTTCAGTTCCGTCTGTGTTCTTTCCTGACTCTTATCTGCCTGATGACATTCCTGTGTTAGAGGTGTCTTTACTGAGTTCAAGCTCATAATGCTTGCTGCATGTCGGGCCAGTAAATGCAGAGATAAGATGTTGGGACAAGAAATAGCAGCTTTATTCAGCAGACCAAGTCGGTGGTGGCCTAGTGTCCCAGTGACTGTCTTAGCCAGGTCAGAATTTAGGCCCCTTTTATTTTTATTTATTTATTTATTTATTTTGTCTTTTTTTTTTTGCTATTTCTTGGGCCACTCCCGCGGCATATGGAGGTTCCCAGGCTAGGGGTCGAATCGGAGCTGTAGCCACCGGCCTACGCCAGGGCCACAGCAACGCGGGATCTGAGCTGCGTCTGCAACCTACACCACAGCTCACGGCAACACCGGATCGTTAACCCACTGAGCAAGGGCAGGGACCGAACCCACCACCTCATGGTTCCTAGTCAGATTCGTTAACCACTGCGCCACGACGGGAACTCCTAGGCCCCATTTATACTAGATGTGGCCAGAATGTGGCCGGTCATTGCAAACTTGTTGGTGCTGGAATCCTTTGTTCTTGCAGCTGGCTTATGTCCTCTAGTCACAGTGTTCCTATAAACTTCCAGCAGACCCATGTTATTCTCTGTTCTGCAACTTTTTTCCCTGTGTGAATGGAAAAGTGTTAGACCCTTAAAGGGCAGAGTCTTGAGATTTCAGAGTCTTTTGCTCCAGAAGGAGTGTCCCCTGAGAGAACAAAGCAAGAACAATCCAGTGAAGTAGCTTCTTATTTCATCCAGCTGACAAATGCTTGGCAAGGCTGGCTTATCTTGCTTATAGTTCGAATTGAAAAGTTGAATGGTGATCATGGGGTCAAGCATTAACATATAAAGTTTTAGTGAAAAAATTGGAAGCATGTATAAATTACCTCCTTTACAAGTATATGCACGTCTGTAACAATTTTTTTTTTAGATGCCTTTGTAGTATATAAGGAGTTGGAGTTGCCTGCTGGCTAAGCGGGTTAAGGATCTGGTGTTGTCACTGCCATGGCTTGGGTGACTGCTGTGGCACAGGTTTTATCCCTAGCCCAGGAACTTCCACATGCTGTGAGTGTGGCCAAAAAAAAGAATGAAGTATATAAGGGGCAACATTCTTTTAGCAAGTACCTGAGGAAAAAAAATTGAAGACCATTAACTTGGTTGGATAGGAAAATGGCAGAAGTTGGAGATTGAGGTTGTTTCTGAAGATGGCTCCAGAATACAATCATTATTATTATTATTATTATTATTATTTGTCTTTTTAGGACCACACCCGCAGCATATGGAGGTTCCCAGGCTAGGGGTAGAATCGGAGCTGTAGCTGCTGGCCTACACCAGAGCCACAGCAATGCAGGATCTGAGCCACGGCTGTTATCTACACCACAGCTCATGGCAACGCTGGATCCTTAACCAGTTATTTTGTAGAAAGTGCCATAGTTTGGGTTTTTCTAACATTTCCTCGTTATTAGATTCAGGTTGCTCATTTTTGGCAGGTGTACCAGTAATGCTGTGTCTTCTCAGTTCACCGTACAGTAGGTGTACCGTACTGGCTTGTCTCAAAATTGATGTCAGCTTTGATTACTTGGTTAAGGTGATGTCTCCAGGTTTCACAACTATTAATTTATTATTTTTCTTTTTTTACTAAGTAATTTGTGCCAAGGTGCTTCGCTCCCCAGATTTACATCTGTTATGATGCTCTCACTCGCTCTTTTCTTTCTTATTAATTGGCATTCTTCTATAAGGAAGCCGTTTCCCTTCTTACTAGTTTGTTTGCTTACTTCAGTGTGAATCCAGTGACTCACTTTTGTGGTGAATTATAACCCATTACTCTCAAATTGTCCCTGTAGTGTCCAGTGGGAGTGCTTTCGGGCTGGCTGCTCTGTGCTTTTGGCAAGCCCCCAGGATTCCTCGAAACTTCCCTTACTTTTAGGGCAGCAAAGTATTTCCGACTCATCTTGAACCTTACCGTCTTCTCCTTAGGAGTGAGATGTTTCTCTCAAGAGCTCTTGGTGAAGGCAGAATGAAGTAGCCTTGCAGAAACCTGATGCACCTCAGCCAGGTGATCAGGTCGGCCTCGGCCGTGCTGTCCTGCTGATAGTGTATACCCGTGGTCTTCCTCCCCTAAAAAACCCATAATGCCGCTATAATCAGCGAAGCATGAGACAAATCCCAGTCGAGGGACAGTCTACAAAATACCTAATGACCAGCACTCTTCAGACTATCAGGGAAATAAACACTCGTGAGGTCTGAGAAATTGTCCTGGCCAAGGGACCTAAGAAGACACGACAGCTCAGTGTGACGTGGTGTCCTGGATGGGATCCTCGAACAGAAAATGGACATTAGACAAAAATTTAGGCAATCCGAGTAAACTATGGCCCTCACTTGTTCATAATGTATTAATAATGGTGGCTCACCGGTTGTCTTAAAGTTGCTGCACTGATGGAAGAGGTAAGCATGGCGGAAACTGGGGGTGGGGTGTGTAGACACTCAGTACTCTTCTAATTATTTTGCAAACCCAAAACTGTTCTAAATAATACAGTTTAAAAAAAACTATCAGTGCAGATTCTGAAAAAGTAATAATGATTTAGATCATTGTTGAGGAGGTTGAATAGAACATGCTTGTTGGCTGAACTGAGAGGCAAGGATTAAATGGTAACTCTTAAGAGTTTTGTTTGAGGTTTGTGACTGAGCAATGATTTGTTTGAGGTTTGCGACTGAGTGATGATGACATTTTTCACGTAATACAAAGTATCTGCTTCACTGTAGTCATTTGCAAAATCTGTAAAGTTATTTCAACAGTGCGGCCATTGTTCAAAATGTTTTGCAACTTTTTAGGGTCTTTTATAAATTCTTTTGGATATCCTGTATTCCTTTAGACAGGCCAAAGTAAAAGAAATAGCAGTGTAGCCGTTAAAGGTGTGACCGACCTTAGGCACGTTTTCCAACCTTTCTAAGCCTCAAAATTTGCATATTAAACTCGCTGTGGGAGTTCTTACTGTGGCATAGTGAGTTAACAATCCCACTGCAGCAGCTTGGGTTGCATTGCCAAAGCTGTGTGGCTCCGATTCCCTCCTGGCCTGGGAGCTTCCAGTGTCTCACGGGTGCAGCCATTAAAAAAAAAAAGTCATTGTGGACAGAAGATTGTGAGAAGAAAGCAGAGTCGGAAGCACCAGAAATCTGTCTCCCGCCTAGGCAATAGTTGCGCTGGTAGACTCTGTCTGGTAGAACTGTTTTGGAACACTCAAGTCCACTGAAGCTCGGGGAAGGCGTGGTGAATTGCAGTTAACTTGGTCAGCTCTTAGCACATTAGCAGATACCCATCCTCCACCCGCGAGCCGCTGGCAGGCAGCGTGCTTGTGTTCCTGGAACAAATTGCATGCAACTTGTGGGAGCTAGGGTGGGCAAAAAAGCCTTGTCCTTCATGTATTGGGGATCTATGTTCTGATTGCTGATTGCTGTTTATTTTTAATTTTAATTTTTTTTTTAATTAAAATTTTTGGCCACACCTGTGGCATGAGAAGTACCCAGGCCTGGGATTGAACTCGCACCACAGCAGTGCCCTGAGCCACAGCAGTGACAAAGCCAGATTCCTAACCGCTAGGCCACCAGGGGACTCCTGGACTGCTCGCTCTGATCATGCAGGTGCAGAGAAGCCGTTGTTGCTGCACATCTCCCCGTTGATGTTGGGCCGCTGTCTTTAAGCTGAAGACACTGCCGAGAGATGTTAAAGCCTGGTGCCCCTTTCTCCCCTTCATTTTTCTCTTTTTCCCCTCTTGGGAGCCAGTCATTAAAGACTAGGACATTCAAAAACAGCTGCCTGTGTGGAGGAAAGTGGAATGTGACTGAAATGAAAAGTTCACTAAGAGATTAAAAGGCAGATTTGAGCAGACAAAAGAATTGGACACTTGTTCTCGAAGACAGGACCCTGGAGATTTCTGCACTTGAGGAACAGCGGCGACAGGAGGCCCAGGAAGGGTGACAGACCCAGGGACCCAGGGGATAGGACCCCATCAGGTGGACTAACCCACACATGGTGGGAGCCGCAGAAGGAGAAGAGGGAAGGAGAATGTAGGAAGAAGTACTGGCTGAACCCTTAAAAATTTACTGAAAGACATTAATGAAAACACTCTGAAAAGCTCAGTGTACTTCAGGTAAGATGATATCGAAAAGACCCACACCAAGGTACATTATATTCAGACTCGGAAAAGAGCACTTTTTTTTTTTTTTTTTTTTAATTTTTATGGCCGTACTGGCAGCATATGGAAGTTCCCAGTCTAGGGGTCTGATGGGAGCTGCAGCTGAGGCCTGTGCCACAGCCGTGGCAACCCCTGATCTGAGCCACATCTGTGACTCCCCTGCAGCCTGCAGCAATGCCGGCTCCTTAACCCACTGCACGAGGCTGGGGTGGAACCTGCATCCTCACAGAGACAACCTCCAGTGCTTAACCTGCTTAACCACAGTAGGAACTCCAAAGAGCACATCTTGAAAACGGCAAAGAGAAGCCAATCATTACATATGAGGTGTCCTCAATAAGATATAACAGGCTTCTCATGAGCAGCTTTGGCGGCCAGAAGACAGTGGGCCTATAGATCCAAAGTGCTGAAAGGAAAAACTGTCAAGAATCCTACATCTGGCAAAATTGTCCTTCAAAAGTGAGGGGGAAATCAGCTGGATAAATAAAGGGTGGATGAGCTCGTATTCACTAGACCTCCCCTTCAGGAAATACTCATATTATTACTCACGCAATATGTGGCAAACAAACAAACAAAAACCACTTTTTTTTTTTTTTTTAAATTGTTCTTGTAGCATATGGATGTTCCTGGGCAGGGATCAAACCCATGCCACAGCAGCAACCTGACCACTGCAGTGACAACACCAGATCTTTAAAACACTGCATCTTAAGGGAACTCCAAAAAAGCTATTATTTCATAACAGTGGGTTGTAAACTTTTTGTTTTCTACATGATTACATGATTTAATAAGTTAATACATTTTTTAAAAAAGCAGTTATTAGTCTAAAAGCTAGTAGTATTGTAATTTTTGTTTGAAGCTCCAAATCTTGTTTTCTGCATTATTTAGGAGACTAACAGATTTAAAAGAATCATTAGTTTGTGTTCTGGGGCACAAAATGTATAAACATACTTTTTTGTGACATCAGTCACAAAAAGCGATGGGAAAGGAGCTCTAAAGGAGCAGAATGTGTATATATTATTGAAGTTAAACTGCTATAAATTCAGATTAGAGTATTACAACTTTTGAATTTAATATAATTTCCATGAAGCCACAAAGGAGTATACACAAGAGGAAATGAGAAAGAAATTTAAGCATTTTACTGCAAAAAAAATCAACTAAACATGAAAGAAGTCAGTAAGTCAGGAAATGAAGGACTTTTTAATGCGACAAGGCACATAGAAAACAAATAGCAAAATGACAGTGAGTCCTTCCTTATCAGTAATTACTTTAAGTGGATTAAACTCTCCAAAAGATATACGTTAGCAGAATGGAGAAAAACCACATGACCCAACTATATGTTGTCTACAGGTGACTCATTTTAGATCCAAAATGCAGATGGATTGAAAGTGAAAGATTGGGAAAAGATATCCCATGCAAATAGTAAACTAAAGAGAGCAGAGGTAGCTCTATTAATATCAGACAAAATAGACTTTAAAAAAGTTCCCAAGAGACAAAGACAGATAATATATATTAATGAAAGATTCAATATCACGATAAGATGTATCAGTTATAAATATTTATGCACTGATGACACACTATCAAAATATATGAAGTAAAATGGACAAAATTGAAGGGAGTAATGGACAGTTCTCAATAGATTTTTAAGAGATAGATGTACATAGTATCTTCTCTATAACAAATGAAGTTATCAACAACAGAAGTAAAGCTAGAAACTTCACAGTTTTTTTGAAAATTAAACAGTACAGTCTTTTTTTTTGGTCTTTTTGCCATTTCTTGGGCCCCTCCCTCAGCCAATGGAGTTTCCCAGGCTAGGGGTCGAATCGGAGCTGTAGCCGCCGGCCACAGCCACAGCCACAGCAACGCCGGATCCGAGCCACGTCCGCAAGCTACACCACAGCTCATGGCAACGCCGGATCCTTAACCTACTGAGCAAGTCCAGGGATCAAACCCGCATCCTCATGGTTCCTAGTTGGATTTGTTAACCACTGCGCCACAACGGGAACTCCGTGAAAATTAAACAGTACAGTCTTAAATAACCAGTGAATCTGTTATTTTACAGTAGCATCAAAAAGAATACTTAGTAATTAATCAAGGAGACGAAAGATTTATACAGTGAAAACTTCAAAACATTACTGTAAGAAATTAAAGATAGGAACAAATGGAAACACATCCTCTGTTCATGGACTAAAAGACTTAATCTTGTTAAAATGCGAATGCTACCCAAGTGATCTACAGATTCCGTGCAGTCGTTATCACATTTTTTTTTAGAAATCGAAAACCCTATTCTAAAACTCATGGAATCTTAAAGGACCCCAGATAGCCAAATTATTATTGAGAAAGAACAACAAAGCTGGAAGACCCACACTTCCTGATTTCTAACCTTATCTGCAAAGTTAGAGTAATTAGAACAGGATGGCACTGGAAAAAAAGGCAGAAATAAGTACTCACATATATGATCAAAAGATTTTTATCAAGATGGGGGAAGGACTGTCTTTCAGTGAATGTTGCTGAGAAGACGGGGTGTCCAAATGCAGAAGAATGAAATCAGACCCCTTACCTAACACCTATGTAAAATTTAAGTCAAAATGATAAAAAAAAAAAATCTAAGGGTAAAAACTAAAATTCTAAAACTCTTAGATGAAATGTAGGGCAAAAGCTTCATGACATTGAATTTGGCAGTGATAACTTGCGTATAACACCAGAAGCACAAAAAAGAAAACCTAAACTGGACTTCATAAATACTTAAACTATAGAGATGAAGAGGCTAAAAACTTGGAGTTACAGCCTGAGTCCTTGGTGTGAAATGTGTAGTGCGGGGACTGTATTCAGTAGCTGTGTAGTGATACCTTTGGTGATCATTTTGAAAAGAATGGAAACGTCCAGTCACGGCGTTGCGTGCCAGGAGATGACAGTGTTTATTGTGGGCATCTACTCCAGAAACAAACAAGCTCAGAGGAAAAGGGATCGGATGTGTTGTTATTAGAGACGGGGCTTTGGAAACGGAATTGATGAAGGCAGGTGAAAGGCACAAACTTAGTTTCTAGATAAATTAATACTGGGGTGAAATGTACAACATGGTAAAACAAAGATGGGTTAACACTGCTGTGCATTATGTATGAAAGCTGAGAGAGTAAATCCTGAATAGAATCTGTAAACTCAGTTCTCTGTTTGGTGCCTTTTATAATATTTCGCTTTCTGAAGTTCACTTTTGTGTGGTTCTTATTTTTGAAATAATTTTTTTGAGTTAAGAACCTGTATAACTATTGAGATTTTTTTTCTGATAACAAGTATCTCAAGTTATAGTTGAGAAAACATAGCAAAAAGTGCATTTTGTGTTAATATGTGGTTTTAAATTTTATAATTTCATTAACTATTTTGGAATGAAAGCATACTTTTAACTTTTCTTTTTCCTTAGGCTTGAAAAGGAATACACTACAATAAAAACTAAAGAAATGGAAGAACAAGTTGAAATTAAAGTAAGCATCTTAGGACTTTAACACTGCTGAACATAAATTGATTGAAATCAGTTATTTGGCAATAGATGTTAGGTCATGTTAATATTTTTATTCCTTGTCGTAAATTTGGCAATGATGTTTGTATTTACTTATTAATAAATTTACCATCCCACTAGATGATAGTTAAAAACAGACATTTCAAATACCAAAATAATGTGACCAAAGTGGTTTTCATTCTAGTGTGAAAGAGAGCAGCTCTTCCCTTTTTCTGGATTTGTTGGTGGGTCATCAGGAGAAAAAAATACTTCCTTGGGGAAGCTAATTATCGTTCCATTTAAACATGCTTTTATTTTATTTTATTTTTTTTAAATTTTTTTTTTGTCTTTTTGCTATTTCTTGGGCTGCTCCCGCAGCATGTGGAGGTTCCCAGGCTAGGGGTTGAATCGGAGCTGTAGCTGCCAGCCTACACCAGAGCCACAGCAACGCTGGATCCAAGCCGCGTCTGCAACCTAAACCACAGCTCACAGCAACGCCAGATCCTTCACCCACTGAGCAAGGGCAGGGACCGAACCGCAACCTCATGGTTCCTAGTTGGATTCGTTAACCACTGCGCCACGACGGGAACTCCTAAACATGTTTTTAAATCTTACAGAGAACATAGATCTGTAACATGTTGAGACTAACAGAAGTATAACAGAAGGTGGACCAAATAGGGCAAATCATTGCACTAGAACTAATTATGGTGCCTTCGAGCTGCAGAAAGCTTTGATCAATTCAGTTTTCTCATCTCTAAGCAAAGATTATTTTTGAACTACCGTCCAGAGAAACAAGTAGATTTTCAATTTGATGAACATGTGAATTCCCATGTATACCTTAAAATTCTTATTTGTACCCTTGTAGGCCAGAAACTCCCAAGTTGAGGATCTTTGGCAGTGTGTGAGTTGGGTGTTAGGAAAGTTGAATTGGCTTTTCTGCTGAAATTTCCCGGTGGGTAAGGAGTTAGTGAAGGAGCTCAGTGACAGGCTGATCCAGTTTCTTACCTTTCATCCTCCTCCCACCCTCTTCAAGAAAAGAGAGAAAGAAACAAGCAAACAAAACCCAAACAATTTTTATTGAGTGACTTCATTTTGTTTTTTATACAACTATATGTTTGGATGTGTCTGATTGTGACTTTGACCTGGCAGGACATTCAGTGACTGTCTTCTCTACAACTCACTTAATTTAGCTTTGCTATAAAATAACACTTCATTACTCACACCCCACAGGCCCTTTTTACTAGGGAATGGGTTCTGTTAAATTACCGCTCTTTCTTACCATAATCCTGCTCAAAAGCCTTCTGGGGGACAGTCTCTTCTCTCTCATCAACTCTGTCTCCCCTTTAGAGATGTTCTGCTTCCATTTCTGTCACCTCTTCACCTTCAGGTGGAAATAGAGTCTTTTACATTTTTCAGAGAGAGAGAGAGAAAGAAAATACCCTTGTGGATGTTTTTCCCCTCTTTAAAAAAATTTTTTTTTTAAAATTCTGTGACGCAGCTGCTGCTCCATCTACCATTTGCTTTTCTTTTAGGTGCCATGAGTAAGGGTGGCATTAACTCATACCGTCCACTTCAACTACTGAACGTAAAAAGTACGTCACCCTGAGGAGTGGGGAGAGAGTGTGGGGTATCGCATACCACGAATGTTCGGGACTGCAAATCAAGAATCTGAGGATGGGGAAGCCATCCTGCTCATTTCACCATGCTTTGTTGTTGGAAAAAAAAAAATCACAGTTCTATGAGCAATCCTTGGTCTTGAAGAAGTTTTTTCTAAGATTAAGTCACATGAATGTAGGAATACCAATAGGCCTTTTCAGGGAGATTTAGCAGACATTAGCCTATATTTGCATTTTTTTTTCCAAATATTGCTTTTTGGGGAAAGTTATAGATCATAGACCTGATAAAATACTTTTGAATGCTGGCTCCATGTGTCATGGGCAAAAACAGATGACAAAGTTGTTTATAGAGAAGAATCTGAAAAAAAAAAGTTAAAAATTTCGTGAAACACAAAGGAAGTATGCTGATCTCAGAGACAGTTCCTTTCATAAACTCTTGTTTCCACATAGTTCTTTTTGACTCTTACACCATTTTCATCTCTCTTTCCTCCTCCTGCCCCCTAAAGGACAAAGCCAGAACAGTTTTTGTGTAGCTGTACTTTTTTAGCTTTATGCTTGCATATGTCCAGTTTTTAAGTTGGGCCTGGCGGTGCATCTCAGTCACAGTCAGAAGACCACCTGGTTTACAGTTAATTGGCCATGTGTTATTTGAGCCTCTCTCTGCGTGGGGAAATGCCACTTCCTTATTCTCTCCCCTTCCCCTCTCCCACGGTCCCTTTTACAAGGCAATGAGGTCTGTTAAGCTAGTTCCTTCCTGGAGTTCCCAAGCTGGCTCAGCAGAAGCAAATCTGACTAGCATCCATGAGGACGCAGGTTCGATCCCTGACCTCGCTCAGTGATGGGTTAAGGATCTAGTGTTACCATGAGCTGTGATGTAGGTTGCAGATGCTGCTCAGATCCCGTGTTGTTGTGGCTGTGGTGTAGGTCAGCAGCTATAGCTCCGATTCGACCCCTGGCCTGGGACCTTCCATATGCTGCAGGCGCTGCCCTAAAAAGACAAAGAAAATAAACCAGGACCTGCCTGCTTTGGTCCTCCTCAGAAGCCTTCAGGGAGAGAGCCTTATACATACTGTTCTTTACACAAAGAGTAAATTATTTGATATTTTTGATACAGAAGTGAAAGATCAGCCTTTGATGTTGTGAAATGTGTTTTAAGGTTTGACTTTTGGGTCAGTGAACTCTGTTGTTAGAGTTATATCTGTCAGCTCCCTGATCAAGATGTGACTTCTAAGTATTTTCCATCCCTTCTCGGAAAGTGTTGTACGAAGACTTTGAGATAGTGATTTCATACAGGGAATCTTAAGTTTTACTGTGTGAAACTTTTTGCTACTAGAAACATCTTTATAGTATCTTATTCCAATCTCTTGAAGTTCTACCTGAGGGGGAGGAGGTAAGAAATACCAAAATTCTAGCTTATATTAGGGTAAAACGCAGATCTTTGAAAAAGAAGAACTTTTACCCCCTCTTCTATTTAGGAGGGACACATGAATCAACAACCTAATATTTGCACTTAAATTTGTGTTTGGGGCATAGAGATTTAAGCCCTGCAAATCAGGAGGAGTTAGAAACTCTGATGACTGCTTTCGGGTCAGATTAGAGATATTTTGTCTTATTTAAAAAATTATAAAATATCCCAGATATGCTAAAAACTTAATAGTGATATAAAAACACCTGTGTTTTCATTGCCTAGCATTAAAAAAGAAAACATGTATTGTCCAAGTCATCCAGGAATTATATTGAACAATCAGTATGAAGTACTAGTACTGACACGTTAATTCAACCCTTAATATATGAAGGGTAATATACATGCATTATCTCCTTTTATTCCAATAACCGTATGAAAGGGTTTTTCATCTTTCTCTGAAGAAACAGATTCAGAAAGCTCAAATAGTATGCTCGTGGTCACACTGGTAGAAAATGGTAGAAGTCAAGAATTTGAACTTTGCCTTGTATTCATCTAAGACCCATGTGCTTCTCAGCGTAATATACTGCGCTGCTCTCTCAGAAGGACTTTATGGAATCGTGACCTAAGAAGGACCTGGATGCCCATTTTTCTGTGGCATTACAAACTTTTCATTAAAAAATGAATGGTGGAATTCGGAATTCCCGTTGTGGCTCAGTGGGTATCCTTGAGGATGCAGGTTCAATCCCTGGCCTCGCTCAGTGGGTTAAGGATCCGGCGTTGCATGAGCTGTGGTGTAGGTCACAGCACGGCTCGGATCTGGCGTCACTGTGGCTGTGGTGTAGACCAGCAGCTATAGCTCCAATTCAACCCCTAGCCTGGGAGCTTGCATATGCTTCAGGGGCGGACCTAAAAAGACCAAAGAAAAAAGGAATGGCTGCTTAATAAAAGTCAGTGTGGCAGAATTTATTCAAGAATTCATTCATTTAACAGATACTTACAGTATCTACCCCATGCCATAAAAGTCTCTCTCTTTTCAAGTGTAGGTGCCTATTGTTCTTTCTCTTTGTGGTTTTTTACTTTAAAGTTTAGAAAACACTTTTAATTAGCTCTAGAAAATGCGATTAAAAATAAGTGTACTTAAAAATTAATGAGGAATTAGTCAGGTGATAGAATTTAGTCATTAACTTTCCTATATAGCAGCAATAAACATTTCAAAAATATCTTAGAAAAAAGAAATTCCTTTTGAAATTTTTTTGAAAGGGTGCTTAGGAATAACCTAGATGAAAAAATAGGGTGAAACCTAACAAACACTGAAAAACTTTGCAAAAGGTGTTTTAAAAAGATGAATAACAGGGAGAGACAAAAATAACATGTTATGTAAAGTTAGGAATTTCTCCATAAATTCCAATCTAATTAATTCCTTGTGATATTCCAGAGCAATAAAAAACCCTAAAGAATAATTGTAAAAAAAATTAGCAAAAGTAGAAAAATAATATTCACGCCCTAACTGTAAAATTATGAGCAATGCTTATCATTAACCGTTTGTTTGGTATGTATTAGGCAGTATGCTGTCTCATGTAATTCTTCCAGCGTCACTGTAGGTTTTATTACTCCAATTTTCTAGGTAAGGAAATGGAGATTCTAATGACATCCGCAGGTGTAATTGCAGCGTGAGGATTTAAACCTAAACCTGGCTCACTTCAAATCCTGGTTTCTTTACTAGTGTAGTCTACTAGTAGTCAAGCTTTGGGGAGGATAAAACAAAACAAAACAAAACAAACAATGTAAGAGTGGAGGAAATTAGCTCTACCAGATGTTAAGAGTGATTACAAAGCTCTACTTGGCAAAATGCTGTGTAGGTGGTCCTGAAGCAGTCTTTAAGAACTGACACGTCTGGTTATCAACTCATCATGAAGTCGATATCACACAAATGAGGAATTGATGATTTATTGAAAAAGTGGTATGAAGACATTTGTGTAGGTGTTTGGGGAAAAATGAATTTAGGTTTTTATTAATAGCAAAATTTCAGGAGATTCAATGAGAATGGAAAGGGAAATCCAGGTAAGTGTTTTTAGATTTAAATTTTATTATTTTAGCGTTATTTCTATGGTAAGTAACTTTATTCACTCAATTATCTGGTTGAACTTAACTTCCTCAGTCTTTTTTTTTTTTTTTCAGTTTTTAGGTTTTTTTTGGCCATGCCCACAATATGTAGATGTTTCCCAGTCAGGGATTGAACCCATGCCACCGCGGCTGCCCAGGCCACTACAGTGACAATGCCAGATCCTTAACCAGCTGTACCACAAGAGAACTCCCTTCCCCAGTCTTTAAGATAGATGAAATGCTGCTGTTTTTTTTTTTCCTTTGGCTTTCCATACTTTAATACCATTTAATAATTGCTTATTTGCATAGACTACTATGCTGTACATAATATGAGTAACCAAAAAATGAGAAACATGTCCTTCTCACACTATTTTGTAGTCTGAAATCACATATAAAGTGATAACTATTTCAAATCATCTAAATAGGAGTTCCTGTTGTGGCGCAGTGGTTAACGAATTCGACTAGGAACCATGAAGTTGTGGGTTTGATCCCTGGCCTCGCTCAGTGGGTTAAGGATCCGATTAGACCCCTAGCCTGGGAACCTCCATATGCCGCAGGTACGGCCCTAGAAAAAGGCAAAAACCCTAAATCATCTAAATATATTCTCGTGACTAGAGCAAGAAAATTTAATTTATAAAGTATCTGTGTAATAACGCTAAGATTTATTTGTTTTAATTTGTGGTCCACTTAATAAGACAACAATAATTCATAGTCTTTTATATTTCTTTTTTTTTTTTTTTTTTTGTCTTTTTTGTTGTTGTTGTTGTTGCTGCTGCTGTTGTTGCTATTTCTTGGGCCGCTCCCGCGGCATATGGAGGTTCCCAGGCTAGGGGTCTAATCGGAGCTGTAGCCTATATTTCTTTTTTTCAGAGACTTATATGTTATATAAACTATATTTTAGCCTTTACTGGCAAAATAATAGATTGAATTGATAGGATAATTTTTTTGGGGGGGGGTCTTTTTAGGGCTGCACCTGTGGCATATGGGTATTCCCAGGCTAGGTTGAATTGGAGCTGTGGCTGCTGGCCTACACCACAGCCACAGCAGTGTGGGATCTGAGATGCATCTGTGACCAACACCACAGCTCACTGCAACACCAGATCCTTGACCCACTCAGCAAGGTCAGGGATCCAACCCTCACCCTCATGGATACGAGTCAGATTCACTTCCACTGAGCCAGGACAGGAACTCCTAGGAGAATTTTTCTGAGGAAGACTTTTTTAGTAGGAATTTAGAGGAAGAAAGTAGGGTGGAAGAAGGCTGGATTGTGCTCTGGAGCAAATTGGTCCAAAAAGGTAAGAGAGAGTTTGAAATTATAATGATGGCAAAATGAAGGGGTCATTTATGTTGGTGGAATATACAAAAAGGAGATGATATTTTAAAGTAGAGTGTTATAGACTTAATAGCACATAATGGAAAGGAATATAAAAAAGGAATGTAGGGAGTTCCCGTCGTGGCGCAGTGGTTGACGAATCCGACTAGGAACCATGAGGTTGGGGGTTCGGTCCCTGCCCTTGCTCAGTGGGTTAACGATCTGGCGTTGCCGTGAGCTGTGGTGTAGGTTGCAGACGCGGCTCGGATCCCGCGTTGCTGTGGCTCTGGCGTGGGCCGGTGGCTACAGCTCCGATTCGACTCCTAGCCTGGGAACCTCTATATGCCGCGGGAGCGGCCCAAGAAATAGCAACAACAACAACAAAAAAAGACAAAAAAAAAAAAAAAAAAAAAAAAAAGGAATGTATATATGTGTATAACTAAGCCACTTCACTGTACAACAGAAATTAGCACAGCATTGCAAATTGACTATACTTTAATTAAAAAAAAACTTAATAGTGGTAATTTGATGGGCTTTGGAAGTTGGACAGTAAACAGTTAGGTAAAGGAGTTCCCACTGTGGCTTAGTGGGTTACAAACCTGACTAGTATTCATGAGGATGTGGGTTGGATCCCTGCCCTCGCTCAGTGTGTTAAGGATCCGGTGATTTCGTGAGCTGCAGCATAGGTCACAGATGAGGCTTGGATTCTTTGTTGCTGTGGCTGTGCTGTAGGCCTTCAGCTGCAGCTGTGATCTGACCCCAGCCCAGGAACTTCCATATGCTGTGGGTTTGGCCTTTAAAAAGACAAAAAAAATTAGGTAAAGGGTTTTTTTTTTTAAAAAAAATCTTATTTTATGGAGTTCCCATCGTGGCCCAGTGGAAACAAACCCGATTAGTATCCATGAGGACACAGGTTCGATCCCTGGCCTTGCCCAGTGGGTTAAAGGGCCCAGTGTTGCCATGAGCTGTGGTATAGGTCCCAGATGCAGCTCAGAACTGGTGTTGCTATGGCTGTGGCGTGGTCCAGCGGCTACAGCTCCCATTTGACACCTAGTCTGGGAACCTCCATATGCCGCAGGTGTGACCAAAAAAAAAAATTTTTTTTTAAACTTATTTTTAACTATAAGAAAATTCTAGTAATTTTCTTAAGGTTAAAACAACTCATGATAAATAATGCATTTGGTGAAAACAACTCATTCTCTGTATTTTCTGAATGAAGTTTTGCACCTTGGCATATACAACACATTATAAATGGAGGCTGATCTAGTTCTAAACTGACCATTTGATGTTAACCCTATGAACATGCATTTTGCACCTGTCTGGTTTATTTGATATTTGAATATTATTTGTATTTGTCTTTGAAGGAGATAATCTTCTATAATGGGGCTGTTAAGACATGTAAGAAAATACTGGCTATGAGTCATTACGTGAGGTACAGAAAAGAAGGGTTATTTCTGTATGTCTTCTAGCTTGTATTTAAAATTCAGTCACAGCCGGAATGATAAACGTGCTCGTTTCCTTTGCCGCGCTGTTCTCGCTCTCAGCCTTTAAGAGTTTTGCAGATTATAATGTAGCCATTCTTTAGACTCTTTTCCCATTTATAAAAGGTGGTACCTTTTATGAACTATGATTTAGGTGTCATTTTTCCTTTTCAGGAATGTTTGCATACCTCGTTTGTTTTTTTCTTTTTCTGCAGAGGTTACGCACAGAAAATAGACTTCTAAAACAGCGCATTGAAACATTAGAAAAAGTAAGTAAATTGCTATTTAGGCAAGCTTCTGTTGAATGCACAATATATTTTTCTATTTTAAATAAAGGCTTAAGAAATCTAGCACATGTCTCTGAAGTTATAGTGTTAACGGTGTAGCTTGCGTAGCTTGTACTCCTTAACGAAATTGTCAATAAAAATTGATCATTACAAGCCCTTGAACTTTAAGATTAAAGTTCCAAACTAAGATTATTATTTGAGTAACATGTGGATATTGTTTGTTTTCATAATCTCTAAAAAATATATTCTTTAGGGGTAACCTAAGAATCCATTCTGTATAGTATTTTAAAGCTGACTTTCAAATACTTCCCTGACTGTCTAGCCATATTTTAAATATGACGATGCTTTCTTTATGGCCTCGGATTGCTTCGGTTTAGGCAAAATGACTGACTGATTCTTATATAAAAATTCTCCGTAATGTTGATTTTTTTCAGTTCAAGAATTATGCCTAAACTTTTGGTTCTTAGAATTATCTTAATACTACTTGTTACCTCTTCCTCTCTGTTTCATATGAAATAACTGGGCAAAGTGGAAATTTTGCGTTAGTTTTTCTTACTGTGCTTTTGATGTAATGTCCTTTGTAGTCTTGTTTCTGATGCTGTAAGAGTCTTTTGAGGGGCTGCTACTGTGGTGCAGTGTGTTAAGGATCTGACTGCAGTGGCTCAGGTTACTGTGGAGGCATGGGTTTGTTCCCTAGCTTAGGGCAGTGGGTTAGGGGATCTGGCATTGCCGCAGCTGCAGTGAAGTCACTGCGGCTTGGATTAGATCCTGGGCCCAGGAACTTCCGTAAGCTGCAAGTGTGGCCAAAAAAGAAAAAAGAAAGAAAAATGTATTGTGTATTAAAAGTATAGCCCAAGAGTTTCGGTTATTAAAAGAAAAACATCCTAATTCACAAATTCTTTTTTTTTTTCTTGTTTTATTATTTAATTTTTTTCTGCTGTACAGCCTGGGGATCAAGTTCCTCTTACATATATACATTTTTCCCCCAACCCTTTGTTCTATGGCAGTATAAGTATCAAGACACAGTTCTCAATGCTACTCAGCAGCATCCATTCCAAGTAAATCCATTCCAAGTTGTGTCCAATAACCCCAAGCTCCCGATCCCTCCCACTCCCTCCCTCTCCCCCCGGGCAGCCACAAGTCTTTTCTCCAAGTCCTTGATTTTCTTTTCTGCTAATTCACAAATTCTTTTGATTTTTTTTTTCTTTTTACCACAGATGAGAATTAGTAGTTTAAAAAAAATACTCCTTGTGATATTGCCAAATATCTTAAAATCTTTCCTGAAAATCTATAGGTCAGTATTTCAGAAAGAAATGAATGAAGATACAGATTATTTGCACATTTGTCTTTTGTTTGAAAGTATTGATGGTTTCACATCAAATCGCAAGGCACAAGGATAGGATCGTTATTACACACGTCTGATTTGTTGTGTAATAATTGCAGGTACATTATATTAAGGATGCATTTTCTTTACCTCATTAGAGTTGCTTTGAGGATAATTCTACTTTTTTGGTGATTGCAAAAAGGTTGAGCTTAATTGTTTTTAAGTTTTAATTTTATATATTTTTTCTACTAAATACTTAATTTATAGTAAAATATACATCTTTTTAAGTGGTCTTTTATCTTTGGAGTAAGACATTTTCAGAGAAGAAGCATTTTTATGTCATCGAACCTGCAGAATGATACAGGCACTGTTGGAAAGTGTTAAGTTTGAATTTTGCTTCTAGAAAATTAAGTACCTTTTTATTGGCATAGATAGCCTAGGTATGTCCTTTACCAGTTAGAATTCTGTAAATAAGTAGGTATCAATTTAAAGTGTATAACTAAAATATTTACTTAGTTATTGCTGGAGCTTAACGGTTGAGCTCATTAATTTCATTTGTCATATTTTCTTTGCTTCTTTGGAAGTTGCTGTTGCACAAATTGCTGTCACACTTTATAAGTGGAATTGTGTACTCAAATTCCTTCTCCTTTCATGTGCGTGGTTTGGCAATATGGGCTGACTCTAAAAATACTTAAAGTATGCTTTAAAAAGAAGATATTGTCCCAAATGATGAAAAACCTCATGGGATTTGTGTTTGGTATTGTAGAAGCTGATGATTTTCTGCAGTGTATCCTTATTTTGATATACTTTTCAGAATAAAAATATATACAATAAAAAGGTTTTAAAATCTAAATGTCCATTTTAATTACAATGAAAAGTAGGTGGAATTTGGGTATGTGTTGTTTCTTCTTATTCCTAATTTTTATCACCTTTATTTTATTTCCTTCTCTTATATTTCTATCTGAATTTTTCCTTTTATAGGAAAGTGCTTCCTTGGCAGATAGATTGATACAGGTATAGTTTTTTTTTTTTTTTTAAAGCATCTTCTCTAACATCTAAGGAAAGTCCTAAACCTAGAAATTCATATTTTAATGCATGCAGTCTTACATGCATTTTCCTAGAAATAATGTTTTGGGGTGGTATGTGTGGGTATAAACTTAATTTTTGATAACAGTGTGTTATCATTTATTAAAATAAGCATCTTTTGCACGTTTTAAAGCTAACCTTATTTTAAAGTATTTATCCCAAAATGCCAATCATTGGATTCTGGAGAATTAACTACTATTCATTGAAAATATTAGTCCTGCATGTACAACTCAATAATATTGCATGAACTGAATTTTTGTTGACTGACAGAAGAATTGTTCTTAAGATTGTCAGATGAATTTTTCATTTAGTTTCCCAGTATTTGCTGGAGCAGTAATTAGCTGCTGGCTAATAATTACTTAGGCTGTTCTGTTCTGAGGTGACTATTTTTATTTTTTTAACATTTCAAAGTAAGTAACTAAACCTCACAGAGACAGTCTTTCTTTACACACACAAAAATTATGTCCTAAGGGACAAGTGACAAGAGCCCAGGAGGCTGAGGAAAACTACCTCATAAAACGGGAGTTGGCCACCATCAAACAGCAGAGTGATGAGGCCAGTGCTAAACTGGAGCAAGCTGAAAATACCATCAGGAAGCTCCAGCACCAACAGCAATGGGTAAGGAGTCCGGGAGTGCTTTTTCTCACCTTTCTCATCCCCTTCCTTTCAACTTTTTTTTTTTTTTTTTTAAGCACAGCTTCTGTGCTCTTCTTTTAAATAATTTTGTTTTCTACTTTAAATTCTTAAATTAATCAGTTTTATGTTCTGTAACACTTAGGGGTCGTACTGTGGCCTAAAGACTCCTCGTTCTAACATTTTTGCTGTCTACACGGTTTTGTTAGAAATAGGTAACATTTTCTTTCCTTACATTATGTTTTAAGTCACAGAAAATAAGTGATGCATGTCATATGTACTTTTCAGGTTTTAGAAATCTGTTTCATGAAAGAGTAATTTTAAAATCGTCTGCTAGCCTTCATATTGTGCAAATGAGGTACTTATCAACATATAAAAGATATGTAACTATTTAATTTAAAGCATTGATCATACAGTGGTTTATGAGCTCGTATAGTCTTCCTATTATCAAGACATTAAAATATGGGTCCAGTTACATGCTTAGCTTTTTTCAAGGTGAGAGAAGTCGTCAAAAAGATGAGCAGTTGTTAAATGAGCTTTTGAAATACTATGTTAACTAACTTAGAGTACTGAATACTGATGGTACAGCTATCCTCCGGCCTCTTTGGCAGCTTAGATATTATTTGCCATTGGTAAATTCAAACTAGTGTGATCTTGGAGTTCCCATCGTGACTCAGTGGTTAACGAACCAGACTAGCATCCATGAGGACGAGGGTTCTATCCCTGGCCTTGCTCCCTGGTGTTGCCGTGAGCTGTTGTGTAGGTTGCAGACAGATCCCGAGGGGCTGTGGCTGTGGCTGTGGCTGTGGCTGGCAGCTGTAGCTCCTATTCGATCCCTAGCCTGGCCCTCCATATGCTGTGCGTGCGGCCCTAAAGCGACAAAAAGACAAAACAAACAAAAAACTAGTGTGCTCTCAATCAAGAATATGATGGTTAAGAAGAAAAGCCAGCTGTTTATCTTTGAAAAGATGTCATTTCAGTTTTTCAGTTTTCTGCTTTGAGGTAGGAGTTGGATTGTAACAGGAGTAGGCAGACACCGATGTGCTAAACAGCTGTAAAAGTCTGCAAACAGATGACCTCAGAGTTACGTGTTACTTTCATTCAGAAAAATAAGAAACCATATCCTTCGGGTATGAAAATCAGAAAACTAAAAGCAAAAAGGAAAGTGGCAATTGAAAAAAAATTTAAATGTTTTCGTATGTGCTAATTGAATATGGTTACCAAAAAAATGAATAGAAGAGTGATAAAAGGACACATTCATCCTTTGTTTTCTGTAGGGGATCAGTTCCAGAACTGCTGAGGATACCAAAATTCGTGGATGCTCTCTAGTCCCTTATGTAAAATGGCATAATATTTGCATTTAATCTGTCTACATCCTCCTGTATACTTTGTTGTCTCTAGATTACTTCTGATACCTAGTCCAGTGCAAATAATATGTAAAGAGTTACCCGTGCAGGGCAAATTCCAATTTTGCTTTTTAGAACTTTCTGCAATTTTTTTTTCCCTGAACGTTTTCCATCCTTGGTTGGTTGACTCTGTAGGTGCAGAACCTGTGGCTGTGGAGGGCTGACTGCGCTAAAAAGATGGGAACTCAGGTGTTTTGTTTTGCCTTTGAAATGTCACTAGTATCAAAGCATAAAAGTATAAAAAATAGAACTGAGGGGTCGCTCAACTGAGTTATCAGTATAATGTGATTTTGTTATTGGGAAAGATAAGTATTACGTTTGCATTTAGCATAAACTACACTCTACATTAGAATCATAAATTATTAATATGCCGTGGGAGTGGCCCTAGAAAAGACAAAAGACCAAAAAAAAAATACAGAATGTTGATTTATAACAACAAATCTTGGTGGGCAAGTGAAAACAGACAGAATGAACTGAAGCTTTTGAAAATAGTTAAGTGTAACAAAAAAAGAATCTTTGGTCTCTGTTTCAACACAAGCTGGACCCATAGTGCGGAGCTAAGATACAAGTAGAAAGTAAATCTACTTCCATTTTGTTTCCATTTTTTTTCCCACTAAACAGCCATTCTCCTAGACTGAAATACTGTTCAGCAGGCGTATGAGGCAGTAATGCACAAAAATAGGTGAAAGTATCAGAGCCTTGGTTAAATTTCCAGTTTCAAAGTAAAGTGGATATCACTAGCTATTAAAATAACTTGCAAGATGTTCCTAGGAATATTACTGCTTTAAAAGAATTTTAGAAAATAAGAGATTCGAAAGCTTTGAGGTTGGCAACTGCAGTTAAGCAACAGTGGCTCTATCTCTGATGATGCTTCATTAAAAATCCCTGGAACATCTGGTTTGTGAACAATTAGAAAAATTGCTTTACTCACTAAAAGGTACCTTACTATATAGATTGTAACAAAGTAACTTTGTTTCTATAATAAAGACTGTGCTCAGTGCAGTTTTACAAGTTACTTGGTATTGTCTCACGATACCTTTCTCGTCAGAGTAGAGAAAGAGTAAACCTGAGTGGCTTTGTGGGTGATTGACTGTATCAAAAGAACTGCTCATGTTGAAGTGATGTCTCTCAGAGGTCTTCCTCTCCTAAACCTGTGCTTTAAATATTTATTATTTAAATCTTCATATACAGGTATGTTTGAGAATCTTATACGTGAAATATTTTAGGAATGTAGCTAATATGTTGGTGATGAGTCAAGGTTTCGAAATATTTAAACAGTCTATTCAGAATAAGAAACTAAATAAAATATTATTTCATAGGAAAAAACTAGACTTGCCTTGAAGCTTAAAAGTTAGATATGGTTTAGTGATGCTTTATGTAACAAAACTGAGAAACTACAGGGAATCAGGAATTACCAATAATATAATAAGACTCCTTCCCATTCTCAATCCCAAAAGCTACAGTCTTCAAGAAAACTAATAATCCAATTCAGATTGTTTGGGTTTTTTTTTCCCCTTTGGTCTTTTTACGGCCACACCAATGGCATATGGAAGTTTCCAGGCTAGGGGTCAAATCGGAGCTACAACTGCCAGCCTACACCACAGCCACAGCAACGCAGGATCTGAGCCGCATCTGCAACCCACACCACCCAGGAACACCAGATCCTTAACCCACTGAGGGAGGCCAGGGATCAAACCTGCATCCTCATGGATGTTAGTCCCATTAGTTAACTGCTGAGCCAGGACAGGAACTCTAATCCAATCCAATCCAATTCTGAGTAGATTGTAGAAGATGTATAGTGTTGTGTCTAGTTGATATAAGCTCATATGAGATGTATATAGACTATATTATGGCCAGTATAGGAAGGATTGTGGGGTCCTTGTATATTTTTAGATCCACTAAAAAAGATTTTATAAGAACATCATAGGATTATGATTTTGAAGAACTTGAGAGGTGATCATAAGGAGAAGTGGTTAGTCTCCTATGGTGTTGCTCCAGAGCGCAGCTTATGTTCAGGACCCAAAGGGACAGGAATCTTACTAGTTGGAATTTCGGTAAATGGAGCAGTTTCTTTGCAAAGTAGTGAGTATACTTCTGCTAGAAAGTGAACATCTGTTGCTAAATGTTTCGATTATGACCTTCTGCTGTACCTTCATGAATTCTTCAAAACTCTCTAAGGGTTTCAAATCTGTATTCCAGCAGGAGGTACTGAATTACCCATATAACCAACTCCCACCACCGTCCTCCACCACCACGGGGTCATCTTACAGGACATAAAGAGCCTTGGATTGTGTATATAGAACTGAATTCTAATCCTGCCTTGCTAGCTTTGTGACCTTGGATACTCAAGGATTAGGTTTCTTTTTGGCCTAAAGTGATTACATAATTCTAGACCTCTCAAGCCTCTCTATTTGACTTTTTAAATGAACTTTATTGAGGTATAATTGACATGCAGTAAAATTCATGAAATGAAAATGTATGGTTTGGGAAGTTCCCCTTGTGGTGCAGCAGAAATGAATCCCACTAGTGTCCATGAAGATGCGGGTTCGATCCCTGGCCTCACTCAGTGGGTTGGGGATCCAGTTACCATGAGCTGTGGTATATGTCACAGACGTGGCTCAGATCCTGAGTTGCTATGGCTGTGGTGTAGGCCAGCAGCTGTAGGTCCAGTTTGACCTCTACCCTGGAAACTTCAATGTGCCACGTATGTGGCCCTAAAAAGCAAAAAAAAAAAAAAAAAAAAAAAAAAAAAGGCGTGGTTTGCTGTGTTTGGACATTAGTTGTATAATAACCATTACCATCATGTCGGAATATAGAGTATTAACAGCACCCCACAGTCACCCTCCTGTCCCTTTGCAGTTCACCTCTCCACTTGGCGACTTTCTGCTGTCTGTCACCATAACATTACCTTTTCTAGAATTTTGTTTAAATGGAATTGTAAGGTAGGAGACATTTGTATCTGGCTTCTTTCATTTAACATATTCACTCACTTTTTTTTCTTCTCGGCAGTGTTTTTCTTTCTTGTGGCGAAATAGGCATAGACAACATAAAACGTACCATTTAAGTGTACGGTTCAGTGGCACTGAGCACATTTATCATGCGCAACAGTAATCACTTTATTTCTCGAACTCTGTCATCACCTCAAACGGAAGCTATTCTTCCCCCTGCCTCTGGGATCCTCTGTTCTCCTTTGTGTGTCTCTGGTTTTCCTCTTCTAGGTAACTCTCGTAAGTAGAATCTACAATATTTGTCCCCTTGTGTCTGGCTTATTTCACTCAGCATAGTGCTTTCAAGCCTCGTCTTTCTTGTAGCAGTGCATTAATGTCAGAATTTCCTTAGGTTTCACTGTCGCTGAAGAATATTTCATTGCGTGTGCATTTTGTTTATCCACTCATCTGTTTATGGTTATTTTGGTTGTTTCTGCCTTTTGGTGCTCATGAATAATGCTGCTGTGATTGTTGACATCCAAATATCTGTTGGAGTCCCTGCTTTTAATTCCTTTGAGTATCTACCTAGAAGTGGAGTTGCTGGATCAAATGGCCATTCCATGTTTAACTTTTTGGGGAATCACCGAACTATTTTCCTTAACTACCGAATCATTTTACATTCCCACTAGCAACACACAGGGATTCCAGTCAATTTCTATGCCTCATCAACAGCTTATTTCCTTTTTGTTTATTTGTTTTTGTTTACTATTTTTTAGTAAAAGCCATCCTAGTAGTAGGTTTGAAGTGGTATTTCATTGTGGTACCCAGGAATAAATTTAACAAGAAAAAGACTTGTGTCTTGAAAACGATGAATCATTGTTTATCCATTTATCTGCTGATGAAAGAATTAGGAGTTCCCATTGTGGCACAGTGGAAACAAATCCAGCCAGTATCCATGAGGATGTGGGTTCGATCCCTAGCCTTGCTTGGTGGTTGAAGGATCCGGTGTTGCCATGAGCTTTGCTGTAGGTCACAGACATGGCTTGGATCCCGCGTTGCTGTGGCTCTGGCGTAGGCTGGTGGCTACAGCTCCGATGGGACCCCCAGCCTGGGAACCTCCATATGCCGCATGAGCGGCCCAAGAAATGGCAAAAAAGACTACATAAATAACTAAATAAAAATGCTGCTCAAATTTTGCCTCTAATTGTCTAAAGAAAAAGAGACTACGGAAGTGAAGGCCCATGGCCCCTGGAAACGACACGTTTCCTTTGAGTAATCGTGGGAGAAGGTGGAAGTGAGGGAGACTGCGTAACGTCCCAGGGCTGGGACCCGTGGGTTGGGGTCAGGGATGGACCGGAAGCCAGGGGGCCAGCTTGTGTGAAGAGCCTGAGAGGGTTGGAGCCCCCTCAGAGCTGGGGCGGGGTGCACCGCGACTGCAGGGAAGCTGCGGTGCGGGTGGAGCGGCGCCGACAGGCTCGGCAGCTGGAGAAGGGACCTAGAGCTGGCTGTCGGATGCTCGGCCTGTGGGCTGGATAGCCCGAAGGCAAGGGGTCTAAGACATAGAAGAGCCACGAATAGGGATCGTCGGGGGTATCCTGGACTAGCGAGCGCGCACTTGGGCAGGTGTTGCGTACGAGGGCTGTTACCCACAGCGGCGACTTCCGCGACTTGGGAAGACGGGGTGTGTGGCTGGGCCACCTCCACTAACACTGCCAGAATAGCCCAGACGTGGCTTATGTTGTGTTTTTTATGTTCCTCTACCCAGGAATACGGTTGTTTCCAGAATCTCGGTAAACCTGAGGTGGTCTCACTTTTAAAGGCTCGGAGTGACAGAGGCCAAGTAAACTATCACCTGGATATTGGAAATGTAGATAACATGGTCGCTAATGAGGCTGACTCTCCTACGGTGAATTTTCAGGAGTGAAGGATCAGAGGGGTCTGCAATATACTAAATTACAATTAGGAAAAAAATGTAAAAGGATAAATGAGATACTGTGCAAACACGAAGCTAGAGATACAGATAAACAGACTTCAGAACACAGACTAGTTCTTAGAATAAAGAAGCACATTCACCAAGAAGACGTAACAGTCTCCTTTAGGGTTGTAAGTATGTAGGGCTCTATGTCTCCAAACGTGTGTGCTTGTAATGACAGGGGAGCATGAAGCTGAACTGCTAGAACCGAAGAGTGAAGTGGACAAGTCCACAGTAACCGCTGGAGTCTTTAAATACTCCTGGCTCAGTAATTGGTGAAACAAGCAGGTGGAAAAACATTATGGCTACAGAGGACCAACCAACTTGACCTGGTTAGCATTTGTGGAACGTTTTACCTAATAACAGCAGAATATATATTATTTTTGAGTGTGCCCAGGAAACATTTACAAAGATAGAATATATTCTGGGCCATAAAATAAATTTTAACAGGTTTCAGGGAGTTCCCGTTGTGGCACAGTGGTTAACGAATCCGACTAGGAACCATGAGGTTGCGAGTTCGATCCCTGCCTTTGCTCAGTGGGTTAACAATCCGGCGTTGCCGTGAGCTGTGGTGAAGGTTGCAGACGCGGCTCAGATCCTGCATTGCTGTGGCTCTGGCATAGGCCAGTGGCTATAGCTCCGATTAGACGCCTAGCCTGGGAACCTCCATATGCTGAGGAAGCAGCCCTAGAAAAGACAAAAAAAATAAATAAATTTTAACAGGTTTAAAGTAATTGAAATCATATGAAATATCTTCTCCAACTGTAACAGCATTCAGTGAGAAATTAGTGATAGATATCTGGGAGTTCCTATTGTGGCACAGCGGAAATGAATTCAACTAGTAAACCATGAGGTTGCAGGTTCAGTCCCTGGCCTTGCTCAGTGGATTAAGGATCCAGCTTTGCCATGAGCTGTGGTGTAGGTCACAGACTCAGCTCAGATCTTGCGTTGCTGTGGCTGTGGCGTAGGCCAGCAGCTGTAGCTCCAATTCAACCCCTAGCCTGCAAACTTCCATATGCTGCAGGCGCGGCCCTAAAAAGTAAAAATAGATAGGTAGGTAGGTATCTGGAAAACACCCCAAATATTTGGAAATTAACATGTTTTTACCCTTGTGTCAGAGAGATTCTCAAAAGAAACTAGAGTGTATTTTGATCAACACAACATTATCAAAATTTGTGGCATCCACCTAAAGCAGTCATAGTGGAAAATTTATAGCATTGAATGCTTATATTAGGAAAGGAAATAAGTCTCCAACTAACAATCTAAACTTCTTCCTTAAGAAGCTAGATATTAAGAGCAAATTCAACCTAAAGCAGGTAGTAGGAACAAGTCATAGAGTAGAAATCAAGGAAATTGAAAACAGTACAAATCAGAAGTAGAGAAAATCCATGAAAGCAAATGCTGGTTCTTTGAAATCATCCATAAAGTTAATACAGTTGCCTAGATTAAAGAGAGAAAAAACAGCAGCCAGCGTCGGGGAGGGCATTGATATTTTGCCGGTGTAACGGAGTTGTCTTGTCTCATATCCTGGATGAGCCTGAGTCCATCCTATGGGGTCATATTTCCTGTAAACTAGATTTAGTTAAACAGGTTTAATACTCAGATGATAGATGATGTCGTGAACTTTGCTTTAAATCAGAGGTCACACGCTCTAAGTTTCTGCTACTGGTGACGTGAGTTTGAGTACCAGGCTAAGTGTGGTTACCACACACCCTCTTCCTTTGAAAGGTAGGATGTTTTTCTTTGCAGTACTTAAGTAATGATTAACTACTCTGGTACCAAATAAATATCTTGTCCACTGTTCGTTCACCTTTTACCTAATGGTTTTGTCATCCTCTGATTGGATTTCCATAACTTGGCGAGTGTCATATTTTCTCATTTTTTCCCATACTCTTTGTAAGAGGCTTTTTTTTTTTCTCTTTAATCTCTTTCAACTCACTATGGATATCACTGTAGATTCATGAGCTTTTGTTTTGGTATTTCATATCATTTTAATGGTTTTAATGCTATTGGTACAATGCTATATATGAAGCTTTTGAGGCAGCGGTTTTTAAAAGTTAAATTTTATGTTCATAAATTTTGAATATCAATATTCTTTAAAAAGCATCTCTCCAGTACACAATTATTGAGCAATTGTCTTTAACAGATCATTGATTTTATTTTCTGCTGGCCCTTGATAGTTTCAACCTGATATTGTCAAGGTTTCAAAAATGATTGTTAATTTATTATTTTTTAAATTGAAGTAAAGTTGATTAATAATATATTAATTTAAGGTATATAGCATAGTGATTCAATATTTTTCTAGATTATATCATTTAAACTTATTACAAGGCAATGGCTATATTTCCCTGTGCTGTGCAATATAGTGTGTTAATTTGTTATTGAATTTGTATTTACTAAATACAAATTAATATTTACTTATGTTTAGTAATTTTAAATTAAGTGATATGGAGCTAAGCCTAAAATAAAGCCAGAGATTAAACTATCCCTTTAAGTGTTTGTTGTACATGTCCCATGTCAGTTTTTCTAGGAAGCCCGTAGGGTGGAAATGATCCAGTGATATTTCCTGTTGCCTGTGTAACTCTGTCCCTTTTGAGTGTGGTGGGGCACAAGTGTGTTTATGTCGGATGATTTTTCCTGATGAGACCACCTGTCTCAGAGTCTTATTTGATGTACATAAAAGCTTTTGCCCTGTACATGGCAGCTTTTCATTCAGGTGTCCTGAATACCTAATTGTCGTCCGGCAGTTTACTGGCTGGGATCAACATATACAAGAAGGAATGTACCAGTTAAAGCCACTCAGTGCTGAAATGAGCCTTTCGAGGTTCTTGGGAACCTGTGTACTGGGAAGTACTTAACAGGAGGCTAGACGAGATTTCTTTTGATCTTCCTTCCTTTTCCTATAATTCTAGAATAAAATATAAAAAAATTAAGAACTAAGGATTTGATATAAAAAATAGAAACGAATCTTACTTAAACACATGAATAAACATTACTAAACAAAAGCTACCCATTAGTGCAAGTTTTGAAATCTTCTAGGTAATTTATTTTAGAAAACGTGTTTGTTGAGCAGCATTTAGGAATTGCCCACGCTGATTTTATCTGGTTGGTTTGTTTCTCTTTATGAAAATGGAAGTTAATGTTTAACATTTCTTCCTGCATTATAAACACTTTTTACCTCTACTTTGGTGATATTTCAAGAAAAAGCCATTTAATTGGTAATTATTGGTAAGTTTATGTAAGTCTTTGTAAAAATCCAAAATAGACTGGTTCTTTTACGCGTTGAGCTTGGTAAACTCTTAGGCTCTTGGTCAGTATGTCTGCGATCTGAGCAGAAGTTTCCTCCAAACTAATTTTGACTTTAAATGTTTTACATTCATATGTAATCATCTTTTCTCTTCAGCTTAAATAATAAATGAATGTTCACTTTGATGGAGATAACATTATCATCACAATATCTTGCAATTTGAGTGTATAAATAATCAGAGATAATCTTCCACCTTAAAGGTTGGATGTAATTTTTCAGATGCTGGGAATAAATCATTTAAAAATGATATACATCCAGGAGTTCCCATCGTGGCGCAGTGGTTAACGAATCCGACTAGGAACCATGAGGTTGTGGGTTCAGTCCCTGCCCTTGCTCAGTGGGTTAAGGATCTGGCGTTGCCGTGAGCTGTGGTGTAGGTTGCAGACGCGGCTCGCATCCCGCGTTGCTGTGGCTCTGGCGTAGGCCGGTGGCCACAGCTCCAATTCGACCCCTAGCCTGGGAACCTCCATATGCTGCGGGAGCGGCCCAAGAAATAGCAACAACAACAACAACAACAAAAAATAAAAAAAATAAATAAAAAAAAATAAAAATGATATACATCCATATTACTTGGGTTTTTTTAAAAAGACAACTTGGAGTGTGTGGTAGGGAGGATTATGAAAATCTTTAGGGGTCACATGCTGGGTAGGAGAACAAGATAAAACTCGTTATTTAGTTTTTTCTCCGCTGATGCTGTCTCGCATTGAATCATATTCTCGACTGCTTGCCTGTGTAATAGTAGCTTTCTCAGATGTTTTAGATGTGACAATAGAAATGTACTGTATTTCCACACTATTGTAAATTTTGTTTATTTTTGAAACAAATTTTGTAGGTTATTTTTGCAACATTCAAGTCCCACTCCCAGTGTTTACCTCATGGTATATATGGCTTATGATAGAGGAGGCTTTCACTGTTATTTTTTTAAACCAGGAGCTGACTGGCTAATTCATTTAGCAAATGTTTTCACTTACTATGAAAAGTACAGTTTAGTCCTGGCAATATAGTGGTGAATCAAGCTACTCTTGGCATTGATTGTACAGAATTTATAGAGATAGATATTATGAAAATTAATTCCACAGTTAATTATTTAATTAGAGTTGTGATAACTACTACAGAAGAAAACAGGGTTCCATGAAGTGCGCGGGGTCCTGAAAAGGACATAATAATGATCAGGTCTTGAAGAAATAAAAGAAACATCTCTAAATACAAACGTTTGCTTTTCACTCTGTCCCTCATATTCTTCACACATTGAAGGTGAGAATTCTTTTTTTGTTTGTTTTATTTAAGACATAAGCAAAAAGATTACTAAGGATGTTCTGACTTTTCTTTACCTTCGTAACTTTTATAAAACCAGAAAAGCACATGGGATTAAAAAGTAGGTTGGTTAGAGATTCTGCCTACTGAAAAAAATAAATAAATTATCAGTTTTGTTGGAATGGGTTTGCCAGTATCGCAGAAACAATACGAGATTCATTTACAAAAGTAAACTTGATGGAGTTCCCTGGTGGCCTAGCAGTTAAGGACTTTTCATTATCACTGCTGAAGCTTAGATTAATGCTATGGCTCAGGTTCGATCCCTGGCCCAGGAACTTCTGTATGCTGTGGTGTGGCCAAAAAAAAAGAAAAAAGAAAAAGGTCAACTTGATGTAAGTGTAGGGAAGTCGTTCATTATTTACAGACCTTTAAACAACTGACCCCTTGCCAACTTACTGGCCATCATAATTGTGGCTGCTGTCATTTGATACAGCAAACTGTTTTTCACAGTTTACTAATTTGAATATGAAATATGTTCTTGGGAATTTATTAGAAGAATATTTTGTGAGATGTTTAGTTATTTTTAAGGTGCTTAGATTTTTAATATTATACCAGTATTCTTAGAATAGTACATAGTAAAATAAATATATAAGATATGTTGGGCTCTTAAGAATATTATTTCAACCCTCATATGACTTAAAGGTTAAGAATCTGGGCTCTAATTCCTCTTCCCAGTTAACGGAATTGCCCATCTCTGTTTGCCTCGCTGAGTCTTTAGTTTACTTATTAGTAAAGTGGAGGTTGTGGTGAAGGTTAAATGAGAATACAGAGCACTCAGCATGTGCCTGGCACATAGTGAGCATGCAGTAGATGTTAGGTGCTATCATCGTCGTTGTTATTATAAACTTTAAAACCTGTTTTATAGTGAGTGGCACAGGAATAGAACATCTTAAAATGAAACAGCTGCATCAGAAATGGTCAAGGCTTGGGCACCATATGATATCTTTTTTAAACCTCATGTTGAGCTTCTCTGGGCTTTGATGATTTGTTTCTTCCTCTCAAAAATTTATCATTCTTTTACTGACCTCAAGTCAGCCTCATAAAATCCCAATATTTGTTTTGGTTAGTTTTTGACGCAGTGTTGTTGGTTTCAAAATTTTGATCATTTTTGATTTTTGTTTTCTTCTGTCTATTGGATCTGGGAAAACTGTATAATGAGGTGGACCAGCCATGATAAAAATTTTCAAAAATAGACATGGTATTAGGAATTTTTGTTCCCCAGTGTTCACCTGTTTCATAGCTACTGTCTTCCACGGTACTTCCTCCTGGTAAGCAGCTGGAAATGCCCAGTGCCCACATGTTCTGGGATGTTTTTCAGGCTGTGTGTACCAACTGCCTTTCCTGACATCTCTTATTCCATTGTGACCTCATTGAGTTAAAAGATTTAATAAAAACAAAAACAAACCTGTTGTTTTATAAATAACACTTTTTTCCCTGTGTAAAAATTTTCACATTAAACTACCTGTTTCAAATTAAACAGGAAGTTTATAGTGCATGGCAGCATCTTCTAACATTGGCACTTTGATACTAATTGTGCCACTCCCTGGTTACGTGTCCTTGGACAAGTTACTTCCGAATATACTACAGACTTCTTGTCCTGTATAAGAAGGTTGTTGAGACTTTAGTGAGTTGATACTCTTGAATAATGCCTGACATATAATGAGTGCTCAATAAGTGGTAGCTACTCTTAAGGTTAGTATTGACATTATTTCATTATCACAGTTCTACCAGCTTGCTTGGCAAATGGCATAAACTGCTAGTAATAAAACCCAAAACTTAAAAGATCTAAAACTGACAGGGTAAAATTTTTAATAAGCCAAACCTTGCCAAATATCAGAAGTATATCACTTTCCTGATCAAATTGAGATCTGTAAAATTTTGAACAGGGAGAATTGAAAAT
Organism: Sus scrofa; assembly: GCF_054392235.1. Lineage (NCBI taxonomy): Eukaryota > Metazoa > Chordata > Mammalia > Artiodactyla > Suidae > Sus > Sus scrofa. Next base: position 129,841,225 of record NC_139386.1, read on the forward strand.
ACTAGAAATAATACCCAATAAAAGAATTCAATTGCAGAAGCTCTAATGAGTCAATTGAAAGGAACCCAAAACCAAACAAAAACATTAAACCCCTACTCAATAAACTTAATCGTATTTATAAAATTTGCCCTGTGTTAGGGTTCTCCAGAGTAACAGAACCAATATGGGACACACACACAGATGTGTTGAAGTTGGCTCACGCCATTAAGAAGGCTGAGAAACCCCGTTCCACAAGCTGGATACCTAGGAAAGCCAATGATGTAATTCCAGTCGAAATCCAAAGGCCTGAGAACCACAGAAGCTGCAGGGGTAAATTCCAGTCCAAGAGCAGAGACTGATGTCCTGGCTCAAGCGCGCGGGCAGGAGCAGAGCGAATCCTCCTTGCTCCGCGTGTTCTCTTCGAGACCTGAGCAGGTTGTATGATGCCCACTCACGCTGCGAGTGATCTGGAAACACCTTCACAGGTAGACCCAGAAGTGATGTTTAATCTGGGCATCCCATGGCCTAGTCAAGTTGACCTAAAAAGTAACTCTCACAGGTCTACCCCTTGTCAACTTGGCACCCATGTGCGTCTCCTTAAACCATCCTTAATCTCCAGGTAAAGAAAGAAGGGCAGAATTCTGCCTAACCCGTACCGTGAACCTCAGTGCACCCAAAATGAACCGACCCTTTCCCAGAAGAGGAGGTAAAGTCCTCGAGTGATACTTTCTCTTTTTGATATCCTACTGTTTAAATACTATAATGTAAAATTAACAGTGCTTAGACACTGTAATATAAAGTCAGTGTGTCTTGTATGGCATGATAAGGGAATAAGAAAGGAAACAGATGCAAACAATCATAATAAAATTAGGAGGAAATACTCATGACAGATACATGCCTCATTTCTGTTACTGATCACGTGGTTGTGGTTAGTATTTGTAACTAAACTGCTCCTACTACCCACTCTGTTCCTTTGCCTTCAATAGTCACCTCAGCTGGTCGTGGTTTTTTGCCTGGTGGGTTGACCCAAACCTTCATTCCTCAAGGATCCGGGCCATTAGTAATCCCTCCTGGATTGGACTGTCGTGGTTTTTCACTGAGCTTAATCACAGGGCATGACGATGCTAAGAGACACCACGCTGTGTACCACACACATTCCTCCTGACCTCTGTCGGGAGCCGCCGTCCACTTTCCCCTTGGTAGTCAGAACCCATCACCCTGACCTGCCCGCGGTTCCCTTTTCTGCCTATTGATTCAGAGGCATGAGGACCCAAGGGGGTTGGGTGGGTCTTGACCTCCAGTTTAGGGTCTCCTCGTGGAACTAAGACCGCTAAACTGGCAGAGCATTCAAAGCATACATTTTGCTGGTGAGTCTGTAGCAATAATAGTGTCACCCCTATTTCCACCCCTTGAGTCCCACACTTATGAATTATGAGAGAAATGGCACCTTATATTGGACACTGAGTTCTCAAACGGCCATTCTACCCTTTTGGCGAGACAGCTGCTTGATACTAGGGACCCTGGTGAGACTGGCCAGTTCCTTGAGCACGGCCCGTTGCGGTACTGCTCTTGCTCTGAGGCGCATTCCTTGATCAGAAGCAGTGTTGTGAAGAATACTACTGGGTGGATGAGGCATCCTTTAAGTGCGTGGATGAGAGTTTTGGCAGAAGCACTGCATGCTGGGCAGACACATTCATATCTAGCATAAGTGTCTGTTCCAGTAAGAATGTGAAAGTGGTCCAGAGTGATCAGCCTGCCACCAGGTAGTTGGCTGCTCACCCAGGGAATGGTGTCGTGTCAGGGACACAGCCTTGGTCTCTGCAGATGGGACACCCAGCAGTGGTGATAGCCACACTCGCCGTGGCGAATGCAAGTCTGTGTTGGGTTGTACAGTCTTCACCCTACTAAGGCTGCTCTCTTCACTAACCTGTCGGCTTTCCGAGGAAAGAGGCCGGCTGGTGTGCACAGGATGGGCCATCCTATCCGGTGGATTTTTCAGATCCTCTGCTGAGGTCCCCCTTTGGTGAGCATTCGCATGGGGCGCAAATGTCCTCACGCTTTAAGGCTTTTCAGGGAGGTCTGTCTACATATATCGTCCACAGATTTTTCTGTCACTAGTTTTCCCTTCTGTCACATTTACCGAGACAAGTCCAACATTTCCAGTTTGCTCACTGCGGGCTCCCTTTTGGGTCATGTTTCAACCAACCAAACAAATGTTAGAGCTTTTCTAAGTCCCAAGTCATAGCATTAAATGCAGAATCTCCATTTGGTGCCCATTTCATTGCTCAGAATTGATTCCCAATAAAAATGCTTTTTGTTCTATAATGCATATGAATGTAATTGAATAGGGCTAATTGCTATATACAAAAATTGATACTGGAGTGAAATTGTCCTATTGGAGTTAGATTCATTCTGCATACTTTATTAAAGTGTATCAATGCTTGCATAATTTTCATTAACATGGTTGTATCAATAAGCATGGGATTAAAACGTCCTCAGACTGGAAATATTCGGGTCAGAAAATACCTGGTCCAGGGAGTGGAATTGTAAAAATGCCTTCTACTACAATTTCGTATGAGATGTAGCATAAAATAGAGGTATACCTCAGAGAGTTTGTGGGTTTGGTTCCAGACCACTGTAGTAAAGCAAATCTCACAATAAAGTGAGTCACACAAATTTTTTGGCTTAGTGCATACAAAATTTATGTTTACACTGTATTATTATAGCCTATTAAGTGTGCAGTAGCGCTGTGTCTGAGAAAAACAATGTATATACCTTAATTTTAAAATATCTGTTGCAGAGTTCCCATTGTGGTTCAGTGGTAATGAACCCAGCTAGTATCCATGAGGATGCGGGTTCAATCCCTGGCCTTGCTTAGTGGGTTAAAGGATCTAGCATTGCCGTGAGCTGCAGTGTAGGTCACAGATGCGGCTCAGATCTGGTATTGCTGTGGCTGTGGCATAGGCCGGCAGCTGTGACTCCAATTCGAACCCCAGCCTGGAAACTTCCACATGCCGCAGGTGTGGTCCTAAAAAGAAAATAAAAAATTGTTGCTAAAAAGTTGTAACCATCATCTGAGCCTTCGAGCAAGTCATGATCTTTGCTGGCAGAAGGTCTTGCCTCAATGTTGTTGGCTGCTGACTAATCAGGATGGTGGTTGCTGAAGGTTGGCAGTTTCTTTTCTCCTTTTTTTTTTTTTTTTTTTGGCTGCACCCGAGGCATGTGAAAGGTCCCAGGCCAGGGATGGAACCCGCACCACAGCAGCAACCCAAGCCACTGCAGTGACAACACCGGATCCTCAACCCACCATACCCCAAGAGAACTCCTCAGCAGTTTCTTTAAAGAAACAAAAATCAAAGCCAGCTTTGCCACCTCTGTTGGCTCTTCCATTCATGAACGATTTCTCCAGGGCATGCAATGCCATGTGATAACATTTTGCCCACGGTTGAACGTCTTCCATAATGGGCATCAGTACTCTCAAACCCTGCCTCTGCTTTGTCATCGAAGTGTGTGTCATCCTCTCAGTCCTTCAGGAATCTGCCCAGCATCTTCCCCGGGAGTAGATGCCATCTCAAGAAACCACGATCTTTGCTTATCCGTAAGAAGCAACTCCTCATGCAGGTTTTACCATAAAATGAATGCAGTTTGGTCCCATCTTTAGCTCCACCTCTAATTCCTGTTCTCTTGTTGTTTTCACCACATCTGTGGTTCCTTGTTCCATAGACGTCTTGAACCCCTCAAAGTCATTCTTGAGGGCTGAAATCATCCTCTTCCAAATTCCTGTAAATGTGGTATTTTAACCTTTCCCCATGACTCCTGAATGTTCTTAATGTCATCTAGAATGACGAATGCTTGCCAGAAGGTTTCTATTTACTTTTCCCAAATCCATCTGAGGCATCACTGTTTATGGCAGCTATAGCCTTATGAAATGTATTTCTTAAATAATAAGACTTAAAAGTTGAAATTACCGCTTGATACCTGAGCTGCAGAATGGATGTTGTGTTAGCAGACCTGAAAACAACAATCTCGTCCATCGCCGTCAGAGCTCTTGGGTGACCAGATGCATTGCCACTGAGCAGTAATATTTTGAATCTTTTTCTGAGCAGTAGGTCTCAACAGTGGTATTCAAATATTCAGTAAACCGTATTATAAACAGATGTGCTGTCATCCAAACTTCATTGTTGGAGTTCCCATCGTGGCTCAGTGATTAACGAATCCGACTAGGAGCCATGAGGTTGCGGATTTGATCCCTGGCCTCGCTCAGTGGGTTAAGGATCCGGCGTTGCCGTGAGCTGTGGTGTAGGTCGCAGACGAGGCTTGGATCGCATTGCTGTGGCTCTGGTGTAGGCCGGCGGCTACAGCTCCGATTAGACCCCTAGCCTGGGAACCTCTGTATGCCATGGGTGCGGCCCTAGAAAAGACAAAACAAAACAAAAAAAGACTTCATTGTTACCATTTATAGAGCACATGCAGAGCGGATTTAGCATCATTCTTAAGCGCCCTAAGATTTTCAGATGGGAAATGAGCATTGGCTTCAAGTCTCCAGTTGCTTTAGCCCCTAGTGAGAGAATCAGCCTTCAAGACTTCTCCTTTAGTTGTGAAAGTCCTGGATGGCCTCTTCTTCCACTACAAGGCTGTTTCATCTACATCAGAAATCTGTTGTTGACTAGCCACCTTCGTTCATTGTCTTAGCTGGATCTTCTGGATAATTTGCTGCACTTTCTACGCTAACACTTGCTGCTTCACTTTGCGTGTTTCTGTTACCGAGACGGCTTCTTTCCTTAGACCTCGTGCAGCAGCCTCTGCAAGCTTCACACTTTTCTTCTGCAGCTCCCTTGCCTCTCTGAGCCTTCGTGGAATTGTAGAGAGTTAGGCCTTTCGCTGCGTAAGGCTTTGGCTTAAAGGAAACTGGTGGTTGGTTTGATATTTTTTCCAGGCCACTAGTACTTTTCTTCATTATCAGCAATAAGTCTTTCACTTTCTTATTATTCCTGTGTTCACTGGAGTAGCATTTTTAATTTCCTTCAGGAACTTTTCGTTTGTATTCACAGCTTGGCTATTTGATGCAAGAGGTCTAGGTTTTGGCTTATCTGGGCTTTCAACATGCCTTCCTCAAAAGCTCAGCATCTAGCTTTTGATTTAAAATGAGCGACATGCAACTCTTACTTGAACCCATTGTAGAGGCCATTGTAGGTTATCAGTTTGCCTCGTTTCAATAGTGTTATATCTCAGGGAATGGGGAGGCCTGAGGAAGGGAAGAGAGCTTGGGAGGATGGCTGGTCAGGGGAGCTGTCAGAACACACAGCATTTGTCACTTAAGTTCACCACTTTAAAAGGGTGTGCTTCGTGGCACCCCAAAGCAATTGCAATAGTAGCACCAAAGATCACTGATCACAGATCATTATAACACGTATAACAATAATGGAAAGGTTTGGAATTCCCACCATGGTGCAGTGGGTTAAGAATCTGACTGCAGCGGCTCGGTGGCCGTGGAGGTGCAGGTTTGATCCTTGGCCCTACACAGGGGTTAAAGCGGCCAGCGTCTCTCTTATACTCCATCTTCCCCGTTTTATAGATACTTCCTTGGCGATCTCATCTATTGTCTATACAGAAAAAATCTGATACATAGTACCTGATAAGTGCCTTTATACAGACTATATTTGACAGTGGCTGAAATCACATAGGATGAACCTACAAAATAAGAAAATTAACAGAAAGATTGAGAGAAAACACACAATATTGAAACCCTGGGGCCTACTGACTGATGCCCGCACACACATACACACACAAGTGCATGTAGACGCACACACCAATAAGAAAGGAGTGGAACTGACAGAGGAGACAGGGAAGATAGGCGGGGGGATCATGAAAGAGCAACACCGCAGAATCTAAGGAGAAAATTTTAAATTCCATAGACTGTCTGATGAAGGTAAGAGCTGAATAACAGGGCTGTCCATTGAGTTTTCTATTGTTACTGTGTATTAATATTGTTAGTAATTAGAGCAGTTTCATTAAGGGGTGAGGACTAAAGCTAGCTTCCCGTGTGTTGAAGAATAAATGGAAAGTAGAAGAAGAGAAATAACATGTAAATTATAGAACTTATTCCTTGAACAACAGAGGATAATAAGGAGTTTTATAAATTTTGTGGATAAAAATTTATTCCCATTATTAGTACATTTTTTTTTTGTACTTAGATCAGTTGGTTTATACCAGATCAGCGGTTCCTTTTCATTTTGGCCCTTTTATATTTGATATATTCCTGAGGCTCTTCTGATGGAGTCTTGGCAAATAAGCCTGAACTACTGTTGTCAGAGCTTTAGATAAAAAGGGAAAAAATTCTAGTATAGCTTATTTTAAAAAATGCGGTCTAATTAAGAACTCATAGCACCTGCGTTTTGGATATAGTGGTTCCAAAATTGTGCCATTTCCTCACTTGGTAAGGTAAGTATTTGCTACAGGGATACACCGCCTGCAGGTGTACTCCTTGTATTGAAATACTGTTCTTACGGAGAAACGACATGTAGAGCACTGTGTTTAAAAGGCCCCGTTTGCTTAGTACGTGAAATGTGCATTTAAAAAATGTATTTTCGGGTAACTGGGGCGAGGGAGAACTGTATATTTTAATTAAATATTTAATAATTTTAAAATAGGGTTTTAATGTTACGTCTTTTTTGTTCCCGGTGTATTGAAGAGTAAAAGGAACCATTCTTTACTCATGCCAGTTCAGTGGGAGATTATTCTCTGTGAGTCTGTTCTGGAATTTTGAGTTACCACTATTCCTTTACTATATGAGTTAAATGTGAAGTGATGGTTTATTTTAGGAAGTCATTTATCACGGCGAATTAGGTATCTTTTTGTGTTTTGAACAGCTTTCTGTAGAAACTAGTTTGAAAAGGGATTTCTTAGTTGATATAAAGTAGAAATGGAAACGGAGAGGTTTCATGCTTCCATGGTTAATTTCTTTGCACAACATCTGTTTTTCCTTTGCTTCCAGCAGTCATTTTCATGTGTGTCTTAAAGACATCTACATTTCTAACAGCAAATACATTTTGGTTCAGTTAGGATTTACGATGGTTCATGTTATTACAGATGCCTTGTTTTTATTTGTTAGGTTAAAATAGGATTTTTAGTAAATGTGTATGTACTTGTCTTCTGTAGTCTGTAACAGTGCCATCCAATAGCAATATAATGTGAGCCACGTACACATTTTAAAGTGCCGTACTAAAAGGAGTAACTAGAAGTTCCTGTTGTGGCTCAGCAGTAGCAAATCCAGCTAGTATCCAGGAGATTACAGGTTTGATCCCTGGCCTCACTCAAGGGTTTGGTGTTGCCGTGAGCTGTGATGTAGGGTCACAGATGCGGTTTGGATCCAGAGTTGCTGTGGCTGTGGCATAGGCTCACAGCCATGGCTCTGATTTGACCCCATAGCCTGGGAACTTCCATATGCTGCAGGGGAGGCCTTAAAAACAAAAAATAAATAAAAATTTTTAAAAAAGAATAGTGATTAATGAAATTAATAATTAATAAAATAATTGAAATTAATATTTTGTCTAACTCAATGCATTCAAAATATTACTTCAACATATAATCAACATAAAAATTAATGAGATATTTTACCTTTTATTTCATATAAAGCCTTCAAAATCCAGTTGGTAATTTACTCTTGAAACCTTTCGTAATTCGAACTAGCCACGTTTTGAGTGCTTGGTAACCCTGTGTGGCTGGTGGTTATACTGTTGTACAATGCAGGTCTTTAGAGTCGAAACAAATTCTTAATATCTAATCTAGATGGATGGGCAGATAAAAGATGATTTTTTATGAGTTGGATTCAATTAGTGTAGTAACTGATTATAAACATGCAGTAATACGATCATCTTTATAGCTATCTTTCTATAGATATAAAAACCTGGAATTTTTTATTCATTGGAAAGTAAATTAGGGGAAATATGCCGGAAATATTAGATAGATGGAACTTTTATGGCCTGGTTGCCCTCAATAGTTGTACTGTATAATTGCACTTATTTTTATTGTGAATACATGTCCATACTTCTGTGAAGTTTCAATGTATGTCTGTAACTTGTAGCATAAATGCAGTTCCAACTACAATGAAGATTTTGTGCTACAGCTAGAGAAGGAATTGGTCCAAGCCCGTCTGAGTGAAGCCGAGTCTCAGTGTGCACTAAAGGAAATGCAGGATAAAGTTCTGGATATAGAAAAGGTGAGAACAGCGTTAATTTTGTCATTCCCAAATTAGAAGGGACGTGTGATGGACATTCGTTAAATCCTTATTGAGCAGTGAAATTTGACTTGGTCTCTCTGCGCATTAGAAACCTTACATGTTAGTTCCTGAGAGGAAAGGGAAAAAATACACGATTCCCATTCATTCTTTGTTGTTGCCGTACTACTCAAAGTCTCATGTTTAGGGTAAAAATGGAGATTAGAACCCTTTTAGAGGGGAAACAACCAGCATAACTTTTATAAGGTTAGTATTTAACTGCCGAAGAAGAGAACTTAGGGCATGTCTCAAATACTGTCATAGCGCTGCAAGAGGTGTAGGAATCGACTGACGTAAGCAGTTCCGGGAAAACCTCATCTGAGCGTAACCGGTACAGCTTTCCAGGCTGCAAGAAGCCACCTCAGAACACACAGGAAGGTTTTAGCCGGAGATGTATTTTAACTTACCTCTTGTCAAGGTTACTGAGGAAATTGAAGGACTAGATAAGTCGTGGAAATAGAAAGGCCCTTCGATTTCTTAGAACCCTCAGACTTGAGAGTCTGTGTTCTAGATCACATGCTCCAGATCTGTTTTCTCATCTGTAAAATCTTAGAGGGTTTGAGCTCTCTGTTGCATTTGTTTCTTTCACCCTCAGGAGTGGAGTATCTAGTCGTAGCATCAAAAATTTATAAATAGCGGACAGGAAAGTCCTCGAGTTGTTCTTAACTGTTGCTTAATGAAATAGAGTAGGTTGGAACTACCATCAGTAGTGGAATAATTTTGCTAGAAGTCTATTTGCTGTTTGTATATTATTTTTAGAAAATTTAGTCTCCTATTTGTTAAGGAAAAAAGCCAGCAAAAATGCTGTAAAATAAAATATGTCTAGGGAGTTCCCATCGTGGCTCAGTGGGTAACGAATCTGACTAGGAACCATGAAGTTGCGGGTTTGATCCCTGGCCTCGCTCAGTGGGTTAAGGATCCAGTGTTGTCCTGAGCTGTCGTCTAGGTCGCAGACGCGGCTTGGATCCTGTGTTGCTGTGGCTGTGGTATAGGCCAGCGGCTACAGCTCTAATTAGACCCCTAGCCTGGGAATCTCCATATGCCACGGGTGTGGCCCTAAAAAGAGAAAAAGACAAAAAAAAAAAAAAAAAAAAGATTTCTTAAGTAGCCTTGTAGGTATTCATCTTATAGGGTAAAAAGGAAATTGGAAGGTTTTATGTTTCCTATGGTTAATTTCTTCATGCAAGGTATTTTTTTAATATATATGCAGTAAGTTTCTGGTTTTCAACTAGGAAAATATTTAAAGTCCATCATAAAAAAATGTGTAGTTGGAAAGAATAATTTTATTCCATCTTCTTTGTGGGCTAAAATATTCATGAAATATTTCAGAAATAGAAAATTTCATAGACTCAGGACTTTGATATGTCATCAAGGAAATTAAAAGCTTATAAGCACACGAAAACTTGCTCATAACAGCATTATTCATAGTGACCCCAAAGTGGAAACAACTCACATTTCCATCAACTGAAGAACATATAAAATATCCAATGGATATTATGTGACAGTAAAAAAACGAACCTGAAACACTTGCCAAGTGAAAAAACCCAGTCCTAAAAGGCCGCATACTGTATGATTCCATTTATGTGAAGCGTTCAGAGTAGGCAAGTCCTCAGAGACAGTAGATTAGTGGTTGCCGGGGGCCCGGGGCTGAGGGTGGAGGAAATGTGGAGTGACTGCTAATGGATGTAGGAGTTCTTTCTGCTGTGATTAAAATGTTCTGAAATTAGTTTGTGGTGACGGTTGCACACTCTTGTGAATACTTTCAAAACCACTGACTAGTTTCATGAAAAGGATAAGTGGTTTGTGAATTACACCTCAAAAAATTATATAAAATTAAGTACAATTAAATATGGAACATAATAGCACTTATTCTTCTGCTATATTTTATTACTGTATATGCTATATCTTTAAATTAAAAAAAAAAATCCCCGATTGAATTTTCTCTCGCTTTAGAGAAACAACTCCTTTCCTGATGAGAATAACATTGCAAGACTTCAGGAAGAACTCATTGCTGTGAAACTAAGAGAAGCAGAAGCCATTATGGGTTTGAAAGAACTTAGACAACAAGTCAAGGATCTAGAGGAACACTGGCAGGTATGTCAGTATATTTTGTGTGCTTTTTAAAAAGAAGGTAAAACCTGAATACTCATTTTTTTCCAAATTTGAAGTAGTCAACAAGCAACTCACAGAATTGGGTTTAAAGTGAGAAAGACCCTGTTTAATGTATAAAAACTGCGAGCATTTATAAATTGAAAGTAACTTTAAGCGGTTTTTCTGTTTTTTATTCTTGTAATTAAATAACAGATCAAATAGAGATCAAATTCTATTTTTGTTGTGTTGTTATGCCATTGTGACTTGTGTAAGTTTTTCTAAAGAACTATAAGAAAATATTCCTTTATATAATTCATATTTCTTCTGTTGATATTAAATTCATTGGTCAGTGTGAAACATCAGAAGGGTGACATCCATATAAATTTGTAACTTCTTTTGAAAATTGATTTTCTCACAAAATAAAAAGACTTAGTTGTATGCCTACAGATTTGTTCACAAATGAAGAAAACTCTTGATAAGCAGCAAAAATCCAGAATCTATACAACAGAAGGGACAGAGGAAAGGAAAAAAAACCCCACACATCATATCATTTCAGAATAGTGATCTAGGTATGAGTTTAGGGAGGGAGAGGCATCTAATGAAGACTGAAGCTAGTCCCTAACATTGCCATGGCTTTTTTTTTTTTTAAAGAATTATGGAGCAATAAACTAGAAATTAAAAACAAATGAGGAGTTCCCGTCGTGGCGCAGTGGTTAACGAATCCGACTAGGAACCATGAGGTTGCGGGTTCGGTCCCTGCCCTTGCTCAGTGGGTTAACGATCCGGCGTTGCCGTGAGCTGTGGTGTAGGTTGCAGACGCGGCTCGCGGCTCGGATCCCGCGTTGCTGTGGCTTTGGCGTAGGCCGGTGGCTACAGCTCCGATTCAACCCCTAGCCTGGGAACCTCCATATGCCGCAGGAGCGGCCCAAGAAATAGCAACAACAACAACAAAAGACAAAAAAAAAAAAAGACGAAAGACAAAAAAAAAAAAAAAAAAAAAAATGAAACAAAACTGTCCCCCATCACAGATATTTTGAGGACACTACTTTTAACTTCTAATATTGTTTGCTTAATTCATAAATGGTCCCTTTTTCCCCTTTTCTTGGGATTTCATTAAAAATAACATGAAAATCTCTCATTAAAAAATTTAGGGGAGTTCCCGTCATGGCTCAGTGGTTAACGAATCTGACTAGGAACCATGAGGTTTCAGGTTCGATCCCTGGCCTTGCTCAGTGGGTTAAGGATCTGGCATTGCCATGAGCTGTGGTGTAGGTCACAGACGTGGCTCGGATCTGGTGTTGCTGTGGCTCTGGCGTAGGCTGGTGGCTACAGCTCCAATTAGACCCCTAACCTGGGAACCTCCATATGCCGTGGGTGCAGCCCTAGAAAAGAAAAAAAGAAAAATTTAGGGTGAAAATTGTATTTTTTATAATAACTCACCATGTAAAGAAAAAGTGAACTATATCTGAGTTTATATTCCAAGTCTGCCACTTATTGACTGTGTCACCTTTCTGAAGCTACTTGATCACAATATCCATCTTCTTACCCGTATAATGAAAGTAATAGTTTAAGATTTCCTGGGGAGTAAATACAGTGATGCATTCAAAGTGCCTAATATAGCACTGGGCCTGAAATAAGTGCTCAGTTAAGTTGATTCTTAATACTGGGAATCGTCTTTTCAATAGAATTATTCTTGTATTCCAGCGCCACTTAGCTCGTACTACTGGGAGATGGAAAGACCCACCTAAGAAGAACACTGTGAATGAGTTACAGGATGAACTGATGACCATTCGACTTAGAGAAGCTGAAACACAGGCAGAAATAAGAGAAATAAAACAAAGGATGATGGAAATGGAAACACAGGTATCATGAGAAAGCCCAGTAGCTTTAAAAAATTATTGTCAGCCCATCAAAAATTTATGAATGTACAGATTGTATCATTAGACTAGAGCTCAAAGACAGACATATGAAACTGTCTAGACTAGTTTTCTAGCCCAAATAAAGAGGGCTCAAACTTAGATTCGTTGATATAAATCTCTAAGAAGAGATTTAATGTCTTCTTTGACTCATTCAACAAAGTTTAAGCAAGTCATAGACCTCTCTCTGACTTTGTTTCCTTGTTGCATGACCTGAAAGCAAGAGTTTTCATGTTTCCTTGTTGCATGACCTGAAAGCAAGAGTTTTCATGTTTCCTTGTTGCATGACCTGAAAGCAAGAGTTTTCTTGTAGAGCCAGAGTTCTCACCTCAGCACCACTAACACTGAGGACCAGAAAATTCTTTGTTCTGGGGAGTGGCCTGTGCAGTGTGTTTAGCAGCATCCCTGGCCTCTGCCTGCTGCCACGTCCTTGTCCCCGCTCTGCTCAGTAGCGCCACACCCCCGTCACACTGGGATGACCAAAAGTGTCTTTGCACATTGCCAAGTGTCCCCCCAGGGCCAAAGTTGCCCCTGGTTGAGAACCATTGATGTAGAGTAGAAGGTAAATGATGCTTTCTAAAGTTGTGTAGTGTGCTGACTCTGAGCAGTCAGTTCCAAAATTGCACTTCTTTCTTCCCAAGTCCGCCCTTTTTCTAAAAGATCTTACCTCAGAGGTACTTGACTTACGATCTGCAAGGTCCTTTCTATGAAAGCCATTTGCATTATAGAAGTATATTTGGCTTTTACGTGGACCGTCTGTGTGGGCTGTATTCTCTGACGTTATCTGGTTTTCAGAATGCTTAGTCAGTAGGGGGCATAGTTAACGCACGGATCATCCTGTGCACTTAGGTGCACAGTGATCATTCCAGCTTCAGCATGGTAACATCATATGTTAACCCTTTAGAATAAATAGATCTCATTTTACATTGTTCAAAGTTATTTTCTTGTACTCCTCATTATAATTAAAAACTACTGTAAGATTTTGAAAAGTAGAAATCCAGCTTTATGTTGTAAAGTTATATTTTTATAATCAGATTTTTATCTCAGTGTAGATATTAAAGATGCAAATACAACTTTTAAGCCGGTGTTTAGGATGTCTTTCAGAGTGGCTTTAGGTAAATAAATCAAACTCAGCAAATGTGGTTTTGAGAACTTGCAAGTTCAGAGTGAACTTACACTTGAGAAATGAGACAGGCACAAACTATATTTAATGTACTTCACTGTGTGAGATGATGGATGTTAACTAAATTTACTGTGGTAATCATTTCACAAAATATGTAAGTCAAGTCATTATGCTGTGCACCTTAGACCTATGCAGTGCTATATTTTAATTATATCTCAATAAAACTGGAAGAAATATGTAATTCAGAAATTTGTAATTAGAGTTAGATAGAAATTACAGTGGAGAATAGCAGAGGACAAATAATTCCAACTAAGTGATATGGGGGAAGGCTTCCTAAGGAATTTGTATTTTGCCCTGTGCCTGACTAATGAATGTTATTTTGGGTGGATTTTTGCCATAAGAAGAATGATTCCTAAATGTCAGTGCATGAAGTGGTGATGATTCATGAAGTTTTCTCATTGCAAAATGAGAAAAATTTTAAAAAAGTGTGGTGTAATGTTAATGCCATATTAATTATCTAAAGAATATTATATCAAACCCCTATGTAACCAGCATCCAGATTAAGAGACTTGTCCTTGTTGATACATGTAGCTCCAGTTCTTTCATTTTAATGACTTTTAGAAAAGTCTACCTACCATAGTTTATTGAGCTACTTTCCTCTTTGTGCCGGTTTTTGCTCTTACAAGCCACGCTGCTTTGTACAGTCTTGCATGTTTCCGTCTGTATATCTTTAAGAGTTTCTTAGTACAGGGGTTCTTATCTTTTTGTGTGTGCCATCAACCCCTCTGACAGTCTAAAACCTATGGACCCCTTCTCATAACATTTTTTGTCTTTTTAGGGCCGCATCCACAGCACACGGAGGTTCCCAGGCTAGGGGTCCAATTGGAGCTGAAGCCGCCAGCCACTACCACAGCCATAGCCACGCCAGATCCTTAACCCACTGAGCAAGGCCGGGGATCGAACCCGCAACCCCATAGTTCTAATTGGATTTGTTTCCTCTGCACCACAATGGGAACTCCCTGAAAATACTTTTTTAAAATAAACTCTGAACAACTTTAAGCGATGCATTTGAAATTTGAGCATGTAGATGAAACGGACATTTTCCTAGGGAAATAGAATTTTATGTAGGCTGTGACTTTTGTTTTTCTTTTCTTGACCTTCTTGGACCTTTGTGACTGCTGTGAAATTTGGGAGATTCTTGGTCGTTACTTCATTGTATTTCTCCTCCCACACTCTTCTTGAGAGGGATTTCCATTACACTTGTGTTGGATTGTTTGGTGTCGTCCCGCAGCTCTTGAATGCTCCATTCTTTTCCCTCCTGTTATATTTTCTCTTTGTGTTTTAGTCTCTGTTGACAGACATAGTTCTCTTGACTTATCACCAAGTTCACTGATTCTTTCCTCCACTTTGTGAGCTGTCTGATGAGCCCTTGAAGGCATTCCTTACATCCGTTACTGTTTCTACTTCTAGCATTTCTGTTTAATTCTTAGTTTTCATCTCTCTGCCGATGTTACATATTTGATCTTGCATATTTTTCACCTTTCCTATAGAGCCCTTATTTTAAATTTCCTATCCAGCCATTTCAATATCTGTGTCCTATATGAGGCTGATTCTGTTGATTGCTTTTTCTCTTGAAAGTGTTTTGTTTTTTACCTTTCCCCATGCTTTGTGATTTTTTGTGGAAAACTAGATGTGTGTCTTGGGTAGGACAATAGACTAAGGCAAATGGTTTTTATGCCTGAAAACGGGCACAACTTTCCGTCTACGAGGCCTTTAATGTGGGGGATTTGAGTTAATATCGTCAGGAGTCGGGCTGGTTTGAGGTTTATTGTTTCTGTGGTTACCCTCATTGTACCACGGGCTTCGCATTCCTCTAGCAATGTCTTATTTTTAGAATGGGGGTTGGTTTGCCCAAGGGTTATCTCCGTATCTTTAGGTCTTCTTCCCTTTGCCCCACACTGGAGGGGAGGCCCGTCGCCAGCCGTATTCCACTGTTAGTTGTTACAGGAAATTGGAGGATGGGACGCCTCCGTCCTATTTTCTGATAAAGCCTCAGCCCTAGATGCATTGTGTCCCTGGAAGTGGACGTTTGGCCTCATCAGTGCTCCTGTCCCGCCCCTGACTGTAGACGTAGGGTCAAAATATGGTCCAGCTCCTTCCCCAGATGCACTGGATTCCCCAGTGCCCCAAGGACAATGGTATTCATTGCCCGTCTCCGGGCAGATCAAACCTGTGATTCCGTAGAGGAGACAAGCAGGGAATAACGTACCCCCCCCCCCCACAGTTCTGGCTGCTTCCTCCCTCCCTGAGGCCTGTCCCACACAGATCCTTCTCCAGACTCATCACTCTTTTGTGTGTACCTATTGGGGTCCACGAAGGAAATGTGTCCAGGGGTCTGCAAACCCCCCGGCCCCCCGGATCCACACTCCAGCCAGCCCGCACTGCCTTCCACCAGCTGGATGTTTGTTCTAGCTGAATTATTCTTAACAGCTTCCGACCGCATCTGCCCTGTCTCTCCTTAGACTGGGGACTAGTCGATGGTCCTGTGACTTCACTTCTCTGGGTTCAGCAATAGTCAGGAACGTAAGAGTCTGGCTGGCTTTTTTTTTTTTTTTTTTTTAATTGAAAAGATGGGAGCAATCCTCTTTCTGGCTCTCTACATCCTCAATTAGAAGTAAACGTCTCTATTAATTATGATGTATTTGAAATTGTTTTATTTTATACTCTGTTTCCTCCTTTTTTTCTATATGTTTTCCTCCTTTCCTGCTTTTTATTGGAAAATGCTTGCTTGACTGAACAAAGCCTAAGGTTAGTAATCATCTCTGTCTTCTTTCCAAACTGTAGAAGAACTTCATGTGCTCTTCCTCCGCCTTCCAGTGTGACGCCCTAACTCTTAGTGTCCGTTTTCTTGCCTCCACTTCCTCGGCACGGCTGCTGTTTTATGGAGTCAGCACTCGTTTGGATTTGTCTACCCGCACGCCAATTTTTGGCTCTCTTCTTACTTTTATTCAACCGTTTCTTTCCAGTTTCAATCCCAAGTTGTAAATTCTCTCACTTTCTTAAAATACTTGTAGCTTTTTCTCACTCTTGTGTGAGAGGTTAGCTGAGTGTACTTTTGTAGGAGGAATTTTTTAAGCACTTCCTGTTGAGATGTCTGCTGGTATTTCACTTTCCACCTTCGCAGATACTCAGTTTTTCCCTTGATGTGTCTCTTCTTTAATTTTGAGTGTTTTTTAATAGTGTGTTTTGATGAGGATTTATTTGTATTTATTCCATGTGGGGCTGGTTGTGCTTCCTAAGCTGTAGATTCATCTGTGGTTATTTCTGTTGTCTTGTGAAGAATTCTCACCTATTAACTCCTTAGGCCATCATATCTCCCATCTCCTCTTTTTTCTATTTTATCCTGCATCACCTATTAGGTATATCTCATAGCTCCTTATTTGCTTTTTTTATGTCTCTCGACCTCTTCTGAGACACTAATTATTTCCTTAACGTGTCAGATCTCCCATTTAACCCTTTAATTGAACTTTTAAAGTAGTGTCTGTTAATTTTAGAAACTGTATGTGGTTATTTTTCAAATTCACTGAATGTTTTTTGACAGGGACTTGTTCTTTATGTTTTTGCTTCTTTTTATCTAATAATTTTTTTTTTTTGGTCTTTTTTTGTCTTTTGTTGTTGTTGTTGCTATTTCTTGGGCCGCTCCCGCGGCATATGGAGGTTCCCAGGCTAGGGGTCGAATCGGAGCTGTAGCCACCGGCCTACGCCAGAGCCACAGCAACGCAGGATCCGAGCTGTGTCTGCGACCTACACCACAGCTCACAGCAACGCCGGATCGTTAACCCACTGAGCAAGGGCAGGGACCGAACCCGCAACCTCATGGTTCCTAGTCGGATTCGTTAACCACTGCGCCACAACAGGATCTCCTTATCTAATAATTTTAAACTATTTTGTATAAAGTCCAAAGTGATTATCTGGAGTTCTTAAAAATCCATTCTTGTTGGGAGTTCTCTTGTGGCAGAGTGGATTAAGGGTCTGGCATTGTCACTGCAGCGACGTGGGTCACAGTTGAGATGCAGGTTTGATCTCTGGATCCCTACCCGGAAACCTGTACATGCTGCCGGCGTGGCTAAAAAAAAAAAACCTACTCTTGCTGTCTGTTCTGTCTACTGTTTCTCCCAGTCAGCCCCTGGGTTTTGTTTATGTGTGAGTGTCTTGTAATGGTATTTGGGGCTGCGGGGAGGAGTTTTATCTGTGGGAATTCTCTGCAGCCTGTGTTGAAGATGTGTGCCTCTGAAGTGCAGTTATATGTTTGAACGGTAGGAGGTAATACAGTAAAAAGAGGCTGTGGAGCATTTTGAATACAGTACTAAGAAGTTCACTCTTAATTTTTTAGACAGACTGTGTTCACTGATTGAAAGTGAGAAAGAAGAGAGTGATATTAAGAGTGTCTCAGGGGAGTTCCCATGGTGGCGCAGCAGAAACGAATCTGACTAGCAACCATGAGGTTGTGAGTTCGATCCCTGGCCTCACTCAGTGGATTAAGGATCCCGAGTTGCCATGGGCTGTGGTGTAGGTCACAGACGTGGCTCAGATCTGGCGTTGCTGTGGCAGTGGTACAGGCTGGCAGCTGTAGCTCCAATTCGACCCCTAGCCTGGGAACCTCCATATGCCACGGGTTCAGCCCTAAAAAGCAAAAAAAAAAGAATGTCTCAGGAAGGATGCATTTCTTCTTATGAATCAGGAGGATGAGTAGTAAAGAGGAAGAAACCTGGAAGTGGTAGAATGTTTTAGAGCTTCAGTATATTAAAATAATCCAGATTTGTGTGTGTGTGTGTATCTTTTTAGGGCCACACCCTAGGCCCTAAAGGTTCCCAAGCTGGGGTCGAATTGGAGCTGCAGCTGCTGGCCTACACCAGAGCCACCGCAATGCCAGATCTGAGCTGCATCTGTGACCTACACCACAGCTCACGGCAATGCTGGATCCTTAACCCACTGAGCAAGACCAGGAATCGAACTGGCATCCTCATGGATCCTAGTCAGGTTCTTCACCCACTGAGCCATGATGGAAACTGTTAAACGATCCAGATTTTTTAATTAAAACTGGAGGCAAGGTCATTTTCATAGAGTAAGGTATAATAAGAATAGGTTTAATAATAGCAACAATTGAGCATTTATTAAATATCTTAAATTTTAAGCATATCTTAAATTTCCTATCATAAACTTTTCTCATATAATTCTAATAGCACAGCCTTAAAAGACAAGCACTATCAGGTATGCTTGTACAAGTGTATTAAAATGTGATAGGATTAGATAACTTGACCAAGATAACTTGAACTGTTAAATGAGGAGCCAGACTTTGCCCGTCTTTGGGTATGAAAATTCCTGCTGTCTCTTTCAGGCCCCTAATAGGATAATTTAGGCTTAAGAGAATTCCAGCTGGGTGGGGCCTGCCTGGGAAAACTACCTCTTGTCAGTACATTCAAGGTCTGTGTTTATTAGCATGTCCTAAACACTAAGCAGCTAGCATATATTGAGTTCTTATATATTAAGCTCTGTTACATATGTTACTTAATTCTGAAGACAACCAAATGAGAAATAAATAGTATTTTATATACATTTTTCTCATGAAGAAATAGAAACTCAAAGATATTAACCAGTTTGCTTAATCACCAAATAGCAAGCCAGAACTCAGAACCAGGCTATGTTCCCCAAAAACAGACTGTGCTAGGGAGTTCTCATCGTGGCTCGGTGGTTAACGAATCCGACTAGGAACCATGAGGTTGCGGGTTCGGTCCCTGCCCTTGCTCAGTGGGTTAAGGATCCGGCGTTGCCGTGAGCTTGGTGTAGGTCGCAGGCTTGGATCTGGCGTTGCTGTGGCTCTGGCGTAGGCCTGCGGCTACAGCTCTGATTAGACCCCTAGCCTGGCAACCTCCATGTGCCATGGGGGCGGCCCCAGGAAAGGCAAAGAAAAAAAAAGAACAGACCATGCTATATGTTGTCGGACCGTAGAGTTCACGTGACACATTTTGTAACGTCAGAGAGTTTACAGGCCAGTGTGTGGTGATGATCAGTCTGTGCTTTCTTTCGGGAACTGGAGAAGAGCCTTCCTCTTATCCCTGTATCTGTCTACTTTATACCCCATCGATTATTTCAGAAATGAATACCTGCAAGTTCTATGAAAACATCCTTACAGTTTATAGATATTTATTTTGTGAATGGTAAATGGAGCTTTAATGAGAGTTGCTAATATGAACCGTATGTATTCTTTTGAACAACTTGATTTTTAAAGCACTTTTATAATTTTTTAAAAAATATTTAACTATATGTTGAATAAAATATGCCTATACCTACTAATAACATTAAAAATTACATGCCTTTTGAGGCATGTAATGCATAAATAAAATGTATACGTTTTTTCAGGCGTTGTATCTGTACTCCGTGTATTTATATTTTTAATTATTAGAACCAGATCAATAGTAATCATCTTCGAAGAGCAGAACAAGAGGTGATCCATCTACAGGAGAAGGTGCAGTATCTTTCTGCACAGAACAAAGGACTACTTACCCAGCTGAGTGAAGCAAAACGCAAACAAGCAGAGATTGAGTGCAAGGTAAATATATCAACAAAGTGTATGTTTTTGTGAGTGTAATAATGCTTTTTGTTTTTGTTTTTGTCTCATAAAACCACACACACACACACACACACACACACACAAACTAGTCTTATTTCCCAGTTTTCTTCAACTTAGTTTGACGATTGCTTTCAGACCAGGTTAGCTCATCTTGCTCTGCGTGGATTTCAGGCAAGAAACTTCATTTTCAACCACATGGTTAAATGCGGGTGCAGGAAATTAAGTTAACCACGTGGTTGAAAATTGGTATCTCTTTGACCGGTACCTCTTTAAAACTGGAGCTTTTAATGTCTCAGCCAGAAAGGTAGGTCATGTAGAGAGGTCGAGGCAACTCCACTTTGGTGCCTTGTTTTTAGTGGACTGTCACTTACTGGTGCATGTTTTCTGGTTAGGGTAGAGAACAAAAGAGGTGTGTGTGTACCAGCGGGTTGGGAAAATTGTTTGCGTTTCACCTTATGAATGAGTTTTTCAATTTTTTTGTGAAGTGTTTGGATTCATAAAGCATGGAAAAGTTTTTGAATGCAAGTACACGTGTTCCTTAAATAAATGCATCTGTACTGCAGTGGGGGGTGTGGAGGGAGAGGGCTGAGTGTGGGTGTGTGAGGTAACTAAAGAGATGGCTGCCGTGTGGACGCGAGGCTGGAGCCCTGAGGACACGTTACAGGATTTTAAAAATAAAGCAGACAGCTTTCCATGGTGAGATGGAAGGAATGATGCCCTTTAAAGATTCCAGCCTTATTCTTCAATGATAAGAAATAAAGACTTTCAATGGCACATATAAAGCTGTAATTCCATCAACTTGTTCTGGTGTCATTAAAAACCAAGAGTGAAGCTTGAGTGGTTTATCAGTGTCACTGAAATCCAGAGATGAAATTACATCCTAATAAATATGCATGGCTGTTACAATTTACACTGACAGAAATCTGTAGGCAGTACTGAAGTGTGTACCAACAGAAGAGTAGTCTCTCGTGAAAGATGTGAGTGGACTAATTTAAAAATAAGATGATGTGACATAGGCAAATAGCACTTGATCATATTTGAGGGGTTTTTTTGATGCTGTAGTGTCTATGCTGACTTAATAAAAAACTGAATTTAATCTTTGTTATTGTTGGTATAGGCTTTCCTCAAACATAACACTGGATTTAATATTGCTCCTCAAATACCTTAGCATCTTTTAATCACAGAAGGTATTCTTTGAAAATAAATATTTGGGCAGTTTGCTGATGAAAATAATTGTTTTTTTGAATTTACCTAAGTAACAGACACAGATTCAGAAATTTAAGAACTGGTATTAGACTTTAATTTTTAATTTTTCATTAATACTTCTTTGAAGCATGTTACAGATGCTGATTTTGTTATTATCCTTGTGTCTGAGCTGTATATTGATTCATTTAATCTTTTGTAATGCCTTTTGCGCATTTCAGGAATGACCCAAAGTTAATTTTCAGCATAACATCTATACATTCTGATTAAGTAGGTAAAGTTTACTTTGTCATGTTGGAATAATATAGAAGCAAATCTTTTTCAAGGGAGCTAGTCCTTCAGTTATATAAATATGACTCATTTTCTTTTTGCTTTATATGATTATAGCTTATGATGTGTTATAATTATTAAAGCTCATGTTATTTTTCATTGATGTAAAATTTCAGGATACTCTCTTTAATATTAGTATCATTTTTCCTATATAACTGTATTTGAATGTTCCCATGTAAAAATGAAATAAAGTCTAAGATTCCCTGGTATGAAAATCCTAAGCACTCTGAAACCTAAACATTTTTTCATAAATTTCACACATTTTGCTTCATTTGGAAGCAAAATCTGATTTGAATTGATATACAGCCATTTATAATTTTATTTTTTCTTTTTGGCCACCTTGAGGCACTTGAATTTTTTATACTTCGCTGCTTCGTTGTGTGGAATGTTGATCATACTATTTCATTATAGATGCTGCCTCAGATCCCACTGGATAATGCTAATATGTGGTTTATGCATGTCGTTACTCTTCTAAGGTCTAAAAAGCCTGAAATTCCAAAACACACCTGGCCCTAAGGATTCGGATTTCCTATGTAAATGTAAAATTGAGGGTTATAGAAAGATTTTCTGTTCTTAGTAATGTGTGGGTGTCTCTCGAGGAGAAAAGGTTAGTAATTCATATACGAACTCATAAAATTATATAATAAGTAATATTACGTGAGGAAAGCTGTGGAAAGCATGTTACTGTGATTATAGTATTGTGCACATGTGGAAAAACGATAAGAAGGAAAGAAATCTGCCGTTTATATTTAATGTAAAATTTAATAGCTTGATACTTATGCATTTTTTCATAATGCTTAGATTTTTTTTCCACTAACTATAAATGGAAACCTTGCTCACATCTCCTTTTATCACATTCTCTTCCTGACCCTCCCGCACACCCCTTCGTTGTGTTTTTCCCCAGGTAACTGTGTTTATTACTGAGTTTCTTTTAGACTCAATTAGATATATAATTCTTTCTTTTCCTCTCTTTCTTACATGAAAGTTAGCAGACAGTAATACAGTAATACTTCCTACTTTTGGGGGGGTTTTGTCAGTATGTTTTGTAGAGTTTTCAACATCAGTCCTTGAATATCGGTATCAGTACCTCACCACGTTAGTTTCTAAGGTACGTTGTTTTCCATCGCCTGGATGGATCGTAGGTCCTTACTGATGAGCCCTTGGGTTGTTCCCAGTGCTCTGTGACTGTAAGCAGCGTATAGGGAATAACTCTGTGCAGACGCAGTTTCAGATGTATAGAGGTATATCTATACGTTCCTATGGGATAAATTGCTGTAAACTTGATTGTTTGCTCAACGGTAAATACAGTTGTACTTCTCATAGTCTTTGTCAAGTTACCCCTCTTAGGGCTGTACCATTTTGTACTCTGACCCACAGGGCGTGATAGCACCTGTTTCTTCATCATGTTACTTGCAAATCGTGTAACCAAATCTTCTCATTTTAAATAGATATACTTTATGTTCTAGGACAGTGATTCTCGACTAGGGATGGGAAGAGGTAAGATTATGAGTCTTCAAAGAATGATGGCATCTCCTTACAGATTTGTCAAATATTTGGGTGTCTTCTGTTTGTCACCTGCTCTTGTAGGCTTTGGGAATACTGAGTGGAGAAGGTGGACCTAATGTTTAGTGAGAAAATAAATTAAAAATAGGAAATATCGTGACTCATGATACGAGTGGGAGGTGAGGTGAAGTGGTAGTTGAGATCATGTGCCAGGAGGTGGTGTCAGAACTGGGACCTGAAGAGTAAGAAAGAACCGGCTGTATGAAGAGCAGGGGGAGATCCTTGCATGAAAAGAGTTTTACCCTTAAATGCTCTGCAAAGCCACTGAAAGCTCTTAAATAGGAAAGAAACATGATATATTTTTTGATTTGCTGCATTTGCTTCAGTTTTTTTAAACTTAAATTTTTTAAATGGCTGTACCTGCAGCATATGGAAGTTCCCAGACTGGGGGTCAAATCAGAGCTGCAGCTGAGGCCTACACCACAGCCATGGCAACACTGAATCCAAGCCACATCCATGACCTACACTGTAGCTTGCAGCAACGCCAGATCTTCAACCCACTAAGTGAGGCCAGGGATCAAACCCACATTCTCATGGACACTATGTCGGGTTCTTAACCCACTGAGCCACAACGGGAACTCCTAAGCTTAATTTTGAAATAATTTACCTATAGTAGTACCTAGAGTTTCCATATGCTCTTGAATCAGCTCCTCCTAATTTTAAGCTTTTACATAACCATGAAACATTTACCAATACTAAGAAATGACTTGGCGTAAGGTTATTACTAAACTTCAGGCTTTATTCAGGTTGCCCCATCGTGCTTCATTCTTCTTTGATCTGTGACAATTTTTCAGTGTTTTCTTGTCTTTCCTTACTTGTAACTATTGAAAGGTGCGAGTCAAGTGTTTTGTAGAAATCTCTCAATTTGGGATTGTCTTGACTTTTCTCATGCTTAGACCAGGTTGTGTCTTTTAGGGAAGAATAAAGGGGTGAAGTGTCCTTCTCAGTGTATCATAGCAGGGGGCATATTGTGTCCATATATCTTACCTCTAAGGCTCTTAACTTTGGTCATTGGATCAAGTTTGTGTCTCCACTACCAAGCTTTCCCCCTTCAAATTCTCTTCCTTACAAGCAAGATACTAACTCTAACCGATGGTCCCAGTGGCAAAGAGGCGTTAGGCCACAACTCCTGAAGGAGAGACTATCAGAGAGCTTCTGGACAGATGTTAAGACCCTCCCAATAATTAATATGTATTTGAGGGAACTCTTTGGGTTTATGCAAACATCCGTCAAGTTTCAGCAACTAATTTTAGCATTTATTAGGGGATAATGCGTGTAGCAGTCCATGTAATTTTTTTTTTTGGCCGCCCTGCAGCATATGGAGCTTCCAGGCCAGGGATTAGATCTGAGCCAAAGCCACAAACTAAGCTGCAGCAACGCTGGATCCACTGTGCCAGGCCTGGGATTGAATCCGCGTCCCAGCGCTCACTCGCAAGCCACTGCCGATCCCGCTGCGCCACAGTGGGAGCTCCAATGTAATTATTTTCTAAAGAACACACATGCCACTGTGTGGAGAGGGATTTGATATGAGATCATCATCAGGTAATAGTACAAGGCAGCGTTCCTAGCCTGGGTTCGGGTGTTGGTAATGGAACTGAAGCGGAGTAGATCAATCCAGTATTTTTGTAGACTCGGTGATTGGATTGGAGAAGGGGAAGATTAGGAGAAAATTGATGCCCAATTTTGGTTTTTGGTTTTTTAGTTGATGGATGTAATTTTTTACACAATGTTAAAATTAGTAGAATATAAATGTATTAGTTACCTATTGCTATTTGACAAGTTATCTCTAAAACTTTGTGGTGGCTTAAAATAGCAGTCACCACTAATACCAGAGAGTTTCTGTGGGTCAGGAGCAGCTTAATCAAGTGGCTCTGAGTTAGAGTCTCATGGGGCTGCAGTCATCGAAAGGCTTGGGTACAGCTAAAAGCTAAGGTTTGTGGGTGTAAGGTGGTACCGACTGTTGGCGAAAGATCACTGTCCTCAGGGGGCTTTCTCTTAGCGAAGGGTGCGTACAAATGCGCACATCCTCACGGCGCAGCCTGAGCAGTGCTCTGGCTGAGGTGGCGTGGAAGCCAGTGTGATGGGGGTTAATGTTGGGGGCGCCGTTCAAGCAAAGCTGACCGAGGAATGATTGAGCCGAGGCTTTAAGGGCATGGAGGAGTTGGTCGGGGAAAGGCAGCTGCGAGCTCACTAGGCAGAGAGAGGAGCAGACGTGAGAAGGAACAACAGGTGGCTTAACTGAAAGAAGTTCATTCTTCTAGCGAGAGGGGGAGGGTGTGGTGAGGAAAACTGGTAAGATAGGAATCTGGAACAATAAATGGGGAGCCAGTTATAGAGTATTTTGGCCCCAGTAAAAGGACCTGTTGTAGTATCTCAAGATCTATGGGGTACCATTAAAGTGTTTATAAGAAAGGACTGACAGAGATTTGAATTTTATTCAACGTAAGCACAGCGGCGTGCTGGAGCCGGCTAGCCAAGGCTGGCGAGAGACCGATTGTTAAATTTTCAGGAATTTCGTGACACAGTTGGTAAACAACCATATTGAAAATTAAATTATTCAACACAAATTATGGTGAAACAAAGGTAATATGTACTAAGACGTCATCATTTCCTAATTATTTTTACATTATCCTATGATCTGTGCTTTTGAGATTATTCGTAGCTCTTGTACTGTATGGTGGAAACACCACATAATAGTGCATTACAGCTGTTATATTCATTAATGCTCACGAATGTGAAAAGGGCCATGACGGTAGTATTTACACCACGTAAACTGGACTTGATTTATTGTTTTCTTGATGTCTAGACCAGAGGTTGGCAAACTGTAGCCCATATCCCAAATCTGTGTGGCTGTCTGTTTTTGTAAATAAAGTTTTATTGGAACACAGCCTTTCCCATTCATTTATCTGTTTTCTGTTTTCTTTCACACTCCAGTGGCAGATAGAGTAGTTGAGATAGACTGTATGACCCACAAGTCTAAAATCATTTACAATATGGCCCTTTAAGGAAAAGTTTTTGACTCTTGCTCTAAACCATTAAAGCATCTTAAAGCTTAAAAAGGTACTTTATCTTCAGTCTTTACATTATGAATAGCACAAAAATATTTAAGAAATTTTCTAACAATATTTGATTACTATTAGCTAATAGATAATATGAACAAAAATTAACCAGTGATCATAACAAAACTTCACTTTTTCCTCATTTTCAATGATAGGTGACTTATGGGTACAAGAGTTTGGCAAAAATTAGTGAAAGCATTTTGTGAGAGTATATTGACTACATAGAATTTATAACCATGAGTATTGTGTACCTTATTATCTGTGTTGTGTGCTATACATCTTCTGTTTCAGTCTATATTAAAATATGTAATGTATGTACAAACACATATGTGTACACGCACGTGAACATACTTGCTTGAGAGTTAAACACTTCACAGCACAGCACTGGGTACCGAGAACACACGTTCTGGCATATGTAAATCGACAAGACATTTAAAGTAGTATTTGCTCAAAGTGAAGTACCAGTGTCATATCTAAGATAAAAGGGTATGTATTTTTTGTTTACAAGTTTAATTATTATATTTTTACTAAATTTCGTATTTTAAAAAATTTTGATATTATACTACTGTCAGGTCCTAAATTTCTCCTCTGCTGATCATGCTGCGTATTTTTATACTAAGAGTTAAATTTCAACTGAAGTTAATGAAGGAGCAAAATATTTTTGTATACCCCATTTTCTCTGTCTTTCTTCAAATATTATTACTTCTAGAGCAGAATTATTTGGCATGGATATAGTAGAATACGATTTTAGAGGTTTTCCTTTGTGAAATTTTGAGGTGGTAGAGTTAAATATTACGCTTTTCCTAGGAAGATTAGCATGATGATACAATCCAGTTTCTGTTTTCTCCTTTGTATGGTAAAGTGAATATTCATTAACATTTATTGCCTCAGAAAGGATGTAATTTTTAAAATATTATCTAGCTGACATATTCTTAGTATTCATATTCCCTGTTGATCAGTTGTTCTAGTTATGTGTTTGAAAGTTCTCAGTAATTGTTCTTGGATAAAAAACACAGTTACCAGTAATTTTAATAATTTTAATTAGCTTTTAAAAATTTTGAACAGTGTTTATGTATGAGTGATTTAAAGATGGAATGTTATTCTGTATATTTATTCATTTCATACTGAGTTCAAGATATAATGGCATTTTTTTTCTCTCAGGTAATCTGGGATCTCTGTTATTTGCTAAATGTGAGGCATGTTACAGTGTTTATGTTTTATTAATGGTTTGGTTTACTGTATGGTTTATGTTTGGTTTGGTTTGTTTACCACCCTAGAATAAGGAAGAAGTGATGGCTGTGAGGCTCCGGGAAGCAGATAGCATCGCTGCTGTGGCCGAACTGCAGCAGCACATTGCTGAGCTTGAAATCCAGGTAACACATGTACAAATGATGCGGTTGTTTCCCTTCCTTCTGCACCTGAATGTTGACTTGTGTTCTCACCATGATGACTGTGATTCTTTTTTCAACACTTACTCATTTCCAGGTCGATTTTTTTGTGTGTGTGTGCTAAAATACAAATAACATAAAATTTACAATTTTTAAGTGTACAGCCTGTGACATTAAGTACATTCTCATTGTTGTGCAGCCAGTTTCTAGAACTCTTTGATCTGGCAGAACTCAAACTCTGTGCCCATTAAACAGCTATCCATTCCCTTCTTTCCCCAACTCCTAGAAGCTACTTTCTGTCTCTGCATTTGACTTCCTAAGACCCTCATAAAAGTAAAATCATAGGATATCTGTCTTTCTGTGCCTGTCTTATTTCACTAAGCATAATGTCATCACGGTTCACTCATGTTGTGATATGCTTCAGAATTTCCTCCTTTTTAAGGCTGAGTAATATTCCATAGTATGTACATACTACGTTTTGTTTATCTAGTCATTCGTTGATTGCACCTGCCTTTTGGCTATTGGGAATAATGCTATTGTGAATGAGTGTACAAATAGCCTTCCTTTTTGGGAGGTATATACCCAGAAGCAGAATTGCTGAATCATGTGGTAATTCTCTGTTCAGTTATTTGGAAAAATCGCTATACTGTTTTCCACAGCACTTCACCATTTTACACTCTCACCAGCAATGCCCAGGGGTCCAGGTTTTCCCCGTCTTCACCAAGATTTGTTAACTGTCTGGGGTTTTTTGTTTTGGCGGGGGGTGTTTGGGGTTTTTGGCTGCCCTGTGGGATCAGATCAGAGTTGCAGTTGCAGCCTATTCTGCAGCTGCCGCAACACGAAGTCGTTAACCCAGTGTGCCTGGTCGGAGATCTAACCCGAATCGGAGTGCTTCAGAGACGCCACAGACCCCCTTGCACCACTGCAGGAACTCCCCTGATGCTTAGTAATGTTGAGCATCTTTTCATATGCTTATTTGCCATGTGTATGTCTTCTTTAGGGAAATGGAAGTTCAAATACTCTGCCTAGTTTTTAATTGAGTCACTGTTGAGTTATAGAAATTTCTTGTGTATTCTCAGTCTCAATCCCTTGTCAGATACATAAGCAGGAATTTTTGCAGATATTTCCTCTCATTTTGTTGGCTGCCTTTTTGCTTTGTTGTTGTCTTTTGATGCCTAAGAGTTCTTATTTTTGTAGTCCTGCTAACCTGTTTTTGCTTTTGTTGCCTGTGCTCCAAATCCTTTTTTTGAATGACAGTTTATCATATTTCTATATTGTCAAAGCTGTTTTCAAAAGAAAATTCAGAGCTTTGAAAATGTGTTTTGTCATTTATTATGTTCTACTTGTATAATATAAAGTAGTAACTTCCTAATATGGGCAAGGTATTATGTTTAAAATCTAATATTTTTCAAAGTTTTTTTATAGTTTATTCCAAGCCATCATACAGTTTTGACTGCAACATTTAGAATAGCTTTTTGTCCTTAAATTTCAATTCAAAATTCAGTTACATATTATAGCTTCATCTTTTTTTTTTTTTTTTTTTTTGCCACACCCATGGCATGTGCAAATTCTCAGGCCAGCGATCAAACCTGAGCCCCTGGCCACAGCATTCAGTGACAACACCAAATCCTTAACCGCCAGGCCACCAGGGACCTCCACAGCCTCCTCTTTTGATCTGGTCCAAAGTCATCACAACACAGGATTTGTATAAGTTTGTAGAATGGTGTCCTTTATGTTCTGTTGATGATATTCCCCAGAAAGTAGCACAGATTCAGAAAAACTTAAGACAAGAATGAATTGCAGAATATATTTGTAATCAGCTGTTTAAATCATGCTTTCATATGCCGTGAGGTCTCACGTCCTTCTCCGGGTTCTTGTCTCCCAGCTGTGCAGTCGCTGATACCCTCATTTTGTGACTTGTCTTTTGTTGCTGTTGTTTTTTTTTTTTTTTTTTGTCCTTTTTTTTTTTTTTTTCTGGTCTTTTTGCCATTTCTTGGGCTGCTCCCGCAGCATATGGAGGTTCCCAGGCTAGGGGTTGAATCGAAGCTGTAGCCGCCGGCCTATGCCAGAGCCAGAGCAACGCAGGATCTGAGCCGTGTCTGCAACCTACACCACAGCTCATGGCAACGCCGGATCCTTGACCCACTGAGCAAGGCCAGGGATCAAACCCGCAACCTCATGGTTCCTAGTCGGATTTGTTAACCACTGAGCCACGACGGGAACTCCTGTTGCTGTTGTTTTGAATTTTTTTGTGTCTTTCGATCAGTAGGCCGGTATTTTTAATGGGCAGTAGACAGCTCCTCCTGAGGTTGTAGAAGCACTTCAGATTCAACACGTTTAAAATCAAATGCGTTTCTATTCCATCCCGAATGTTCTTCTTCTTTGGTATCGCAAATCTTGTTCAGTGATATCCTCTCTATCAAATTGTTCAGCTTAGCGGGGACTTCGCTTGTGCTTTTCTCATGTGCCGCCGTACTTAGCAAGGCTGAGTCTGCGAACTTTCAGCTTTGCTCGAGGACGCCACGTTATTTTCACCGAGTGCTCGCAGTGGTGAACATTCCTCCCAGCCTTTCGCCTGCTTACCTCCTCGTGTAGATTTGCCTTCAGATAATTCGTACAGATTAGAGTACTTTGTCCGGCTCTTCAATGTCTTCTAAAGATTAAAGTTGTGAGGAAATAAAAGGTGATTTTATTCATTTCATTCAGAAACTAAAAAAACTTTCATAGGCTTTTCGTTCCCTCATTCCTCTCCGTTAATTCATCTGACCCCATCCCCACTTGGACGTCACAACTTCTCATCCAGCTTCTTTTTCTCCAGCCTAAACTCTTCCACAGAGCCCGCAGAGGTCTCTTTCTAAAACGGAAAAACCTTTATTGTCCGCCTTTTACCTCCCAAATCACATAAAAACTCTTCAGCACAAAATGCTTCTTTTCTTTATTTTCCAAACCTGCATTTCTAGCCTCTTAACCATAATCACCCCATCCACCCTCCCGCCCCCTACACACACACACTCTTTACACATTTTTTAACTTCTTTTAAAATCCTTACCATTCTGCGTGCATTTAAACCTTCAGAAATTGCCGTCGTTCTCTATCCTTTAGTTCTCTGCTTTTGGAGGTTTCCGCTTACGGAGTTCCCCTTGGCCGGCTTGCTCTTAATACGTTTGGTACGTGTGTTTTCCGTAAACGTCTTAATGATTCAGCCTTTATTCATCCATTTATCTGGTATATGCAGGTTAATGCCCGTAAATAGATCTCTTGTTAAAACCTGAAAGTCCTTTTTCAGTTAGAAGAGTGGTACATTGTCAGTTAGTTTTAGTCGTGGAAGGGATCTTTGATCATGTTCAAGTTCCACCAGGGGGAGAACTCAACTTGGTCAAGTATTCTGCACTTCAGATCTCTCCAGACCAGCTCTTCCAATTACTGTTGCTCTACTGTGAATGCAGAGTTTTCCCACAAAGCAAATTCTTTCAAACCCTTCATTCAATGAATCATATGATTATCTAATTGGTTACTGATATCATTAAAGCCTGCTTGTTAAAATGTTTATGAAAATTGTACTTCTGTAAATGTCTCGTTTAGATGAGGAAATACATTAGATGAAGAAATACTTTTTTTTTTTTGGTGCTTGCTTCGGCAGCACGTTTACTGAAACTGGAACAGTACAGAGAAGATCAGCATCGAGATCTGATGCTGGGTTTTGCACAGAGAAGTATATCCAATCTCTGGGATAGACCATGATCGAAAATAATATTTAAAAATATATATATATATTTATGACTGAGTCACTGCTGTACAGCAGAAATTGGCACAACATAGTAAATAAATATACTTCAGTTTAAAAAAAGAAAGACTCATTTTCATGCATACTGTAGCTAAGATTTACGTATGAGGTTGAAGAGTGTTAAATTTATTTGCAAAGATCCTTTAGTCAACTTGAAACTCTCAGGTCTGGTAAAATTCATACCCCCCCACCACCATGTTATTCTGAGATGACTGCATTTGTAATATACTTAATATTCTTTATAATAATGCCTTTTCCCCATCTTTGGAGGAACTGAGGCTTTTTTTTTTTTTTTTTTTTTTTTTTTGTCTTTTGTCTTTTGTCTTTTTTAGGGCCGCAATCACGGCACATGGAGGTTCCCAGTCTAGGGGTTTAATCAGAGCTGAAGCCACCAGCCTACACCACAGTCAACAGCAATGTGATCTGAGCCGCATCTGCGACCCACACCACAGCTCATGGCAATGCCGGATCCCCAACCCACTGAGTGAGGCCAGGAATCGAACCCACGACCCCATGGCTCCTAGTTGGATTCGCCTCCACTGCGCCACCACGGGAACTCCTGGAGGAGCTGTTTTATGTTAGTGTCTCACTGTGAATTTAACCTTAAGTGTAGTAGCTTTCAAGTTTGGCCATTTTCCTGAATTATTTGTAAAGGTTATTGCTGAGGTTTCCTTCTCAAACAGAATGACACTTGTTGATGGATTTTAGTCACCGTCTGCTGTACATCTGTGCTTGTTTGGAGCAGATCACTCTGCTATGGAATTAAGGGGTTGAACTCTAAAGGGCCATTATGTATGTTTTAAAATATCATTTATACCATTTTGACATTTTTTAACAGGTCAGAATTATCATTATGAATTCTAAATACTATATCATGTCACCATTCAAGTCTGTTGTTTCTTATGCTGCTTTGTATTTCTTCAAAGCGAGTATTTCTTGCCAAAAATTATACATGTTTGTCGTCTGCACAAGAATAGAAGCTCCGTAAGAGGAATTTTGCCCATTTTATTCAGTTGCTGTATTCCTCAGTGTTGATGTATGATACTTGATATATAACCAAATATTTATTTAAGGAAGTTAATATAACAATTCACTCATTTGCTGCTTCTACAATAAGTGACTTCTGTTGTGTGTAATTTGAGTATTGAAATTTTTATTTTTTTTATTTTTTATTTTATTTTTTGTCTTTTTAGGGCCGCACCTGTGACATATGGACGTTCCCAGGCTAGGAGTCTAATTGGAGCTACAGCTGCTGGCCTACACCACAGCCACAGCAATGCAGGATCCAAGCCAAGCCACATCTGCAACCTGTACCACAGCTCCCGGCAACGCTGGATCCTTAACCCACTGAGCAAGGCCAGGGATTGAACCCACATCCTCGTGGATCCTAGTTGGATTCTTAACCTGCAGAGCCACAATGGGAACTCCACATATTGAAATTTTTAAATTCAGAGACTATCACTGTATTTACCTGTGCATCAATTTGAATTTTTTTTTTTTTGTCATTAGGGCACTATTTTTTCTTGCTGTCTGCACATATACTCTATAAGTTAACTGAATGTCTCAGGCTAATGGAATTTCTGTTAAGTAGCCTGCAAAAATAAATATGATATACCCTGATCAGAATAAAAAGGATCAGTAAATTTAATTGTTATTGGGAACAAGAGGATTTTAGAATCCTAAATAACTCTGTGGTCATAACTGTTTTCTTATAATACTAGTGATTTTGGATTGGTTGAGAGTATAGATTTTGAAGACAAACCACTTATTAGCAGTCTTGTCTCTGACAAGTTATTTAACCTGATTTTGAATTTACTCATTCAAAACTGAAGATCCTGAAGTTATCGTCTATAGAGTTGGGATTAAATGAGATAGCATATATCAAGTGTTCTCTCTTCCCTAACTAGTTTCCAGAAAATCAGCTCGTCAATGGCCTTATGTAAAAGATCACACTCGGCATTGCAAGGGCTTCCAAAAATTGCAGCCACACTGGAAAGTGCAGAAGGTCTTTTGAGTTCCCTTTAAGATAGCTTTTACCCACCCAAGATAATGAATTTATCACTTTCCAAGAATTAGATACAGCTTCAAATTAAGAGTTTGTTTTTCCTGAAATGTATACTTGGGTGAGTTTGTAGCCATCCATGGTAAGCCATGTTTAGCTTTTTATTTTTACCTACTTACCATGTTTTACCTCACTATCTGTAACTTTAATTCTTTAAAGTATTCATAGCTAGCCCGTCATCAAATACTTAAAACATGCCAGGCAGTGTTGTTAGCCATTTACGTGCATTCATTTATTTACGACTGTCTTTACAACAGTCGTATGACAGTTGTTATTAATATCCCCGTTTTATCGTGAAGAAAACTGAAGCATAAAGATGATTTTAAAATGAGATTTTGTTGTATGTTTGAGAACCCACTCTGTAACTTAAATTCTTTCCAAGATCAAAATGGAATTTTTTTCTTTAGTATTACAAGTACTGTCTTGGTAGTTATATGGATTTTCTTGGCAGATCAACTGCCTTCTATAACTTTGTTACCACTGGTCTGGTCCCCTGTTCTTCACTTAAATCTTTGAGAAGCTTCCCATGGCTTTCAAGAGAAAGTTGCAATTCCACTTGTCCTAAGACCCTTCCCGCCCTGCTTCTCACATGCCCATCCAGCTTCATTTCCTGCTCTTCCCAGCCTATACTTGTATTTGCACCACTATAAACTAGTTAAGAACTCTTCAGATTGGTCATTGAGATTCACTCTTTGCTTGTCTTCTCTCCTCCTTTGACCTTGCTTAGCATTGCAAAGACTAGCCTAAGTTTGACATGCTTGTGATCCACCTTTCCAAATGATGCCAGTCCAGCCAGTTTCTTTGCGTCTGTGTCCTCTAACCCACTCTGTTATAGACCTCTCTGATACCATCTCACAGTATTTTAATCATCCTCATCTAAAAGCCCAACGGAGGACAGATTAAATTATTAATTAATATAAACGGGGTATTGGGTTCAATTCAACAAATATTTATGGAGTACCTATTATGTGCTAGTCACTGTTCCAAACACTTTATAAGAATTAGTGAATAAAACACACCCAAAGTCCCTTTTCTCACCAAGCTTAATGGTAGAGGGAGAAGTAGGATGAACAAAATAAATGAATCCTGTAGTGTGTAATTTAGATGATGAATACATTAGAGAAAATAAGAAAGGGGCCCTTGGAGCAGTGAGGGCAGGGAACCACCGCTATTTTAAATAATGTGGTCAGGAAAGGCTCATTACAGGGGCATTTTTAAACAAATATTTGCAGCAGGTGAGGTGTGCAGATTTGTGGTAAGGATACCCTGCCAAGGGAGTGGTAAGGACAAAGAGCCAAAGCCAGGGTCGTGTCTGAGTCCCTGCGGAGTAAGAGAGGAAGTAAAAGGAAGTGTGAGAAGTAAAACAGGGCAGGTTCCATAGCACCCCCGGCTGCGTTTTGGCCCTTCTTCCTCTGAGTAAGATGGAGAGTCATGGAGGGTTTTGAGCATGAGTTAGATGACATTTAACCTATTAGAAAGATTCGTTCGAACTTGATTCAGGAAAAAAAACTGCTTGTAGGAATTCATAGTATTTAGATGGGAGGAAATGGTTAAAAATTGTTTCTTCCTCCTATTAGTGGAACTTGTACTATTTTCTCTTGATCCAGATTTTATTTATTAGTTAAGGCCTTTATTTTTACACTAATGCTAAATGGAACTCTCTCCACTTTCCAAGTGGTGGAACAAAACACAAGAAAGTTAATTGTTGCTTAGTTGGTTGAGGAAAATAGATGGAAATTGAACCAAGCCTTCTGAGATTTAATCTGGAATTGTATTTGTGTTTTGATTTTTATAAAGATGAACATATTCATGCCATAACCACGTTAAAAGCTTCTATAGGCTGAGCATATCTCTTAGATTAATGCTGCTTTGTTATAAATAATGGAAAGTTTTATATTTAAAACACTTTAGTTCTACTCAAATCCAACTTTTTGTTCTTTTCCTGGTACCTAGTAACATTTACCCACTTTCTTCAGTTTGCCCAACAGATAACCTCTAGGGATGTCTCAGATGGGCAATACCCCAACCACTCTCGGCTTCAAAAACTCCCACTCAGAATTCTGTTCTGACATAAAATGAGGGAGTTGGGTTTAAATCAGTGTGCCCAGATCAGTGTGCAGTTTTGACAGAGATGGAGAGGAAGTGATAAAATCTTTGCCATTTAACTTAAAAATATTTTTTTAATAATGTAAAATTACAATGAATTACTAAATGACGGAGTCTGTCATAAGGTTTTGTGATCAGTTTGTGCTTTCTAATTTCCTGAGCTAATTTGTTAATAGTTTCACAACAGGTGGTTTATATGCCAACTCTTGACTAACAAATTTCTTTTTGAAGGCCTTTTCCCTCTCTTTAAGTACCATGGTTTGTGTTTTAAGCAACTTATTTAAATATTAAAAATTTTTTCATTTTTCTTTAATGACTTTCTCAAATTTTTAAGCATTTTTAAATTAGAAAAATATTCTGTAATCTTATCTAGTCTTGATACTAATTCATCAAAGGAAGTTAGGTATATAGAATGTTTTACTCAGCTTGCTATCAAGTCATTAGGTATTATAAATCCTGTTAAAATTTTTATTTTACTGAGTGCTCAGAGAAGATTTGCAGATCTCCAACTTTATTATGCAGGTAAACACAAAGGGATTAAGTATCTAGAGGTTTTTACGATATTGCTGTATGTAAGAATGAAGGATATAGTTCAGATACCCAAGATCAACTCATAATAGCATCTAAAGAATTAATGAAGAAAGGTTAGACTCTAATGCACCAAACCACCAGTGTTATTAAGAATTGGTTTATGTGCATCTGGCATACAGATCTTGGTTTCTGATACCCCATTCTCCCAGTAAAGAAACCAAGGCTCCTCAGAGAAATAACTGACTCCAGGAGTTCAACAGCAAAGATGCAAGATGACCCTGGGGCATCTTGCAGTGTCAGAAGGTGGGCAGGTGCTCCAACATAAAACTACATCAACAGGATTATGTTAAAGGGCCCCAGAGAAGCCAACTGCAAAAAAGCTCCAAATGGCCAAAGACAGAACCATGTTTAAGGTAGGAAAAAATATTTAACATAGTAGTGGGTTACAAAAGGTATAAAGTAAATACCCACGGATGCATACTGATATAAATAGTGATTGAATAAATTAGCAAATGAGGGAGAAGAGATCATCTCTCTGTGAAAGTATTCCAGATAATCTTTGTGGATACTCTGCCTTCAGGAGGGAAGTATAAATTTCTATTCCCTACGTGTAGGCTGTGCACAGTGACTTCCTTCCAAAGGGTATCGTGTGGGAAGGGCGAGGAGAAGAGTAACTTTACCACAGAGGAACCTCTCCCAGATCCAAGTCAGCGTCAGCGTTGTAAATCGCACTGGTAGTATGTACCCTTGGTTGGATGTGACGAAGTGGCACTTCACCTCTGCGTTCCCCCAGTAACCCGTAAGCACAGTCTTACCATGAGAAAAGTAGCAGACAAATCGTGATAGTGGAGCATCTGACAAAATACCTGACCAGTAATACTCCCCAAAGCTATCAGGATCATGAAAAACATGTGACGTCTGAGAAAGTAGCACAGCCATGAGGAACCTAAGAAGGTATGACAGCTAAATGTAACGTAGTATCCTGCATGGGATCCTAGAACAGAAAAAGGGCATTAGGTTTAAAAAAAAAGAAACTTGCATAGTTAGTAACAATGTATAGATATTAGTTCACTAATCCTAACCACGTGGATATTAATAATAGGAGAAACAGAAGTTTCCCTGTGGCACAGCAGAAACTAATCCAACTAGGAACCATGAGGTTGTGGGTTTGATCCCTGGCGTCCCTCAGTGGGTTAAGGATCTGGCATTGCCGCTAGCTATGGTGCAGGTTGCAGATGCAGCTCAGATCTGGTGTTGCTGTGGCTGTGGTGTAGGCTGGCAGCTACAACTCTGATTAGACCCCTTGCCTGGGAACCTCCATATGCCATGGGTGTGGCCCTAAAAAGACAAAAATAAAATAAAATAATAGGAGAAACAGTGCAAGGGAGTTTATGGAACTCCTCTCAGTTTTTCTGTAAATCTAAAACTGAGAAAAGTTGTTACTAAAAATAGTGTATATAATTCCATGAATTTTAGGAATCCCTGGAATTATATAGAATTTTAAGTATTGGTCACAAAGTTAATCCATTTCAAATTAAACTGATTTATAAGAAATATTTTCTAGCTTTTAGACCTTGTGCAAATGCATTTTTCATGTGTGTATTTTGCTGGTGTTATAAGAAACATCACTTTAAAATGTGTGGTTTTATTTCTCTTCTGAAATGGAATTAAATCAGTCTCTGTAGTAAGAAAAAATTTTTGAATTCTCTCTTCCATACTTTTCATCTTACCTTATTATTTCTTAAAAGTATTTATATGTACTTTTTTTTTTCTAGTTACTAAAACATAAAGAATGTCCAAACCTTTTTGTCTGTGACCTGAAGTTACAGGAAACTGTTTTAGAAACTTACCAATAGTACATGGTATGAGTATGATTTGTTTTTAGATATTTCAAATGAGTCACTTGAAGTCATGGAGGGGCTACTATTTACCACATTTACCATTCTGATTAGTTTGTCTTAGGGCAAAGTACAAATCAGTAATAACTTACTAAAGCTTAGTGGTTGCTATTGATGTTTCAGTAAGGCTATGTTGATTAATCACGGTGATTGCTTATCAACTGTCACGGATTTACTCAAATCATTGTGTTTTCTGTTACTATAGTAATTTCATATGCAGTTATAATTTGCTTAATGTATTTTGCTTTAATTGAAAATATCAAATTAGGACTGAGAAATCGTGCCCCTGC
The DNA here is from genome assembly GCF_054392235.1 of Sus scrofa. NCBI lineage: Eukaryota > Metazoa > Chordata > Mammalia > Artiodactyla > Suidae > Sus > Sus scrofa. The sequence continues at coordinate 129,879,454 of NC_139386.1, forward strand.
TGTGGCAAGTTAATATGGTTGCCTCTGTGACCGTTGAACATAGTTTCATAATATAGCCTTGAAAAAAAAGTATTATTTAACTTTTAAAACAGTCAAGACAATGCCTTTTAATGGTCTCTAAAATAGTATAACTTTTTCAAAGGAGAGAGGGAGAGCTTGTATATATCCTTATGTAGCATAATCTCTCTTTTTTGTTACATTTTTCACTTGTGGGTGTAATTTAAAATACTTTTTTTTAATGTAAGCTTTACCCTTGCATTTGAGACTAAGCAACCTGCATTGTGTCATGACCCTTTAATACCACAAACCTTCTGTAATACTACTCCCAGTGAAAAACCCACATCCTATGCACAACCTTAGATTTATTTTGAAATCTCTATGAAGAGAGCATAGAGAGATTACTAATTGTTTCTGTTATTTCCTTTAAGGGTGTGATGTCTGTTTGTAAACCGTGTTTTAAATTTTACTTTGTCAGGCTTAAAATGTTTAAGTATATGAAGTACTGATTTCCTATCCTAAAGTTCCTGTGTGAAAGTTTAATAGCTACTGATAAGCTTCGGTTCAGAATTGGGTGGCATGTAGACATGTCGAGCATTCAAGAAAGGAGAAAGCAAGATACTCGGCAGCAGCCAGGTTTCTAATACCACTCCACTGGCCAGCCCGATGCTAGTAAACAATTGCCAGTTTAAACAGTAAGCCACCATTTTTCCCGTTTCGTTCTTTATTATTGTTATTTCCTTCCTTCTGTTTTAGATTTGGTTGGTGTTCTTGTAACTCCTTAAGATGGATGCGTAAATCTAACATTTTTATTTAAAAGCATTGGTAACTGCTCATCGTTAGGAGAATAGTTAAACCATAGTGGATCCGTATTTGGAAAAGTCTATATCTTTAGGAAAGAATAAGGAAGGATTTGCCAGACTTAATAATGAGAAAAATTATAGACAGAACGTATGTCATAATTCTGTGTTGTGTATGTTAAGAAGTATGTATGTGCATGTATGTATTTAAATACATTGGAACACCTGCTCTGACGCCTATCAGAGCTCTCTCTGGGGACAGTGAAGGGCTTGGTGCAAAAGAGCAAGGGGCACTACATTTTTTATGCCATATGAATTTATATGATTACCAATATATTTTTGTAATGTACATACATTTAAATAACTTTTAAGGTAACCATTGCTAGATTGGAAATAAGAATTAGCACTTCCAGATGATTATAGGAAAATAGCATTGAAGACAACTTGATCAGCTTAGCGAAAATGCCACCCTCCTCTGGCCTTCAAGGCTCTCAGTTGTCTGGTTCCTGCCTGCTTCTTTGACTGCATCGTAAACCACACTCCCTTCCCATCATGCTCTGGCAACACCAGCTTGCTTTTTGTCTCTCGAACCGAGCTCATTCATTCTCATTGGCTTTTGCTCTTGGTCTTGCTGACATGTGGGATACTGTGTTCCTGATTCTCCTATGGCTGGTTCCTTCTCATCATGTATATCGCAGCTTAAAAGCCACTAACATGGAGCTCCCTGGTGGCCACGTGGGTTGAGGATCCAGTGTTGTCACTGCTGTGGTATGGGTTCTGTCTGGCCCGGGAACTTCCACATGCCACAGGTGTGGCCGGGAAAAAAAAGACACCAACTCATAGAGATGTTCTCTGCCCACCTTTGTCAAATAGGCCTCTAATGTTGTTACTCTCTGTCTCATAATCATGTTTGATATTATTTGTAGCTCTTCACAATGTCTGAAATTACCTTCACTTTAAAAATTAATGTCCACCCACAGGTAACATATTAGAACCTTGTTTGTCTTATTTACCGCTGTATACCTTGAACCTGGCACATAACAAGTGGCCAGAAAGAGCTGTGGAGTGAATCTTAGGAGGCAGGAAACAGGCATGTAAATGAGAGTGTAATACTATGATGCTGGAAGAGCAAGGTAGGTTCTAAGTCTTTTTTCTGAGGTGTAGTTGATGTGCACTGTTATCTAAGGCTCAGGTGTTGAGATTCCTCTGTTTAAATACTGCCCCAAAGGTGGATTGAAACTGACCCCATAATTTCCTACCCAACAGCTTAACAAAATAGTAAATAATTTTTTTTTTTTTTGTCTGCACCCCACAGCATATGAAAGTTCCCAAGCTGGGGATCAAACCCATGCCACAAGTGTAAACTTCCTAAATAATTTTTCTTTAAGGCAAATACTTTCCCACTAAAAGCAGCCTAAGAGGAAAGTGGTCACTAGGCAATAAGAGAAGAAATGAATTATTTTAAAGCAGAGAGGCGTAGCAGGTTTTGGCTTCTAACCTTGACTTTCTCTGCCTGTCTTATGTCACCGTGCTGTACAGGTAAGTCAGCAAAATCCCCAGAGGATTCATTCATATCCCAAATATGGAGAAAAGGAAAACAAGTATATTATTTACTGAGAAGTTATAGAAACTTCTAGAAAGAAAAACCCAGTGGAAGAGATTAGAAAGTGAACATCTGGGGAGTTCCCATCGTGGCACAGCAGAAACGAATCCGATAGGAACCATGGGGTTGTGGGTTCCATCCCTGGCCTCGCTCAGTGGGTTAAGGATCCAGTGCTGCTGTGAGCTGTGGTCTAGGTCATAGACACAGCTCGGATCTGGCATTGCTGTGGCTGTGGTGTAGGCTGGCAGCAACAACTCCGATTAGACCCGTAGCCTGTGAACCTCCACGTGCCGTGGATGCAGCCTTAAAAAGACCACCACCCCCCCCAAAAAAAAAGAGAAAAGAAAGTGAGCATCTGAATATTAGTTAAAATGAAGACCCTGGGATAGCACTCTGTATTTGGGAAATGATCTGAATCCTAAAACCCAGATTTTGGCATGTACTCCTCAGCTAGGTAATACAAAATATTTAACAAAATCTCAGAGGAAAAAACAGAGCCACTGTGTAGCCAGGGTCTTCCTTTCAAACATGAATTCAATAAAATTAAGAAATCAAAAGATAAGATAATAAAAAAAAATACCATGGATGAGACGGAAGATTGTACCACTAAGGAAACAAATTGAAGCCCACTACACCGTTGTAGAAACCACAGAACAACAGTCTCTTTGGTGGACAGTGCTGAAAAGGAGATATTGTCATAGAAGAAAATCTTGAGATAACTGCAGTGAAAGCAGAGGTTAGTTAGCTAATGGGCAGAGCTGACTGACAGATGATCTGACGCTAAGGGTGATGGCTACCCCAGAACAAATGGGAAGAAGGCATATTCAAAAGTATAAGCAAGAGGAGCTCCTTGAAATGAACAAAGATTCAAATATGCAAATGAAAAGAACAGCCTGTGTTCTAGGAAAATTTGACACAGAATGCTCCATCAACACTTAGAGCGAATTACCTACAAAGCTGTGTGGGGAGACCAAAACTTGTCGTCTGGATTTCCCACAGCATAGTCAGTGCTCGAAACCAGCAGAGCACCGGCTGTGCCACGCTCTCTAATCTGATAGCCACTCACCAGCCTCGTGTGGTAATGGCCTCATGCTGCCTGGTAGCTGCTGGCTCCCGTTTTAGGCAGTGCAAATGGAGAACATTTTCGTCCTCACGCAAGGTCATCTAGTGCTCGTCTGCGACATTCTGAGTTTGGATGACCCCAAAATATTACAAGCTAACAGGGCATCATTCCAATATGTTGAAGAAAAAGTTGCACTTTCTAGTGTGCAAAATTGCTGGGATACTAGTTTCATAATCTTTTTTGAAAAAATTGCTTCATAGTAAAATCCAGCTTAAAAAAAAACAAGTCAAAATAAAGAACTGTGCAGTGCAGGCACTCTTTGCAAAGACGGGTGGTGAATATGGAATCTGTTTAAATGCAGAACTAATGCTAAACACATATGAGAATAATGGTTACAGGTTAGAGTGGTTTTTGTTTTATTAAACTTTGACAGTATAAAAATGACATAGCTAACAAAAATCTGAAGCGGAGGGAGGGAATACGAAAGCAAGCATAAAGTATAAAGGCCCTCCCATCCCAGCAGGCTAGGCAGTCAGTGCCACATGCATGTGACACGTGTCATGAGACGTAGACTGACACCTTAGTGGGTTTTGGTCGTCTCTTAAACTTACAGGGGGCGGTTTTGAAGGAGATTCCCTCTCTTATATTGAAGAAACACTTTGAATTCACTGTACTTTCCTTCTCTATTAATTTTAGCTAAAATTTAATGTTGAATTTTCATTTTTGTATTTTTTGCTTTGTTTAAATTGCTTAAGGTGAACCTGTTTAATTTTACAGAAACAATTACTTTTCCTTAAAAAAAAAAAAAAAAATCTGGCTGCACCTATTCCATGGTGTTAACTGATCCATTCTGGGGAATACGAACAGAAGTGATTGTTATTCTCTTTGTGTCTTCTTTCGATTAAAAAAATTTCATACCCTTTTCTCCTGAAGCATTTAAATTCCTCTGTACAACAGGTGAACTCCAAAGCATAAGTTAAAGGTGATTAGTGCTTGGTGGAGGAGCATCTGCAGAGGACTGTGTTGTTCACAGCCAAGCCAAACCACCTCTTTGAAATTGCTGAGGGAGAAAATTAATTTTAGGAGTTCCTAATTTGAAACGTAGAAAGTATTATGGATATTATCTTCTTATGTACTGTCTTTTGATTTACTTTTATTTTACTTTTTGTACCTTAATCTCCCTTGATTACTGAATGGGGTGAGAATACTGAATTTATAAGTAATTTTATAATTTGCTTTTTCACACTGGACTTCTATAACTTAGATGGAAATGTCTGACTCCCTATCAAGTTATAATATTCAACTAATAAATTGATAAAAAGCGCCTGTTGGCAAAATCAGCTCTGCATGGATCCTTTAAACAGGCCAAAGAAAAAAGCATGTTTTATCTGTAAGAAAATACATAGATAGGAGTTGTGTATGCAGTTATCTGATGCTAATAAAGTACATGAGAAATTTTGACAGCTAAGGACTCTACTCCCCAACTTTGGCTTACTAACACTCATTACAAAAGGTCCAGAAAAAGATACAGGAGTAATGTAAGCAACACCATTTTTGGAAACAATTCTAGGATGTACCCTGCTGCGATTCATCTTAAGATCATGGCACTGGGAATGAAAGCTGATTTCTACCCCCCGGCTTTTCGCTAGCTAGCCACGTGATCCTTGATAAGTTAGCCACTACTCTGTTTCACTCGTTAGTGCTGTTGAGGCCAGGGTGTGCTTAGACCAAGCCATCTATGAGGATAATACACAAGTAAAGCACCTCGCCAAGAAAGAGGACTTGGTCCCGTCAGTCTGGAGAAGATCTGGTGAAGAGAAAGAAGTGGTGCTAAGAATCCAGAGGATGGAAATCAGAGGTCGAGGTCATAGTAGTCATTATTCCGGGAGAAGAAGATCTAGAGAATGGCAGGGATGGCATGAGGATGAAATGTTGGCGTAGATCTAGAAAAGCTTTTTAAAGTAATTCTTCAGAAGTCTTGCTTTCCCAGGACAGCACTCCGCAGAGGGCTTGTCAGGTGTTAACTCAGCACACCCGAATTAAATAACAGTGTTTATCATTAGAAAATGGAATATATCACCACCTGTCCTTTCCTCATAGGGAAAAAGTGAGACAAAAGCTGCTGTACAGTCGCAAGAGTACCTATTTGGAGTTTAAGCTTGGGGTATTAAAAGCAGAAAACAAAGCCAAGAAACAAAACTGGAGGTAAACCTTCCCCTGAGATATAACCCCCATGACATGGAAGAAAAGGATGTTGAAATTTGGCAGTGCCAGCTCTCCAGAGAGGAACCCCATTTACTGTAGTCACACACTTTTCCAGCTGTGCATACTCTCTCAGTGAGCAAGATAAAGCTTAATGAGTGGCTGTTTTATGCTTTAAGTTTATTTTTTTAATTACTCAATGAATTTTATTACACTCATCGATGTACAACAGTCATCATAACCAAATTTGATAGCATTTCCATCCCAATATGCTTTCTTTTATAACAGGTTTTCTTTTTCTTAGAGATTTCTTTGTGATGAACACTGTGCTTTTCCCAGAATTTAAAGTCACTACCTACTCTATAGAATATTTCTACAAATAGACAAATAACAGGCTGAAAGTCTTTTGTGTGTTTAAAATGAGGTCAAATATAGTTCTTTGGACCTCATGAACTTTTGAAATGTGAAACCTATAGGTTAGTTTCTCTAAGGGGCAAAAAATCATAACTACTAACATTTATTATGTTTATCTTTTATCAAATATCTAAATAATAAATATTTACCAGTGTAGTATATAAAGTGCTGTATTCCTGTAAATTTTCTGAGTCTTTGGCTTCAGGTATTTAAGTTTTTATGCCCATGTCTCCTCTAATTAACTCCCCTGACTCACGCAACCATTAAATATGCATTATATTAGTTTTATTCCGTTGCCTGTTTGATTTGAAAAAAGGAATAAAAACAGTAATTGTTTTTGTTGGAATGGGAAGTTTTTCTGTTTCAACTCTTTTTTTTTTTTGGTGGCCTAGAAAGAAAACAACAACAACGAAAATATCATGAAAAACAAAAAAAGGCAAAAGTACCATTTTAGATTAAAAGAAGCTAAAGAGAATAACCAAATGTAACCAGGAATCTTGGTTCACTTCTGGATAATAATCAAACGTTTTGGACCCTTTTATGGAAATTGGAGTAGGAGCTGCATGTTCAGTAATGCTGTGGGATTGCTATTAATTTAGGTGTTGTAATGACATTTGGTTGTGTGGGACAGTTACTTATTATTAGGAGATGCATGCTGAAATATATAGGAGTGAAATGTCATTTCTGCAATTTATGTTCAAATAGCTCAGAAAATATACATAAATAGAACAAAAGAAAATGCGGCAAAATAGTAATTGGTGTTTATAGCTGAAGGGTATATGGGTGTTGTACTGTTATTTCAGCTCTTTTGTAGATTTGAAAATTTTGAAAACTAAAAAGCTAGGGAAAACATTTGCAAGACATAAATAATGGATTAGATGCTTTCATATTTGATGTAGGGCACTTTCTACTACTTCATCTGTGCATTTGGTGTATTAAACACATGTTAACTGGTTAAAACTCTCTAAAAAAGCAAAAACTTCTAAGCATTCATCTGGTTGTGTACAGTGTTAAAAAGCCTATGGCTTCAAACATAGCTTTTAAAATCTGCTATCTTCCTGTCTAAGGAAGTGTCCTTCCTGTGGCAAGATAGGGTAAGTTCTAACCAGCATTAAAAACACAGATAAAGAAACAAATAAACAAGAAAAGACTCTTAGGCATGCCTATTACAATTTCTCTTTTGGAAAATAAGGCTAATTCATGAATTTAAACCAACCTGGGCCCCTGCCTCCTCTTCTCTCACTACCACAATATTTTTTAATGTTGTGCGCTGCTAAAACGCACTTCTCCCAAACACTTGTTTGAAGCAGCTTAACGATGTGTTCATCTCAGTTTTGCTTCAATATAAGATGCAAGAACATGGTGCTTAGAGCTATAGAGAAAGCATTTCACCTTTTCTCTGCAATCTTTTAGCTTAGATGCATCTGCATATTTAATTGGTCAACCTTTTAAATAGTATATTGGAGTGCATTGAGTGTAGCTGAAGATAGCGCTGATTAAAATGTCAACTTTCTCCCGTGACCAGTACACACCGTGTGAATACAGAATTCCCTTTTTTTCTGCCAACTACAGCGTTTGTGATTTTTCATTCAACAGACTGAGCATATTCAAGTAACAGACTCTTTGACACACCCGAGCACACTCGGTCTCTACTTCATCCCTCTGTGATTAGAGCTTGCACAGGCTGCGGGGATAAAACGAGTGAAGCTCTATAGGCCTCAGGTCCTTCGTCAGCAGTCTAGGTAGTTGACCGTCAGAATCACTGCTCTCAGTGAAATATTTCTCTGAACACATTTCTGTGTGACATTAAAGTCAAAGCTTTTGGACTATAACAGTTCAAGTTATAACCTGGTAAGAAGTTTAGAGAATTGGACTCCCTATCTCCCTTATTTATTGCCTTATCTTTTCATAATATATATTGGTATTTTAAGTTTTAAAAGAATTAGTTTGTTGGTCCCCAAGTCTTTGGTTTTTCTTCATTCTTTAGAACTCTTAATTTTCAGTTATAAGGGTCATATGTGTGGAATTTTCTCAGATCCTAGATGTTGTATTGATTTAGTTCCTCCTCATACATCACTACACTTTAATATTTTCTGATTGAGAGCTAGGTTAACCAAGAAAGGGATTTGAGTTCAAAACCAAACCAACTTCTGTAGACAGGGAACTGACCAGCCGAAACTAACATAGAAATAGCAGTGAGGTGAAACTGATAGCAGAATGGAAAGAAATTCACTTAAGAACTATTGACAGTTTTCCTCTGTTTTTGTTTTTAATTGTATTTGTTCTGGACATGTAGAGACTATTTGTAAATAAGTTTGTGGATCTTCGTCATTTTACTACATTTACCATTGTGGTAGTTGAAAAAAATGTGTGTGTTTTTAAATGTAAAATTATACTAAGTAAAGTCTACAATGAGTGTCAACTCATGAAATATTTGAATGTATACTGCTTTTCAAGCTCCATTCCCAGACATTTAGAATTCAGAAATGAGTTCTATTAATCTATATATTTATAAAACTCCCAAAATGTTTTTTTTTTCCATAATCATCTTTGGGAATCATTATTTTAAGTATTTCATAGGTTATGTTGTTTATATTAATTGCATTTATTTATTTAGCTATTTTTTAAAATATTTATTAGGATGTTTTTGCTGCACGTAACAACCCATTTCTGAATTTGCTTATGGCATGAATAATATGGCTTAAATAATAAAGGACATTTATTGATTTATGTGCCCGAAAAGTCCAAAAGTAGGATGTCCTTCAGGAAGAGTTTGATTTGAGCTCCGTCTTGTCTTTAACCATGATTCTTAACGGTCTAGCTTCCTTGTCATATATATCCTCAGGAAATTTGCTTATTGTGTTAAAAAAATGGCTAACAGGGGAGCTTTATACCCACATAGCATAATATCCAAAATAAGAAACTGTATCCCATACTTTCCAACAAAGGTTTGGATTATCACACTTTGAGAAACCCCTGAAACAATAACTGTTCAAAATCAATCTGACTACCCTGTTTGGGTTAAACCATAGCAGTCAGGGCTTATCTGTGGAGTTAAGGATCAGGATAATTCTAGGAGTTCCCCCATCATGGCGTAACAGAAACAAATCAGACTAGTATTCACGAGGATGCAGATTCAATCCCCGGCCTCCCTTTTTATTTATTTTTCATTAATGATAATTCTAAGAGTTCCCCCATCATGGCGTAACAGAAACAAATCAGACTAGTATTCACGAGGATGCAGATTCAATCCCCGGCCTCCCTTTTTATTTATTTTTCATTAATGATTTTTTTCCCATTATAGTTGGTTTACAGTGTTCTGTCAATTTTCTATGTACAGCAAATTGACCCAGTCTCACAGACACACACACACACACACACACACATACACATATGTGTACATTCTTTTTCTCACATTATCCTCCATCATGTTCTATTACAAGTGACTAGATATTGTTCCCTGTGCTATACGGCAGGATCTCATTGCTTATCAACTCTAAATGCAATAGTTTGCATCTGTTAACCCCAAGCTCCCAGTCCATCCCACTCCCTCCTCCTCCCCCTTGGCAACCACAAGTCTATTCTCCAAGTCCATGCATTTCTTTTCTATGGAAAGGTTCCTTTGTGCCATATATTAGATTCTAGATATGTGATATTGTGTGGCATTTGTCTTTCTCTTTATGACTTCACTTAGTATGAGATTCTCTAGTTCCATCCATGTTGCTGCAAATGGCATTATTTTGTTCTTTTTTATGGCTGAGCAGTATCCCATGTGTGTGTATACCACATCTTAATCCATTTATCTGTCAATTATTTTGATATATTTGATATATCAATTATTTTTATATATTTGTTTTGTCTATTGCTTTATCAGATACCGTTCCACCATTCTGTGTATCTTTTTTTTTTTTTTGATGGATTTCAGAGTAAGTTAAAGTTGTCACATTTTACCCCAACCACTTAAGCTTGCATATTATTAATTAGAGCTATTAATGACTAAGGTGCATTTATAAAACCCAGTGGCTTAAGGCCTTAATATGAATTATATTATTTGGGGCATTTCATTATAATGCTAATTCCGAAAATGATTATTCAAAAAGAGGTCCAGGAATGAAATGTACATTTAAACCTTTTACAAATGTTACTTCATGCTCTCAATATAAAGTTTCTTTTGCTGTGTGACAAAAAGATATATATTTAAAGTCTGCTCAGTGAAATTACTGAATACCAAAGTTGTTGATATGCTGGATCTCTTTAAGTTTGTTGCTTACCTAATTAGTTTTGCTTAGGAAACCAGTTAACTGGCAGTCAGTTGTTGTTATCAACTGGACCAAAAGAAAACTTGAAGAAAATGCAGGTTCCTGGTAAATTTATTAGTGTAGCTGACATTTTCCCACCTGCTTATCAGAAAGAACCATGTGGCCATTGCTTGAAAATAGCTATAAAAATACTTGCAAAAGACCTTAAA